>NC_054828.1:100439716-101048049 GCF_018345385.1 Vulpes lagopus | reverse complement strand
CCTTTGACCTCTAACATTTTTTTATCCTACATTTTCATTATATTGACATTTGCAGTTCACAACACCTTGCTGATCTTTCACCTGCAGTAGCAGAATGTGGGAGTTTTCAGAGCTGATCAGCTTTCTGATCCAATTCTTCTTTCATATTTGAAGCATTCTTATGAATTTTTTCTTAGAGAAGGTAGAAGTGTGTGGAGATGTGCAGGCTTTGAAAATTGAATTGGTAACAGAATAGGAAGTGAAATTGGCTTCATTGCAAAAATTCAATAAAGAAAGGGGTAACCAAATGAGAGCACCATCCCAAACAAGCCTGAGGCATTCTGAAAATGGCACATCTCACTCTTGTTTTGTTTAATCGGAGCTTCCTTCCCCATCTTTGAAGTTACATGAGTTGGAATCATTTATGCCTCTTCTCTCAAGACTAGCTTCCATCACCCCAGTAAAAAGAAGTCCAGTCTAAATGTGACATTACTCTGATAATGCTTTGTCATGCTGCAGCCTTATTACTTTATGCTTTGTATGGCATTTTCCACCTTTTACTGCAAAATTAAGACAACAACATTCCAGACAGTTGTCATTAAATTTTACAACTGCATACCTCTTTTTAAAGATTGAAAAGACTGCTTAATTTTTGGATTGTTTATGAAACAGCACTTATTTCCTTTTGTCCAGAACTAAAGAAAACTGTGGATTGATCATAAACAACATTCTTCTGTTTTTCCTGTGCTCCCATCTCCCTTCCCTCTTTTCATCTAAACTTCCTACTCCCTCCCTCAAGTTACCCTTAAGCCATTATGTTCTAAAGCTACATTTTCCACCCATGATAAACATGATGATCTTTTGTTTTCAAAACCTTAGACCTTGATACATAGAATTTGCTTTATGCCACAAGGTTTTGGTAGGAGTGTTTAGCTATATATTCACTGTCCATTGAGTACTCATCATAAGAAAGGTACTAGGATAGACATGAAAGTTACAATAACCACATACTCGGCTACTTACAGTTTGGAGAGCGATAAAAGTGATAACACAACTACTTGATAAATAGTTACACGAAGTAAAGAGAATAGAGAACAGATTAAATAAAATTTGGGCATCTAAGGGAACATATCTACTATACTTCTTTCCACTATGATTCACATGAGATATCAAAACAAAGACAGAAAGGTAATGTTTGAAAGTTTGGTTTTTTGTTATTGAGAATGTTACAAGAGCACCTACTCTAGCTATGTTACGCCTCCACCAGGAAAAAACAGTATTAACAGATAGAGGGAATTCACTGAGTCTCTGCAAAGGCCAAAGACTTGGAACTAGAGGAATATTGTTAAGATCTCACCATGGAAAAAAAAAAAAAAAGATCTCACCATGGAGATTACACTGCAGGCTATTCTAGTGGCAGCCTTGCCACAACTGTGCCCCATACTCAAGCTCTGGAGCTTTAACTGCCAGCTCTGGTCATGGGATCCTCCGACAGATCTCTCTTCAGCATACTGTGTATCTCCCCCAGTCAATTCTGTCCAGCATCTTCTTCCTCCCATCACTCTCCTGAATCACTCTCTCACATGTGTCTGTCTGATCTGTAGAGCCGTGATCGTTTGTCTGATTCAAGAAGAAAGAGAAACTTAGGCTTCCAGCTTGGGTAGGCTGGATTCCTAATATACTAAAATTTCCTAAAACAGAAAGTGTTCAAAAGATGATCAGTATCAATAAATATATAAATAACCCCTGGAGTATCAAATCAGATTTCAGAAAAATATTCATCAAGCTCTTATCACAAACTTGTAACATAGTAAGCAGTTAATGAATGAGAAAGGATTTCTGGTCAAGGAAGAAAATAATACTATCTAAGAAAGAATAATTCTTTAGTTAAGGGAGTGGATGCCAGCATGGCATAGGTATAGACTTTTTCCCCAAATACCTTTTATTTGGCCACAGAAATATTAAGCATACTATTTAACTGGTTACATTTTTTTAACCCCTTCTTGATTAGATATTAGAAGACTTCACTTCTGTAATGGAATTCTGTGGGAAGAAGTTATTCACTTGACAGGCATTTGCTTTTTCATGCATACCTTTTGGAATTTGAGGTGAGCCTCAAACACAAGCTATTTCAGCACATGTCCAGGTGTGCCACGAAGCTCTTTACTACCTGCCAACAGCTTTGCATAAAGGAAACTGGGCTAAGGATCCTTTTAACCACTGCTGCAAGCTGCCAGGGCATTGAATGCACACTATTCAGCAGCAGGAACTAAAAACCTTGTCAAAATTATGCTGTTCTGGAGACAGGCTGGGAAGATGCCCCAGCATCAACAAAAGCTGCAGCATGAGGGCAACTGATCTATTGTGCTTAGGGAAGCATGATCCACCTGACCTAGCAGCTGCCATAGAGGCCCGTCAGCTCCTGCTAACCACTGGGCACATTGGTATGATGTGTCTGCTCCCTCCATCACACACAACATCACTATTCATCGAATGAGGTCCAAGTAGGCGCTCTGTTGGGGTAGCTCCTAAATACTGCAGAAATTAGAGTATGAGCAAACACATGATGCTGTAGTGCTGGCAACAGCAAGGGAACAAAGGAAATGCACCTTTGAAATTTTTTGATTTAAACAACAGTCACCACCACCACAACATGCTCTGCTATTAATTAGTTTTTGCTTATAAAAGATTTTATTCTTTTTTTCACTGTCTCCATCCACCATTTTTTTGTTGTTGTTGATGCTTGATGAGGTAGAAAAAAAAGGCAAAAGAAAAATTTTCTTACTAGTTACAGCTCATTGACAAGTACTTCAAACAGGCAGAGTGACCTTCCTCTATGAACTCAGCTACCTTGATGCTGCTGCTTTGTTAAGGGCAAAAGGCAATCTTAGCCCAATCTCCAGGAGATCTGTAAGTCTACTTTAACATATAAAAATTTCTTTTAAAAAAATTTTTAAAGGTTTTATTTATTTATTCATGAGAGACACACGCACAGAGAGAGAGAGAGAGAGAGAAAGAGAGGCAGAGACACAGGCAGAGGGAGAAGCAGGCTCCATGCAGGGAGCCTGATGTGGGACTTGATCCCAGGACTCCAGGATCACACCCCGGGGTGAAGGCAGACGCTAAACCACTGAGCCACCCAGGCATCCCATTAACGTATAAAAATTCCTTTGGAAACTTCCTTTATCTCTCCCCCCTAAGATACATGTTGGCAGTCATCCCCCAAGCATATGACCCACTGATATACATCTTAAGGGTCTCATGACTGAGTTTTTACTAAACAGTAATAAATTATCTTTTCTTAGCAATAGCTAGCTCCCTCAAGGTCCTAGAAACCTTGTTTCCAAAATACTTGGGAAGCTTGTGCTATTCTTAACTCCCTCCCAACTTGAAAATATAGAATCAGCCACTCCTTACAACCCCAGTACAATTCTTTCTGCCCTCAGGTCCTGTCCTTGTACTTTAAAAAAACTGCCTTTTTGCACCAAAGACATCTCAAGAATTCTTCCTTGGTCATGAGCTCTGGACTTCAACATTTTTCCTACATTATTTGGCATTTATCATGAAAAGTTCTCAAAAAGCACTATAAAGGATTTTTATTTAATTGCCACTTTTTAAGCCAGGATTTCACCCATCTATGTAGATCTCAGTAAACCAGAGCACAATCAGCATCGGCTGGGTTTAGAGAAAGAAAATATTGAGATAGAAAATATTTTGTCAAAAAAAAAAAAAGAAAATATTTTGTCTCTATTCTATTTGGATATCTAAAGCTAGGGTGCTTTGATTTCAAACCTGGCTCTACTTTTTTTCTTCTGATTTTAGTGCATGCTTTACCTTTCTGCGCCTCATTATCCTCAATTATTCGATGGAAGCAAACAAAAAAACAAAATCAAACAACAACAAAAAGAATGTAGTTCACAGGGCTGTCATCAGCACTAAATAAATAAATAGTTGTAAAAGTACCAATAGTAGTGCCTAGAACACATTAAAGATTCAGCATATATCAGCTAGATCTAGATGTGGTCCATTATGAATTTGCACAGATAGCAAACATAATATGTACTGAAATTAAAAAACCCAGTCAGATAATGTACTGCCTTTTTTCATGTAAACAGAAAGCATATTTAAAATTTTTCAATTCCCATTTGCATTTTCTATTTGAAAGTCAATGAAACTCCATGGCCATTATCTTTTTGCTACATCTGTTGGGCCTTCACCATAGTTTGCATAGTAGAATTGAATTTAAATAAGTTGTAATGTCAATCACATTCAGAAGGGTCTCCATGAAGGAATTATTTTGGATATATATGATAAAAGCATTCTGAGAAGAACTCATATACTCATATTTATTTAAAAAATATATATGATGCATAGTCATATAATACTTTACTTGAGCTGGCAACATAAGATACATATAAAATTTTATTCATCATATAGCAAAACAATCTTGACTTTCATTAGGGAAGGAAGATATAATGATTTCCGAGCAGTTTCACTTTGACTTCTGTCAATCGGAAGCTTCTTGTAATAACTAGTGATTGCTAGTTGAAGTATTGAGTAAATAATTAAGGACAATGTTTGCCAAAGATATCTAAGGGACTAATATTAGAATGGGTTATTTCTAACCAATGTTCTTCCTTTGTTCATCAGAGATGTGAATATGTAAATTTGAACCCTTGTTGAGATGGAATGACTGGGGCCACTCTCAGGAAAACAGAGAGGGGATGGATGCCACTGCCTGAAATCCAATGAGGTGATTACATTTTTTTCAACATTAAATACTCATGTAATTTCAATTAAATATTGTATTTTTTATTTTCATGCACTTTTTCATCCACTCCCATGTCTGTTTAGACATGCAAATAAAACAGTTACTGATTAATTCAGGAAAACTGGCAACATCATTTTAGCTGTAGGAGAAATGATATTTGTGATGCTTGGTATGAAGCAAAGAGACCACACAACTGCAACATTGATTGGTCAAAAGCTAAGTAAAAATAAGAAGCAAGAATTCTGATCAAGAGTCTAAGAGCTGGGCTTTTAATTTTTTTTAATAAAAAAAAATTTAAGCTGAAGGAAGCCAGTGGTATAGCCTAGTCTAGAGGTCTGCAAACATTTCTATAAAGGGCCAAATAATAAATATTTATTATTTGAGTCTTGTGGGCCATATGGGAGGAAAACATCCATATACATACAGGCGAAAACAGACACCAATGAATGTGGCTGGGCCCCATTAAAATATTCACAAAACCAAGTCGTGGGCCTTATTTGGCCATCAAACCATAGTTTGTGAACCTTGCACCTGATCTAATCTCTTTATTTCAGAGAAGAGGAAAATCAGGTTCAAAGATACTCAGTGATATATTTAACTAAAATCCCTAAAAACATTGTACCAGAGCTCAAATTGCAGCTTAGGTACCATTATCCTAACCTATTTCTTTCCAGTGTATCATTGTTACATAAATGAGCAAAAAAAATGTCCTCTGTACATTGGCTCCTAGCTTGTTTATATCTTTACTACAGACTGAGACCCTTTAGCTCAAAAGCCTGCCAGCACAGTTTTGCACATCTAATTATTTTAAAAATAACCCAAAAAGCACAGATTTAGTCATTCATAGCCTTAATGCTTTGAATACCCCCATGAAACCTTACCCAAGGCTGTTACCTATTTATCTAATGGTGCTCTGCTGTTATAAATCCCAAGCTACTGCTGTCTTTCAGAGTTCTCTGACCCCAAGACTCCCACCAGGAAGCTAAGCAACATCATCCATGCACTCTTCTCAGGGTACCCCTTCCCCTGGGAGTAGTACCATCTCCCTTCCCTTCTGAGTAGCAGACCTCCAAGCCTCTCCACTGACTTGTGCTTGTGCTGTAAGGGACATCCCCACATGGAACCCTGTGAAGCCATGGCCAGATAAAGCTTGGTGAGCTAGTGCCTGTCATGATCATAGCTTTTTCCTTGACTAGTCCACAAATCCCTCAAATGCCTACAACCACAATTCATAAAAAAGCAAGAAAACAGAAAACAAACCTATCTACCATCTTTAGATAGTTTTTTCAATTCCTCAAATTGATTTTTTTTTTTTTTAGTAAGGTAAATTACTTCTACGAAGTGTACTTCTTTTGCTATAAAATGGTTAAACTGAAACAGTAAAGGTGAAGGAACTCCATGTTAGAAAGGCCTGTCTCTGCTGTTTTTCTGCTAGGCCCCATTACTCATGTTCCGTACTTTGCCTCTGAATAAGCCAAAGAAACTATGTTCCCACTCCAAGGGGGAGGTAAGAAAGTTTATCATTCTCTGAGTTTTGTCCTAGGCTCTAAACATCTGATAACACCTAAGAGCCAGATATCAAACATGTTCCAAAACGTTAGCTTCAAGCAAACCTCAGCTGATGCTGGCATCAATACCCTTACCTTTGGTAATTTACAGAATAACAGCTATTGTTCACCTGACTTTTGCCTTTGATTGGATTCTACTATGGATTCCTGAAAGAACACACACCCTAGAACCTTTCTAATATAAATCCCTAGCTCCAAGCCATGACGAGACTCATTTTCTTTACCTTTCCTTTCTGAGTTTCCCACTCTGTCTGCTATTCTCTACCTGTCACTTACACTGTTCAATAAACTGTTTTCATTTTCTCTGGTTTGTTTTGATTTCCATCCTGTGTGAAGCCAAAGACCCTCTTGGCTGTCCCTGTGGGACCTGACCTTGGGTTCTTGGACTCAGCCTGCTTGCATCAAAACCATTACAGTTATGTTCATGTGTGCAACCCTATCTCTGTTAGGAGAACTTTTTTTAAAAAAGATTTTATTTATTTATTCATGAGAAACACAGAGAGAAAGAGGCAGAAACAGAGGGAGAGGGAGAAGCAGGCTTCCTGCCCAGAGCCCAATGCAGGACTTGATCCCAGGACCCCAGGGTCACCTCTAGAGCCGAAGGCAGACACTCAATTACAGAGCCCACCCAGGCATCCCTCTGTTAACAGAACTGACTTCCTCTTTTTTCTGTGCAAGATGCCAGAAAATGCTAAGGGGGATTGAAAATTAATAAACTTTTGCAGATAAAACCTTTTTCTTTTTTAGTCTGTGTCCATTATGCATAGCTGGAAGTGTTACAAATTTTCTATGAAAGGGTGACAGAAATAATAAGAGACTTAAACCACTCCCTATGTTTGTGAATAACCTTTCAAAAAAGAGTGTATGCTCATGATGTAATTAAAAATATTATGTGGCACAAATTAAATGCCAAGATTTCCACACATGTATATAAATGCCTGTTTGAAAATCCAAAGGATGATTTTCAAATATTCCAATTCCCTTTTACTGTAGCCAGATACATTTTTAAAATGTATCATAATACTAGTTGAGTAGTATGGTATAGATAAAGATTAGTATTCAGGACGCATTCACTTACTATGACTACCATCTACATGGGAAGGTTATACTTTCCAACATGTTGATTTAGGGATGGACCATGTGACTTGCTTTGGCCAACAGGATATTAGCACACAAGACATGAGTAGAGGCTTGAAATATGCTTGCACAGTTGTGCCACATATAAGAAAACATAGCTATTTTGAATAAAGCTGCTATAAAAACTCAGGCACAATTCTTTTTATGGTCATATGTTTTTATTTCTCTTGCATTAATATTTAGAAATTGTATTATTAATACTAGGTCAAATGGTAGGTGTAGTTTTAACTTTATAAGAAATTGTCTATTCTTTTGTCAAAAGTGATATTTTATATTCCAGCAGGTCAAGTATTTGAAAGGAGAGATAAACCTATGACTTTTAGGGAGGGATATGATTGTACGCCAAAAAAGTAATTAGCAATGTATTTAAAACCACTGAAAGTTTACAGTTTTAAGTTTAACATCTTAAAAAATGCATTTATCAATGATTAAAATAATAAAGCTTTTGTACAATGATGAAAACTATCAACAAAACAAGGCAACCTATGGAATGGGAAAAATTATACATTCAATAAGGGGTTAATATCCCAAATATATAAAGAACTTATAAAAACACCAAAACCACAAATAATCTAATTAAAAATGGGCAGAGGACCTGCATAGATATTTTTCTTTTCTGTCTGCCTGTCTGTCGCCGAAACACAACATGTCAGCTGCATAGATATTTTTCTAAAGAAAACATATAAGTGACCAACAGACACATGAAAATATGCTCAATGTTACTTATCATCAGGGAAATACAAATCAAAACCACCATGAAATATCACCACACACTTGTCAAAATAGCTAGAATAAAAAAGATAAAAAATGACAAGTGTTGGTGAAGATGTGGAGAAAAAAGAAACCCTTGTGCACTGTTGGTGGGAATGCAAAGTGGTGCAGCCACTGTGGAAAACAGTATGCAGGTTCTTCAAAAAGGTAAAAATAGAACTGCCCTATGATCCAGTAATTTTACTATTGGACATTTACTCAAAGAAAATAAAAACACTAATTCAAAAAGACACATGCACCTCTATGTTTACTGAAGCATTATTTACAATAGCCAAGATATAGAGCAACACAAGTGTCCATCAATAGATGAATGAATAAAGATGTGGTACATATACAAAATGGAATATTATTCGGCTGTAAAAAAGAATGAAATCTTGCCACTTGCAATGACATGGATGGACCTACAGGGTATAATGCTAAGTAAAATAAGTCAGAGAAAAATACAATATGATTTCATTCATTTGTGGAATTTAAGAAACAAAACAAATGAATAAACAAAGTAAAAAAGAGACAGACAAAAGAGTCCAATTCTTAAATGCAGAAAACAAATTGGTGATTGAAAAAGGAAAGGTGGGCGAGGGAATGGATGAAACAGATAATGAATATCAAGAGTACACTTATTGTGATGAGCACAGAGTAATGTATAGAATTACTGAATCATTATATCATATACCTGAAATTAATAACACTGTAATTTAGTTATGTCGATAAAAATAAAATTAAATGAACATAAAATATATAATGCAAAAAGCATCCAATTGCAAAAAATAATTTTAAACACCTACATATTAAAATATGATTAGGAAAACATTCAACAAGAAATATGCAAGCATCATATGGAAATCATAAAATTTTAGTGAAGAATATCAAAGAAGATATAATTAATGTGAAATGTGCTATAACTCCATAACTAAAAATATCAATTCTCCTCAATCAAATTTATGAATATAATGAAATTGTAATCAAAAGTGTAACATGTAAGGATGCGTGGGTGGCTCAGCAGTTGAGCATCTGCCTTCAGCCCAGGGGGTGATCCTGGAGTCCCGGGATTGAGTTCCATATCAGGCTTCCTGCATGGAGCCTGCTTTTCCCTCTGCCTCTCTCTCTGTGTCTCTCATGAATAAATGAATAAAATCTTAAAAAAAAAAAGCAAGGGATGTATACACATACACACACATCCTGAAGAAGGGACTTGAGAAAAATAAAAAGCTTGCAAGAGAATAAGGGATACTGATGGATTTGGGGAAAGACAAAGGAAAATTGAGCCAATGAAACAATTTGAGGGTGCATGTAAGATTTCATGTTGAAATGATTCCTTATCACAAGGTAGGTAGGTAGGTAGGTATGCACATCATTGAAAGAGAGA
This sequence comes from Vulpes lagopus, assembly GCF_018345385.1. Taxonomy (NCBI): domain Eukaryota; kingdom Metazoa; phylum Chordata; class Mammalia; order Carnivora; family Canidae; genus Vulpes; species Vulpes lagopus. The sequence goes on along the minus strand of NC_054828.1, from coordinate 101,038,457 downwards.
AAGAAGCAGATAGACTGAATATTTCTGATCCAATACACATTTCTGATTTTCTATTTTCAGAAACTCAGATTCCAAGACTTAAAATGGTTTCTTATAACCTAGCTAGAAATCAGCAGCAACAGAATGTGAACATATAACTTAAATTTTCCTAAGGAAAGAAGGTTTTCTGATATGCCACACCGAACAATCAGAGGCTATGGCTTGCCTGGATTCACCCTCAACTTCCCTTCCATTTTCTCTAGAATCAACACATATATTTACATGTAACTTATTATACAAATGAATACATCTGTGTGTACTTTATATATATATATTTATACATATTATGTTTTTATATTTATAATCAAAGTATGCATTGTATTGTATAAGTTTATACATACACACACAATACGAGACAATAAAGTAATAAAGTGTGTATATATATATATATATAGTCCCTATCCCGAAAGCTAGGCCCTTCTCTTTTTACTCTTTTCTGTGATATTTTAGAGTGAGAATGCTATCTTGAATTCAAATAAAACTGTGGTTTCTATAGTGTAGTTTTGTTATGATATGACTAGATATTAGAAATGCTTGGATGTTCCTAAATGAATTGGTATATTATCGCAAAAGAAAACCAAAAGACTTAATGCAATTACACCCTTATCTGTACGGAAATGTGAAATCAATACAATATGATTCAATACTCATATATCTTTAGTAATAATTTAATGTGACTATAAAATTAATATGCTTAAAATTATTACAAATATGATGCTAGCACTATTCCTTTGACAATAACAACAAATCTAACAACATGCAATGATTAGTTTGCCTATCCATTCATTAGTTTTATGTAACAGTAGTTTAAAATTATTTCCATAGTTCATGAAAGAAAGCTTTATCATCCACTTGTATTGTGAGAAAAAGCAGCAGATCTGTCCAAAGAACACTAATCACTATTAGATTCAATGTGAAAATGCACTCTGATTTCCCATAATGGACTCCCATAATATACATGAGATCCTAAAGTTGCCAACCAAAAATCTTAGATCTAATCAATCACTGGTTGAGAACTTACTAGCAGTGGCCTTTCGGGCAAGTCATTTTATCCTCTAAACATATTTGCTCCCCTGTAGAAAGTGTTGTGAAAAACAAATGAGAGATTTTTATAAACACAGTGTATAAATTAAAAGTACTCCCCAGACTTCCGCTGTTGGTGTTGTTACAACTGTGGGCAATTAGAAGATAGGTAGGAATATTATTTTTTAAAGCTTTTATTTTTATATTTTCCTCTCAAGTTTTATTAAATAATAATGTGATTATGAGGAACATTTATTGAAAATTTGTGGTCCAAAGTAAAAGTATAAAGTACAAAGTATAAAGTCACTAGCTCATAGAATATAAAGATGTCTATAAGCTTCTTGAATTTTATTCCTTTTTTTTAAAGAAAAAACAACAATATTTCATTAAGGTATGACTCACATACAAAAAGTTGTACATTTTTAATGCATCAAACTTGATCTGGAGATAAGTATGAAACTATCACCATAACCAATGCCATAAGCATATCTACCACCAGAATACTCTTAATTGTAGCTTATGGTTTGCCCTTGACCTTTAAACCTTTAGAGAAGGATTTTTATAGCAGTGCCACAGGGTGGTCCCATCTGAAAATCATATTTTGAAATGTATCCTTGAGTAGCTAGCATGGTAGGGAAAATTAATGATGCCAGAATATGGTTTTGAAAATAAAATACCATGACAGTGTGATAACTGTGCATCTCCAGACACTGCCCATGAAAACAAAATGGAAAATAAAAGGCTAAGTGTGAAAGAAAATGTAGAAAATTAATAGGATTGAAGACATTTGTGGTTTCCATTAGGGTGTATGTGTGTAACAGTAAGCATTTTACAAAAGGATGTTCTTTTACTTTCATATAAAAGAGGATTACCCTGGGATTTAGAAGCACTGTGAAATAACAGTACCAGAGTAACCATCTTGGCCATACCACTCTACTTCTCATCAACTTTCTCATGGGAAAATGTGGATTTTGAGTAGAAAGTTTGTGAGGCTCTTTCACATTCTAAAAGATAGTAGTGGGCATGGGTTGATGAACAAAGCAGCATAGTATGGCAGGAATTCTACATCTACAAGAAGCACTCCATAAAATTATTTAGGGATTCTGATGTAGTCCACATGTGATTTTTAAAACTTGTGCAAATTAGCATTCTTGGGAAGTTTTAAAAATATTTATATAAATTCCTGGACCGTTTTCCTCATTGGAAGGTGAACTTGTTAAAGACATCCACTTGTATCTTCAGTACCTAGGATAATTTAGGCTCAGGGAAAGTACAGAATAAGTGAATAATGAATTCTAAGTTTCATGGGGAAGTAGCATGTGAAACATGTAAGGAGAAAGCAAGTATATGTACGTAAAATGAAATTCTAACACATGACTTTGAGGGTTACAAGGAATGGATGAAAGGATTGACTGAAGGATAGACCACTGCCTTAATCTAAAATTGAGACTGTTTAGATCTCTGAGCCATAAAATTTAGGAAATTACAAGTCTGATATTAGAGCATGAAAGCACAACACAGCATGATAAACTGATGCTGGGAAGGGAAGAGAGTTAATGGAGGGTCTTCAGTGTTCTTTTAGGCACATTATTCTGTATGCACAAAGCTTTCAATTTTCAAATTTTAAAAAAAAGGTTTTTTGATTATGAAATCCTTTTTTTTCTCTAAACTGTTACAAAGAAATTTAGCACATAAATCATATTTTTAGAAGAGTAGTAATGTTTAAGAAAGGTTTAGGTCTCTGGAGCCCTACAGGTCTGGGGAGGGCACTCCAGCCTCCATGAAACAAATACAGAATTCCACAAAAGGCAGTGTGAAGCCATCAGATTGAGGTGATGGAGCACAATGATGACAGAGACTGCTTATCAACCACTTGGTTGTCATTCATTAGCCAGAAGCAGCTGAAACTGTGAACACAAGAAAGGCTTAAATATTACCATCTAAGGAATTAGATTACAGTAATATGAAGACATGACTCTCCAGAGTTGGAAATCGCCCCCAGGTTTCATCACTGAATAGTGATAATCACACACCTATAAATGATCAGATGTACAGCACACATAATGTATATGAAAAACTAGATCTTATATCAATACATATGAATTTTCCTAGTGTATAGTGAAGACATAAGTGACTTTTGTGCACCATATTCTCTCTCATTATAAGACATTATATAATACAGAAGTGCACACAGCTTTCTCTTGTTGCTGAAGAGAGACAATTGAAGTGTGCATTCAAGGCCCCAGACGGTAGGCCAAACCAGAGCCAAGTCACCAAGCACATGTTGTTATTCTTAAGCAGATATAGAAACTTTTATGAAATTTAATCCAAGATAAAAGCCAATGCAAAAGCAGATTTAATGTTACTGTTCCTGTATCAGCTAGAAATGCATTTGGCCCCAAGCAAAAGAAAACCTGTACCAGGTTTTGCAAAAATCCATTTAACTCATGCACCAAGGAATGGTTGCTATAGAAGCTTAGCAATGCCTTCAGAAAGAAACTTCTTCTATCTTTCTTTTTCAGCATGCTTAGTAATGGCTGCTCACTTTTAAGCCTTGACAGCCTCTTCCAGACAGAAAGAAGGAGTAAGGAGAAGAGGTGGTGGTGGTAGAGACCAGCCTTTAAATTTCACTGTGTCTTATGGCAACTTCTAATTTCAGAAAGGATGAAAAAAAATTGTATTTTAGCTTTGAAACAGTTAGAAGGGGTTTGGAAAGTGAGTTTAGGTCTTCCAGTTTATAGAATCTATTATCAATTCTTATATAAAGTCCTATAAGCCTAGGTTAGCGAGGGCCAGTGGAAAAAAAATATATTTAAAAACTCTAATAATATATCTCACTATATCTCTATATGATCCATATTTCTAAAATGTTTTCATACTGTTACTATCTTACCAAAATGTTAATGGAACATTTTCATATAACTATATCATGATGGCCACATACCTCCTCCAGTTTCAGAGGGTGAAAGGCCAAAATAATATACATTTATATATCTTCTAATGTTAGCCACTTCTGTATCATTAGTTGGCAACATTCCAAGCATACAACACCATATTTAAAATTGTGAATGCAAAAATATTTCGTTGTTATTTTAATATTTTTGAACAGTACGGAAAGACACAAAAATGCCATAATCCCTGAGCTTATATTTAGGATTATATTTAGGATGTCAAATTATGATACATTAAATCAATAGATTTTCAATCACATGCTAAAAAAGAATTTTATGAGATCAATTAGACTTAATGGAAAATCAAATAAACTTGTTTTAAGTCTGTACTTCTAAAAATTGATTTTGCAAATATAATAAATTAAAATTTACTTTAAATGCATGTAGGATGGTATAAGACTAATTGAACAGACAGATAGTACTCATGTGATTTCATGCTGAATAATTCACGATAGAGACATATGCATTAAAATGTTAAAACTTAAGTTGCTTTATATACATGTAATGGAGTCCTGAAAAAGTATAAAAGGGAAAGAGACATTCATCTTTTTTTGTAGAAACAATGATGACAATTTTTCAGTTTGATGGAAATTATAAACCTACAGATAAAAAAAAAACTCAATAAAGACAAGATACATGAAAAGAACTACTCGAAGGCAATCACAGTCGAATTGCTTAACACTCATGATAAAACCTTAAAACTAATCAAACAAACCAACAAAAAAGACATGTTACATAAAAAGAAACAGAGTTAAGGACAGCCACAAGTTTCTGAAGGGAAACATGCAATGGACGGTTGAAATGAGCAGAAAGGAAGATTAGGACAGAACTCCTTTATGACTTAGTGTGCTTTTTTTTTTTTTTTGCCTTCCTGGACTCCTTCCTCAATAAAAATATCTAAAATTGTATTTTATGGGGTGCCTGGGTGGCTCAGTTGGTTAAGCATCTGACTTTGGCTTGGGGCATGATCTCAGGGTCTTGGGGTCATGGAGAGTCTACTTGTCCCTCTCCGTCTGCTTGTGCTCCCTCTGTCTCTTTCTCGAATGAATAAAATCTTTAAAAAAGATTATGTTTTATGACTGTGTTGGTATAAATATGAATATATTACTATTAAATACTAAAATGTTTGCTTCTTCTTACAAGCTTGTTTTTTCCTTTGGATTTTAAATGAAATTAAAACATTTTTTTATAAAAAAAAAAAAAAAAAAAACCATTTTTTTTTTTTTTTTAAATCAACAAATCTTTATTAAACACCTGCCAGGTTACTGGGAGGAGGCCATAATGCTGGACACACTGTCAAAGTCGATCTTCTCCACGATGTTCTTGGGCTTGATGCTCTCCTCTTGGCTACAGATGAAGATCTGGCCTGACTCATCTGCGCTCCAGCCATACTTGCTCATCCACACTTTTAGCTGGCTGTCTGTCAGGTCCCCAAGCATCTCAGCCAGCAGCCAGCGATCAATGTGCTGATAAGTGATGCCCACAACGTGGCAGATAAATTTTCGGACTGAGTCTTCGAAGCCGGTTATACCTTCCAGGAGGTCCATGTTTTCATCCAGGGCTTGCCAGAAGGCCTGGAAGTGGCAGGTCTCCAGCAGGTCTCCGAGGTATAAAATCTGCCGGATTGGCCGTTCTTCTTGATGTGCCTGATCGATCATGCACTTGCACAGTGTGAAGTCGGTGTGGGGCAGGTTGGTGAGGGCCTTTAGCAGGATCTGGGCAGTGCATGGTTCACCCATAAAATGGAATAGTTCTTTGTATTAAAAGAATGATTGACACATATACAAAACTGGATGAATCTCAAAATATAGATGTGGTATATATATATATATATGTGTGTGTGTGTATGTGGTAAATATATATGTATATATATAACATATACACAATGGAATACTACTTAGCCATCAAAAAATGAAATCTTGCCATTTGCAGCAACATGGATAGAACTACACGGTATTATGCTGAGCAAAATATGTCAGTCAGAGAAAGACAGTTATCATATGATGTCACTCGTGTGGAATTTAAGAAACAAAACAGGATCATAGGAGAAGGGAGGGAAAAATTAAACAAGAGGAAATCAGAGAGGAAGAGAAACCTTAAGACACTCTTAATCACAGGAAATAAATTGAGAGTTGCAGGAGGCGAAGGGGGTGAGGGGGAATGAGGTAACTGGGTGATGGACATTAAGGAAGACATGTGATATAATGAGCCCTGAGTATTATATAAGACTGATGAATCACTGACTTCAACCTCTGAAACCAATAATATATTGGTTTTAACTGAACTTAAATTTTAATTTAACTGAACTTAAAATTTAATTTAACTGAACTTAAATTTTAAAAAAGTTTTAAAAATTCACCTGATTGAAAGAAGTCAGAGTATACACTGCATGTTCTGATCTTTACAAAATTTTTAGAATAGGATAATTAATCTTCAGTAACAGAAAGCAGATCAGTGGTTGTTTGATAGAGAAGGGGCAGTAATTACAAGGGGAGCAATGTGCAATGTGTATGTCAATTATATCTCTATAAAACCTTTTCTAAATAAAAATAAGCTAAAAAGCCTATGAAGCAGTAAATAATGATAAATTTTGCCATCATTATTTTATACACATCCTCTATTTTTACACTGAAATTAGAATAAGAGAAAAGTGTATAGGAAAATATGATAAAACTTTTATGTTAATTGGTTTTCCATTCACTACTAAATGTGATAAAATATAAATACTCCAATATTTTTTTTCCTATGGCAAGTTCTTGCCAATGTAAACATGAAGGTATCAAAACTAAAGGGCACTTTTGCTTTGCCCATTCCCAAAACACTTTGGATTAGTGTGGAGCTATTACTCAGAAAAGAAACTTGATTTAAACATGTGGATTTCTCATCATGAAAAATCCTAAAAATTTGTTTCTCACCTGGTGAAAAAATTAAGAAGGTCTATATTATGGAACGTTGGTTAGGCAGGTATCATTTACATTGTTAAGCCAGATTTTTGGCTTGGAACAGAAGAAAGTTCAAGCAGCAACATCTCAACTATCATCTTCTCTGGAATCATTAATTGCTTATTTTTTCTTCTATGGCATTTATCTTCCGTATAAAATGTGATAAAATTTATTTTAGGGAAGTCACCTTTGGATTTTCATTTACTTTCGGCAAACTGACACCATTGAAAAACTCAACTGATTTTGTCAGATCTCTTCGTATATTACAAAGAATATTATCATACAAAAATGTCAAGAGATTTAAAAAAATCTCATTTCTCTTGCTCTGTGGAGCACCTGTGATGTTTGATAATATGCTATTTTGCTGCTTTGGTCACTGAGAAGATCCGTATGGAAGTCATTGCTTCCACATTTACATATGTTATCTTCAAATATTAGTAAGCTCAGATTCCACTAGTGTTACTATTTCTTAGGTTATTGGGCAAACAAGTAAAGCAGCAGGGTAAGGGTTGTGCTGGCGATCAAGAATAAAAATGAAAAGTTGCAGTGTGTGAGGTTGACCATGTGGCTCCATTTGTTCTTCCTGGAGTTGTGCCTGAAGGTTGGTGATCAAGGAAGCCACATAATTAGAAGGGTGCAGATCTGTGACTTCTGGTTTTTATAACAGTTTCCTTAGAGCAAGCCCATCAACACTCAAAAGTTCCCTGTATTGTCACATATATAAATTGTTGCATCATAAACATATCTTGCAACATTTAATTTCTTAATGCATCATCAAGCCAATCTGATGTTCAGTGCAAAAGGCCAGACAGTAGTTTATTAGAATTCACTCCTGGTCACCGATATTGGTGACCATCCCTAATTTCCAAACAATTTCTCATTACCTCAAAAATTATTACTATTTTAACCTGGTGACTATAAATTTCCAAAAAAAAAAAAACCACATATGAAAGGTGATATTAATTTCAACTCCATTTATTCTGACCCTCTCTGTTCTTCTGCCTGTTGTAAAGTTCTAAACAATAAAAATTCCAACATAACCCTCAAGGTTATAGGAGTCAGTGTATATAGTTTATCTTACATTGCCCAGGACTTAAAACTGCTGATGTTCATTCTGCAGCTGCCAAAGACCTCTTCAAGTTTTAGTAGTCTGCTTTCAGCCAATGGAACTGACTTTCAAGAACACATTTTTACAGATTCCCAGCCACACTAGAAAGTCATTAGCCAAAAAGTATGGGATTTTGAGGTTATGCAATCAGAAAACTGATCAATAGGAGGAACAGGTGCAGGATCAGGACGTCTAGGGGTTACTTCCTCCCCATTTCAACATATTCTGACTTGAATATGTCTAGTCTCCCAAATTCTAAGACTAGAGAGCTGTTGAAGACTGGGTAATTCTGTCCTCTATTGTGCTTATCCAGTCCACTGCTACTGTGAGTACCACATTTTCATTTATTGGCTGTAATCTTCACATATTACTCAACCCTCCTTATTACTCCAAAGGAATTGTATTTGGGAGAACCCATATCCCTCTACCCAGGATGTAATACTGGTTTCTATTAATCAGCTTCAATGATCAGAACAATCCAGGACTTCTGATGGGCCTATTTACACTAACATAGGACATTTCTTCATGATGAATAAGTGACCCAGCACCACCCACTCCTAACTTTCTATCATTTTACACCAAGAAAAATATTTTGCCTAGTATGTGACTATTAGTGCCTAACATCCTAAGTCCAAAAAGCACCAGAACATCTGCTCCCAAACCCTATCCCATCTTGGCAATGAATCTCATGCCTGAATGGAGATATCTATCTCCTCTAACATCTTGGCAATGGATCTCATGCCTGAATGGAGATATCTATCAGCACTATCCCTAGCACAGTTTAGGTGGAAAGATTATCAGGGTTAACCTTCTACTTCTTTGCAATTAGCAGCATCTTTGGCCTCCAGAAGGTGGTATTTTAGAGGCTCTGGGTTTCAGGGTTCCATGTCTGAACCTGCTAATTTGTAGCAGCTCTAATGTAGCCATTAGGTACCAATCTAGGTGTGCAGTACCTACAGTTTGTAGGTATGTTTTCCAGGCTGAAATTAAGGACCCAAACTGTGCACCTTTTTATGAAAAATAAGATGGTGAGTTCTAACCATGGGATCTTCTCTCCTATAGCAACTATTAATTACTCAAAATATTATATAATCCTTTCTAGCTAGAAGAGGATAGTACTCCATAGTAATTGTCTGACTACCTTGACAGGCATCAGATTATTTTAGTTATATTTCTTAAATAGTGATTAGAAGAAAACAATGTGCACCAGTGAAGCACATTAAACTAGCAATAAAATTGTGAGAGTCTTTCTCTTTGTTAAAATTAGAGTGAATCAAACTGAGCATGGGATAATAAGCAAAATAAAGTTCTTGTATATGAGTGCCTTGGGAAAGAGTATTTGGCAGTGAAGCAGCACAAAAAACAGATTTCATACTCAGGATTTGTTTCAAATGTTAAATGAAATTCAAGGACATAGGTGATGCCAGTCTACATCAATAGATTGTCTATATTTTATTTATTTTTAAAAATATTTAATATTTATTTGACAGAGAGAGCAGGAGAGCACAAGCAGAAGGAGCAGCAGAGGGAGAGGGAGAAGCAGGCTCTGTGCCGAGCAGGGAGCCAGACGTGGGCTCATTCCCAGGATCCTGGGATCATGACTTGAGCCGAAGCAGACCCTTAACCAACTGAACCATCAAGGTGCTCCCATCGTCTAGATTTTAGATGTCTGCCTTTTTATTAGATACTTCTCCTTAGTCTTTAAATATGTGCATATTGTCCTCATTAATACTAAGAGCACAAAGGAGGAGAAAAAAAGGAAAATAGCAAAGAAAAGAAACATTAACAACAAAACAAAAGTTTGTACACCTCTATCTTGAAAGTGGTTAATATCTTTCTGTTGGTGGCATAAACTTTTTTTGCCATTATCCGTGTTCCCTGACTTCCTTAGTAATAAAACCCCCAAATTTTAACTATGCACATGGGTATCCTGGAATGAAGGGTACATTTCCCAGCCTCTTTTGATACTAGGTTTGGCTATATAACTAAGCTCTGGTCAAAGGAACCTGAATGTTTCCAGAAATCATCACTATGGAAGGGTTCATCCTTTCTCCTTCCTGGTGGCTATAATGCAGTCACGATGGCCTGAGACTCAGCAGACATTTTAGATTACAAAATGGAAGTTGAGGATGGGGAAGCAGTAAGATTGAAGGAGTCTGGGTCATCCTGATGGTCAGCCACTTTAAGCTCACAATTGTTGTATGTCAATTATATTCAAATAAAGCTGGAAAAAATAATAGTTGTGCTGCTGTAAGGATGAGATATTCAAAAGTCTTGGCACAAAGCCTGGTTTTGTTTTATAAATGCTTGCTATTAAAAATGTGTTTAATAAGTTGTAGCGACTACTATGATGATAAATTCTCATGGTCAGGCACTATGCTAGGCACTCTGTGTGCAACATAGCCTTGTCCTCAGTGAGCTAATGGTAAGAGAGGATAGATAGCACAAAACTTATTAAAATGCATGAAATTGTAAAATATAGGCAGATATTAATAACTTTTTATTTTATATTGTACTATATATTTTCCTGGGTTTCTATGGTATATGTGTGTGTGTTATTTCACTCACATAAAAATTGATGGCAAATGTAAAGCCTGATTATAATATATGGCAATTGAGCACATTTAAGTAGATTTAAAGGAATTTGATAATTAAGAGTATAACTACTCAGGAAAAAAATACAAATAATCATATTTCTGAAATAAAATTCAAATAACATTGCTCACATTTTATTTTATAGTGAGCATTTAATTAACTCTGCATATGCATTCTTAATTTTTTTTACTAATGTAACATTTTTCAAATAATAATAAACATCTCTGAATTAATTTTTTAAAGAAAAATGTGAAAATGCAGGTTTTTGTCTTGGTTTCAGTTGCAGGGATGCAGATGTTTCAAATAATGGTACTAGATAATTAATTTTTTAAATTGAAAGTAAATTAAATTTTTAAAATAATTTATTTATTTATTCATGAGAGACACACAGAGAGAGGCAGAGACATAGGAAGAGGGAGAAGAAGCAGGCTCCATGCAGAAAGCCTGAAGCGGGACTTGATCCCAGAACTCCGGGATCACGCCCTGTGCCAGAGGCAGACTCTCAACCACTGAGCTACCCAGGCATCCCGAAAGCAAATTAATTTTAATAATGGAATCAGAGTGGCTCATAAAACCACAAGTTATTTCTTACATGTCTTATGTAAAGTGGCCTTCAAAATAATCCTGTAGTAGATAAACTCTGTGAATATTTTTTTTTATCAAGGTATATAGAATATGAGAATGGGTACTTAATCTAGATAAAATTATATACAAAACAAAAAAAAAGCCTAAACTGTTATTCACTCAGACTTCCTTCTTCCTAAAGTGATCCCTGGCAGAGTTCCTATAGGCCAGTAAAGCATCTGGACCTGCTTCAGTCATCTGGAAGCCAGGGGAGGAACAGCCCAAGGATAAAGCTGGACACACAATGGAAAAATCAGGGAAGAAGAAAAGAACCTGAGTCTATGACAGGATTGGTGAGCCACTGAATCAACAAATTCTGGAACTGCCTTATGTCTGGACTTGCTGTTTTGTGAGAAAGCAAATTTTCTATTGTTTAAATCAATTTGAGTTTCCTACTACTCAAAGCTAAAAGCCACTTGATTATTATAGTATCTTTCTGTACAACTGGAAAATCACTACACGTAGACTTGGATTTGAAAAAGACATAAAAGTCATCATGGTACAATATTTTCTCAATTCACAATGGAAAGTGGTAAAGTATTTGCAAGTTATAGTTCACTAATATTTAGGTTCTAATGCTAATGAGGGATGAACTTTTTAAATAACTTAGTCTCTCTATTGCAACGTCAGAAAACTATGTGCTCTGCATTAAGTGAGAGAAAAAATGGTCATCAGCTTTTACTTTAATGCTTCTGATAAATGACTCTACTGACTTTTAAAAAGATGAAAAGCAATTTGAGTATTAAAGACGTAGGAAGAGTCAAGACTCTCAAGTATTAGAGATAAATAAGGAGTCAAGGTTTTCATTAGAAGAAGTCTTCTTGAGTTTGCTGGTCATTGGAACATTAATTATGAGCTATTTTGGCATAAGTCTTTGCTAATGCAACACTGAAGCACTTCGTTCTACTAATGGCTAGCTTTAATTCAGGAAAAGTCTTTATTGTAATAAGCAGAACTCTGGCTTGCCTTAACTTATCAACATTTGTCTTCTGAATGAGGCCTTTTCTTTTACCACATTCGGGCCTTTTAAATAATTGAAAGCAGCTGCTATTTTCCCCCTCTCATTTTTGTTTTTTCCTTTTATGACTGTGAGTTGCAGGAATAGGGAAAGGGGAGCATTCTTTTCACCCATAGGGTAACATACAGATAATTTTATTTTATTTTTTTCAGCAGAGATGAGTACAGGTCTCTCTCTATTCACATCTCTCTGCTTCCTCTTTCTTCCAAGCAAAGAAAGTGATTAGCACAGGCAATCCATCCTAATATTCACTCCTTTCTAATGGTCAGAGTTAACATTCCAAAGTTTACTGATGATATGTGTCTTGGCCTCTCAGAGCTTTCTTTCTCAGATGACAAGAATCCCTATAAATGGCAGATATTCTCTTCAATTCTACCTACATGGCAAGCTCACCATTAAAGACCTCCACAATGCTTCTGACTATAAGAAATTACTGTTATTGAACTGCTCAGTCTGAATTTGGATGAGCTAAGGGAATCAACTCCATAAAGGAGAACACCGAAAGCCTTTCTTCACCCTTAGATCCAAGCTACATTCTCACATTCAACATGAACAGCAAGATGTGTGCTTCGGATAATAACACTGATACTGGATGTATTCCATCCTTCATCCAAATCCTTACACTTCATCTCAGTTGGCTCAGAACTTAGAGTGAGCCTGAGTACTATTATTCATATCTAGCAACTCTCTCCTAATAATCCCTAGTTCATTCAATGTTTTTTCTTACATGCTGTCATTAATCTCCAAAATTAAGCTTATCCCTCCTGAATACCTTGTATTTCGTGTAGGCACCTCTTACAAAGTAGTCTCAGCACCACAGTATATTGGTGAAAAATATATCTTTTTAATTGAATTCAATTAGACCTTGGTTAACATCCTGACTCTAGTGTTTAGAGATGTGAGTGCTTGGACAACACTCTGATGGCCCTGAGTTTTAGGGTCTCCAACTTAGATGGACACAATACTGACCTCACAGAATTACTATAAAGTTAGAGATAATAAAGATAGCACTTGTTATCATTTAGCACAGTGCCTGATATACACTAGGTCCAGGAGAAATGTTAGTTTTCCTTTCAGTCTCCTCACACAAAACTAAACCTATTTCAACATCATACCTAGCACATATGGAAGACACTTTAAAATTTTGTACTTGCTCCATAGATCAGACATATTTTGAGGAAACTTTGTGGGGCTGATTTCCACATTAATAAATGAAACAGTTCATTTCTCTGCTCCTCCCTATTGCACTCTTATAAATAAGTAAGTAAGTAAATAAATAAATAAATAAATAAATAAATAAATACATACATAAATAAAATCTTTAAAGATAAATAAATAAAAATTAAAAAATAAGTCAGGCAAATGTAGCCTTTTTTCTGAACCCCTACTTAAATGCTATCTTCTTCAAGAAGGTTTAATTGTATCTCCTCAATCAACCTCATCAGAGTCAAACTGATGCATTTAATTTAGACATCTCCTATATTACTGATTAAATTCTGTATTTTACTACAATTAGCTGTTATTTTATAATCCACATTGCACTGTAAACTTTAATGCATGAACGTGACACCATGGTACTGTTCCATACTAGTGTGCCAATCTAACATTAAAATCTACTAGAGGTCAAGGGGCAGTGTGAATAAAGGGCTAATACTAGGCCTGGGGTAATATAGGGATCCTAGAAAATTTTTTCTTGGAAACACTACTTAAGATAAATGAAGATTGTTGTTTATATCTTCATAGTGTGTCACTGCACGGGGTTGGGGGAGATATGAGTTGACAGGCAAACCTTCAACCTCAGTGGTTTATAAAATTGGTGGGCAGAGGGGCTATGGCCTTCTACACTATAGGTCAGGGAGATCTACACATTCTTTGGTTCTCAACCATGGCAGCCATACATATAAGACAAAAAAAAAAAGCTGCATTTTTGAGTACCTGTCAGGTCTCCCAAAGAGGTGAAGATGTTGTACTTCCTGGATTTCCTGTTTTGTCTACTTCTAAAAAGCTAAATAACTGTAGTATTAGATTCATGCCTCCTCATTTATGTCTCATGAGTCTTACTGCCAGTCCAGAAGTATACCCATAGCTTTGTTGCTTCAGGGATTCTACTGTAGCTTATTTAAATCATGTACAACCAACAGAGCATTTACCAAGTGATCTTGGCTCATAAGAATAATAACCCTGTCACTTGGAACTATTGAAAGATCTTGGCAAAGGTAGGGGGTCAAAAAAGTTCAGGATGCATCATAATCATTGAGTAGTCAATATGACTAGTATGTAAGATGGAAGGAAGAAAAACCAGTGACTACTGAGTCTGTGATACATTGCAGTGAACTTGTGCAACCTGCTCCCTACCTTGGAATTTTACACAATATTTTTACAGATATGCATATGATTATTTCTGAGATGTTCAAATTTTAAAAACATTCTAAAAGATTACCCCATAAAAGGTTAATAGCTATTACTTTTACTTCAGTTTAAAGAGACTGTCTGAATACCCTTTTGAAAGGAATTCAGACAATTTATAAGGAAAATTACTTCTTTGATGCCTGCAGGTTACTACTTAGCAAATTACTCTTAGACTCTACCAGATAGCTTTCATTAGTTAAAACTAAGGCTATTTTTTTTTCCTTAAAATGTCTTACTCATCCATGAAGAATTACTCAAACATTGTTTAAGGGCAAATGTTTCTAAGAGTCTAGAACAGTAGTCAATCTATTATATTACTTCTAATGAAGATTATCAGAGCTTTCCTTCTCCTTTCCCTAATGCAACATTGCACATTATCAGGTTGGAGGAAAAAATGCTTGAATGGGAACAAGCTTAATGTAAAAACCAAGTGTTAGCTTTTAATATGATTGATATTGGGAACAAAATAGTTAGGATGAGCGAAGGTATCCCTCCACTCATCACCCCCTCTAATGACCTTCTAGTTCTTATCATAGAGTCAAGCATTCAGGAAAGACCAACACCATAGCAGCAAACACAAATGGGAAGAATTTCAAAATATTTACTAAGAGTGTGAGTGGTTAAGGTAGCATTGATAACCAGGCAGTGCTTTTTTTTAATACAGAGATTGTCTACAATGGCTAATGCATCATAGACAGGAACGGCTTTGGCTTCAAGTGAGACAATAACCAAGCAATAAAAGCCTGGTGGCTTTCATCCTTGGAATTTGATTTCTTCATATATTCATACAAACACACACACACACACACACACACACACACACACAACGGAGAGAGACAGATAGACAGACACTAAGACAAGAAGAAATGAAGAAGAATCTAGCCCAGACCTTTATCGCTTGGCTATTTAAGAACTTTTCATAAAAGTTGTTAAATTGTTAAAAGAACTTTTCATAAAAGTTCTTATGAAAAGAACCTTTTAATAAAAGTTGTTAAATTGTTCAGAAGACAATTATCATATGGTCTCACTCATATGTAGAATTTAAGAACAAAACAGAGGATCATAGGGGAAGAGATGAAAAAATTAAACAAGATGAAATCAGAGGAGGAGACAAACCATAAGAGATTCTTAACTATAGGAGGGTCTTAACTATAATGAGGGTTGCTGGAGAGGACGGGGGGCCAAAGGATGAGGTAACTGGGTAATGGACATTAAGGAGGGCACATGATGTAATGAGCACTGAGTGTTATATAATGAATCACTGACCTCTACCTCTGAAACTAACAGTACATTATATGTTAATTAATTGAATTTAAATTTAAAAAAGAACTTTTCATAGGAAAGACATATTTTCAGATCAACACTAGAAAAAATAGAAATAATTACTCTGTTAAACATACTAAAATTGCAAAACATCAAGTTTAAAAATAAAAAAAATCTGTATCTACGGGGGGGGACCTGGGGGACTCAGTCAGTTAAGCACCCAACTCTTGATTTCAGCTCAGGTTGTGATCTCAGGGTTGGGGGACTAAGCCCCAAGTCAGGCTCTGGACTGCCTGCTTAAAATTCTCTCTCTCTCTCTCTCTCTATGGTGGTCCTTCCCCTTACCTCCAGCTTGTGCTTATGCATGCTCTCTCTCTCTAAACAAACAAACAGCAAAACAAACAAAAAAAACCCCACCTTAAGCTACATAAGATTAAAAATACTAGAAATTATGTGAAAAGGAATAAAAATTAAAATGAATATCAGACAGCATAATCAAAAACTGAAATCATAACCTTGGGAGGCCATTTTCCATGGATCTCTTCAATTTCTATAAACCTTGAAAAGAGACACTGACCATTTTTGTCCTATCTTTTCAAGGACATTTGTGTAGCAAACAGCTTTGAAAGACAGAAATAGTGTACTCTCCAGAGAACATGGCAGTTTGTTTCCTGACCAGGGTAAAAACAGGTAACCTTTGCCTCCAGGACAAAGTTTGGGCAGATTACGAGCACCAAACCCTTATTACACTGAAGATTTCTCAGGTTCAGTGTTCATCTGAGACACAGACCCACTGTGTGTACAGCAATCACTTGAGCCACTCTCTTTTATTTCCACAGGCTGTGAGGGGTTGGGCAGAGAGAGCCAATGTGGATGTGAATCTCATGTTATCTGTTGTGCAGTGAGTTATTTGACTCCATACAGGAATCTCATGTTTTCCATTAGTGTTCATAAAATGGCAGCAGGCTAAATTGTTAGCTTGCAAAATGGCTTAAAGTCTCAAACCCTTCATGGTTCTTGACACATCCCAGAGATAACTATAATTCAAAAATGAAAGCCTTTTTTCCCCCCTATAAAAAGTTCATAAATAAAGAAATTTTCAAGCGTACAAAATGTTATGAGTTCATTACTAATTAGTATTCACTTAAAAAGAACTGTTCATCAGAAAGAAAAATGAACCAATCTGAAATCATGAGATACCTGAGAAACAATGAGTAAATATACATATAAAAATTATGAGTAATTTTAAGGGGCTGTGAACTAAAAAGATACTAATAACTTGTTTCTTGTTTTTAATAAATGGGAATAAAATTCTAGATGGCAATAACAAGATAAGAAAAGATGTACTAGCTCTAATTAGATGTGTCTCTGGAGATTATGAAATCAAGTCAGTAAGAAACTGGATCAGTTAGCTGGGTAGAGACAAACTAGAGGTCATACTGGTCTGACCCTGTTCATAACAGGTAATCACTATTTTGGGGACAGAACAAAGTCAATCTTGCAGAGAAGAAAATGGAACACACACACACAGAGATAAGTGACTGAGTCAGGTAACCCAGTTTTGTAGTCCCTGTGACACTTAACCATTTTTGAGTCCCTGCTTTTTGAATCTTTGTATCCTTAAAACCCAAAGTTTATTACATTGGTTTGAGTGGGCCTCTTCTCCTTAATGCCCAAAGAACCTTGACTAGAATACACCCAGGCATAGGCAACATACTATCTACACCAAGTTTTGATACTTGTGATAGTATTAAAATGTTTAAGATATTTTTATGATACAGCAAGGATATATAGACATGAATAGATCATTTTCCCCTCTTTATGTTCTGCTTAATTTCTGCAAAAATGGGATGAAATCCTCAAAGGAAATTATTCTATGTCTCATGGTTCTTCCTATTAGCTGTTTTCTTCTCTTTCCTTCTTAAATTTTAGTGAAACACTTCCAATATTCTGCCCAAAAGAGTTTTCTTGTTTTTGCAATCTGTACTGTACCTTCCCCTTGCCCAGGAGTCTTACACCATAAACCAAGATTGCAAATAATAAAATGCTAACTTTCAATATTGGCTTTCCAGATATCTTTCTCTTCTGAAAGCATGATCTTTACTGGAAAAAGAGTTAGGGGAAATACCTCTGCCTTTAATCCAGCATCCTTCCCTAGTTTTCATAAACACAAATGAGGTATTTTTTATATTGTGATATATTACCATGAAACTGATCAAAAGTACATACTCTTATATAGGGTTGGTGAATTGTAACAGACCCTGTATTACATCTCTACCCATACCTTTTATTAGACATACTAGTGTCTATGCAGCCAATATCTTGTACTTAACAGGCAGCTTCTATTACTGGATGCTTCTTTCCTCATAGATAGATGGATGCCTGGATGGGCATAGACATATAAATATAGAAGGAGATTTATTATAAAAATTGGCTCACACAATTATGAAAGTCAAGAAGTCCTATGGTCTGCTGCCTGCAAACCTAAAAGCTAGGAAAGTCAGTGATATAATTCAGTCTGAGTCCTGAAGCCTGAAAAAAGCAGAAGCACCAATATCTATAGGAAAAAGAAATGGATATCTTAGCTCAAGTAGAAAGAGTGAAATTACCCTTCTTCCACATTTTTGTTCTAGTTAAGCCCTCAGCACACTGGATGATGCCTACCCACACTGGTGAAAGTGATCATCTTCACTTAGTCTGCCAATTCAAACGCTGATCTCTTCCAGATCCCCTAACTGACATACCCAAAATGTTTTATGAGCTACCTACCTGGGCATCCCTTAACCTCAGTCAAATTGACACATAAAATTAACCACCATAGGTATCAACAATTTTCCTTGAACTATTATTGCCTAGATATCCTCATCAACATTCTGTTAAAAATATCAAGGTCTATTTCTTCATATAATCCAGATCCAGTGTCTAAGTGCTTAATTTCAAAATTCTTCGATATCCACTTCCCTTGCTCTATCTTTGCTAAACCATTTATCACCTCTTAATGCTCTATACGATTATTATACTATTATTATTTTCTTCTCCTCTTGTTAAACCTTAAACTCCATAAAGATTGTAATTTTTTATCTGTTTTATCCCACTGATATATTTTAAGCATCTATACCTAGTACATAGTAGGAGCTCAATGTATGTTTGTAAAATGAATAATAAAATCTAGTTTAATGTAATCTTATTTAACATCTTTCTCTTTCTCCTCTATATTCCATTATCCTTTTTGACAAACTCTAATGCTGATTTTTTTCTTTGTAATTTTCATCTGACTCCATTTTTTATATTATAAAAGTAATGCCTTCTTATCTAACACACAAACACACATGTTTTATTATTCTCCATACTTTCATTTTCCTTTTTATCCTTATGGTTTATATTCTTCCATCCTCTCAAGAAAGCTAGAGTACATACATATAAGTCACACTTTCTCAGAAAGCTTTTCTATATGGAAAGGTGAACTTGCATATATAAACATATTGATGATGGTATCAATGAGTCAGAAACGTAACATATATATTATGCATATTTTGTCAAAAATTGAACTCTATCACTTTGTGTTTCCTCTCTCCTCCAAAATCACCACTTTAAAATGCTTTCTTTTTAAATGCACTGTTCAATGGGAGCCAGTACAATTGCTATATTTATATCTTTATGGCCATCTCAATGAAATAAATGGTCATTTAAAGGAATAAAAGACTAAGCTATCTCTAGGTTCTTAACTTACTGTCAGAGAGGGAAGTAAGGTCAAAGTAAACATAGTCTGATACTTGCACAACCTTAAAAAGTCAACAATCAAGATGGGATTCCAGACTCCATTGGTTCTGATTCTTTTGATCAAACCCTAAACCATGTTTCATGGGTTGACAGAAATCAGAATTAACTTTTATCTACAGAGAAATAATATTTTTATGGCTGCTCACAATCCTCCCTGTAAAACTGTCAATTTTACAAATGCTGTTGGCAACAGGAACATAAGTAACACTACCTCATAATAATCTAAGTGCCACTTAATAAAAACAAATATCCATGCCCTGATCTTTAGAGACTATTATTTCTTGATTCACACTGGCTGAGTGTTAGCTGCTAATACTTTTATTCTTTAGATTTATGTTGTTCCCCTTATCTGCTTGCTTCCATGCTTCCTATAAAGACATAAGAACATCTATTTTTATGACCATTAGAGCATTAATGACACTATTAATATAACCCTAAACCCTAAAGGGCATCCAGCAGGAGCACCTGCTTCCTTACCTCTCTCATATTTGTTTAATTGCAAATCCTCCAGACACATACACACAAACACACACACACATCTTTAAAGAGTACCCTCCCAGGGAACAAAAACACTAAGGATGGTGGTAACACCACCAGTCAGTAAGTACTCTCCCTTTTTGGTAAAGGATGTTCACAATATTAGCCTTAGAGAGTATGTTTTTCATGGTAATGCTACTCAAAGAGCCATTCTACTCATTGTAAAACTAAAAATATGGTTATTAGTTACCTAGGCAAATTACCTTCTGGGATATAAGATGAGCAATATAAATAAACTCTGGAGCCAAGCTTCGTGGGTTCAAGGCATAGCTCTGATACTTACTAGTTTTCTGATACTAGGCAGGTTACTTAACCTCAGTGTTTCCTTATCTGTGTAAACCACCTGATATGAATGGTTGTGATCTAAAGATCTTATCAATAGTTCCTGATGCCCATATCAGTGGAAGATGCTGTTATCAATATAAGGCCTCTGTGTCATCCACTGTTTGAGAAAACAGGCATTGCTGGTATGCAGTGTCCCTCTAGTTCTTACTCTCCCTTTGCTTTAGGAAACTGCACTTGGTCCTGTCCTTATTTCAACCTGAGAGAACTATAAATGCTAAATGAACCAACAATAGCCACGAAGGGATCAATTTTACTTGTAGTGTCACTTTATGGAAGCTAAAAGTTTGAGTTTATAATACTGCAAGTTTTTAAAAGACCATTTCTAAGACTTGAAATACACTCAGCATTTTTTCTATATTGAAGAAACAGAAATGTATTGCTTAACTATTATTTTTACTTATGAAAGTCAAGTTGGTACTTAAAAAATAGTAACGTGGCATGAGCAGAACTTCTCTGTGATTCTATTTGTGATTAAATCCTCCTTTACACATTTAGACTATTACATAGCAAGATGGAGGCCAAAATACATGATGCTTACAAGACAACCATTAGCTACATAGATGTGTGATACCAACAGTGTGGAGTATTTACTAAAAGAGATAGTTACAAAAGTTCAGGAAAGATGTAAATTTCAATTATAAAATTACCTGCTTGGCTAAACTGTACTGAATGTCATTTGTAAAAAATTATTTTAGATTTTTTTTCACATACTTTCAACATGATAATAATGTATGATAACTTATTTTTTAAAAGATGACTTTCTATAAAAATGGTGTGCTTAATATTTAAAAAAATCAATTACACAGGCCAACAAAAGCAAATTTAAAATTAAGCAAACCCACATCACTATGAAGGAATTACTGCTGGTATTCGGTGTACTTGGTCTCAGATATGCCAATATGCCAAGGACAAAGATTAAGATAAGAGAAAAAAGAAAGAAAAAAACTCAGAAAAATAGGTTCAGATTACAACATTATTATTTTTTATTTTTATCTTTTAGAGAGAGTGAGTGAGAGAGTGCATGTGTTGGGGGGTTCAGGGGGAGAGGGAAAGGGAGAAAGAGAATCTTAAGCAGACGCCATGTCCAGTGCAGGGCCCAATGTGGGGCTCAATCTCAGGACCCTAAGATCATTATCTGAGCTGAAATCAAGAGTTGGATGCTTAACCAACTGAGCCACCCAGGTGCCCCTACAACATTATTTTTAAAAGAGCTATTTAATTATTTCTCTTATAGTCTGATGAAGAAAAAAACTGAAATGAAATTAAAATTTTGGGTAAATGTCAGATAAAATTTCTTCACAACATTCTTTTCTAAAATATCAATCTGGAGTCAAATGAAATTAACACAAAAATATTGAAGTCATTAAAAAAATGGTTCTACATTTAGGTGAGTTAAATACTTGACCCACTCTTTTCTCCAGAACAGTTCCTGTTCCTGAGCATTTTATATAGATTTGCTCCTTTTTTTTATTGTTCCATTTTGTTATGTAATGGTTTTATTGGTTTTAAGAATGACTTACATTGTTTTCCCCCAGTTCTGCTTTACTAAAGATTGCCTTCCTATTTCCTTTAGAGATGAGGGGCAGCTGAGTGAACATGAGCTTTTTGGGCCACCCATATAGATCTTATTTCTAGAATTGTAGATGACTGTAAAGAAGTCTGAGTCCAGCTCAATCTCTTCTTCTGTGTGACTTGCTCTTCTACCTGAGTGCACATGTTTTATTTCATCATTGAGATTCAGGGCGAAAGGTTTTATAAGGACATTTACCAAAAAACCTCCAGCACCCTGCTTAGCTCTATAGCTCCGTTTTCACCCTTAGTTCTCCTTGGTTCCTCTAATTTTATTTTTGTACTGTTTCTCCTACCCCAAGTCTTTCACTCCTCTTCAGCCTGTTGTTGTTCCCGTTTGAGACATAACAATGTCCAAATCTTGTGTTTTGCCCATTTATGTGATAATGAGTATTCACTGGACTTTGTTTTGTGTTTCTGAATGTAATGATGTGTTTCCTGTGTACTTAACAGTATGTGGTACTTCTAGGTGAAAAGGTGTCATGAAAGACAAGTGATAAATACAAAAACATTAGAAGCCATGTATTTGCTAAATAAAAATAGTACTGACTGCAGTACTTGTCAGGAACACATGCTACATAAAATAGGCTTAGCTTGCAGAACATCATCTGTCAAAGATAACCTCACTAAGATTTTTCTTCCTGAAGCCTTTCCTGCCAACATAATTTCTGTGATTTTGAAATTTTTCTATGGTTTTCTCTTAGGTCTCTTTGCCAGCTTACCACAAAGGGCAAAGTGGTCTTTTACTGCCATTTACCCACCTCAGGATTTTTACCTCCCTGTTCTTTAGGGAGAATTAGCTTTTTTTTTCATATAAAAGATGACTGTTCAGGTTATCTATAATTTGGGGTCTCAGCAATAGGACAAACAGAAGAGTCACTAACAGAGGCATTGAACTTCCAAAGGTGACATATAAAATGATAATTTTCTTAGGGGGGAAAATCTATCTTCTTAATATTTATCTATTATTGTTTCCACTTTTCTCCAGACAAAAACAATTTCGTTTAAAAGTGAAAGCATTTTTAAAACACGAACTTGCAGAATTGGTATGTCAAAGCCTATATTCACAAAATAGGCAAACAACACATTATGAGACCATTATGAAAAATCCAATTCCCTACTCAGTATACACTGATTGAACTGCT
Source organism: Vulpes lagopus (assembly GCF_018345385.1). Taxonomy (NCBI): domain Eukaryota; kingdom Metazoa; phylum Chordata; class Mammalia; order Carnivora; family Canidae; genus Vulpes; species Vulpes lagopus. The sequence continues at coordinate 101,015,109 of NC_054828.1, read as the reverse complement.
AAATATTTATGGTAGGTTATATGTAGAGCAGTCCCCATCAAGGACCTAATAGTAACACAAACAACAACAATACAAGAGTGTCTGGAATAAGTGTCAAAGTAAAGTAGAGACATTATTCTCCAGGAGCTTTAAGAGGAAGAGCCCACTTTTTCCTAAAGGAATAAAAATAAAACTCATCAAAGACTTGACAGATGGAGAGAGGAAAAACAGAATTAGAAACTAACGGAATCAAAGGCATGAAGGCAGACTATTATGATGGAAGTATTCCCCTTCCCCCAGGAAACTTTCTACCTACTAATAGCTGTGACCCTTAAAGGTTCTCAGAAGTTGTAGAGCAATTGCACACACATCAGTAGTTTTACAAGCCTTTCTGGTAACAAGTTATATGGAATGGAATTGTAGTTGATACTATATTTCTTACCAGATCACTGATTTACAGAAGGTCAAGATTAGCCATGGACTGAATTGTTTAACAGGTGAGGCTTATGCTCAGATTTCCTCTAGTCACTATTCTTTTATGACCACCCCTACACACACACAAATACACACACCTGCCCTACTGTCTGTTTCTGTCATTCCACTGCCCAGATTCCTAGTTCCTCAAACACAGTGACACTCCTCCAGAAGTTCCCCCTCTATAATTTTTCCACGACCCAAAAGCTAGTTTTTAAGCTTCATGTGACTTCATTATTGCTACAGTCCTAGCTTCTGGAATAGTGAATACTTAATAAGTAGTTATCCAATGAATAAAAGATTAACAAATTGACTGGCAGCCCATATGGAAAGTAGAAGAGAAACTATCATGTCCATTTTGCAGAGAAGTCTGCAGAGCCAAAGAGAAGTTCTAGTTTTCTCAGTTTTGCTCATTTTACCAGATGTTGCTTTTAGTCAAATAATGACCAATGGGGGCAATTACAAATAGCATGAAAGAGTAAAATAATGATGGTTTGAGCACTTAAAACATACAACGGGCCCTCAAATCCTGGTATATAAAGAGCTGCCAACTCTAGATATGCATCTAGTCAACCAAGAAGGCAATAGTAATATCACATGAAAGAAAAAACTATTAGGGATGCCTGGGGGGCTCAGTGGTTGAGCATCTACCTTCTGCTCAGTGTGTAATCCTGGTTCCTGAGATTGAGTCCCACATCAGGTTCCTCACATGGAACCCTGCTTCTCCCTCTGCCTGTCCTCTGCCTCTTTCTCTGTGTCTCCTGTGAATAAATAAATAAAATCTCAAAAAAGAAGAAAGAGAAAAAAAGAAAGAAAGAAAGAAAGAAAGAAAGAAAGAAAGAAAGAAAGAAGAAAGAAAAAGAAAGAGAGAAAGAAGAAAGAAAGAAAAAATAAAAGAAAGAAAGAGAAAGAGAGAAAGAGAGAAAGAAGAAAGAAAGAAAGAAAGAAAGAAAGAAAGAAAGAAAGAAAGAAAGAAGAAAGGAAGGAAGGAAGGAAGGAAGGAAGGAAGAAAGAAAGAAAGAAAGAAAGAAAGAAAGAAAGAAAGAAAGAAAGAAAGATTATTGCGGAAGGGACCCAAAAAAGTAATGTGTGAGTTGTCAGAATTTCCCCAAATTTCCTGCCCTCTAACTCCATCTTTGACCATTCAACCTTTCCCCTTCCTATTACCTGAAATATTAAAAGTTATGTCTTTAGCCACTTGTTTCCAATTGTTTGTTTGCATGGAGAATTGAAGTAATGATAGGAATAGCACTGGACTCATGAAGCATTCTCATTAGAAAGAGTTCGTATTTAGTGCTGAGGTAGAGCAGAAGGAATAAAATAGAGCTGTGTGGTGGGAAACTGCAAGTCCATATGGACTCTGTGAGAGTAATCTCTGGGGAATTTTATGATAAAATGGTGAAATCTTTAGAAACATTTGCACATTATGTGTGAGACTGAAAAACTGGGTAGAAAACAAGGTTTAGAGAAATTATACGAAAATGATAGTTTCTAGAGAATGTAATGAAGATTCCAAATGCTCCTAATCATCTTATGGTGGCCATAGATGTTGTTTACTGAAATGCAATTTCACACACACCTCAAAGCTAAGTTAATATGAGTTCCCAGTGATCTGATTTGGTTATGAATGTTTCAGCTACAAGTAACAAAAAAAGTGATGTACAGTGGCTTAAATACGTAAGGGCTAATTCCTTTCCACCTAACATAAAGTCTGGAAGTACTTTCTTCCACAATTTTCTTTCATCAGAAGAGGATGTGGAAAATGTGCTTATATCCAAATGAACACAGAGAATTTCATGCTACTATACAAGTCCATATGAAGGGGTAGGGTAGTTTATGGGGTATTGTACTCTACCACTATCATAAAGTATTTCCAGAATATTTTCCATTACTTCAAAAAAATATACTAAAAACCTGTACCTATTATCAGTAACTCCCCATTATCCCTTCTCCCAGCCCCTGGAAATCATGAATCTACTTTCTGTCTCTAGATTCACCTATTCTACACACTTCAAATAAGGAATCTATAATACACAGTGTTTAGTGACTTGGTTGTTTCATTGGGCATGTTTTCAAAGTTCACCTTGTAGAAAATCAGTACTCTATTCCCTTTTATGGCTAAATAATCAGTCTTAACGTCTCTATGTTCTCTACTATAAACTTATCTGTCTGAGCATGTGTACACATTTGGTTGAGGCATCATGCTGGTTCTTCTTCCTCTCCTCTCCTTTCATAACTGCCCTTTTTGTGTGTGCTATAAAAGTTCTAGGATTACCTCTCACTCAATCTGAAATAGTGTTCTCTATATACTCTGGAGGAACTGTGGTACCTCTCCTCAGATGAGTAGTCCTAAAAGACAACCTACAATTTACCATGAATAATTCACCAATTCACTGTCAGGAGAGATACACTCCAATATAGTTTTTTCTTTTTATGTTTAACATTTGTTCATCACTGTTTAATATATTCAAGTTTTCTATTTTTGTTAATAATAATTGTAATAAGAAGTCAAAAGAGAAGACAAATTAACACATAAATCCATATAGCTATAGAAAATTAATTAAACTTTTCAATGATGTACATAGTTTTATTGTAGAGAATGACAGGGTGATTACCAAAAGACTTTCAAGCATAAAAATATATTACATTAGTATAAAATTCTATTGAAGTAGAGTGAAACTGCAAACTCATGAGAAAGGGGAGCAATGTAAAATTTACAAGAGGAAAGAAGAGAATTTGTCTATTTTAAGCAGTTTATAGTTAGTAATTGCTATTGTATTAGGTCTCCACTGGAAATATTTAAAGAAATTATATGTGCCAAATGGTTTTATTTTAAATGTAAATATCTACAATATGCCAAAAATCACATCCTTTTCTATTTCTTAAGGTTTAAGATACAGATGGATTTTTAAAAATCTAGCTGTAAATTACAATGTGTACAAAATATTATACTATTAAAATACAAATATATCATTAACCAAAATGCAATAAGCATACTCAATTTTCCAGTTAAAAGAGAAAACAGAATAGTGAAAAAAACTCTAATAATCAACTCAATATTGAAGGAGAAGAACAAATTTGCAAAACTGACACTACCTGTACCTGACTTCAGGGCTTAGTATAAAGCTACAGTAAGGAAGACAGTGTGGTATTGGCAAAATAATAGGCAAATAGATCATTGGAACATAATAGAGAGTCCAAAAAGAGATGCCTATAGATGAAATCAACTGATCTTTGACAAAAGAGCAAAGGCAATACAATGGAGAAAAAATCCATCTTTCAAAAAATGGTGCTGGAACAACTACATATTTATATGCAAAAAAACAAACAAACTCCCACCAAACACAACTTAATTTAGAGACAGAGCTTATAGTCTTGAGAAAAAATAATTCAAAATAGATCACAGACCTAATGTAAAGTGTAAAACTAGAAAACTCCTAGAAGATAAAATGGAAGCAAATCTAGATGACCGTGGATATGGGGATGAGCTTCTACATACAACACCAAAAGCATGCAATAACTAATTGCTAAATTAGACTTTATTAAAATTTATTTTAATATTATTATTAAATATATTATTATTATTTTAAAATTTATTAAAATCAAAAACTTCTCTGTGAAAGACAGTGTCAAGGGAATGAGAAGACAAGTCACAGGCTGGGAGGATTATTTGCAAAAGACACATGTGATAAAAAAGTACTACTGGAAATATATAAAGAACTCTTAAAATTTAATAATAAGAAAACAAACAACCAGGAAAAAAAATGGACAAAAAACCTGGACATTTCATCAAAGATATGCAGGTGGAAAATAAGCATATGAAAAGATACTCCCCATAATATGTCATCAGGAAAATGCAAATGAGAATAATAAGTAGATACCAACAGTTTGGTGGTTTCTTAAAAACTAAACATGCTATCATCATCTGATCTATCAATCATACTCTTTCGTATTTACCCAAAAGAGCTGAATACATATGTCTATACAAAAATCTGCATACAGATATTTATAGCAGCTTTATCCCAAAACTTGGGAGCAACAAAAATACCCTTTATCAACTGAATCGATACATAAGCTGTGGAACGTCTAAATGGTGGAATATTTTTTTTATCACTAAAAAGAAATGAGCTGTCAAACTATGAGAAGATAAGTGTTAATGCACATGACTAAGTTAAAGGAACCCAATATGAAAATGCTACATACTGTATGTTTCCAACTATATGATATTTTGGAAAAGGTAAAACTATGGAGACAAGATTATTGGTTGCCAGGGGTTAGGAGGGAGGGTGAGATAAACTGGTAGAGCAAGGAGGATTTTTAGCACAATGAAACTATTTTGTATGATACTAAAATAGTAGATCTATGTTATTACATGTTTCTAAACTCACAGAATGCACAATACAATCCTAATATAAACGATGGACTTTGGGTGATAATGATATGGCAGTGTAGGTTCATTGATCATAACAAAGGCACCATCGTCGTGCAGGATGTCAACAGTAGGAAGGTTACACATGTATAGAAGCAAGGGGTATATAGTACCTTCTGTACTTTTCAATATTTTTTCTGTGAGCCAAACATTCCTAAAAACTAAAATCTATTAAATAAAGAACTAAGAAAGAAAAATAAGTACACAGAAAAGCTGGAACTAAAAAAAAAGAAAAAAGAAAAATGTTTACTAGGCAAATAAACAACAGCTGTATGCTTAAACACAGATAAATCCCCAAAAGCAGGTTACAGAAAAATAGTAGCATATCATTCTATTATTTTAAGGGCAAAATAGGTAAAACTAAAAAAATTAAGGATTTATAAATGCACATGTATGTAGTATAACCATAAAGAAAGCTGTTACAGGAATGATAACACAACAATCAGGATTCTAGTCATCACTGGAGAATGGGAGAAGAAAACAATGGGGAGGAGAACACAGTGAGTTTCTGAGGTATAAATAATATACCATTCCTTAAGTTGGATGTTGAATGCCTTAGGTGTTAATTTATTCATACTCTTTAAACTTTACGTGTACATGATGAACTTGTAGGATAAAGGTGACAGAGTTTATTGGACCGGATAAGCAGTCCTATGGTAGGCTTCACACAAGGTTTGTTAGAGAGGATCCCACTGCTGCTCTCTGTTCTTTTAAGAATTCTATCCTTCTCCACCTGTCAGTTTCATCCTGAGGTTTGCTTTCTTTGTTGTTGCAAAAATGGCTGTAACCGTTCTGGTTCACTGAAAGGAAGGGCTTCTCTTTTTCAAACCATTAAGCAAAAGTTCTTGGCTTCACACATGTCAAATTTATTTAGGTTATCCAACCTGCCTGAGCCAATCTCAGTCACTCTCTACCCAAGATGGGGATGGAGGGTGTGGGAGCAACCAACTAGAGTGAACAACTCTGCCCAATATGCCTGAGACATGTTTTAGCACTGATTGTTCCATGTCCCAGGAAACCTCTGATTCCCAGGCACACCAGTATGGTTGGTCACTCACTATACAACCAATAGGATAAACATATAATCAGCTGCCCCCAAAATCAAGGCTCAGGTCTTCCTACCAGGGAGTAGGTTTAAAAAAATGGTATTTCTACTTCTACTATCTGAAAATAGACTTCTTTCTCCGACAGGAACTATTAAATCTTTTTTAATTATATAATTCCAGACTCTATAAAGAATTTCCTAAAATTTTCATCTCTTTCTCTTAAATGACCAATTAATATTTCTCATGTTTTCTATATTTGGCAGAATTTCCTGGTCTGTCAGTGTTATTCCTGAACCTTCTTTAGAACCCGAGCTCTTCAATAGTCATTTTTCGAAACATGAGATTCAAAGTGTATACTTTGCAGCTTCAGAAACATTTTCTTTGCTATTCCCCAAATTTTCTGTGAGGTGGGACCTAGAAAAATCTGTTATTTCCTGAAATAAAGAAGGTACTTAATGACCATTTTATTTAGAGAATTGTGTTTATTATTTCTTTTCTTATTAAAGTACAGCAAATAATATCCTGGCTAATTTCATAATTCCTCTCAATTTACACTTCTTATTGTTTATAAATATTCTATTAGTTCCCTGATGAACTTACAAAACAAGTTTTACAAGTTTCATTTCCCTCTTAATTTCTCTTTGGTTTTTAGTGTACCAAAATATCTAAAACTGAGACTCTGAGGTTCTGTCCAATTATTGTCAAAACAACTAATACTATCAATGGAAATGTTAAGCTATTTGGTGGTTATTATGTAAAATAGTTAGGAATAATTTGGTATGTTTTACCTCTCTCCCTTGGTTAATTTCAAGGATGGTTTACCAAATCTCTAGGAATCTCTGTTAAAATGGAGATTTTAGAGCCCTGCCCCAGACTTCTATTCAGTGACTTGAGTGGTAGGAACCACGCTCTCTGCTTTGAACGAGGATCCAGAGACTAACCACTCATCAAAATCACCTCTGGCGGATTTATAAATGCAGATCCCAGGCAGAGCTTCTAAAAATTCTAGTTCCAAAGTTGTAAGAAGACCATGAAATCTACAGTTCTGAGCATCTGAAACTAGACTGATGAAATTCCACCATCACTGAAGCTTGAATTAAATATGTTCAGTAAACAAAGAGATTGGGAAACAGAAGGGGGTTGGCTCCCCATGGGGTTTCAATGAGAAATGTCATGGAAAGCCCCAATAGCAAAAAACAAAAATTGCAGTTTGGAGAGCTTTTGGAATATGATTACAAAGCTATTATCAGTGAGTGTAAATAGGATGAGTAGCAAGGCAGCTTCTTTTGCATAACAATTTAGTCAGAGTTGATCAACCATTTCTCCTCCAAGCCCAAAGCTGTTGGAAGTAAATCGCATTATAGCACAGGGTTTGTTTTCGCCCTGGTGTATGTTGACCAAGGACATTTTCTGGTCAAGAATTCATTCAGTAGCTTTGCTGTATCCACACAGGAAATGGCTGTGACCTTTCCAGCCCATAAGGTTATGCATCTTGACAGGCGGCACAGAGCCAATCCCTCCAACCATGCAGCACAGACGACCGCACACTGTTCTCCTGAGGCATGCTGTTGCTCATGTTGTTCAATCACATTCAGCAAGTCTGGAGCTGAACATCATTCAGAATATCAGAAAGGCAGAAAAGCTGTGCTGCTGATCCTATGGAAATCCTCAGTGAGAAGCAACATTCATAGCTAGCTGGTTAATTAACGGATATGCATTCACTTCCAGAAATGCCATTCCCCCCTCTCTCTGTTACCTTTCACTGCATCCAACTATTAATTCTGATTTGTCAGAAATTACAGAATTTGTTTTAAAAAATGAGATGTCTTCTTTTTTTTCTATATTATATACAGAGAATAAATCACAGCCCCTGACTTTAGAGACCATATCATTAGGCGGAGTACTAGCACTAACACACGTTTCATAAAGGGCTCTTTCATTTACCAATGTTATCTCTGTTTTGACCCATGTCAGAGATAAAGCATATCTTCTCCACCACATAACACATATATATGCATAACACCTACTTGCAACTGCATCACAAACTGGTAGTTTAGCTACACTGCTGAAGATTCAAAACCGATAGTGAGTGTTCACATAATGCATTGGATAAATTCCCACTGTATATGATTCCTCGGCTGTCTCTGTCTTTTTTCTTCCTGTTCACCTCCTTATTTTTCAGTAATATGAATTCTTATTTTCTCATTATTTCATAGCAATTCAGCTAGATATGCATGCCATCAGATTTCAACCTCCACCCCAAGTTACTTATCAAAATATTTCTATGAAAGAAATACAGTTTTCTTCCCCAGGAGAAGTCTAGTGAGTAAAAGTTTCTCCACCTTCAACTTTTGAAACAACATAGAAGAACACATGAGAATATTAAGTAAGTGCAATGAAATGATTATGTAGATGTGAAGAGATTAAAATTATCAGTGATGGCTAAAGTGTTTAAGAATTTGCTGCAGTATACTTTTGATGCGTTCCCAGAGCATTTTGTGATTGAAGAGGTCAATGCTCATGTATTTGTTGGTTAACTTGGCTCTCTCTTCATTAAACTCTAATTTCACTGAGGACAGACACTATACCTGTATCACTACTTTCTATCCCTAACACTGAGAACAGTGCTTTAGGCAAAATAGGGAATCAATCAGTTTAAACTAAGGTATGGCTAGATGTGTGAGATGTAGGTGGTTTGAAGTAAAAAACCATGCAACTTCTTAGCAGGAAGAATAAAGTCAGTCAATTACTAGAGAATTTAAAGAGCAAAAAATGGACTTAGTTAAAATAGAGTAAAGGCTGGGGGGCGGGGAGGAGGGTGATGCCTGGGTGGCTCAGTCAGTTAGGCATCTTATTTTGGTTCATATCATTATCCTAGGGTCCTGGGATCCAGCATCAGGCCCTGCACTCAGCAGGGAGTCTGCTTGTGCCTCTGCTCCCCCCGCCCAAATAAATAAAATCTTTAAATAAAAAACATAAGGGGTTGACAAATATTGAGAGTTAGGTATGTATAAGTTAGAAAGTAGTTAGACCAAAGGGAATTTGAAAGCCTCATTGTTGTCGAAAACATAACAATTCAGAAACAAGTGTTGGCAAGGATGTGGAGAAAGGGGAACATTCTTGCACTGTTAGTGGGAATACAAATTGGTGTGACCATTGTGGAAAACAGTATGAAGATTACTCATAAGATTAAAAATAGAACTGCTCTATGATCCAGGAATGGTACTACTGGGTATTTACCCCCCAAATACATAAACCCTAATTCAAAGTGATATATGTACCCTTAAGTTTATTGTAGCATCATTTAAAATAGCCAAACTATATATATATATATATATATATATACATATATATATATATATATATATATATTATTCTGTTGTAAAAAAGGAAATCTTGCCATTTGCAATAACACAGGCAGACCTAGAGGGTATAATGCTAAGCAAAATAAGTCAGAGAAAGAAATTTACCATATGATTTCACTGATATATGGAATTTAAGAAACAAAACAAATGAGCAAAGGAAAAAAAAGAGAGAGAGAGAGAGAAAACAAGAAACAGACTCTTAACTATAGAGAACAAACTGATAAGTACCCGGGGCGGTGGGGAGGATGAGTGAAATCGGGGATGCAGACTAAAGGGTATACTTATCATGATGAAAAAAAAGAAAGAAAATAGAACAATTTGAGGTTTTTGAATGTTGCAATGAAATAATTACAATGATATTATAGAATTTAAAGCCCAAGAACCTTAAGTAGTGTATCTAGTTTAAGGATCACTTATGACCCTTGCTTATTTAGAGTGTCATAAAATATTTGGGTTTCTCATATTATAGCAGAGTTGCTGTCTCATTTATTTTTCCTGTTCTATTTCTTTCTCTTTCTGCGGTTCTCACACCATTTCCAGTCTACCAAACAGACATTATATATATAGCTTAGACCTATTCTATCAGGTGAAAAACATTTGCTCAAAACAAAGCTCACTTAGAAAGAGGCATTAGGGTCTTAAAATAGAGGCTCTTCCGGAGTGATCTCAAAAAGTATTAGAAGCAGAGATGAGAGTTTAACACTTGGAAATTACTACAGCAGCAATTTCAATAATCAATTTCAAGGATTAGAATGTTGTAGGGTGGAGAAGTAGGTTAATTTAAACCTCAGAGTATACCTCAAACTACACACAATAACTAGTAGGTTAGCAGTTTAATAAGGTTGATCTACTTGAGAGCAAAGGGAAAATTAAGCCTTCAATGTTTATATGCCATAAATCTCTGATAGCTGTCATCCTTCATGTTGTCATTACTCTGTAAAGACAGGATAGATTTCCCTTCAAAAATCAGGTCAGATGTTATCAATGATGCCACATATGCACCAAGAGGGTATATGAAAACTTCTTTACTTATATAATCAGGCTTTCTGGGAAAACCAGGGCATATTTCCCCAGATAGTCTGCAAATGGCTTAAGATTTCAAGGAAATGTGCCTAGCTTTAGGGTTTTAAGACTGGAAAGGGTTGGGGCTGAGATGAAGGTTTCTGCTGGTGGGCAGGGAGTTTGCATGGTTCGAACTTCCCACTGGCACCAAAGGAGGAAACATACGGATTTTCTAATGAGTTTGCCCAGATTCAGGGGATGAGGGAGAAAGGGAAAAGAGAGGGGTGATGTTTAAAGCTAACAGAAGTTAAACATCAAAAAATGAAGTCAGACTCTTTATTTTACTTTCATAGTGAAATTTGTTATATTTGCTTCAGTGTGGATCCAAGAATCACAATAGATTTTTTAAAGAGATATTAAAGAGATTAAAGAGATACATATTTGCCTTTTTCCAAGTAACCTTACATGATACACTATCAGCACGAAGTATTGTAATAGAACATTGTCCCTAAGTCCTACCCTTATAATCAATTCTCCAACATTATTTCACTCTAAACAATAGCAACTTCATTCTCAAGGTCAGGGAAACAGGTTTGTGATAATAACCTGGCCAATGAGATTTGAGGGGGAGCCTCCTGGGGAATTCTGGGTAGGATTTCCTCACTCCAAAAAAGAAAACAAAGAGGAGAAACTGCCCTATTTCTTTTTCCGGTAGTTGCCAAGCCTGAAAGTGCTATCCGAAACTGCTGAAGTTAAAACATCCTGTTGGTATAACTTTTATATAGAAATTCTTTGGCTAAAAGCTACTCAAATATAAATCAATTCTTATGTACTCAATCATACAAATGAACAAGATGATATTACGGCAGTATACAAATCCTGTGTTAGCCATGGTGTAAGATTTGGGTTTCAGCTCCCATTCCAACATTTACCAGCAATGTGACCTTGAGTGAATAATTTAGACATTTTGGGCATCAGTTTCTTCTTCTGTAAGTAGTCAGTATTAATACTCACTAAATACGTTTTGTAAGGTTATTGTGGTAGCCAAATGAATTCATGTTTTATTAATTACTTACTTAAACTATATTTAATGAGGACCACCTAAGCTAAATATTATGATAGGAGCTCAGGGAAGATTGGTGAATAAAATAGATAAAATCTCTGCCTTCACATTGTTTATAATCTAATTTAGGCAAAATTTTCCACATGTTGCAAAGCCCTGAATACATACGTATATATCTTTTTATGTATTTTGTATTCATTTTATTTATAATATGTTTATTAATGTCTGCCAAGTGGGAAACATTATTTTAGCTGTTTTGGATTTAAAAATAAAAGAAACACAATTCCTCTCGAGATTTACTCCATTATATTTATACTACATATAACTTAAGGATCCTTGTGTTTCTACATCAAGAAAGACCATTAGAGATAATATATTTGCAAACCATTTCCCAGGATATAGTAATTTCCTTCTGGCTCCAAATTGCTACTATAATCAAATTATGCCCCACAAAAAAAGACATGCCAACACTGTCTCCTTAAAACAACAATAACAACAAACATGTACTTAGGAAATTTAGGAGTCTCATTCTTTAATGACATCACAGTTGTTAGTTAGGAAACTTGTCAATACTATTTCCTCTGAACAGTCTTTATTTAAAGATCTGGTTTTATAGCCACATGCTTATCTGTTTCTGTTGAAAAATAATTTAACTCACAACATATTATTTTTACTTTGAGATTTTTCAGGAAACATATGTGGTTTCTCTAGCAAGAGTAGAAGACGATATAAAGTGATAGTGAATTTAATATACATGCAAACAGAGCAGGTGGCTATGAAAGAGAGAGACATGAACACTAACCTTCATTCCCATAATTGCTTTGGCTGAGCTAGCATTTTTCGGCACTGTACGAGGTCTTCACATGTGTGATTCTTATGAATCACTCCAATTTGGAATGAGTGGGTGACAGCTGTTCTCTTCATTTTACATGCAGGAAAACCTCATAGAGAAGCACCACAAGGCACCATTTCCAGCATCAAGTAAAAGTCAATAGAGATGTGTAAAAAAAAAAAAAAAAAAAACCTCAACTCTTTATGGCAAGATATACTTAGATTTCAAAGTTACCTTCCGCAAGAACAGCTTTAAAAGGAATGCATTTTCTAATATGCATATATTTCATATTTAAATTAAAGAAATGACTATATCTCTGAAAGCCTACTAAGATAACACAATTAGTGATATCATTTCCTTGGCAGAAAAGGGCAAGAGCTTGATGCTATTACCAGCACATATCAGAACCATTTAACAATGAGACAGTAACAAATACATTTCTATACCAAACAGAAAGATGCCCTTGTTTGTTTCTCTTACATTATATGCCACTAACAGGATTGTAAGATGTGCAGGCTTGATGCTTATCTTATAGTATTTAGGACGAAAATATTCAAATTTATAAAGATCTTTATCAAAACAAAGTCTTATATTTTGGGTTATATTTTTGAATAATTGTTCTAGTTATTTTGATAAGTAAGTTTACAAGAATCCTTAAAGAAAAAATTATATCATATTCAAGCTGCCAAAAATTAGTATAGTTATGAATTTTATAATCACCACGGATATAAAGTTTGTGGTGAAATTTTTGTAATTAGTATTAAAACTTGCCTATATCTCTCAAATATACAACCTTTTAACATCAATAAGCTTCTCTGCTAAAGCACTAAGACTAGTATCCTAGGGCCTTTTTTTCTTCTCATTGATTCTGGTAGATTCAGGAATCCCACCAACTAATAGCATGGTCATTTACCTTCCAAAAATCTTTTTTTTTTTTTTTTAAGATTTTATTTACTTATTCACGACAGACACAGAGAGAAAGAGGCAGAGACACAGGCAATGGGAGAAGCAGGCTCCATGCAGGGAGCCTGACGTGGGACTCCATCTCAGGGTCTCCAGGTTCACACCCGGGGCTGACGGTGGCACTAAACCGCTGGGCCAGGGGGACTGCCCATACCTTCCAAAAATCTTTATAAGTATTTTAAATGGTTTATATTTCTCTTAAAACAAAATATTTTATTTATAAATAGAAGGTATCAATTATTTTCCCTTAATTTTTCTGAACAAATGTATCTACTCTCTCACATTGGCTCACACTGTTCCCATTGTTGACACTCAGGCATAGCTTCCCATCCAAATGAAATCTGCAATCCCAGACTAAGCAATGCCAATTACCAGCTACACATGTTTTTAAACTTTGTTTCATACAAAATTTATTGTGACAATTGCTTACAATCCTGGTATGTAGTTTTAATGTAGATACTAAAGCTTGGATTTTTATTATATTGGCTAATAGTGATGGCATTTCAAAAACCTTCTATCTTATCTTGAGGTCTGAAGCATTTCAAAACTTTCTATGCTGTACTAAAATGCAACTTATGAACGCTAATGGATTTCACCTCCTAACTTCTACCACCAAAACCACCAACCAAAATTTGTAGTAGAAATTTCCCTTAAATGCTATCTTTTTCTTTTTTTTTTAAATGCTATCTTTCTTCAGTGGCATTCAATACCATATGGGATGATGCCCATTATACTGGTTTGTTTCTGTAGTGCCAGAAATCTCCATTTAACCTACCAAAGAAACTAGCCCTCCAGAAAGAATACAAAGAATATTCTTTTATATTTTTATTATTGAAATTAAATTTGATGGAAAATATCTTATTTGTTGAAAATAAGGAAAAATAGGTGGCAAAATTCTTGGGTCTTGCTGCTGAAGAATTTCAAGAGTCAGGTAAGACTAAGACTCATCTGCACCGGGGTTTCTGTCTACTGGGAACTGTCAGATAAAACACTGATTTAAATAAAAGTACAGCATTTTTCCTTTTTTGGCAAGGTTACTTAAAAGGGCCACCTTAAATGTAAAAGAGAAAAGTAAAGAAGATAAAAGGTAAACAGTGATTTGTCTGACAGAATAAATACACAGCTGACTCCATGTGGCTTCATGAAAATGTCACACTCCAATGGAGGTCCATCATTTTCTTCACTAAATGATACACATACGAAAACCAATGCTGCTGTTACACTCAGTGAAGGCTATCAAATACCATGGACACAACATATATTATACATTTTTAAGATGTAGCTGCAACAGTCACAGGTTTCAATCATGTTGTCAACTCTTGAAGCTTTGCACCAAGTTAGGAATTGCCAACCCTGGTTCATTACTGGCCTAGAAGTTAGTCAGCTGGGACAAAATATAAAAAATGAGGGAGTATCAGAGAGAAGGGAGAACTAAAGGAAATAAAATGAGTTCTGAAGCCTAACACATTTAGTGCCTTAAGAAGAAAGAGGAGCGTGTGAAATCTTGGAAGCCCTTCTTCTTCCAAAACATAAGCCTAGGGCTAGCATTTCTTATTTGACTTGAGCTAGTTTTAGATCAATATGGTCAATTGAGATCTGCTCAATTAAATTACATCTGAAATGACAAAACTAAATACCATACAAGGATTTTTTATCCTCCTCCAACCAAGCAGTATCTTACTAAATACATGGTATAAGCATCAGTAGTAACCAAATGTAACTTTTACGGAGGGAAGACAAAACTCCTTAATATCTCTTCATGCTCCCCCATCTGCACATTATGTATTAGGAATCAGAAAGAAATTCACACCTCTGAATTTGAGTCATAAGCAGATTGTTACAAGAAATGTGTCGCATCACTGACTTCAGGAAGAACTTTAAATTCTTACAGTAAAATATAGCACTTGTGTCAGTTTCAAATACCTCATATCTGCATGTTAATTTCAAAGGGTTCAAAAAAAGGCTTTGCTAACTCCACGTCACTAATCCCTACAGTGGGATGGTTGTCATAGCGGGGTTTTTCATTTACAGTCCAGAAGGATTAGCTGACTTGAGGAAGAGTAGGTTAGATCTCCTCTAAGTTCAGTCAGAGTGTAAGCCACCTATGGTATAGTAGTCAGGCACCCTGAGTAGAGCCCAAGAAAATGTTGCAAGTAGCTGACTTTTGTCTTCACATCTCTACTAGACCACCCCCACTCTACTGCAATGCTGTGACTCAAAGTAATCTCTTTATCAGACACCCTAGGCTTGCCTTTCAGGGCCTCAAACACCCTCAAAGTTTCCATTTTTGAAATAAACTTTTGCAAAAATAAATATAATGTATAAGCAAAGAAAACCAGTAAAGAAAAATCCCATGTGGGAAGAGAACAGCAATTTTGGCTTCTTCTAACCTTTCCTCACAGACTCCCACCCATTCTAATCTTCTAGCCCTGTTTTCAGCAGTGCCTTCCTGGTTTTAACCATTGTCTCAAATGCTCTAGATCATTATATTTTTAAATGTACTCAAAAATCTTATGGCTTGCCAAACTAAACAATTAAAAGAATGTTATTAGAATAGACTTTTTTTTTTTTTTAATAAGAGCAGACTCCTCTTTGGAAAGCCATTAATGCTAGCCAGAAAATGATTTGATGGGACAGCAAGGGAGATGGGGGGTGGGGCGGCTGCATAGCTCTTTTGGCTAAGCATCTGACTCTTGATTTCAGCTCAGGTCATAATTTTGGGTCATGAGATTGAACCCCGAGTTGGGCTCCCTGCTTGGTGGGGAGTCTGTTGAGATTCTCTCTCTCTCCTTCTCCCTCTGCCTCTGCCCATCCCTCCTGCGTGCATGCTCTCTCTTTCTCTCTAAAATAAATAAATAAGTCTTAAAAAAAAAAAAGAAAGAAAGAAAAGATGATTTGATGAGTGTAGTATGCCGGCCACAGTTTGTTTCCCTTCTTAAGACCAATACTATTTGAGTAACATTGCAAAACTCTTTGTATGTGTGCACTTTTTACTCCAATTGCTTTCCTTTTCATTGACAATCTAGTGGTGGGGACAGAGTAAGAATTATAATGATAATTTTCCCAGGGAAAAGTGTTTAGTAAGTGTGAAATGGAAGCTTCATGTTTCCTAAGAGAATGATACCGTAGCATACGCATTTTCCAGGAGATCATACATTTATCCCACGGAAGGAGAGGACACCAGTTAGCAGAAGAATGAATGTAAAGAAAGAAGAGATAGATGACTATTTAATATGTAATAATATATATTATAATAGATATATAACTACTTTTTTCCCCTCCAGGGAAAGTTTGCTTGAGCCTACTAACAGAATTTGTTGAATACAATAGCAATTAAGTGGCAGGGTTTGTATTTAAGCCTAGGATATCTGTTTCTAAAATTCAAACTCCTTCTGATATGCCATATTGCTTCATTTGCAAAATCAAGTCATCCCCCAAATGAGACTCTCATTCATTCAATTATTCAACAAATAGTTATCAGGTGAAATATGGGCACTATGTAGGAGCTGGGAAAGGGAATATAAAAAAATTAAACCTTCCTCTGCCTCTCTTTCTATCTCAATCAATGTGATAATAAGCTATCGCTACTGAAGGTGCCTCAACTGGGGAAGATTGTAAACTTAAGAATCACTGCTTAGTGTATTAAGACCAATTATCTTGAATAGTTTTGAAAAAGAAGAAGACGAATCAAAAAATGACCTTGAGAAGAGCCGCAATTAAACTTTAATGAGTACAGTGCCTAAGGCTAGATTTCAATGTCACTAAAAATATAAATTATATGCAAATCTGAGAGTATGCCTCTGGAAAATCTTTGTAGAAGTCACAATTGTAGATCATTTCAAAATGCTGGCATTAGGCAGAGATGACACTTTTAGGACCATAGCCTATTACAGTCTATTCAAGTAGTTTTCTACCATAGCATGAAATTCTATGTGAGTACTGAATTAGCTTTACATTACCAGCCCATTTAAATTGATTCTACTTATAAATTTTTAGACTAAAACATAAAACCCAAACTATAGACATATTTTATTTTATTTTTTATGAAAGAAATTGAATTTGTAGTTTATTTTTATTTTTTTTTATTAATTTTTATTGGTGTTCAATTTACCAACATACAGAAAAACACCCAGTGCTCATCCCGTCAAGTGTCCACCCCAGTGCCCGTCACCCATTCCCCTCCAACACCCGCCCTCCTCCCCCCTTCCACCACCCCTAGTTCGTTTCCCCGAGTTAGGAGTCTTTATGTTCTGTCTCCCTTCCTGATATTTCCCAACATTTCTTTTCCCTTCCTTTATACTTTATACTTTATATTCCCTTTCACTATTATTTATATTCCCCAAATGAATGAGAACATACACTGCTTGTCCTTCTACGATTGACTTATTTCACTCAGCATAATACCCTCCAGTTCCATCCACGTTGAAACAAATGGTGGGTATTTGTTGTTTCTAATTGCTGAGTAATATTCCATTGTATACATAAACCACATCTTCTTTATCCATTCATCTTTCGATGGACACCGAGGCTCCTTCCACAGTTTGGCTATTGTGGCCATTGCTGATAGAAACATTGGGGTGCAGGTGTCCCGACGTTTCATTGCATCTGAATCTTTGGGGTAAATCCCCAACAGTGCAATTGCTGGGTCGTAGGGCAGGTCTATTTTTAACTCTTTGAGGAACCTCCACACAGTTTTCCAGAGTGGCTGCACCAGTTCACATTCCCACCAACAGTGTAAGAGGGTTCCCTTTTCTCCGCATCCTCTCCAACATTTGTTGTTTCCTGCCTTGTTAATTTTCCCCATTCTCACTGGTGTGAGGTGGTATCTCATTGTGGTTTTGATTTGTATTTCCCTGATGGCAAGTGATGCAGAGCATTTTCTCATGTGCTTGTTGGCCATGTCCATGTCTTCCTCTGTGAGATTTCTCTTCATGTCTTTTGCCCATTTCATGATTGGATTGTTTGTTTCTTTGGTGTTGAGTTTAATAAGTTCTTTATAGATTTTGGAAACTAGCCCTTTATCTGATATGTCGTTTGCAAATATCTTCTCCCATTCTGTAGGTTGTCTTTTAGTTTTGTTGACTGTATCCTTTGCTGTGCAAAAGCTTCTTATCTTGATGAAGTCCCAATAGTTCATTTTTTAAAATCAAATTTTCCTCTACTAACTCTGGAGTTGATACCAAGTGTAAAAAGAAGTAATTATTTATGAAAAGAAACTGACAAAGCCAAAAATAAGATAGGGAAATACCTTTTTGAAAAGTTAGTTATAAAATGTTTAGTAAAGTCAGTAGTTTCAGTACACTAAACCTGTATAAAATTATAAATATTAGCTTCATCTTCAGTTAGTAAATCAATCTTTCAGTCAAATATTTACTGTGGAGAATTCAGAAGACAAAAATGAGGTCTTGGTCATTATCACATGGAGAAGTTTGTCAGTGCACTTGAAATACAATTCAGGGTTATGGGCACTTATGTGAAACAATCTTCTCTGAGAAAAGAGAGAAATTCTTTGACTGTCCAAGGCTAGGAAATCACAAGTCAGGCTAATCAAACCTCATATATTGAAAAAAATAGAAAGACAAGAGAAGAAGGGTGTCCTGGAGAATGGATGACAGGGGTATCAACACTAATTAAATGGCAAAGACACAGAAGTGGACAGGAATGTTTTTGATACTGTGAGATAAAGGAGGAAATTGGTATGCCTGGCACAGACGGCACAGGATAAACTGATGAGATAAGTTTACAATGATTTTCTGAAGATCAAACCATATGCCCCCCCAAACTATGTCATGCCCAGAAAAGTGTCCCAGTTCCACAATTTACCATAATTGGGATTAATACAAACAAATATGATCTCTTAGTCTGCTTATGCTCCACAGTTCCACAGGCCCAAGAGATATGTGTGTGCATGTGTGTGCACAGGTGTGTGTGTGTGTGTGTGTGTGTGTATGTACGTGTATGTGTGTTTAAAGGTGCACAATATTATTGTGGAGAAGCAGGAAATGGATAAATAACAGAGAAATATACCTTTCTAAAAATAAAGTACACAGCCATTTTACCAGTTGTACTCACAGGCATAAATATTTCTAATTATGTACTGGGAATCTTGTTTTGTAATACAAAACAAAACAAAACATTCCAATGATAACTTTTCTGCCCTAATTATAGGCCAAATAATTTTTGCAGTGGAGAATTCACTTTCATGATTGATCATATACAGAAGTGCTTATGTCATCAGAGAATGGGCAGACTCTGCAAATTTGGCCAAATGTCAGCTATTGCATAAAACTCTGTACATGGTGATGGATTTTTATTACATATCTACATAATGGAGATGTAAATAGAGATATAAATTTGGAAATCTGCAGAGTATATATAATATTTAATGCCATAGAACTTGATAAAATCACCAAGGTAACAAATATATCCAGAGAATATAAAAAGTATGAGGGCTAAGCCAAGTGCATATCAATATTTAAAAGTCAGTAAGATGATGGAAAAAAAAAAACATGTAAAGAGACTGAAAAGTACCAGCTATGGATATAGAGGGAGAACTGAAGAGACTGGTGTCTAGAAATGAAGATATGAACAGTTATGTCAAACCCTACTAAAAGTTAGAGAAAAACAAGGTCTAATAATTGATCATTGAGTTGAACAAAGTAGAAGTCATCAGGCAGCTCCATCAGAGCAAATTTAGTGGTGTGGTGAAGTCAACAGCCTGAGTGAGATGGTCAAGAGGAGAGGAACTGGACACAGAAAGTACAGGCATCTAGGAGCAAAGAGGGCAAGAAGGGTTGGAAATTTTAGATTTGAGAAGTCAAAGGAGATGCAGTCATCTAGAGAAGTGGGAACCATGAATAAACCAGGAGAGCCATCACCCTGGGTCCACTTATCCCACAGTGGAAAAGGCAAATGAAGAACATTTTATAAGTTATAAAATGGAAAGTGACAGAGCAAAAGGACCAGGTAAATATAATGGGCAGCAGCCTGGGCCCATTTGAGGCTAGTGATTGGGAAAATGAAATAAGGTAAGTCGGTATGTGTGGCTTATTCTTCAGTCATGTCAAGCTGCACACATATGTGGAGTAGCAGCAAAAGTAGTGAGAGACACATATTAAAGGGTTATAATGAGCCAGACTTCATAGAGCATACAGTGCTAGGAGCTTGAGTTCTTGACTTAACTATTATTCCACTGTTCTCCAGGCACACTATTTCAGCCTATGCACAGTGACCTCAGTGCCCTTCCTATGTTGAAAGAAGCCATTCCTTCTCACGTCCCAGCCCTAACTTCTCTGTTAAGTTCAGATCCCAATATTTAGTAGCATCCTTAACTTTCCCACTGAATATCTAATTCGAAATCAAAATGACCCAAACAGCTGCTTATTCCAACTCCCCAAGCTCATTCCTTTCTTGTTCTTCCCATCTCTTCATTTAATAATTCAAGGAATTAAAAAAATCCAAGAGTTTTATGGTTCAGTTATCTGTAATGGTGAAAAAAGCAAACACAAAAGCCACTAGAGTATAAATTTATAAAGACCATGGCGTCATGAAAAATAGATTCACAAAATATTAAGAAATAAAAAAATTCATAATCATATACCTACTATAACTGAAACTAAGTATGTATATACGCATATGGAAAAATTACAAAGGAGTATATAAAAACTAAAAGTTATCTCATCAAGTTAAACCATTTATGTTTCTTTTTGAAAATTAATATTCTGGTTACATTATCACAGCTAAGGGGGGGAAAAATAAGACATGCAACATACATGCACTAGTTGAGACAAAAAATCTTTTAAAAATTTTA
Source organism: Vulpes lagopus (assembly GCF_018345385.1). Taxonomy (NCBI): domain Eukaryota; kingdom Metazoa; phylum Chordata; class Mammalia; order Carnivora; family Canidae; genus Vulpes; species Vulpes lagopus. The sequence goes on along the minus strand of NC_054828.1, from coordinate 100,994,146 downwards.
AGAACAGAAACATATCTTAAAGTGTTGCTAAGTGATACTTCTTCAAAGACTCAAGGAAAGATACTAGATTCTTTTCCGGTTCTATCACTAAAACTTTAATCTATTTTCAAAATATTTAAAGGTTTCTACTTTTCTGACAGCTCAAAAATGTGGTAAATAATCACTGAGGATTGCTTCCTCTCTGTGATAATGGTAACAGCAGTAACAAGAGCCTAACTTGAGAGAAAACTGACGGGGTTCCTTCCAGTCTTCTGGAAACACCAACCTGTCATTTTCATTAAATAGTTCAGCTGTTTCCTGCTGATATGATTATTTCTTCTGTCTATCTCTTAGATTTTTGTATCTGATAAAGAACAGTCTTCCTTAAAGATGCTTGTTTTAACTAGGTCAATGTTTCTGGTATGATATAATTGTATTACTGGGTGAACAAAAAGAATAACGAATACCAAGAGTTAAAAGTATACCTTTTGTAAACCTTCAATAATTGCAAAAAGCATTTTCACCCCAAATAAAGAGTGTGCCTTCATTAAAAACAACCACAGTCCTTGATGAAAAGGCATAATTCAGATCGGAAAGCCAGGAAAATTTCTGTGCAATGTGGTACCTTGCCTCACTGCCTTCGTATGCGTGCACTTGTGTACCTATGAAAAGTAACGTCATTTGACAGACATAGGTGTTTTCTGAAGTGACATGTTACTAAAGGCTCAAAGAGGAACTCTTCTCTGAACACTTTTTTTTTTCCAAAAAACAATCCTTTCCCTGTGATCACTCTTGCTTAAAAATTTTATAGACCTAACAAGATATTTCTTTTACATGTCTCAGTAACATAATGATATGAGTTGCTCTTCCTTTCTTTTATATAGATTTTATAATTTCTGGAATAGAATGTCAGATGCCTTGGGTAAAACGGTTAGGACTGAGGTCATTACATTTATACCTGGAACTGGACATGCCTCTTGTATTGTCAGGCCATGAGTGTATGAGACTGAGTCAGTCTAGTTAGGAATTACATTTGAGTTCACTGTTAAGATTGCTAAGATTACCAGCAGTGAACCTCAGGCCTCAGATTCTCCTGGCAGTTGCATGCCATTGCCCTGTGGTTGGAGTTGAAGTTCAGGTGTTAGAGGCTTTTCTCCTTGTCCAGCTGTCTCTTTATTCTTGCTCTCCATGCACTTGTCCCTTCCCGAGAGGTCATCTTCTGTTGCTTAGACCCAGTGCTGGGCTCATGCTGTATGCATGGTATTGTCTGTTGTTCTAGTCCCTCCTTGTCTAAGGGATGCCTGTGTGCCCAGGTCTTCCGGGTAAGCCTTTTTCCATCTTCCCACTCCTGTTACCTATGGCAGACAACCCTACCTTGTATATGACATTGGTCTTGGCTGGAAGTTTCTTGCCCACACAACAGAGGTATCTGACCTTTGCTTGGTGTCATTATAGGATTTTAAGCCCATGGCAGTTTCTTGCCGCTCCCCCAGTGGTAACAAGTTCTTCTTCTATACTCTCCCAGACACTTTAATAGGAAAAAAAAAATCTGGGTAGGCAGAGCTTTGTGCCAAACTTGTGCAGCTCATCATCAATTCTGTGTCCTGTCGGAAAGAGGATTCATTCTTACCATGACAGCAGCTTTTGCTTCTTAGGAGAAAGGAGTTTGAAAAAGCAAGTGGGTCTTTGTGCCTACCCTCCAGCAACCACTAAACACCTTTGTAACACCTGCACAATGGAACAAAGGCTCTCACTGGTCCCCTGCCCCACCTGAAGTCCTCCTCTTCAGCTCCTGATAAAGGCTTATGGGGAAAAGCTTACTGTGATCTCCCCTTGAATCTGTGGTCCCTAGTTACCTTTGACTAACATGCTAGTCCATACTTAGCCTTTGGAACTTTGTTAAAATTTAATTGAATCTGGAGGGAGTTTTTTTTTGGGGGGGGGGAGTTGTTTGTTTGTTTCCTATGCTTTGCTACAGGTCTGTGCCACAGCCTGTGTGTTACATCTCTTTGGAGGGGCTTGTCCACTTTGGAATTCACTTTGAGGTAGCTTTGCAGCCTCAGTTCTCAGATGGTTTCAAAGTAATCACCTTATAGTTTACTAGGGCTTTTCTCATTGCTAAAATGGGAGCAATGTCCTTTGTGGCTGACTAATCTTAAGAAACAGAAATCTCTTGCACCCTACTTTGCAAAACTTATTAATGTGAATTCTTTTAGTTGAGATATGCTGTATTACCACTCCAAAACCCCATTTTTAATTTACTTTTACTTTGATTCACAAATTGACCTTAGGATTTTTCCCTTGTTCTTGTGAACTGGAGACACCTGAATTTGCAAACTCTCTTCTAATCCAATGTTTTAGGAAATCTAAGTTTTTCATAGCCTCAAATTACTTAAAAATTAGAGAATTTAAAGACTATCATTCTATTCATTTAAAATAGTGACTATATAATTCTTATCTATTAAAAATAAGGTTTTCTATGTGACTAGAAATCTTTAATAGTTAATAGTATCTATGTTTAAAAAAAAACTTTTCCCCTGCATATATGTTATTTTGTATATATTCAAACACAGTAGGGAAAAGGTTAATACCTCTCCACTATGTTTGAATATATACACATAGGAAAAGAAGTTAGGATTGTGAACTATGAGTACAAAAAGAAAATTGGGACTTACTGATTTCTAGCTTGAATATTCACATTTCAAAGTTCTTTTATTTTTTTTATTTTTTTCAAAGTTCTTTTTAAAAAGTTGTAATATAGTGGAACTAAACAACAAAACAAGAATAGATGCATCTGTGTATCAACTTATCATTCAGGTATAACTTATTGATTAGAACCTGAAAGTATCCAGAGGCTACAAAACTATGTGCCCAGCACTAGCTGTTTCATCAAGCTGTTTGCTACCTTTTCAAATTCTTATGATCAAAGATTTCCAAGCTGGTGATTTCATTTACCTGGACCAGGATAAAACAGAAATTCTATCTATCTATCTATCTATCTATCTATCTATCCATCACCTTTACCTTCATTAACTATTATAAATTATTTAGAAAATTCTTAGTTACCTTACAATTCAAACTGTCATTTAAAATAATAAAATCATAGAACCAGAGTAATCTCAATTTCTGGTCCCTGCACCTGCCCATAGACAAGCAGATATTCAAATACTCTAATCAAACGGCTGGCTATGCTATATTTCAAATTCTTTAAGGAAGATATTCTATAACTTTTCTTTGTTTTTCTGGAGTTTAATTCAGGAGTGTATGCTTTAGCTTTATATTTTGGTGGAAGATAAAAAAAAGTGAACTGTATCATTTTTTATAAAACATTCTGGTCAGGAGTAAGGACATTTGGCCTACATAGAATATTATTTATAAATATTCACTAGAATGCAAGCACCACAGCAGAACTGACCTTGTTTTCTTTCCTATGCCTGACACAAAGGAGGTATATCAATCCTCTACTGTAACAGTAAGAATACTCACAAACTCAGATAACAATTAGTTTGGCTCATATAATCTGGGCTTGGCTGGTGCCTCTGCTTCAGGATGTTTGAGTAAATAATCAGTGGATACCTGATGCTTTCTTCACTCATGATAAACCACTATTGTATGAAAGGCCAGTCAGCTATTTGCTAGAATAATATCATATAACAGAACACATGAGAACTCAGTGGCTTAATATATAGTTTTTTCCTTCTCACCTAGTGTTTGTGGGTCAGCTTTAGGCTATGAATTGGCTGAACTTAGTTTAAGTCTTCAGGTTGGGTTCAAAGCCATTTTACATGTCACCATATTCTCTTCAAATAAGCATCATTGAGGCATGTTCTTCCTAAAGCAAATCTAGAAAAAGAGCCACACTAATGCATTCAGGCACATTTAAACTCAGTTCACATCAAGCCATTCAGGTAACTATAAATCAAAGAAAATAACATGGTCAAGCCAAAGTCAATGGAGTAAAGAAGTATACTCTGTCCCAAAGATGAGGCTAAAGGAAGAGAATATTTGCTGCCCAACAATCTAGTATATTACAATAGGCACCCACATGTGTGTTGTTTAAGGTAACAACCACAATATATAATATAAAACATTTATCGATAATTTGCCAGTGCCAAACATTCAGCTAAGTAGGACAGGTGACATTTAATTTGATTCTCAAAAGGCCCCTTTGAGAAAGTACTATAATTATCTTCATTTTACAGATGAGAAAACTGAGATGAAGGGGTATAGAAGTCATTTCCCAATTACATGCAGTTTTAAATGTTTGAGATAGTATTTGCATCCAGGTGGTCTCATTCTTGAACATGGTCTCACTCTTGAATATAATAATAACATAATGATGATTTAGTTATCCCATGGGGCTCAACAATCATATTTTTGGAATATTTGAATTTCTTGTCTTTATTATCTGACATGTCTGCTAGATTATAGACAAACAGAGAACACATGGACTCACAGGGGACTTCTGGTGTTCAGGAAAACCACTACTCTCTTTAATTGGGCCTTTTGGGCTTCCTTCCATTTAGTCTGGGCTTTGGCCTCCAGTCTTTGTTCAGATAATCACCCAACTGGCTAATCTTTAAATATATGTGTCAGCTATTAATCTGCCTGGTCTCATAGCCAGTGATGATGTCCCATAAATATCATGTATGTGAGTTAGTATATGCAGTTCAATCAAGTATTTCTCAGATCTCCTAACAGTATGAACATACCCACAGTAACAGAATGATGGAGCAAGAGATCAGAAAATACCAATGTGGATCCTTCAGGTAAGCCTCCCATAACAATATCCTGAGTTGACATATTAAGCACAGTGCACGAGAGATCCTGAGCCAGTACAAGCCAGCTGGGTGACTGTCAAATGTCATGGTGAGACAATAAATAACTGTTGTTTTAAGCTGTTATATTTTGAGTAATTTATTATGCTGCATCCATCACTATCACAGTATTCCTGATATATGTGTTATTAGGCATATTCATTATGTATTCATAATACATTTTATGATTATAACTAAATTATATCTTTTTAAAATTATATCTTATAATAATTTATTTAATAAATGGCTCTCCTGCTTGATAGCAAGCTTCATGAAGGTAGGAACTATCATTTTATCCCTCCTCACTCTTCCCCAAGACAGAGCCTATGAAAACATGACACTCATTAAATATTTAACTGTATTGATATATATTAATTAATATGTATGCTAATGCTACAGAGAGAGAAACTTCTGGTTATTTAATGAGTGCTATTTAAGTGATTGATTATTCATTATGCAAAATTAGAAAAATAGATAACCTATGGCAGAATGATTAAAGCTTCTTGTTTAACAGTGCCTTATTGTAATGAGATAAACCAGTATACTCCTATAAATATCTGAGAAATGATACTTTCAGCAATAAATAGAAAAAGCAACAAAATCAACTTGGAGTTTTGAGAAAGATTTATACTTAGAGTAACAAAAGTATTTAAAGAATAAGTAGTTGTCATGATGAAGTGCAAGGTATCATAAATTCTAAATTTCTAGTTTCATAATAAAGAAACCCAATAAACCTGTCATTGTCTTTTAAAGAGATCCTATAGCACTTTTCAGAGTTTCACAGTGGCATTGTGAAAGTGCTATTTATAGTAATATTTCAGGGCATTTCTGGTCTTTCAGTCATTGACCCAACAAATTAATTTTCTAAGCATTCTCAGGTGTTCTAGTACATTTGAAAACACTGTAATGTACTTTGAAGATAAAAAGTCACTCTGAAGAATTAAACCTCTTTTGCATTAACTAGAACTAACAAGTTCTCACTAATGTTTTTTATTAATTATATTCATGACTATACAAAATTTGTAATAGTAATTTTCCTGTCAGGTTGTTGGAACCTCTCTTTGAAAACATTAGATTCAATTATTATACTTTTTTCTTGTCAATATCATCATTGCCTGACCTTTTCCAAAATCTTGCTCTATACTGCATAGGAACTTTAGCACCTGGTTAACTGTATGTCTCTCATTCTTATTCAGTCTCACCATTCCAAGTGAGTTCAAAGCCCCTTTGTCATTCACACATTCAATAAATATTTATTGCACCTTTATTTTGTGCCTTAGCAGAGGATTAAGAACTAAGAAGATCACCTCATCGATGGGGCTTCTAATGTCATGGGAGAACCTGTCCTTGAACAAGTAAATATTTTACTGCAACTCTTATAAGTATATACTACCTAGAAGAACAAAATTCTGTTACATCTATCTATCTATCTATCTATCTATCTATCTATCTATCTATCTATCTATCATCTATCTATCTATCTGGATAACCTATCCAAAAATCCTGATTAAGATAAACATGGGTATAATGAAGGGTTGTATACAAAAGAAAGCTTTTTTTTTCTGGGAAAGCTTCTCTGAAAAAAGTCACATTAAGCCAAAGTTTCTTGACCTCAGCATTAGTGATATTTTGAAGTGCATAATTCTTTTGTGGTTGTAAGGGTCTGTCTTGTGCATTGTAAAATGTTTAGCAGCATCCCTGGCCTCTACCCATAGATGCCAACAATAGCCCTTCTCCCAGTGTGATGACCAAAACTGTCAAATGTCCTCTGGTGTAAGGCTGACAGGTTTAGTAAATACACAAACAGGAAATCCAGTTAAATTTAAATTTCAGATAAACAACCAATTATTTTTTAGTATAAATATGCCACACAAATTTGGGACATACTTATGCTTTATAAGTTACTTGTTGCTTATCTGACACTCAGATTTAACTGAGTGTTCTGTATTTTATCTGGCAACCCTACCTGAAAAGATGAAATCACTCTTAGTTGAGAATGACTGTATAAAGAGTAAAGAGTATGTTGATAAGCCTTAGGCATTCAATCTTTTTTTTTTTTTTTTTTAGGCCTTCAGTCTTTGCAGACCACTGATCTCCTAAACATTTCTGAATTTCATATTTTCGCTACTTTATCAACTCAAATTACTCTGAAGTACTCCAATTCAAAACATAAAATCTCAAGTACTCTTCTCTGATTACCACTGCCTATGCTTCAAATTCTCAGACTTCCTTAAATCTACCAATCCTGTCCTTAAGTTTTTCTGTGATTTTCAGTATTTCGAATTTTTTAGTTTATCAGCCTATTGGATCCTATAGTCAATGACTTCAACTAGTGCCCTCAAAAAGAGAAAGACACATTTACCTTCTCTAGCACCCATCATCACATTCCTAACCTGGATTAACCCAGTTGGCCTTTGTCTTCTTTCTGAGATGAATATTGAATAATACAACCAATTGTCATTTTGCTCCTCTGTCCTATCCTCTTCAGATGGGACCTCACCTCAACTTCTAAACTTGTTTTAACAACTACTTCAAAGATTCTTCACATTCCTCCCCCTCTCAACTTTCTTCCCTCAATCCTACCAGACATCTTTGCCTAATATATCACAGATTAAGTCTTTTATGGGCTGTCTCATAGTCTCATTAGGCTTTATCTTGAAATGGTCCTTTATCTATCTATTACCTTATAGTATAAGTGCTTAATTCATCTCATTTTTTTCCTGAGGCTGATTTTCTTCACTGATCTTAATCTTTTGAATGTTTCTAAGATTTTACTCAGTGCTGAGGATTTCAAAATTCTGTCCTCATTTGGAGCTATATACTGATTATATATTTCCTCAAATGTTCCATAAGCACCTCAGAATTGGCCTAAAATTTATTCATGTGCCAGAGTTGTCTATCCTGATCATTGCTATCAAGCCACAACCTGAGTTCATCCTAATGACATCTCTTGCCCACATCTCTTACATCCAAGCAGTCAGTAGACCTGAATCTACTATTTAACATATCCATTCCTGCTTCCTCTCCTTACTGCTTTTAGACCTTGTTCTGACCTCAGCAGTCTTTCACAACTCATTCCCAAAGACACTTATCCTCCATATTCTCACCAAAGTGTGCGTATGTGTGTGTATGTGCGTGTGCACACCACTGCTTGAAACTCTCAGATAAATGTCCATTACCTTCAGGATAAATAAAAACTTCATGATTTAGTCCTCTACTGTATTTCTCATCTAGTACCTTTCTCTTGTTCACCATGTTTTAGTTATAACAAATTACCAAAAACACCACAGTTTCATATTTACCTGCTTTTGTAGGCATCAACTCTCTGCAGTAATATTCTCCCCAACCTGTTTTTTCAAGCATCATTATCCTTTACTTTTCTTCATTCTCTTAGTTAGACTTACTTACATGCCCTTTATTCACACAGATCGTCATTGTAATAATTTCTACATTACATTTTATATTCTGTTTTCCCATTAGAATACAAGCTCCCCAAGAATGCAAGTATATTTCAATCATTTCAATTAGTGGCCAACGGTATAAGAAATATTTAATAAATATTTATTGATAAATAAATAAATCAGTAAACAATTTGGTTGCCATTACTTTCTTTCTCCTACTAATTTTTTTAGTCTCTTCTATTCCTTCTAATTCTGACCTTTTGACCAAAATACATACTCAAATATATTCTAACTCTAAGCACATAAAAATACAGACATATACAGACATAAATATTTCCTTCCTGTTGTATGACTGACTTCCCCATTTAAACTACCTTTTAAAGTTCCTCATACATTTAATGACAAACTTAGTTCCTACTTCTTACTTCTTCTCAGAATAATAATATACAAATTACTATTCTTTATAACCAATATTCATTTTAACCATTTTGCTGGAAGTGATTTTAAGAATGCATAAATTATCTCCTAATTGCCAAATCCACTGTCTTTTTTTGTTCTCATTTCATTTACCTTCTCTGTAATATTGGGTACCTCCCATCCATGACTTCATGAGAATGAATTTACTCCCTCATTCATCAAGTTGTTCAATAAATATTTATTTAAGCACACCACTGAGTACTAAAGATGTAACACTTAGCCATTAGAAAGGATGAATACTTAACCATTTACATCAATATGGATAGAATCGGAGGATATTATGCTGAACAAAATAAGTCAGTCAGAGAAAGACAATTACCATTTGGTTTCACTCATATGTGGAATATAGGAAACAGTGCAAAGGATCATAGGGGAAGGAAGAGGAAACTGAATGGTAAGTCATCAGAGCGGAAAACAGACCATGAGAGACTCTTAACTGTAGAAATAAACTGAAGGTTGCCGGAAGGGAGAGGGGTGAGAGGATGGGGTAACTGGGTGATGGGCATTAAGGAGGGTACGTGATATGATGAGCACTTGGTGTTATATGTAACTGATGAATTACTGAACTCTACATCTGAAACTAAAGATGTACTATATGTTGGCTAACTTTAAAAAAAGAGAAGAAAAAATAAAAATAGAGATATAACAGTAAGCAAGATAGCCTTCTTGATTTTCAGAAGGTTTGTAGGCTATAAAGAAACTAAGATTTTTCATACATCTCTCTATTATCTTTCTTCTTAGTTTCTTTCAACTTTTCCTCTTTCTCTATCTACATTGCAAATGAAACAATTCTTCTAAATTCCAATCAGTTTGAAATTCTTCTCACTAAATTATCTCTTATAAGGTGACTCTTCTCAAAAATTTTAAATCTTAAAATGCTAATAATTCACAAATATCCATCACCTACTCCCTGAGCTCCCGAATGAACTACAGCTGACTGCTAAATACCCTATTTCACTGGAGCCTCAAATTCAAAGTTACCTAAATTAAGCTTAGTAACTTGATCTCAATCCACTCCTAAGTCTGTACTTACTAACTCAGTTAAAGGAACCATTACCTTTTCTGGACAGCAAAGCTTCTAAAAACTTTGAAGATATATTAAACTTTCTTCTTTCTCCCTCTACTTCCTCAGTAGTGGTGGATAAGTTGTAAGATAAAACCCAAGCCTACTGCACTAGATGTACACATTCTCTCAGTTATTCAGTCAAACACCAATATAGGTGCTGCTGTGAAGGGATTTTATAGTTTAATAAGGTAGCAAATCAGTTGATCTTAAAATAGGAGATTATCCTAATCAAGTAAGTCTATACAAGGAATTTCTTTCTGATGGAGACTAAAAAAGGTATGAAGAGATCTGATGCGAGGGAGATTCTCCATTGCTGGGTTTGAAGATGGAAGGGGCCATGTGGCAAAGAAGACTGGCAATCTCTAGGAGCTAAGAGTAACCTTGGGCTGACTGGAGCAAGGAAATAGGAACATCTTACAATCACAAGAAACTAATTTCATCTACAAGAACCTGAATTTGAAAGAGAATCCTAAAATCTAGATAAGAAAATTACCTGGCTATGACTTGATATTAGCCTTGCAGATTTTGAGCAGAGAACCCAGATAAACCTACCTGTACTTCTGACCTACAGAACTAGGAGATAATAAATGGGTATTGTTTTCAGCTGTGAATTTTATGGTAAGTAACTTCTCACACAGCAACACAGAACTAACACAGGCTCTTTTCAAGATGGGTGTTAACTCTCCTGTAACAAGTTCTACAATGTTTCCAGAATGTGTGAATCTTTTTTTTTTTCCATTATCATTGCCACAAATTATCATTCAAGAACTTATCATCTCTCATGCAATGACTAAAAACCTACAATGGCCTTTCTATTAAAAATATTTTCTCATCTTACAATATTCTCAGATAATTACAGTTAGTCCCTCTTCTTTGGTTTCAGAACTTTTTAACAATTTTCATATCATATCATGATAACGTATGGCACGTATAAAGATGAGCCTGTGGTATACCTAATTATATGCTCCCATTCTCATAATAATTTTTCAACACCTTGAGGTTAGAGATTATCCATTTGGCAGTGTCCCTCAACAATGTAGCTGAGTTAATATGATTAACTATATGATGCCCAGTGCCCCATATTCCACCCCATTACCTTATTCAATATGTCCATTTTGATATGATGAAAGGAACACAGAAATTGGAATTTTGCCTTCTTAAATGGCTGAGTTATCTATTTGGTATTTTTTGATCTAGGGCAGGTCACTTGACCTCTCTGATCTTTATTTAATTTCTTCATTTTTAGTTCCAAAAAAAAAAAAAAGAAAAAAGAAAAAACAAACATAAGATAACTTATAGGAAATAACTGAAAAACTCGATCAGGTTTGATACTACTTACAATAGAAGTAGCTTTTTGTTACTTTAAACTTGTAGTTTGATTTTCCAAGAAAATTAACAAAAAATTCTGGGGAAATAGGAATAAGCAGCAAAATAGGGACAAGGTACGATTGAAAGAGATTAGCAAAATGGGATAAGGTACAACTGAAAGAGATTAGCAACTATACAACAGAAATAATTTCATGAACTAGATGGATGTAGTACTATCTGGTGATATCTCAAGTTAAAAAGTTATGTTTAACTCAAAATTAAGTAATACTTCTATCTACCACTGCTGTTAACATCACCTAGACAGCCTGCACTCAAAATTTTTGCTACTGAAAAATTTGTATCCAGGTCATGACGACATCAGTTAGTTTAGTCTACCCTTTAGCCTAAAATAAAATGTAAATCTATCAAATACAGTTGAAAGAAAAAATGCGAACATTTTTTGGTAAAATGACTAGTGGGAAGGGAGAACACACTATATGGTTATTAACAGATTTTTTAAATAAAGTTAAGTGGAAATCCAGTTAAAATATTTTCTGTTTTCGGCGTAATACTACTGTTATGTTGATTTTAACATAAATACAAACGTTGAAAGAGTTTCTCTAAGCCACTCTTTACCCTAAACAACCTTCCACTTTGCTTATCAGTATCATATTTATCAGTGAGTTATCAAAGAGTATAAATAATTATCATGTATTTCACAAACCTGCACTAACCTGAATGAAGAATTAAATGCCTTATGTCATTTTACTCATTTAAAAAATCCTTATAGAAATTTGCCTTTCATTCCCCTTTTTTGAAAGCACTGAAATGTTTTTACATTCATCTAAAAAGAATATGACAACTTCAAAGTCTATTCCATTTTATTAACAGGGAGTTCACCTAAAAAAAAAAGACCTGCTTTTCCTCTGTTCTTTGGAGAAAAACCTCTACCTTTAAAAAACAACAGAAGAAAACTCTATCAATTTATAGAAACATTACATGCCATCAACTTCATTGAAAATTAGAATTATCTAAAAAACCTAAGTGAAACTGCCAGATATTAATAAGGCAGATATTAATAAGGCAGATATTAATAAGGCCTATTCTTAGGCCCAGAGCTATATAAATTCAACAGATATTTTTCTAGAAACACTTTGAAATAAATTTATAAATATAAACTTCAAAATAATCCTAGGAGGTAATGAAAAAGTTTTTACCTAAATCTGCTTTGCTTGTTGAAATAATAATACAGATTAGCAAAGTGACCTGTGGTATTTGTTATGCTCTACAGAACAAAGCATAAGAGTTTTGGTTAATTAGTAACTTACCTAAGTCCCTAATGGTATCCAGAGTACCTAAGTCTTCAGTGTTTCTGTAACACTATACTTGTCCTGTAAAAGCTATGTACCTTTGGGAAGTTCTGGGTTTGTCCCATCCCAATCCTTAACCCAGACCCTGAACTTCATTATAACCTGAGGAAAGAAAATCTGCTCCCCAAATCTTTAGGAGCCACAATGACTTCACTAAATGTTTCATAAAACAAAAAGAGATGGTTATTTTGCACACTAAATAGCAAATGATTTAATGGATACTCATCAAATATTTCTCTTCTTTCAAAAACTCTTTTCTTTTTTTAATTTTTTAAATTTATTTATGATAGTCACAGAGAGAGAGAGAGAGAGAGAGAGAGAGAGAAAGAGAGAGAGGCAGAGACACAGGCAGAGGGAGAAGTAGGCTCCATGCACCGGGAGCCCGATGTGGGATTCGACCCCGGGTCTCCAGGATCACGCCCTGGGCCAAAGGCAGGCGCTAAACCACTGCGCCATCCAGGGATCCCAAAAACTTTTTCTTTATATTTCCCATCTCCTTGACCCCATCCCAATAGTTCTTGTCCTCTGCTAGTCTCTCCCTTCTCTTTTCTGAAAGAAAAGCATCCCTTTCTTTTTAACACAGAGCAATTCCACCAGGTTTTCATAATCCAAGGTTCTAGAAGACTGCATGTTTCTTAGCCTCTTGCTAGAATTATCAAAGCATTCATCAAACAAATTAGGACTTCTGTCAAGGCAAGACTGAAATTCTTATAAAAATTAGATTCTTAAAAATGACCTTCCATATTGATATGTACATTTGATTTCACCATTACATGGCATCCATAAGATCAAGCAGTGTTTTTTCAGTTTTAGTATATAATCCAAATAACCATAAACCATCCAGATAACGACATTCCATAAAGTTCAAATGAATTGTTTCATCGCACTGCATACAAATAAGCATGTGTCTTGGTTACAGTAAACTTATACATGTGGAAGCCTTAATGTTTTCGAGATATATGACCAAGTAAATACTTATTTTGATGACTGATAATTGAACTTTATTTCTTAGTAAAGATAAGTATCTATTCTGATTAGGACTGCAATAATGCATTTTGAAGAATAAAATAATGACAAGGTGGGCAGTTTCTTTTTAGATTCTCTTCTCACTCCTATACTGTTGTCTTTTATACTAAATTCACTACTCACCAATTTCTTCATTAACTATACTTTATACTGGGATGACAGATGAGGGAGAAGCCGTAGTCCTGGACTCAAGATTCATCCACACTTAAAAAGGGGATAAGCATACAACTCAGGTTATCCTGCATGCAAATATATGTGAAATCATTTATATAAAAACATATTAATTTAAATATCACATAGACAGGAATAAATTCTAAGTCCTCTTCTCTATCTTTGCTTTTTATATAGGCAACCTTACCCAATTCCATAACTTTAATAAAAGCTATATGCTAATAACTCAAATAGATATTCCTGAAACTCCAGACATTATCTCATTGTCTATCATGAAAATATCAGTGGATAGGAAGAACACAGGAAAAATAAAATGGCTGAATCAAAAGAAATATATTAGAATGGGGAAAATACGGCAGCCTGGGTGGCCCAGCGGTTTAGCGCCACCTTCAGCCCAGGGCGTGATCCTAGAGTCCCGGGATTGAGTCCCACATCGGGCTCTCTGCCTGGAGCCTGCTTCTCCCTCTGCCTGTGTCTCTGCCTCTCTCTCTCTCTTTATCTCTCATGAATAAATAAATAAAATCTTAAAAAAAAAAGAATGGAGAAAATAGGTAAAATATATATGGTTAAAGAATATTCTTGAGACAATTACTTCAGATATGATGGACTAAGAGGGACCAGATTTACTTTCTTGCCTGAATTAACCAAAAATCATGGCAAAATATATAAAATGAGACACACTGAACATTAGTAAATGAAGTACAGTGATCACAGACAGATGGTGGGAAACAAACAAGGCGAGGCTTACAAGGACATAAGCTTTCTGCTTTGAGAGAGTTTCTGGGTTTAGTAGAAGGAAGAGGTATCTATCAAACCTTATGAGTTGAAAAGACAGAGCTGAGAGTGAAAGGAGACAAATGCAGCTAGAATTTTCAGGACAGGAAATCAGAGAAGAGAGAACTGCACAAAGAAGGAATGCTGGAGATGTGTAGAAGCTCCCATCAGGTATTCAGCAGAGTGCTGACCTGCACACGGAAATGAAACTACCTGAGGTCAAGGAAAGAGCCATTTGAAAAGACTAGGGGGAAGAGTGTCTGCTTATTCCATAAAGCTGAGAACAGTGCCTACCCCTGCCAGCCAGAAGAGAAAGCTTGTTATTCATGGAAGTTCAGGTAGAGTACTCAGAAAGGGATGAATAAGTCATGGGATAAAAGACACAGCTTAAAGAATATAGTCCATTGTAATAGCATTGTATGGTGACAGATGGTAGCTACACTTGTGGTGAACATAGCATAATGTATAAACTTGTCAGATCACTATGTTGCACACCTGAAACTAATGGAAATTGTGTGTCAACTATACTCAAATAAAAATATTAATTAAAAAAGAGTAAATGAAGATTATTTTATTATAGAATAATACTTAATAGAAATATGCACAGAATGTGAGAAACTATTATTCAGAAAGAAAGAAAAAGAAAGGGCTTGTTTCATGAATGTGTAGTAATAGGCAGAAATATCTTTCCTTCTGATCTTATATAAGGGAAACACTCAATTAGAGATAATATCAAAAGCATGATCCATAAAAGAACAAAATTATAGACTAGACTTCATCAAAATTTAAAATTCCTGCTCTTTGAAAGAAAATGTTAAAAGAATGGAAAGACAAACCATATACTGGGAGAAAATATTTGCAAATCATATATCTGATAAAGAACTCATGTCCAAAATACTTTCAAAAAACATTCAAAATTTAATAATAAAAAATAATAAAATAGGGCCATAAGACCTGAAGTGATACTTCTTCATGAGCAAACATGGATAACAAGCAGACAGAAAGATGTTCTATGTCACTAGGGAAATGCAAATTAAACATATAATGATGCACTGTTACCTACCTAACCAAATGGCTGAAATTTAAAAATACAGGAACAGTGTTGTTGAGGATGTGGATAAACTTGAACTCTGATACGTTACTAGGGGAATGAAGATGACACAATCACTTTGGGAAACAATGTAGCAGTTTTCTTTTTTTTTTAAGATTTTATTTATTTATTCATGAGAGACACACAGAGAGAGAAGCAGAGGGAGAAGCAGGCTCCATGCAGGGAGCACAGTGTAGGACTTGATTTTGGGACCCCAGGATCACATCCTGAGCCAAAGGCAAACACTCAACCACTGGGCCACCCAGGTGTCCCTGTAGCAGTTCTTAAAATATTAAACATATACTTACCAACAGACTCAGCCATTTCACTCCTAGATATTTATCCAAGATAAATAAAAGCATCTGTTCATATAAAGACTTCAATGCAAATGTTCACAACCGATTTATTTGTAATACAAACAATTGGAAACAAGCCAAATACTCATCAACAGGTAAATGATAAACGAATTATGGTATATCCATACAATGAAGTACTCCTTGGCAATAAAAGTGAATAAATTTTTGAAACATAACAATATGAATGAATCTCAAAATAATTATACGTTAATAGTGTATGTGACAACTATTATATTATAAAACCAGGCCAAAAATAGTACATACTATTTGATTCCTTCCAGTTATATAAAATTCTGGAAAACACAAATGAATTTATAGTAACAGAAAGCAACTGGTATAGTTGCCAGAGGTTCAGGCAGTTGGAAGGGTGAGAGTGACATGAAGGAGAGATGAACAAGTAGCACACAGGCACTTTGAAGAGTTATGGATAGTTAATTATCTTCATTCTGTTGGTAGTTTCACATTTTAAATATGTGCATTTATTATAAGTCAATTATACCTTAATAAAGCAAAATAAATATGAATATATGGAGCTCGGTGTGTATTAATGCAATTGGTATATGGTGGTCTTGGTGATCTCCAAATTTCAAGCCTATGTTTAGGACAGTGCTCTACTGCAGAGGTGTCACTTGGAGAGGTACACCAAAGACTTTTGTGAATAGTCTACTAAAAGACACGGGAAATTTTTTATATTTTTAATTTTCTTAATTTTAAAATTTCCTATTTTTCTATTTCTCTGTTCTTCCCATTTGACTTTGCCTCTTCATCAAAGTCAACGCTGGTTTATTAGGGAGTAAGAGGATCTATTTTGGAAAAAAAATCTTCCCTGTTTTGAAATATGAACATATGGAATTAGTGGAAAGGATCATTTTGTTTATTTCTAAGAAGAGAAAAAAAGTCTCTTAACTTCCTTCTTGCAGTTGGTTCTCATTATAATGCACAATCTTCCAAAGTATCTTAAACTATCTGAAATTAGTTTAATTTTTCTATGAGAATAAGTTAAGTCAATATGTTCCTCTTATTATTTCAGGAAGTTTCTAATTCATAGAAAAATGAACATTTTCTGGTCATATTCCTCTGGAATATTTTAGTTTTATTATGTTATTGTGTCATCACTTTTTTACATGATTTTCATGCAAAAAGTACTAATATTATTTGAAATAAGAAAACTAATAAATCTAAAAGAGATTGAAATAGCTACTTGTGCTAGAGTTTTGAGGTGGTAAATCTGATCTGCTCTGGGACCTTCTTCCTGGCAACAAATTCTGGCACTCTTGACTCAAAATCTGAAACTCTACAATTTTAAACCTGATTCTGACATATCCATTGACACATTAGATATCTTAGTTTCATCAATTTATTCACTCGTGTATAGTTGTTCTTTTACTCAGAGTCAATGGATAACCCATTATACCCAAAATATTATAACAGAATCCATAAACAGTTAAAAGGTGAAAGTTCCAGTGCTTACCCTTAGGGAGTCTCAGGTCTGGTTCGCCTATATAAGACAAATGGTAAAGAAGAAAAGCAAGTATGTGAAATTACTACCCAAATGATTATATAGTTTTATAACTATATAATTATAAAAACAAAAACCTAGAAATGTAAGTAAAAAAGGACATATATGAATCATAAACTTACAGTATAGTTAGTTGTGTCAGCCAGCCTTGAAGATGACTTCCAATAACCCCCTCCCACACTTATATTAGAAAAGACTGATCTATGTAAAGAATACGATATTGCAAAAATGATGGGGAGATGTCACCTGAGGCTAGGTAGGAAAAGCACATGGCTTCTGTCCTTGGAGTATCTGTCTACGGGATGCTAGATGCCATGTTGTGAATACACTTAAGCCAAATGTAGTGGCCCACGTGGCGATTAATTAAGGCCTCCTACTAAAAGCCAACACCATCTTGACAGGTCACACATGACCAAGCCATCTTGGAAATAGATTCTTTGGCACTAGATTAACTTTCAGGTGACTGCAGTTATGACCAGTATCAAAACTGCGAACTGATAGAAGACCCTGAACCAGGACTACCCAACTAAGCTACTCTCAAATTCCTAAACCACAGAACCTGATGAACATAATAAATATTAGTGCTATTTTAAGCCACTTGAGGATGATTAGCTATATAGCAATGAAGTTAGACATGGCTTGGAACCAAGAGCTGGCTCTGTTATCTGTGAGCATGGTCAAGTTACTTAACCGTGGTCTAAGCCTTATTTTACTCAAATGTGAAATAGAAGTGTTATTCAATTATAAATATTTTATTATGTCACTGTGATAAATATGAAAAAGTATTTTAAAAATAAGAATTTTGTAAAGCTTAAAATATCATGATTATCACTATTTCCTTTCTTTATATAGGAATTCAACATTTTCTAACTGATAACTCTTTTATTTCCTGATTTGATTAGGGAAGCATTGTCTATGAAGTGCTCCAAACTCCATAGAGGAAATGTGGCTAGCAGAGCAAGTCTTGGGGAAGACAACTTCATACAAGTGTGTGTCAGGTGTAATGTTAAGGGATTGATGGGCTTGTAACAAAGAACAAACAACACAACCTGTTACTATAAGAGAATTTGAAAAACTGGGAGAGAATAAACATGAGAAAAGGATCTATCCTCCTTCAATACTTTGAAGATTCTGGGGGTTATAAAATTGGCTTCTTATTGGTTCTGCAGCCACAATTCCATTTATCCAGGTTCTTACTTCCTGGTCTTCTGCTACTTATTTTCTCTTTCTTCCTCTGCACAAAGGAAGAAAGTCACATTTCACAGGAATTCCTTTAGAGTTAAATGTTTCTGCACTTATCTTGATATAAAGCCTTATAATTATCTTATCTGTAAAGGTGAGTTTTGTTTTTTTAAAGTGAAGAATCATTTTGTGATTCCTCTTAGAGAAGTATTTGAGTCCTTACCATGTTTTTCTTTCTTTCTTTGAAGCATGTCTAGAGGTTCTACAATATGTATGGATTTCTTCTCTTCTGTTTCTATAGGCTTTTCTCTTCTAATCTTTGTCAGTATCTTCTAGGTCCTCATTTGCATCTAGAAATCATAGGACTAAAAATGTTGCTCAGCTATGCTCTAATTGCTATTGTCCTCTTGATTAAATGTAGTGTCAGATAACAGAATTGGCGAAACTCAATTTTTATGTATTATGTATGGTATAAATAATCTCTGCACATACAGTTGTTATATAAATGTGAGACTACTACTTGGAAAAATGGTACCTGTTTTTGTTTGTGTAAAGAATAAAAAATGTTGTGCTTATTAACACTGTTGCTTTTTCAGTTTCTGGACCTCCATCAACTTTCTATCTCCTTTGGAATCTGTGAAGAGAATTAACTCATTAACTCATAAATATATGTCATCCCTCTGTACTCAATGGTCTACAAATTTCCAAGATTAATCTTTCATGTTTTCTTCTTGATGACCTGGAGACTATGAATTGACAAGTCAAAATTAATTTGGCTTATAAATTGGCATTAAAAATGTCTTTTCTTTTCATCTTACTGAAGATGTACCATCCCTATGTCACAGAAAGAGGATTCATAAAAGAAGGCAGAGAAGGAAAAACAGGAAGTTAAAGACTTTTGTATTCAGGTTGGTCTCCCTCCCCTCCCTGCCCCCTTCTTTGATACGTAACAGGCCTTGCTGTGTCTGGGAGTATAGGAGGATGTTAAATGTGCAGTCTCATTGACTGCAGAAGAGTCAGGAAGGAGGGGTTTATTTTTGCTTTGCTTTGCCCTGTGTTCATTTTTCCTGTTGCATAAGCTTCTTATCTACATTAATTTTAGCCTCCAAAGATGTTTTGCATAACACAGAATTATAATGTAGTGTCTAAAATAGTGCTGCAAACTATAGTTTCAAATACATTAGGAAGATGAATCATTTCCTTAACATGGGCCACTGTGTTATTTGAAATGATTACTTATGAGACCGAAGCAATACATAATTAAGCAGCATGTGACAAGCAAAAAAGAAATCAAGGAAATTCAGACAATAAATGCTTCTTCAATTCTTCATAGAGGATAGGAGAAATCTGCAGCTCCTTCTCATTTCCATTTTGAAATAAAGGGGTTTTGAATACCATAACTATGTGTTCCAGTAATGAGTAGAAAGATCTGGGCCACAGAAATGAAAAAATGGGCTGAGGCCGATTTACATCACTTTGGACTATGAATCCTCTACAAATCTATTACTGGGTATACATTATTGTGTTGAATCTATTTTTCTATTTGAGTTTTACTTCTCTTGTGTGTGTGTGATTACATTTTTTTTTAC
This sequence comes from Vulpes lagopus, assembly GCF_018345385.1. Classification (NCBI taxonomy): domain Eukaryota; kingdom Metazoa; phylum Chordata; class Mammalia; order Carnivora; family Canidae; genus Vulpes; species Vulpes lagopus. The sequence goes on along the minus strand of NC_054828.1, from coordinate 100,974,021 downwards.
CCCTCTTGAAACAACTTCAAAATCAGAGTTTGTGCCAACTCCGAACAGCAAGAGGAAAGGGAAAAGGGGTTAGCTATCTCTAACGCATTCAGGTTTATAAGAGTCTTAGATGTTTTCTCAGGGCTTTCACTCTTAACGGCTACACCAGTACCACCATGAATACTAATGACATGTAACAGAGGGCATCAATCATGGTCCATCCGGGCAAGGGACATAGCTATGTACAAACTAATGGTCCCCCTGATTTAATGAAGCCTTCTTTAAAAAAAAAAAAAGACCTATTTGCATTCAAATTCAGATAAACTAACAGCATGTAAAGGAGGAAAATAATAGTTGCCATCTGAGTCTCAGAAACTAGGTTGTATATTTTTTAAGGGCAGATACTGCTGCAGAGCACCACTGCCATCTTACTTTTCTTCCTAACCTATTTATTGTACCCCACCAAAATCCTGGGCGCACAATATTTACTGAACAAAGGTTGGAAGAAACATCATAGAAGAAATAGAAAGCAAAATGTTATAAAAGCTGGATTTAATAAGATTTAGATCAGCAAATATTTTTACTTCAATCTTCAAGGTTTGCTGCCAGCCTATGGAGTTCAAATGATACTCTCTCAGGCTTAACCTCGTCTTTCTGCCATCATCTCAGACTATGCATCTAATTTCTATTCCTCTTTTCTAATGATAAATAAGTCTCAGGAGTTGTTTTGAAACTCGTTTTTGGTGCCAAAAGTAATATAGGATAGTATTATTGCAAAATGAAGCAATAGATCATTACCATAAAGAGACACCATCACAGTAGCTACTTCCTTGGAATAAATGCATCAGTTTACAAACCTCACTTTGTAAGAAGCTCCTAATGAACCTTGAAAAACATGTCAACAGAAATTCCAACTAACAGCAAGTTGGAACATGTTATAGCACTAAAAAAGAATATGTAATTTATTCTAGCATATAGTATTTCCCATAACCTGCTCAGGCCTCTTGCTATCTATTCAAGGCCTTCCTGAAACCCCACTGTCACCATTAACTTTTTCAAACTCACTGCCAATTAAAGTGATTTTCAATGAATTAGCATATCCACATTTGCTATGGTAATATATCTGATCATGAATGCAAAGATTGCTCAGGCCAGAAACCATGTGTAAATTTAGTAAATAATTTTTTTTCACATACAGGTGAGTCTTTGTCTATTTTTCTGTTTTTATTCTCATCAAATACAATTTAGATTATGAGCTTCTACAAGAAATATAAATTTAGTTGAATTCTTAAATCTATCTGAGAGAGAAGGTACAGAGAAATATGTCACACTAGTCTGATATTGCTGCAATAATGCTCTATGACAAACAAACACAAAATATCAGTGGCATCCAACCATGAGAACGTTTTTCCACTATGTGTGTCAGTTAAGCATGGCATTACTTTGGTCTGTGCATCTACAGAGCTTCTGGACTTTGTTCCTCTTGGCCCATGCTGGAACCAAGGCTGAAAGGGTAGAAGGTACATGGGCTGCATTCTTCCCATTACAGAGATCTGATGCTCTAGAGAGGCAAGCCAAAACATGTGATGTCTCTTAAGGCTTAGACCCAGTATCTAAACACTGTCCCTGATACTCACGGTCCACTGGATAAATCATTTTTGAATAAGGGAAGAGACTACGGTAGATTTAGAATATTTTTTCAGTATACTTTAAACTTTTATGCCTCCCCTTTCCATGACAAGATTATATTTTCCTAATATAAAAATTAACAATCCATGAGGTAGGAGGAAAATTAGTAGTTTGTTTATTCTGGGAACAGTATAAAGAAAGAATTAAGGAAGAGAAGCAATCAACTGTGTCAAATGCTACTGATGAGTAAGAGAAAAAAAAAAAACTGACCATCAGAAGTAAAAGACTGTAGGACATGAGGAACCTTTAAGTTTCAGTGAAGTGATGGAGTTAAAAGTTTGATTGGAATGGGTACTTAATTTTTGATGATGACAAATGTGAACAGCTAAACACCCTAACTAGAACATAATAATGTTATATAAGTAATGTTACATTTTATTTATAACATTATTATTTTATACTATTTGGTTGGATTTATACCTAACCAGAAACTATGACTTCTTGAGAATTACCCTCCACCTCAGCCCCTGAAAGTATGCCAGTTCTGGTGACAAAATTAGAGCATCTTGATATATATGTGTGTGTGTGTGTATGTGTGTGTGTGTGTGTGTGTACATATTTTTTTCAGAGGCAGAGAGCACATACATGCATGCTAAGGGGGGAGGGGAGAGGGAGGGGAGAAGGAGAGACTCTTAAGCAGGCTCCATGCCCAGCACAGAACCCAACATGGAGCTTGATCTCAGGACCCTAAAATCATGAATGGAGCTGAAATCAAGAGTCAACATTTAACCCACTGAGCCACCCAAGCACCAATATATTTGTTTTTGAACTGAAAATGTCCTGACCCATTATGAAATCCTCAGATATCATCTCCCAGTATTACCTCCCTTGCTGAAGGATCTCTTTAGTCAACCAAAGGAAAGTTTCCCATGCTTCATCTGTGGGGTGACTGTGGAATTGTAGACACATTACTCATAGCTTCATCCTGTTATCCACGATAGAGAAATGTAATAGGGTCCACTTAACTTTGGAAGTTGTCATTTGAAGTATAGAATCTCTGATTAAGCAATAAAGGAATGTACAAATTAATAGAATGTTTAAAATTGCCTTTGACTGAATTAATGATTAACATACCTCAGGCATGTTTGTAAACTGAAATAATTATGGCAAAAATTTTGCCAATGAATTGTAGGCCATTATCATTTCTGCAGGGGTAGGTATGTCTCTTTTCTATGCATGTGAACAAACTTTCAAAATACACAAAACTGTATTATAGTAACTTACATTGACACCAGAGACTCACATACTTTTGAAACTGAGGCTACATAGGCAATCGATTTGCCTTTGGACTAAATTTATTCTTAATTTTAGCTGAACTATATGTCCATTCATATTTTAAATGATATTTAGCATCTATTTAGATGACATGCTTTAGTAATTCAAATTAGCAAAAGGGATAATGTTAACACTTAAAAATCATATTCTCCACAAATTGCCCCATCTATGAAAAATGAATAGAGTCTGTTTTTTAAATGAAATGCTCATGGGTGCATATCTAGCAAGTGTTCTTTCTTTCTCTCTCTCTTTTTTTTCTCCAGTTGGGAGAGTCATGGAATTCAAGAGGAATGCACAAGTGGAATTTACTGTGTATGAATCCCCTACTCTTGTTACAAACATTAGTTTTTAAGTTATATGTTCATTTCCATCACGGACTGTCCAGAGTTTTCATCAGACTTTTAAAGGGTCTATGATTTAAAAAATTAGCCAAAACTCCAACCTATGTTTCCAGCTTCTCAGAATAATGCACTGACAAAGTTAATCTGTTATTCATACAAGATCACATAATATCCTCTAGTAAAAGAATACCTGTCTGTACATTTTGGGAGATTGCTATTTGCAATTTATGTGCACTTGTTCTAAAACATTTGTGCACCATTGTGTGGACAACATTCTTATTGGACTACTTCAGGTATAGTGACTCACAATTTGATGTGGAACTAAAAGCAGAAACAGCCCTAGATAATGATTAAAGATGAAAAATAACTGCCTTTAACTTAAACATAATTCTCTATTATGTTTTCTGAGTTCTATATATGACTTCTCAGATGAAATAAAACTAAAGGCAAATATAAAATATTTATAAGTATTTTCATTACAATTATATAAGAACAAGTCCATGAACAAAATTCAATTTCCATGTACTTACACCTCAAAATCAAATTACTCTCCTCTCATCTGTAGTTTTAAAATACTTATGGGAATTCTATTTACATAGTTCTATCAGATTGCCAGAATTACCAATGGCTATTAGATTTCTGGAGTATACGCTTTTGACTGCATGGGGGTTTTGGAACTTCCTAACACCAGACAAAAGAGAATGAAAGAAAATACAGGTTAATATCAAAGCAACTGTATAGAACTCTAGTATCTATCAGAGTGTTATCTACAATAGGAATCAAAGGGAGTTTGTCCCATGAAGCCAGAGCAACTAGTTTCTAGCAGAAGACACATGAAAAATTAGACTCATCTTTTTTACCAAGAGTGCCATGGATCAAGGGTATGAAAAATTACACAAAAAATGTAATTGTGTAATTTTTGTATAATTAACAGGCTGCAATTAACAGGCTGCAACTAACAGGGTCTGTGAATGAATGTCTTAGACTTAGCTATAATCACAAAAAAGGAAAAAAAATTAAAAGTGGCTTAAACAATACAGAACTTCATTTCATATGTAAAGTGAGTCTAAAGTATGCAGTCCAGGACTATTACAGCATTCTAGATCCTATTACTAGGGAAATAGTTAATTCACATATGATGAACACACACTAAACAACACAGTCCAGAAGTCAAAAGGAATGAACTGGATTTGTAGACACAATATAAGTAAATCACAGAGAAAAAAACCGTGGTGAATGAAAATGCAATAGGCAGAACAAGACCTATACTATATAAAAGTAAATATACAAAAGTTAACACTACATATTTTCAAGGTTACTACATATTCAAAGGTTTATTAAAATGCCAACCTACAAAGCAGAAAAATTGGTGGGGAATAAAGATAAAAAGAGAAGGATTACAAGTAGATGATTGATTGATTGATAAATAGACAAAGAGACACTTTTAAGGAAACACATTTGTAGAATCTTATGACACAGAAATATATGAGTGACATTATACTGGATGGAACTCCTTGAAAACCAACAACATTCTAATAGAAAGGGAATGAGTCTTCCAAGGAAGATGCAAAGAAGGAAAGTGAAAAATAAAGGGAATAGAGGCTCAATTATGAAATAAACTCAGATGAGCCTACTTATAATTAACTAAATCTCTCTAAGCAAGAATATCTACATGAGCTTCAAATTCTTATAAATGAATATCTAAAAACTGGGGGATTTGAAGAATTGGTCAGAACTAAGATCTATTTTTTTTAAATTAAGTTTTTACTTTAATTCCAGTTAGTTAACATACAGTGTTATATTAGTTTCAGCTGTACAATATAGTGATCCAATTCTAGAAACTGAGAGCATCCTCTATATTAGTCAAGGAAATGGGAACCTCGTTCCTATAACTCCACAGAAATTAATTCTTCCAACAAGAAGAATGATCTTGGAAGGTGATTTTTTACCAGAACTTTTAGAAAATAATTCAGATTGATCTATACTTTTATTTCAGTCTTGTGATTCCCTGGGCACATAGCTAGTCAAGCTCTCTTTGCTTCTGAAGTACAGACTGTGAGCTAATAAATGGGTGTTATTTGAAGTCACTAAGGTTTTTTTTTTTTTTGAAGTTGACAGCAACTACTTTTTATTTTATTTTATTTTTTAAATAATAAATTTATTTTTTTATTGGTGTTCAATTTACCAACATACAGAATAACACCCAGTGCTCATCCCGTCAAGTGCCCCCCTCAGTGCCTGTCACCCAGTCACCCCCACCCCCCGCCCTCCTCCCCTTCCACCACCCCTAGTTCGTTTCCCAGAGTTAGGAGTCTTTATGTTCTGTCTCCCTTTCTGATATTTCCTACCCATTTCTTCTCCCTTATCTTCTATTCCCTTTCCCTATTATTTATATTCCCCAAATGAATGAGAACATAAAATGTTTGTCTTTCTCCGATTGACTTATTTCACTCAGCATAATACCCTCCAGTTCCATCCACGTCGAAGCAAATGAAGTCACTAAGTTTGTGATGTTTTGATATGCAGCAATAGAGATCTAACACACCATATTTATATCACTGCAGCCTCACTGTGGATTTTTTTCAGGCAATGTGACAATATGCATCTGTATCCCATGAGTAAAAAAGAATTATATATCAAATTATCAATTTTAACTATCATTTTGAGTACAAAGGACATGGTGGCCCAAGTCCTTTAAATGAAAAATGAACTCATGTCTTAATATAGCATTCTTATGAAAAATAATGGATACTCATGAGCTTTCGGTTATTATGAATGTAAAAGTTCCCCAAATTGCCTAAAACAAGTATTTATTCCATTTGATTTTAATAAAACTTATTATTTTGAATGATAGATGATTTTTTAAAATTAACTTGAAAGTAACTCAGAAATTATTAAACATAAGCATAAATTATTAAATTCACCAAAGGCAGCACTTTTGGTAAAACAAGGTATCAGCTTCAGTACTGACTATACAAGTATACTTACATCATTTTGGAGAAAAATCATCTAATACTTCGGCCTCAGTTTTCTGATCTCTATAAGTTTAGACTAAATCAGTTCAAAGGTCCCTATGAATTAAATTTTGATATCTATATTGGAGAAGAACTGGCTAAAAGGTAAGGTATATTGTTGTAAACAAAAAAAAAATAGTGTAAACATAAAACATTGTAAATAATGTAGCATATTCAAAATGTTTATTGGAACGACTTTTCCAAAGAAAACAATATATAATAATAACTGTTTTGGGCAAATGAGATTATATATGAGCACTGTAGAAAAAAATAATACTATATACATATGTCCATATACATCTATATTTACATAGCAGATTTCAAGGGATTATTCAAGTCACTTGCATTTTCAATTTCAGGTAAAAACTATTTGGCACACAACACAGAATGTAGGGATAAAAGATGGGGAGGGGAGGAAGGAGGTAAAAAATCAAAGGAGAAAAATAAGACCCTGCCCTGAGAATATCTAAAATCTCCTCAAATCAGAGAAAACAAATTCAGCCAAGTGAATAAGAAGAATAGCCCAAGAGAGTAGTAAGAAAGAAATTAGGATGAAACACTCAATGAAAAGAAAGAGAGATGTGAATATTTTTCAAGAAAGAGAATGAGACATCTGGGAAATAGGAAAAGCTTGTTGGAATATAAATAATGGTCTAGATTATCATCCTTAGGAATGGAATTGCCAGACTTCAATGGCAATGGGAACACTATTTATTATAACTCTATCTCTCCTAGGCTAACTTTCTGGAAAATTTTGACATCGACAGATTTCCTTGAGCAAATAATAATAACTATCATATATCTGTCAACTTGGTGAAAACATCCAGTCAAAAATAGTCAATATAAAAATGAAATGCTTCTAGGTGAGCTGCTTAGAAAGAGTGAATTTTGCAGAAGCATAAACCTCAATTACCAGTTATCGGCAGAGTCTGCCTATTTTGAAGCACACTCAAGCATCTGTCAAGAATTCTGACATTAACCACTATTTTTCCAATAGGAGGAAAAAAAATACCTGTCACTCTGCCACTCCTCAAAATTCTGCCTCAAATCTGAGACGGGCTGCCCCTTCTTGAAAATAGCATTAGCCAACTTAAACCCCAAAGAAGGGAAATGGTTGATGGACGACAGCCTCAGAACTTTTCTGATGCTTCTTAGAAGAAGAGCAAAATAAAACCTTTTTTTGTGGGAAGGATTTGCTAATTTCCATCTGCCCCATAACCTGCCAAGCATTACTGGTTTAACATACAAGTAATAGCCTCCAAAAGTGTCACATGTTGTGTACATAGCTATTACACAGATCAGGGACACAGCAATTTATATAAAAAGACAATAAAGTCACATTTTCCCCACCATCTACTGCCAACATGCTTCACTCAGCATTTTCATCTTCCTCCCAAGGATTCTTCACTGCGGTAGTATGGAGTGGGGAAGACTTTTGGTGAAAAGCATAACTCCAAAGAAAACTCACTTTACATTATTTTTTAATAATTAAACTCTTAAAAAAATTCCTATCCTTTGTCACCGTAAACAATTTTCAATTTAAAAGTAACAGTAATTAAAACTAGAAAAGAAAAAAAATACAAAAAAAAAAAAAAGACACATAAGGATGCAGAGTGAAAACTTGCCTTTTGAGCCTCTTCAATTTTTTTATTTCTTTCTCTCGACCCAAGTGGGATATTTCCAGATTTTGCAAACATACCATATGCTCCCAATTCCTTAATATTAAAAGCTGTCTCATCTTGCTTTATTTAAGATGATATTTATAGTTCCCTCTGTTCTATATGTGAGTTGTTAAGCATTTATCCATGATCATTAACATTTATTAAAATATTTCTACCAGGTTTCATATAGCAAATTCTATTCATGAGTTATTGCTCCAAACTACTACAAATTAAAGCTGGGAATCAGAGGTGGGGGAAGGCATAGGAGGACTCTTCAATAATTTATTTTTCCCCCTGTTTTATGTGGTTCTTCATTAAATAATAATAACACTATCTAGATTTCCAGAACATGACAATGAACACAAAAGGAAGAAAGGATACACACTAGGACTAGCTTACTGGGAGACATGGTACAGTAGAACAAGATACTTGAGAGGTACCAACTTAAGGGAAGAAGACACGGCAATTACAAAAAGTGTACACTTGCAGGCTAACTTTTTTTAAAACAAAAAAATACATCTTTTACCTTGTAATCTTTTTCTTCTACAGGCTAATATTAAAATAAAAGTATATTTCCTAGGCTCCTTGGATGGCTTAGTCAATTGGGAGTCTGACTCTAGGTTACCACTCAAGTCTGATCTCAAGGTCATGGGATCAAGCCCCACAGTGGGCTCTATACTCAGTGGGGGCTCTGCTTGAGATTCTCTTTCTCCCTCTGCCCCTCTCCAGCACCTGCATAAATGTGCACAGGAACACGTGTGTGCTCTCTCTCTCAAAAAAGAAAAGATAAATAAATCATTAAAATAAAATAAAAGTGCATTTCCTGAGTGGAATGATAATCCTTAGGGGAATGTCAATCCAGGAGAATTTTGAAATGTTAAGCTCTTAAGATTTGCTAAAAATATTTCATTAAGTGAATAAATATTTCTTCTATAAATAGCTGACAATTTGAGTGTAATTCATAAGGCACATAATATATTAACTGATCTCCATATATCAATTCAGACCCTCACAAAAAGTAAAAAAAAAAAAATTACTTTTAAATTGTCAAAACTGTAATATCTCCTTTAAAATTCTTTGGTAACGTTTTTTGCCATATGAATGGACCAAAATCTTGTAAGACTCTGGGTCTAAACTCTGCCTTCCTAGCAAACTTCATCTCTCATCATATGCCTTTTACCCTCTGCAGCACAGACATTCATCTCTTTCAGTTCTTCATAGATACACCACACTTGCTCCCATCATAAGGCCTTTGTCAAGATGCTTCTCCAATACAGCCATCCTCCTACTCTAGTTAATTCTTGCTAATCCTGTAGCTCTCAGTTAAGTTACATTTCCTTAGGGAAGTCCTTCTTTAATCACTTCAAGTTTATTTGTAATATTTTTTCATGTACCTATGTTCCTTTTGGTTTGCAATTATACATAACCAAGGTGACAATTTGGTTAATATCTAGGAAAATAAAGTAAGCTTAATGAGAGTCCAGACATCTGTCTTTGGTCACCAATTTGTCCACAGTATCTAGCACAAAGTCTAACATCTAGTAGGTATTTAGTAATTATTTAATAAATAAATGGGTTTTTTATGATAAAGTGACATATAAATGCTGAGTAGCTAAGAGGTAGAATGTTCTAGTGGAATGTTAATCTAGATTCTCAAACTCACATCCACTCCTCTATAATGAGTATTGTGTTATTGCTGGGATTAGAATCTGCCAGCTACAGTTTTCCCTTGTAAACTGGTTCCCTGTCAATAGCAAGAGTAAAGGATAATTGGAAACCAGGAGGATAGAAGAAGGGACTTTCCATTCCTGTTGGCTTTCTCAGCCAATGTAATAGCCATGCATTTCTGATATGGATTTGCTTTCCCTGTCAACATTACTACGTGAGAACTTATGAAATGCCTTATTCTATGCATAGTCCATATAATGTTTCTCATTACTGAAGAACTTATTTTACTGCAAAAGAGGCATAAAAATGGTCATGCAAAAAAAAAAATGATCATGCACAGAATCATTGGTCTTACCCTATTACCCACCATCTGGAAGGAGCTGGCCTGAGCAAACAGTAAGAAGCAGCCTGTCAGAGACTCAGTTACAGTGGTGGTTGTGAAATAAATGCCGTGAAATGTTGGGGTGCTATTATACAGAATACAGATTATGTATTAGTGACCTATAGCGCTACTTCTCCATACTATAATACACAAGTACAGGAGTCAAAAAGAAGTGAAAGTGATTCTTCTTGCTAAGAATTATTATTATTAATTATTCTTCTTACATGATGTAAGGATTCATTCAGATAATTTTTTCCTGACAGAGAAATTTTCGGTGCTCCTAGGTTAGGGTCTTAATAATCATGCAAGAAAAACTTGTATTGGAAGATACAACAACTATTCCACTGATACCAAAGTTGAGACTATTCCCTGGCCATTCTGGGCTCTTTAGATCATTGAACCAATAAATGAAAGAATGAAATAATAAGGATAACTGGTTTTGATTATTAAAGGTAAAATGGATTGTCTAAGACACTGGGAATTCTTTGAGATGCTAATTATGTCCATATCAAATGATAAAAGTTAATGCAAAAATCAATGAAAAAACGGTCATTGAAGATTCCAAATCTTCCCGTTAATCACCAAGAACGGAATTGCCATAAAGTGAGGCACTGCTTTGAAGGAAAATGGAATGTCCAGTAGAATAAGAAAGGTTAAAATATCAACTACAATTTTATAGCCATTTACAGAAAAAAAGGATTGTAGCAGCTCTACACATCATCTTCATTTGTTACAGACATTTATATTTGTATATATTCAATTCCCTTTTTACTCCCTCTTTTATCATTGCATATAAATGATATACAATGTTGGGAGTTAGTAATGTTACAATTTATTCCTTAGCTTCTTGTATATCCCAGTACAACAGTATCTTAATAAGAGGAATATTATTATTGTCCAGAGATGGAGACAGAGACTTTTGGAATTTTGTGTATGCCCTTTTGGGGGTGAAGGTGAGAGCATCTTTCTTTGTACAAAGGATAGATAATTCTTGTTAGAGCATAAAGTTGTTCAAATGAGTAGCTGAGCTGAACAAGTAAAAAGGTGAGCTGCATCTGTTTTTAAGCTATTGTCTATGGTCCAAATATAATCTCCTGTCTTCTGCTCTGGGACATTGGGCTGGAACCGGTGGTGCACTGGAGCCAACATACATGAGCACACAAGAGCCAAATGTTAATTTTTTAGGAGTTTTGAAAGTGGGTTCTTAAATTGCCATTATTTATTATTAAAGTGTGCTAACTTTATATAAAATAAATTATAACATATATAAAGGCAATACTCAAAACATATCACTTTACTACATTTTACTATTACCTTCTTTGAGATCATTTACATCACCTATATCAGTATTATATCTGAATAATATCATCACACTGTCATATAATGTTAATATCTTGAAATTAACTATGATGAAGTATTTACACCATCAATATAAGCAAGCTCTACAAATTTGGGCTTTCTCTTTTCTCCCAGAGCTAGTTGTTTAATTAAACATATTAATCCACATACTACTGATGGGGCCTCTATTAATTATATTTTTCTTTTGTCAATTAACTACCTTATAGGTTTTGCTAATTGATGGCATCACCAAAGGGATATTGAAAGGCAGGAGGAGGAAAGAAGGAATTCCTTCCTTCCTATCTGATCACTGTTATTGTCAGAAGAGTGCCAATAAAAGCAACTCACCCTGGAGGCAGTAGCTGGCTTTAGTCTTCAGCTTCTTTTAACATCCCCATACTGAATTCCAAAGAATAACAGTTTGAATTCTTAGTGGTGGAATGAGAAGATATGCCCAACTCCCGTTCAGTTTTTCACCTTTGAACCAACCATTCAGGAAAAGATCCAGCCTATTTTGACAGTGCTTATCTAAACTAGATTCTATTTAATTCATAAATTATATATTTATATTAATTATATTTGATATGTGATACTGGTGGAAGTTACATGCTAAAAATACTCAAGCCACAAATTTTCCAAATATTCTTGGTCCTCAACATGTTACTCTCTTTTCTCTTCCTGAGACTAGTTAAAATACACAGAATTATCCTATTTAGAGTTAATCACAATTGATAATCATCTCTTGACTTATCTATTGTCCTCATGTTTCAAACAGAGCCCATGGACCCTCTCCTTCATTTACTTGAAACAATATTTTTAAAGTAATTAAAACAGTTTATCAACACTAAGGGACTTATGTAAATGTTTAATAACCATTTTTCCATTAGTGAATCTTTTAAATTACTGATAATTGGATCATACACCCACACAGTGACATAGTCACATCATTCTTATTATGAAGTATAATACTGAAAGTTGGGCCAGATGGTTTTGTTTTGTTTTGTTGCCCTTTTTTTAAACTAAGTTTCATACTTAGAGGGGACTTCATGTACTCTTACATGACCCTATTTATTTGTTAAACAACAATACAAAGTTAAAATTAACAATGAACATTTATTTTTGTTTCATGTAATGCCTTCCTCATATAATACCAATCTATAATTTATCATGCTACATTGTCTTTCAGTGACAGTATGTTTGTATGTATAAAGCCAATGAATGTAAGTAGAATTTTCTTGTTTTTTTTTTTATATTGCTAACATTTAGTATATTTAGTGATTAGTTATTTAGTTAGAAGCACAAGTAGTAGTGGCTAAATTTTCATATTTTAAAAATTATTATGTTAAATATAAATAAAAGTTTCATGTTATAAAGGAACTACTGTTATATATAAATATATTCTTTACTAATATAAAAAAATGTCCAGTTTTCAGCAATGTCTTGTACTTGTAAATACATAATGGAATCCACTCTTGTTTTCCTCATACTTGATTTTATACCAATTTTTTTCCAGTTTCTGAAATGTAGAGCTTTATTTAAGTGATGGAAGGAAGACTCACTGGTATTAGGATAATTTAGCATCCACACTCTGCCTTCAAAAGGTTCTGATATAAAATTATGCCATATACACAAACACTGAGTAAGTAAGTCACTGAGATTTTAACTCTTGAAGAAAATAATGGCTTGTTACCTGTAGTTCATGTAGATCAGGACAGGGCTGGTTACATGCTGTAACCGATTTAAGAGGAGACTCTAAAATCAAGAAGTTTTAATAATGTCATCTCATGTATTATGTTAAGAAACATGTGGAGTTGCTGGGAAATGGAATTAAACTCCTTAATTAAATAATCTAGTGACCTGGTCTATTTGTATGTAGCCAAGATAGCCAGATATTCCCTGGGCATATCAAGTTAACTTGGTCTTACTTAATATTCATCAGTAAGATGATTTATTCCTAGAAGGTTTTTTTTCCTAAAGATGTAAGGAAAACTAGACTATTGTGAAGTTATAGGCTTTTGTGGGCTTTTTTTCTTTATGTTTTTAAAATGAAAACCTATCCTAGAATTCATAAAGTAGCTAGATTTATTATTACTGGTATTTCTATCATTGGCACTTATTTTGCCTATTGCATGGGTTTTTAAAGGAAATTATATATATATATATATATATATATATATATATATATATATATATATATAAAAGATTTATTTATTTAGAGAGCACAAACAGGGGGAAAGGCAATATCTCAAGCCGACTCCACACTGAGTGCAGAACCCACAACCCTGAGATCATGAATGACCTGAGATGAAATCAAGAGATGGTCACTTAACTGACTGAGCCACCCAGGCACCCTGAAAACTGTATTTTTAAGGCAAATTATATATTCTATACTATGCATATTACCATTCAGTAAAATTCACCCCTTTTGGTGTTGAGTTCTGCAAATTTCAACCAATACGTGTTGGGCAACAACAACACATTCAAGATGTTATGCTTCATCATCCCCTAAAAATCCCTTTATGTTTCTGTGACAGAGAATCTACCTCACTTCAGGCTTCAGGTAATAATGTTTAATGAATAACCTGTCTCCATAATTTTTCTTATTTCAGAATGTCACATAAATGGAATAATACTTTATGCAAGTATCTGAGTCTGGCTTCTTTTACTTAATATATTTAAGGCTGATCCATGTTTGTTGCATATATCAATAGTTCATTTCCTTAAATTGATAACAACAGTTTATTGTGTGGTTGTTAACAGTTTGCTTATTCCTTTACCAGTTGGAGGAAATCTGCATTCTTTGCAGTTTTGGGAGAGTATGAATAATGTATCTCTAAACATATGTGTCTAAAACTTTCTGTGTGAACTTAAGTATTCTTTTCGGTTGGGATAATACTTAGGAGTAGAATTGCTGGTTGAGTGATAATTGTAAGTTTAACTTCATGAGAAATTGCCAAACTTTTCCAAGTAGCTGTGAAATATGATGCAGTCATTGAAATACTGATATATAACTACTGACATCAAGAGATGATCACAGAATTTTTTCAGTGAAACTCTTTTTAATAATTGTTTAATAATTGTAGTTTGTATGCAGTTGTGATAGATATTATAGAGAGAGCCCACATACCCTTTAATTAATTTTTACCAGTGGTAACAACCTGCAAAACTGTAGTCCTATATATTACTCAAGTATTGGCATTGATATAATCAGATATAGAATAGTTTCATCATCACATGGATTCCTTTTAAAAGTCACACCTAGTTCCTCCTTCCACTTCAAAATCTTGGCCACCACCAATCTATTTTCTATTTTCCATTTCTACAACTTTGTCTTTTCAAAATAAAGTATTTTTGTCATTTAAAAATAAAGTATTATATAAATAAAATCATATGATATGTAACCTTTGGGATTGGGGGGGTCCTTTTTTTGTTTGTTTGTTTTACTCAGCATATTTCTTTCAGGATTCATCCAAGTCAATGTGTATATTAATATTTTTGTGTAAAATATCAAGTTATAAAATGCTTTTCATGAATTAATCCCATTTTCTAAAACTAGACTATCTACCTAAAAATATATTTTTAGAGCAAAATAATAGTGCATAGAAATAATGACAGAAATAGGAGTGTTTGTATTCTTTTTATTATACTTTTCATGTTTATGATTATGTGCATGACTTACACAATGAAAATATATAAATATAAAATGAGAAGGGCAAGGAGAGTTTCAAGGGAGATGTTTAGCTCTAATTGGCTGGTGAGTGCTTAACACAATGGGCTTCATGGTTTTCATTTTCAGGTAAAAAGAAAATATATTAATTCTTTTGAAGTCACTAAATTCTAAAAGGAATATGTCATATAAATCCTAATACAAGGGAAACTAAACTATCAATACACAATGTGTTTAACAGAGATTTAGCTAAGGATGTAAAATGTTCCTGACACATTCTTTTTCTCCAATTCTCTTGGAAATCCTAGGGACTAACATTAAATTATAAGTTGGTGCAATTTTAGCTAAATTCTTGGGATTATCTTCTCCCAACTAATTGTTTGTCTTTTGGACATTTTCCTAAATTGAACTTTTATTTATAGGAAAGGATGAGAGAAAGTGAGTAGTCTAGGCCGAATTTGAAAAATAGGCTAACAGATTGGATCAAAAGGTTTCTGTAATGCAAAATGATTGGCAGCATCAAGTTTAAATAACACATTGACTTGTCCTCCTCCTAATTTGATTGGATAATTGAAATTAATTAAAATTGGTTTAATACTTTTTATTTCTTAAATACAGTATCAGAAAATACTATTGTGATTATACCCTATTCTGCTCACAAATTTTTTTAAGAATGAAAACACTGGAATTTCTTGCTGATAGTAACCACATGATTTTTCTGGGAAATTATAAAAATAATTTCATTTTCTTACCAGATATTCTTCACTATCAATACTTAAAAGTGGACATCATAAATATCCTAGCTACACTGTCAACAGAAAGAAAGCTACCAGATACCTTTCATGGTATGTGAGTGTTGAGATCTCACTCTTAGTAAATGTCTGAAGAATGAAGCAATGGGGAGCCTGGGAGGCTGAGTCAGTTAAGCATGGAACTCTTGGTTTTGGCTCAGGTCATGATTTCAAGATTGTAGGATGGAGCCTCAGTTTGGAGGGGCGGTTCTGGTTGAAGATTCTCCTCTGTTGCTCCCTCCCCACTCACACACATGCTCACTTGCTCTCTCTCACTCTCTTAAATAAATTAATCTTTTTAAAAAAATGAATGAAGCAATGGTAGGGCCAGATTTAAACTGTCTAAATATCTAGAGTAACTGCCCTCATAATGACAGAAAGCTGCCTAGTTATTACGTTCTGAGATAAGCATTCCTAATAAAGGATAATGAAGCAATGTTAGAAAAAAATAAGTTAGATTTGAAAATGTCATCAAAGAGAATTAAAAATATTTTCAGTGAATAATTGCTAAGTAGATTTTTAGCTGCAAGCTCAGTAGCACTGTATAATTAGCTAACTTTATTAGCCATCAAACATCTAAATGCAAAAGAATATGTTAGCTACCAAAACAAAAGAGCAGAAGGTTAGTGAATACATTGCATGGAGAATTATAAAATTGGTTCTTACAAATGCCACACATGGATAAATGCAAAGTCATTGTTAGCCATGATGTATTTATATTAGATTATACAGCCTGCCTCATTTCTAAACTCTGTGTTTAGGGCAGTGTTGTTAGGCAGAAATCAAGAACTAGAAACTATGCTCAAGATAGAAAAATATTTTCTGATTTAAAACCTTGTCTCTCCCAGATGCATCATAAACTGTCACTCACCAAAAAATATAAAGCAAATCTTGTGTCCTAAAGGAGAAAATCCAGTAACAATAACTTTCATGCCCAATATAAACAGACATTTCAACCATGACACTAAGTTAAATTTGTACCCAACACTCCGCAGCATGACATTTCCATAAACCTCCTATAATTTGTTGAGGAAGCTGGACTTGGCTTATTCCTATTCCAGTTTCTTCATAGAGCAACTTGAAGTTGCTCTATGTAGATGGTTCGACCTTCATTTTAACTCTCTTTCCATTCCAAGTTGAAGAAAATAAAAAGGGAAAGAGAGAAAGAGAATGTAGTGGGTTGAACAGTGCCCACTCCCCCATTCACATCCAGTTGGTAGTTCAGAATGTGATTTTACTTGGAAATAGGGTCTTTGCAGTCATAATTAGATAAATTAGGATGAGGTCATACAGGGTTAGGGTAGGTCCTAAATCCAGCAATGAGTGTCCTTATAAGAAAAGGAGACAACACACAGAAAGACACAGGGGGAAGAAAGCAGATGATGGAAGCAGAGATGGCAGTAATACAGCTACGAGCTAAGGAACACCCAGCGTTGTTGGAAACCATTAGAAGCTAAGAGACAGGCATGGCACACCTTTTCCTTCAGTACCTCCAGAAGGAACTGACCTTGCTTATACCTTGTGACAAAATAAATGTCTGTTGTTTTAAGCTACTAGTCTGTGGTAATGTGTTATACTAAGCCTAGGAACTAAAATATGAAGTAAATGAATCAATCTGAGAGCAAAACTGAATTGGTCAGATAGAGTCATAATTTCCTTTATTTACCCAATTCCCATTTCCTGACATCACCTCCCTTCTACTTCTTAAGAACCTTATCCCATTATTTTGTCTTATCCGAAGTCTCCTCCTATGTCTCAACAGTGGGTATATAAAGCTCCTACATTCATTCTCCTTCCCTCACTGTATCAGAACTTCTTTTTCTTCAGTGTAACACATGAGTCTCCTTTTAAAATTACATTTATATTTTACCTATAACCTAAGTGGGGGAAAAAAAACAGTGCAACTTCCAGGGGAGACATATTGCTTTATGTTTTTTATTTTAAAGAGTGAATAATACTAAATATGCAATTTTCTATTCTAATTTTAAATTAATCCATATGGGGGTGCCTGGGTGGCCAGTGAGTCAAGTGTCTGCCTTCCTCTCAGGTCATGATCCTTGGGTCTTGGAATTGAGCCCGGCATCAGGCTCCCAGCTCAGTGGAGAGCCTGCTTCTTCTTCTCCCTCTGCTACTCCCCCTGCTTGTGTTCTCTCTCTCTCTCTCTCTCTCTCTCTCTCTAATAAATAAAATCTTAAAAAAAAGAATCAGAATTTATTTCAATTAATTAATCCATATGAAGTGAATATTCTGTCGTTTGATAAAAACTGATAATATGGTTTTTAATGGCCACATGATATTTCATCCTATAGATGCACCACAATTTAACTATTTAGTTATTATGGGAATATTAGGCCCGTATCTTTTTTTGTCCAGTGGATAGGATGATGTAATGATCAACTTCACCCATCAATCTTGGAATCCATAGCTGACATTTTCCTCAGTATATAATCCTAAAAGTTGCATTTCAAAGGGTATGAATGATAGTAAGGCACTTCATCTGTGTTGCCCAACTTTGCTTGAGAAACTTCACCAGAGTCCTCTCTGCAGTTACCAATGCCTCCTTGCCACAGTAAATGCAATTTAGTAATATTTATTAATGATACGCATTAACATATATGTGATGTTTTTTCTGGTGCTGACAATTGAGTTTTCTTTCTTTTTCTTTATTGATTTGGCTAGAAGTTTGTCAATTTCAGGAATCCTTTTAAAGAACAAATTTTGCCTTTGTTGATTTTCTTTCTCTTTTCCATTTTCTCCATTGTTTACTTTCACTCTAATGTGTATTATTTCCTCTATCTACTTACTTGGCTACTATTTAATATGCTTTTTTATTTCTTAAGGTGGAAGCTTAGATCACTGAAGTATAAAAAATCTTTTCTAATATATTTAAAGGTATATATTTTCCCCTAAAGCACTGCTTTAACTGAATCCCACAAAATTTGGTATGTCTTATCTTCATTATCATTTATGTCAAAATTATTTCAAAATTAAAAACTTATTTTCTAAGTTTCCTTGTAATTTCATTTTAAGCCACGGATTACTTGGAAGTGTATTGTCTAATTTTCAAATATTTGAGGATTTTCTAGGCAACTCATTTTTATTTAGTCTAATTTAATACTGCTATGGTTAGACAATATACTTTTCATGATTCTGATCCTTTGAAACTCTGAGACTCATTACGTTGTCCAGCAAAAATTCTATCTCAATAAATCTTCCATATACAATGATCTCCAATCTCCACTGCTACAATAAGGAAACCACTTATTGGCCATAACTAGCATAGAAACTTCTAGTTCCCATCCTTAATTTTGCTTACTTTCCATTTTTCAACCAAACTCAAAAAATCTATCCAGTGATCCTCCTATATAAAAATCTTAACAGAGAATATTTTGTATTCTAAATAAACATTTCACAGAATGTTAGAATAAACAAAATATGACTTAACATTTAAAATAGAAATTTTGTATTTATTCACTTTTTAAAAATTCTGTTTGGCTAATATATCTTATGATAAGACCCTGCATCTTTGAGGGTTTTTTTCAAGACATATATGGATTTTTTTAATTGTACATTTCTAATTGGCTTAGTTATCCAAAATGAAGTAGCAGAGTGATTTGAGATCATGAGATAGTTCTTTGAAACCAGATTTACATCAGGAAATGTTACTTTCCTAGCTCAATTTTTATTACTGCTATTATTTCAATATTATGGTATGTGGACCTGATATATTTTTACTACAATTGGTAACTGTTAAATTGACTTTTTTTTTTTACATGTTCTGTCACTATTCATCTGTGGTAGGCAGAGTACTCACATAATGAGTCTTTTATAATAAGCAAGACTAAGCATCTTCCTCAGGATGGCTGGGGTTTTTGGACATTATGAAATATATATATATATATATATATATATATATATATATATTTGAGAAAGCTAGTTAATGACAGTAACATAAGACATAATGACAATAATATAAACTGTGTTTTTAAAATATGAAATTATATACATGTGGTTGGTGAATAAGGCTATTAATTGCATATTAAATGGCAAACAGACTGGTATAGAAGTCATTACAGTCTATTTACCAGTTGATGACATACCTGAACAAAAAAGATTACCTGTGTCAATTTTACAAGTTCCATCCCATCTGGCAAAAAGGATTAATAAATATATATCGACCAGGGGATTCTGGTTATGTGAATAATATGTCTGAAACCATCAAACAAAACTACAAGGTAGCAACAAGTATAAATTATTTATACCATACAGATGCTGTTCCTGCAGAAAATTTAGGGGAATAGCTGTGTTCTATTCCTCCCCCCAAATTCTTCTCATAGGGAATATACTTTGTTTTTAATTTCCAATTCATTTCTTCTAATGGCCCTCAAGGGAAATTAATGTCACTATTTTATTTTTATAGATGGTAGGGAAAAAGAACTGACCAGATTAACTGATTCTTAAGGGTCCAGCAATAGATCCGGTGGGAATGGCTGAATGGGAGAAAAAAGGAGCAGTCATCTAGGATGGCAGTCTGAAAAGTGCTAAATGAGGCACCAGGGAGGAGCAGAGCAAGAACCATGCAAACGTTTTTAGTTCAATCTCTGCATGAGTTCATTTGCTGCGTTCCCTTCTATGCCTACAGTCTGTACCTTAACTAGAGCTAGTTATACCCAAATCCGTTTGGGAAGTCAAAGAAGACAGAGCAAAAAATCTAGCAAAGTGACTCAATGTCTGTATAGTACTTTGCCAGTAGCATGTCTTCATGTAGAAGAAAAATATAAAGTTTTAAGAAAGTCACTGAACCTTGAGATCAGCTACTCTCCCTGAAGCTCGAATCTCAGTTCTTCTATTTACAGTTCCTCTGTTAGAAGCAGTATTTCATCCTTACCTCTAAAATAATACCTACCTCAAAGACGTATGAAAAATTAATAATAAAGTAAGTAAATCTTGTCACACATTTCATGGAACAGAATAAATATCAATAGTATTTTTATTATTTTGATTAGTAAGGCTGTCAGTCATCTCCACATACATATCGAATGTCTCTTATCTCAAACACTTACCCCCTGCTGTCATTGTCAGTATATGAAACAGGGGGGAAAGCAAAGCTTTTGCATACCACTCCATTTCTCAAAGCCACTCTTTGTCAGGCCCCAGGACTTCATTGACAACAAGATTTAACAGTTAAGAAAAGCACTATGGACTGTCCAACACTGCCACCAATCACCCAAAACTTACCTGAGCCTGGCTACGTGCTTTGGATTACCTTACAGAAAAGAGTATCCTCGATTAGGACTATCATTTTGCTTAGGCTAATTCTGATGATTCAGTCACCTAGGTGATGTCACTTGAGTTCACTGCATTTCTGTGGCTATTGTATCCAAACTACACAGTGTTTCTAGTTTGGGGGAATGGCAGTATAATTTAATTAGATTTATTTTCAAATATATCTGTGAGATTCAGTTTGTCATTATCTTCTAAAAAATACATATAATCTCCACAGCACAATGCTAGGATTTTCTTGTTTGGGGAACATCTATGACAGCTTGGGCTTTTGATTCTTTCCCACATGCTCTCTGATTTCAAGGTGAACATTTGAGAGGAAGAATGCACATTTAATGTTCTCATAACTGCCTGTCACATGCAGAATGGCATTATCAAATAATAAATAATGTCCTTTGATATACAGGTATTTGTTCTCATTCCATACAAATGAGAAACAGACAAAATAAAAATATAAAAAACAAAAACAAAAACTGAGACATGGGAGCAGATGTTATCTAAAGGCCTTCAATCCTAAACCAATTTCTCATTCAAATTTTACTTTCTTTATAGACTTTACTATGCAGGAAAATGACCCGCAAATGCCCAAGTCAGCAGATTTCTCTCTGGGGAATCTCATTTACAACCTTTTTATTGACTCTTGGGTACATTTTGGTACTTGTGACAGTTTATTTCCTTGTTTTAATTATTTTTTATTAGAGCATTGTGATGTAATGTGCTTTGGGCTGTTTGTATGTTGCAAGATGTTCATTTGCAACATAATTGAACTCATATTTTTCTCTGTCCCTTGAGCAAAGGTTAGACTTTGAAATTTTGCATATTATAGCACTTCTCCTGATTGCCTCACAAATTGAATATATACAATTATGTGTATTTCAAAATATGGCAATAAAAATTATATAAATATTTCACGGGACACATAGGGAAGTAAAATTTGTAATTTCCTCCTAAACACATTCATTCGCTGGGTACTAGGGTGAATCTCTCCCATTCCTAGTGGAAGAGAAAACAGAAAAAAAAATATATCAAAAAGAAATTAATTGGAAATGGGCCCAGTAAAGCTGAGAATAAGTTCTGACTATACAATTTACTAGCCTGTGGTTTGGGGCAATTTCTTAATTTCACTAAGCCTAAATTACCTCATATGTATAACAGAAATAATACAACATCATTTTTAGAAGTAAAAAAATTTGTGTAAATGTAAAAAAATTGTAAGAATGGTGAAATTCTTCTATATTGTAAAGCATTACTCACATATGTGTGACTGTTGGACATTGTCAAGGACTGTACTCAGATGTGGAATATCAAAAAAGAAGATCCAAAATTTTTTTGTGTGTAACTTTTGCCTGATAATTCATGTGAAAGTACACCTGAAAATGTCCTCTATACCAGTAGTTTTCAAAATGTCATACAGATGCAGAACACCTTCAGATTCTGGTTTGGTAGGTCTCAGATGGAGCCCATGATTCAGGAATACTCAAACTATGAGCCAAGAGCTGTGCCTGTCCTTGAACTATTGTCCCCAATCCATGGCAGTAAGATAAGGAGTTTGTACCAGAATGTGAACCAGCACAATGATTCCTTCATAAAGAAAGCCTGGTTATGAAAAAATGTCAGCTGTACAAAACAGAGTATTTGGTGATGCAGTTAATTTCCATCTGGCTGAAACTCCTTATCCCAGTGTGAAGTGGGAAATAATCAGTTCCGTCAGGCACTTTGAGTAGTACTGTTTTCGACTGATAGGGAAGAAAAACATTTAAAATGTCATTTTATTTTTCATTTGTTATAAAATTGGTGTCAATCTAAAGATTCTAAAGCAATGGTGCTTTGGGGAAAGGTGCTATTATCGTAATGGTTACTCAGCAAAATATTGGACTCTAATAGATCTGAGCCAAAATTCCTGCTCTGCCATTTATTAGCAAATTTTTAGGCAAATTATGTAACTTCTCTAAACCTCAGTTTTCTCGACTACAAAGTGGGGATAATGACGCCTATCTCATATATCTCATTAATGTACCTATTCAACAAATATGTAGAGTTCTAGATATTAGAGTAGTGGAAGTGAATAAGACAAAATTCCTACTTCTACCTGATGCCATGGTCAAGTCAAATGAAATAATAAATATAAAAAAAAAAACAGCAGTAATTTTCCTTTCCTCTTCTCATTTTTCTCTTTCCCAGATCCCACAGCCAAACTCCCAACTAAATATGACATGGTGAATTATGCTTGACTTTTGGTACTATAATGAAAATAAAATCTGAGATTTTTGCCATCTACTGAAATGTAAAGCACTCAAAAAACTGTAGCTCTTTTATTATCAAGGGCCAATTCTGGATTAGTTTGACCATTTAAAGATGGTTGGCATGGACTGTTGCAACTCTTTTGCTCCCCCCAAAATGGGACTGTAGGCAATTTCCAAATACTTCTTTTTTTAAAAATTTTTAAAAATTTATTTATGATAGTCACACAGAGAGAGAGAGAGAGGCAGAGACACAGGCAGAGGGAGAAGCAGGCTCCATGCACCGGGAGCCCGACGTGGGATTCGATCCCAGGTCTCCAGGATCGCGCCCTGAGCCAAAGACAGGAGCCAAACCGCTGCGCCACCCAGGGATCCCTCCAAATATTTCTAACACACACCTCAGACCATGACATTAATAGTTATTTAATATTTGTAAAAGGAAAAGTAGGGAAGAAAGCAGAAGATGATGGAAGGGACAGAAAGGAAATACAGGATGGATGACAGAGGCCTCAATTCATGGATGCCATCCCTAATCCTGTCCATGTGATCAGGTGGACATCAGCTCATTGTACTGAAATTACTATGTCAACACAAAATGTACCTCCCCTGTCTACTAGTTTACCCTAACATGGGGAATGACCGGTAGAGCAGTAGTACACGCATGCCTAGGACTATAGGGTGATCTATTATTAGTATCATTTTTCTCTGTCCTTTACTCTATGGGAAAAGGAAGGTTGAAGTTAAGATTACTTTAAGTCTGTGGCCCACCTGCATAGTACCTAAATGATTACTGCTAGCTCTGGATAGTGATTTCCTAAAAGCATACCCTTCAAACACAGAGAGAAGAGAGGAAGAGAAGAGAAGAGAAAGAAGAGAGAGAAGAGAAGAGAAGAGAAGAGAAGAGAAGAGAAGAGAAGAGAAGAGAAGAGAAGAGAAGAGAGAGAAAAGAAAAGAGAAGAGAGAGAAGAGAAGAGAAGAGAAGAGAAGAGAAGAGAAGAGAAGAGAAGAGAGAAGGAAGGAAGGAAGGAAGGAAGGAAGGAAGGAAGGAAGGAAGGAAGGAAAGAAGAAAGAAAGAAAAGAAAGAAAAGAGAAAGAGAAAGAAAGAAAGAAAGAAAGAAAAAGAATTTGCTTATCTTGAAGTTATAACTTTGTTCTTCCTTATAAAATTGGACAATTAATACTATTCTCTATGTTAAGGAATTATAAAGACACTAAATAATTCAAATAGTCCGTGATTCCTTACTTAAAAGCATCTGAATTTAAAATATCAAAACTTCTCCCAATAACCCATTTTGATGTGTACTAACATAGAGAAGAGTTTTTCTTATGACCAACCAACATATCCATGCTTTAAAGTAAGATAAGCCTGTATCTGGTCTGGTCTTCCGTAGACACAAAATACAGGTAAGCCTCCCATTTATTAGGGCCACTCAGAGCTGAACTAAAAAGTCAGATTAGCATGATTAGAATTTCCTCTATGTCACTTAGTTTATCCACTTCTTACCTCCATTTAGGAGCCTACTGCTCTCCAGATCCCTCAGAAGCTCCTGGTGGTCTGGTGTCCTCCAACCCCACACCTGTATACATACATCTGTCACCTGTTCCCTCCCATGAAAGTGCCATATACTCTGGGAAGCTTCCCCTTTAAATGCATCCCATTTTCCCTGATTTTGCCATTCAAAATAACAAAAA
Source organism: Vulpes lagopus (assembly GCF_018345385.1). Lineage (NCBI taxonomy): Eukaryota > Metazoa > Chordata > Mammalia > Carnivora > Canidae > Vulpes > Vulpes lagopus. Next base: position 100,949,001 of record NC_054828.1, on the reverse strand, counting down.
AATAAATATGGAAATGCCAAAGCTCTATGAAATAAGATATTTTATTTTAACCAAATTATTTTTGAAATCTTCCAAAACCTTAAGAGGTATGAGCTACTTTACTATGATGAGCATTACTGCCATATACACAACTAGCCCTAATTTCTGGTTTGTTTCAAAATCATACTAAAAGACAGACTGTGGTAAGTTCCATAGGGAAATCTAAACACAATGCTATGGACTATAAAAATCAGGAAAGAATTCTTAGAAGAGTTAATATATACATAGGACATTAAAGAGTGAGTAGGACTCCTATGAACTGAGACATAATCTAAAGGTCATGGTTACATTGCTTTTATGTAGTTATATATATATATATATATATATATATATATATATATATATAATGCAGTTATGTATAAAGTTATGAAATTGGATTTGTGATGAAAGAGAACCTGTATAAATATATTTTGTCATCATGTAGTCTCTCAAAATAAAAAGCGCAATACATATCTTGTAAATTCCTTATGAAAAAGATTTTTTTTTCTTTTTTTTTAAACCAACACCCCTGCTCTTTCAGAGCCCTTTCTCACCCAATCACCTCTTTTTTTTTTTTTTTTTTATGAGAGTCACAGAGAGAGGGAGAGAGGCAGAGACACAGGCAGAGGGAGAAGCAGGCTCCATGCACCGGGAGCCCAACGTGGGATTCGATCCCGGGTCTCCAAGATCGCGCCCTGGGCCAAAGGCAGGCGCTAAACCGCTGCGCCACCCAGGGATCCCCATGAAAAAGATTTAAATGAAATATAGATCTTTCAACAAATTCAGGTTATTGTACATACAGTCTCAGAGAAGGGGGAAGGGGAAAAAAAAGCAGTGAGAAGAAAGATTTAAAATTATTCTAAATCACTAAACCCCAATGCAAAATTTGAGAAAGTGTAGTTTAGCACAACATTTCTTATTTATAAAATTAGATATATTTAGAAGAAGATGGGGGAAACACAGTGGATGCTATTGCTGTGAGCATTGATTGTATCTGTCTTCTAACACTGCAGGCAAATTACAGCTCTTAGAAACCTGATTGTCCTCTGTTAAACACTATAATTTCTAATATAATTGGCCAATAAATAACAACATAAATTAATTGCTGTATTTAAATACTAATGAGATTCATTTCTATTGAGCTTTGGCATATTTCACACACACATTAACGTGCCTAAAATCAAGGGAATAAACCAAATCGCAGCAACCTTGTGGACATTTTTAGCTTGTAAAGAGCACATCTTTGTGGTGATATTTAAATAAGCCTACTTTATATGGAAATTTGGGTGTGTTCAAGCTACTGAGTATATTTTTATTCAGTGAGGTTTTTTTTATAGTTGGGTTGCTCATTAGGCTGTGATTAATGTCATGCTTATTTTTATATGCAGTTAGAAAACTAACATTTACATGGAATAAGAAAAAAAGAAGAGCAGCAAAAAAAAAGGAGATAAAAAGGCTAACAACACAAAGCTAACAACAAAGTCATCAGGACAGAATTTCTTTAAGTTCCTTTGTCAGGAAGGAGAACAAAGAACTATTGAACAATCATTATTTATAACTGAGAAAATAGACAGTCATGCAAAACCCAAATACTGTGGTACTGGTAAGTTTTGGGGTCTGCATACAGAAGGTAAGTATGAATCCAGTTCTTTTATACTATTATAATTTTTCCAGACTCTCTTAAAAATATCAGAAAATAGAAACCCATCATCACATATAACTTGATTTACCACTCCATTAAATAAGAGCTGTCAAAAGACTATGGCCTACAAAATTTTAAGCCTTCTTTTCCAAAAGAAAGCCAGGGAGAGGACTTGGAAAACATTAAAATAGATTCAATTATAATATAAGAAAAATTTTGGTCTAGTAATGGATTTCCATGCCTTTTATTTCATATTCAACTATCTGTGATTTGTTACTATTGTTAAGTATTTGCACACTCATTGTATTTACAAAATATTTATTGGTATTTATACTGAATGTAAATACAATGTAAGTGTAACTGGAGGCCAAAAATGTATCTTTTCAAGGTCAAACACTAAATTATGAGGTACTGAGGCAAGATAAAATTTCTTTTTATCTATGTCACTTACTGCAATTTATTCATTGAGTTAAAGGTATTTATAGTAGCCATTAAAGATTCAGAGCTGATATTTGTAAGGAATGCTGGTATTCTCTAGTAGTCCAAACTCTGTTTTGGGTAGAAAGTTATTCTTTTTATTTCTTTATTTCATTCTTGTTATTTATTTACTGTATTGTTTTATTTATTTACTTTATTTGTATTCTTTTGAATAGAAAGGATTCTTTCTTTAGAGTAATTGATAAATTATGAGACAGACTTGTCTTGAACACTGCCAAAGAGAGGAAACCAGGGATAACCCATAACTCTCCAAAGAGAAAATTTCTACCTGTTAATCCTAATTTTTAGATTAGCATTAAATCTAAAGCATCTTTCTTAGCAGAAAGAAAAACAAGCAAATAAAAAGGGCAAGTTTATTACTTCTAGATAATAAGTCTTCAACTATGTAAAGACTCCTTGATAAAATCTTAGAGAATTATATTTACAGATTCAACAGATATTTTTTTGATATTATATATTCAGGTCCTACTGAAGTGTTTATTAAGGTTGGCAATGAGAACGAATGCAGTTAATATAGTTGGTTCCAGGCCTTCACACAATCAATTTGTTCAGTAAGTGCAAGCCGTATACAGTTATCACCGAAGACATGAGTACCCAGAGTAAATGTAATGTGCCCTTTGTCCTCATAGAACTTTTGGCAGGAATGAGAGATATTTAACGGGATATGCACAATCAAGAAATATTATTGCCACTAGCTTTCTCAATGATTGCAATAAAATCCAAATTTCTTCCCCTGACCAGCTTCATCTTGTATCAGGCTCCACACTCCTGCAGTAGCGGCCTCTTTTTATTGCTTGAGCATGCAAAAGCACTTTTGCACTTGAGGAATTGGGAAATACAAGTCACTTCACCTTCTTAGAATGTTCTGTCCCATGATATTAATATGAAAGGCTGGGTGCTTTTCATGTTCAAGTTTCAGCTTAAAAGAGGTCCTCTCCAACCACCTTTCTAAATGTAAATCACTGCTTAAATGACTTTCTTCTGGAACATCCTAGTTTCTTCATAATACTTACCTGACTCTATAACTTTTTAAAATTTTTATTATTATTTATTTTCCCCAAAACCAGGATTTACTGCTTCACTCAAAAATATTTATAAAGAATACCACACATTGTCTCAGCCTTGGGATATAGCAATAAACAAAACAGATTTCAGTTTCTAGCATTCTTGGTGTCTATATTGTAGAAGGGAAACAGTAAACAAATGGAAAAATTCAACATACAACATATCAAGAAAGTAAAGAAAAAGAAGTACACAGATGTGAAGTACAATAGGGTAGCCAGGAAGATCTCTTTGGTGAGATGACATTTGCACCCATAAAGTTAATGAGGGCAGAAACCCTGTCTGTATACAGCAACCCCCATGCCTGGCACAGTGGCTGGTCAAGAGTACTCAACAAATATTTGATAACTGAATGAATGAGTGAATTAATTTTTTCAATTATGTTCCCAAGCACATAGTGGACTATATTCTTATATGAATCTCCCATCAGAGACAAATGGAGGAGAAAGGCTGCAGACAGGAAAACTCAATAAGAAGCTATTGTAGCAATACAGACAAAAGATGATTATGACCTTATTGTGGATTACAGTGGGGATGGGAAGTAAAAGTGATAGAATACAATGACAGAGTACATGCTGGGACAAAGGGTGAGAAGAAGGAGAAAGCAATGTTACTAGTCTTCTCACTTAAGAGAATACATGGGTGGTAGTACCATTCACTTATTTAGGAAACAGAAAAAGTATATGAAGGGGAAAGCTGGTGAGTTTGGCATTAGACATATTAATATTACAGTATCTTGGAATATGTAAGTAAATATTTTATTATAGGATCCAACTACAGATAAGAAATGTACACTTCAAAATCATCATCATATAAATTATGACAAAGTTATCACCAATCCTGTCTGAGAAGAGGATCATAAGAAGAACCCTAGGAAACACCAATGCTTAAGGACTGACAAGACAAAGAACTGGCTTTTAAGGCCTTTAAAAAAGAGCTGTCAGAGAAGTAATAAGGGAGTTGGAAGTTTATCACAGCAAGAAATGCAATAATAATAATAATAATAATAATAATAATAATAATAATTTCAAGAAGGGAGTGAATGGCATTGTTAAATGTTACTGAAAGGTCAATTAAAATAAAGATTGAAGACTCTGAGGGTAGTGACATGTGCATGTTTGGTGACCTGTTCAACAGAAGATTCAGTGTAGTGCTGAGGTCAGAAATTAGATTGGAATAGAAAGAACTTAGAGTCAGAGGTGAATAAATGGAGGCAACTACTACAGACAATTATATATCTCTAGAATGTTCACTCTGATGGAAAAGGAAAAAGAAGGGGTAGCTTTGAAACCATGTGTGTGTGGCAGGCAGGGTTTAAGGAGAGTAGAGGGAGAGAGAAGAACATTTATATTTGAGATATCAAAAAAGCTTGTAAATGTGACTTCTAAGACATGGTCTAAACTATAATTAATGTGTAAAATCAGTAAAGCTTGTATCATCTCTTTAAGGATTTCCTTCTTTCCAATTCTACAATAATAATAAAAAAAAATGTCTTTCTAGACTTGCAACTTCAAATCTAGGATATGGTGAGCTAAAAGGGAAGTCCCAACTTCTTTTACAATAACATGATTTTTTTTTTGCAAATTAACCATATTATTTTGAGATGATTGTAGATTCATATGTAATTATAAGACACAAGACAGAGATCCCATACATCATGTACCTACTTTTGCCAAATTATCACATCTTCCACATATTATCTAGTGTGTTTTTTCCCTTCCTTCTTCAGGCACTAAAATTTCTTTTTTTTTTTTTTACTATTTCCTTTCTGTTTGGGAAGTTTCCCATAGTCACTTTTTTTTTAGATTATGGCCACATGGCAATACATTCTCTTCACTTTCCTCCACTTGATAATGTGTTGATTTCCCCTCTATTCCTAAGGATATTTTTGCTGGACAGGGGATTCTGGTTTGCCAGTTGCTTAATTTCAGCATTTGAAAACTTATCCGCTTCTTCTAACCTGTATGGTTTCTGATAAGAAGTCTTCTGTCACTTGAATAATTTTTACCCTCTATGTAAGATGTCTTTTTTCTGTGGCTGCTTTCAAGAATTTTTTAGTCTGTTTTAATCAAAAGTTTAATTATGTCATATTTGCAAATAGATTTATTTCCATATGATGTTTGAGGTTCATTCAGCTTCCTAAAAATATGGACATATCTCTTGCCAAATTGGGGGAATTTTCAGCCACTTTTCCTTCCAGTATTTTTCAGCCCTGACCTCTTTCTCTTCTCTTCCAAGCCTGTGACAATATGAATGTTAGATCTTTTGTAAGAATCTCATAGGACCCTAAAGTTATATTTATTTGGTTCAATCTATTTTCTATAGTTGTTCAGTTTAGGTAAAAAAGGGCAATAACAAAAGTAAATAGGAAAGGATAAATATGAATCATAGAAATGTTCAAATAACCTCAAACTGAGCAGAAAAAGAGGAAAAAAGAAACAAAAAAAAAACAAGGAACAAATGGAAAACAGTCAACAAAATGGCAGATCTGATTCAACCATATAAATATTTATATTAAATTTGAATTGACTAAGCAGGCAATCAAAAGAGATTATGAGATTGCAGATAAAAGCAAGATCTAACTATATGCTATCTACAAGAAACCAGATGTATGTATAAAAACATGTATGAAGTAAAATAATGGAAAATAATATATCATATGAATATTAGTGGACAGAAAGTGGGAGCAGCTTTATTAATAACAGACAAAGTAGACCTAATAATAAAAAATGTTATTAAGGATAAGAGGAATATTACATAATTATAAAGGGATTAACTCTCCAAAAGGATATGACTCCTATATGTCTATACATCTAATAATGTAGCTTCAAATACATGCCACAAATGTGATAGAACTGAAATGAGAAACAGACAAATCTAAATAAAAGTATAGTTAGAATCTGCAACCTATCCCCGTAATTATTAGAACACATAGAAAATAAGTAAGAATGTACACCTGAACAACACTACAATCCAATTAGGCCTAATTGGTATTTATAGAGCATTTCACCCAATAATAGAATATCCCCTAGAGGCCCCACAGCCATGAAAGAAATGATGAGAAAATACTACAATTTTATGCCCAAATATTCCACAACTCAGAACAAACAGAACAATTCCTTGACAGACACAAATGACCAAGACTACCAGTGACTCAGAATAGATAACTTGAATGATCTATATCTATCTAATAAAAAATTAAATTCAAAGTTCATTTTATATTTTTTAAAGATTTTATTTATTGATTTATTTGACAGAGAGAGAGGAGACAGAGGCAGGCAGACAGAGAGGGATAGGCAGACTCCCTCGTGGGCAGGGGCTGATGTGGGGCTCAGTCCCAGGACTCTGGGATCATGACCTGAGCCAAAGACAGATGCTTAACCGACTGAGCCACCCAGGCACCCCCAAAATCAAAGTTTAAAACTTTCCAAATAACACACACACACACACAAACATGCATATACACCTCAAGGCTAATGTGATTTTACTGATGAATTCCATCAAATATTTAAGGAAGAAATATCATTTCTATACAATCTATTCCATAAAATACAAAAACACTTTCTAACTCACTTTATGAGGACACTTATATCCTAAAATTAAAATCAGAAAAATATGATAAAAATTATAAACTAATATGTCTCATGAATATAGACACAAAAAAATCCTCAAAAACATATTGATAAATTGGATCCAGCAATATATAGAAAAGTAATACATCATAATCAAGTGGGATTTGTCCCAGGAAGGCAAAGCTGGTTCAACATTTAAAAACCAATCAATGTAATTTATTATACTAACAGAATAAAGGAGAAAAAAATATATGATCATCTCAAAGGAAACAAAACAAAATAAGTTTCTGGCAAAATTCGACATCCATTGATGAAAAAGTGGTCTGAAAACTAGGAATAGAAAGGAAGCTCCTTAACCTGGTAACAGGTGGAAACAATGTAAGGATGCCTCTATCATCATTTCTACTCAACACCATAACTAGTACAACAAAGCAAGAAAAAGTAATACAAAGCATAGAGACCAAAATGAAGAAATAAAACTGTCTACTTGCAGATAACATGGCTGTCAATGTAGATAATCATAAATAATACATATTATATCTCTAAGCACTGATAAATGAGTTTGTTAATAAGCACAAGCAATACTCTACTTTTTTATTTTAAGTATTATTTCCAAATGGGATCGGGGGCAGGAAGGATGGGGGAAGATAAGGCTATGCACAGTATTAGCATGAAGTAACTCCCATGGCCAAAGTTAGAAAAATTTAATCAATACCATAATGAATAATAGTGTTGAACTGTAATCCAAAAAAATGAAATAAATACACATAATCAGTTCAACCAATATAAATATATAACTGAATGAATAAATTAATGTGGAAGAATAAATAATTCTTCCTTCTACAAAACAAGTCTAAATAAATAAATACTGCCATAAAATTAAGCTTTTATTCCTCTTCAATAGAAAGTAGCTAAATTAATATCTCCTCTTCAATTCCTACACTTAAAGATTTTGTCAGTTGCAATGACACAATTATATTTCCATAATCTTATAAACTGAAGTTTGAAGATGCATTTTAAATATTTCAGAAGAGAACTTTAAAGTGCCTCTCTTCTTATAACATTATTTTTCTAACATTTGTGCACACACCAGCTACTTCACAACATCTCTTGAAGAAAAAAAATATTCATTTTTGGCTCTAGAAATGTGGCAATGAAGCAAAGCAATTTCTCTCAAATCTCTTCATTTCTACATGCTTTTCTACTCTCATTACTCTCACCAGTTTCAGCATCTACCCCAAAGTAGAATGATGGAAAGATCTTTTAGCAGGTATCATCTAAGTATATTTACTCTCTCAAAGCACTTGAAATTGATTACTTTAGCTGATTTCTGGAAACACATGACCTTCCCTGGAAAGGACTATTTCTTGTAGTTTTGCTTCTCAATATTGTTAGATGCAAAGTACTTTACTAACATTTTCTTTGGTTCAAGCAGACTTTTAACTTGTAGTAGTGCCTATACATTTTATATAAGCATATGACAAACTGGTCCAAAAATCTGGAATATGTTATATAGTTTGTTGAAGAAGACTGATCCAAGGATTCTATTCTCTTTCTGTTTGTGGTTTATAATTCCATTCCATTTCACAGTCTTAGCATTACTTTCTGAACACACAATTGTAGGACAAAGATAAAATATCTTACGCTTGTAGTGTATAAATCATAAATCGTTCAAAATCTTCACTGTTCAATTGTCAATGAAATTTCATGACAATTTTCTTATTTTGTCTCTATAAATATTTCTTTAATGAAATTCATTATGTTGCTAGCAATTTGAGACCAAGAAATTTCTCAGCAAGCCAGTCAAAGGAAGACTGAATTCATTATTACCCACTGAGCTGTCAGATTTAAAGATGATTTCTTATTATTTAGACCCGTTCAGAGGTCCAATACAGAAGAAACAGAAATAGTTAAATTACTAACATCACTAATCTTCAGGTATACAGCAGAATATAATACAGAAAGAAAAATTTCAGTATAGGAATGTAGATGTAACACTGTACCCTAAAATTTATACTGTACATAGATCTCAAAAATCCTCAGTGTTGGGCAGCCTGGTTGGCTCAGCGGTTTAGCGCCACCTTCAGCCCAGGGTTTGATCTTGGAGACCTGGAATCGAGTTCCATGTAAGGCTCCCTGCATGGGGCCTGCTTCTCTCTGCCTGTGTCTGTGCCTCTCTCTCTCTCTATGTCTCTCATGAATAAATAAATCAAATCTTTTTTCAAAATCCTCAATATTTATTTAAAAAGGTTAGTAGCTACAACAATTATTTCAACATGTTTCATTTAAACTTTAGCCACTGAATATGTAAAACCACAGTACTATCTTCTTAAAAGCATTCTTATAAAATCTATTACCTTGAAGGATGATTGATGAGAATAAAGTTATTTTGACTACTTCACTTTTCTGCAACAACTAGTTTTCTTCACTCTTTAAACATTTTATTATTCTTGGATATTTTAATATTAAAAATATTTAAAATTGTATATTTTCCATAAAACTAATATATAAGTATTTCTAATTGTTGATGTTATTTTTAACACTTTTAAATTTCAATTTCCAATTGCTTGATGCAAATACATAGAACTATAATTGATTTTTTTGTACATTGAATTAGGAACACACTAAAAAAATCACTTATTGGTTCTATACGAGCTTTGTTGTACTTAAGGTAGAATTTTCTACTAAGACAATCATTTTGTCCTTGAATAATAACAATTTCCCTTTGTCCCAGACATCAGACTCTAGGAAACCATATCAAGAAAAGAAGTAAAAAATAAGAAGGAAAAAAAATTCCCCAATGACTCAGAAATAGAGAACAATATCTCACTTCTCCAACTTCCCTTCATTTCAACTGGCCAGACCCATTCCTCTGAGAATATGACCTCACTTAGCTCAATGGTATGTGATAAATTAAGGTCCGCTGAAAGGATTAACTGAGATCAATTGATATAACACATGTGAAAGCATTTGTATTGCATAATATTATTTAGGATTGAGTTTCTTTAGGATTATTCTTTTCAGTTAGCGCTTTCATATTTTCATATTTTCTTAAGTTGCAAATTTGGTATATTTTCTTTACCTAAAATTTTTATTGATGTTTTATACCATGACCTTTGAAAGGTTACTATAAAAACATGACACACTATTTTCATTTCCTTATAAGAGAGAAAGAGAAATAGAGGAAGATTTTAAATTAGTTAAAAGTTTAAAATCATCTTCCACCTCCTTATGAAGTATAGATTTTCAACAACAAAAACAAGGCTTGAATTGAAAGAACAATTCTTGAAAGTTTTAGTTCTTAAACTGAACTACTGATCTTCTATGCTGACAACCTAAGGAAGCTCTCAAGAGATAGAAGACCATGTGAGTTCTTTCTCTTGTTCAGGCAAGTTCCTCATTACAGGCTTCCAGTAAACAATCATAATATCTCTCACCAAATAAGGCTGCATCCTTAATTCGGCTGGCTCCCAAACAGAAAGGCTAAAAGTCTTTAAAGAAATAAAGATAAGGAGAAAAGGACAGAGAGAGAGAAATAAGAGAGAAAGGACAGTGAAGCTGAATTTTAATAGTGATTTTTGGATATGGTTATATTTCTACCTCCTCTAGTTTTGCCTCTTTTAAAACATTTTTATAAAGACAGGAAGCATCTATGGCTAGAATAAGCATGACCTTATTAGTCTTTGTAAAACAATGAAAGAGAGGAACATTTATTACAACTTTTCAGCAAAATACACTCTTCTAAAAACAAAACTGATTTCAGTGTGAGAGTATTTTACATACAAGTGGCCTTCAAGGAAGTTCATTTTATATAGGGATTAAAGGTATACAAAGCTCCCTCTTCCCCTTGGCTTTAATAATGTATACCAATCTTTGGTAACATAAGTGGATGTTTCGGTTTTCATCTGTGTCGAAGCAGTTATATTTCATAGTTAATGAATGAATGGGCAATCCCTACAGAGTTGATGGGCTGGGTGCCTTTCCCTTTGCTGATTGAATTAATTTACTGTTCCAGGCCTCCGATGCCCACTCACTAACACCCCAGGCACTTTCTAAAGTAATTATGATTCCATTTAAAGCCTCTATTGAAATAAACTTTGATGATAAAAATAATAATTTCTTTCAGTTCACTATCCTGAATTGTTTTAATGTTTAGCAAACAACTCTCCAGAGCCACTTTCACTCTCTAATTTGTCCTGTCTCATTCTTATTGGAAAGCACAGGACAGAGGCGTTTTGAGAGTTTGTTCTGAAGCTTCTAAGTAAGATCTCCCTTTGATGGAATTGATTTGGAAACCACTCCGACTCACTAGGGAGGCCTTTATTGCATTCACTTGGAACTGTTTCTAAAATGACCTTAAAAGTAATTCTTTAAATTTTCCACAGGAGGAAAACAAATATAAATTCTCCAAATATCATTTTTTCCATTTTTGGTAAAGGAAAACTGGCCCTATTCAACTCTTCCATCTTGTTAGAGTTTTTTATATTGTCAACAAAACCATAATTGCAATATAAGACCATAATTTTAAAAGAAAACTTAAAAATTCACTTTGTATGGAAAGCTTCCAAAAGAAAAAAATGACCCAAGTTTGGAAAATAGCCAATAGAGTATAGTTAAAATTTGAAAAAACACTTTAGGAAGATTTATTTTTTCAGAAAGTGTTATATTTGGAAATTGGAATACATGGCCTAATTAATGTTTAATGCTGGCACACAAAGGCAAAGAGGAAAGCAGCCAAGTTTCAATGGCCACTTCCCTAAAGAGAAATAGAAACTTCATAATCAATCAACATGAAGCATTTATTGTGCAATCTATTATATGTCCATCATTAGTCTATGTGTTGTAGGGAATACAAAAGAAAGAAATTAGAGGCTTTGCTTCATTGTGGGATGACATCAAATGATTCAGATAGCTAGCTATCTGACCTCAACTTTCTCTGAACCTAAGATTTTATTAAGAGGTACTTCAATGAAAAGACAGGATTTAAACTGACCCTTGAAGGATATCTAAGGTCTGAATAGATGGGGGGGGGGGCGGCCAGGGTGACATAAGGAGAGCATTTAAGGAAGGGGAAACCACAGGCTTACTTTTAGGGCCATTATTTCACCCTGATGAGAACTGTGCACGCTTGCCGTAGAGTCTTATAAAGTTAGGTTGTGTCTGCTATGTTGAATCCAGAAGACATGTAGAGACGTGCTAAGACTCAGAGTTACTGAATTCACCCCAGGGAAATGGGGCAATAAAATTGACATTTAAGGACAACTGCAAGAAAAAATTCTGTAAACAGGACAATTGAAAGAACTCCATTGAAGTCCAGGCATGAAGAAATACAAGAATAACTAGGGCTCCAGCTTCAAGAACAAAGAGAAAAGGCTAGAAATGAATGATATTTTGAAAAAGGATATATGGGAATTAGATAAAAGAATTACATCAAGATGATTATATAGGATCCAGTCTAAACAGCAGAGGAAAAGGTAGTTTTTTGGGCAGAATCAGTAGAGTTTGGACAAAGGGTGTTTTTATCAAGGATCATGTCTGTGTGTGTGTGTGTGTGTGTGTGTGTGTGTGTGTGAGAGAGAGAGAGAGAGAGAGAGAGAGAGAGAGAGAGAGAGAGAGGTGTGTAATAAAGATGGTAGAAGGGAGAGAATAACCAATACAATGGTTTTCACCTCAAATGTTGATTCTGGGTGATGGTCAGACATTTAAATGATGACTTCTAAGCAACAGTTTGAAAAAATTACAGGATAAGAGCAAGAAACAATAGAATATTCTGGGAAGCCTGAAGCCAACCAGATGCCATTCAATAGATTTTCTTGAAAGAAACAATATCTTTTTTTTTAGCCTATTTCATGATTTATCAATTATTCTTACCTCTATGATTTCATCCACGCCTATTACATAGGGTTGGTGACTAGGTTATATATGAATAAATTGTGCCAACTGTAAAGGGCATTATAAATCTATATGTCACCATTACATCCTATGTTATCTATACATTATTTTTTAAAAAGACACTATTTCCCTGCTCTTTAAGTGTAAGCTACACAGAGTGATTTCCTTATAAAGAATTTGGTATAGAGAAAGAGAAAAGAGGGGTAACTTTATAGTGGAGAAAGGTGACTAAAACTACCTCTGGCAGGTGATTGAGGTTAACATAAATAGTGGTAAGTCATGTTGATATTACATAGCTTGATATGATATGACAATGGCACTTTCCCTTTGTTGTCTTCCTCCAAAAAATTCACAATCCTAGTTTAATCATAAGGAAAAAAAACCACACAACTCCTAATTGAGGGGCAATCTACAAAATACTTGACCAGTATTCCTCAATAGTGTCAAGATCAGCAAACATGAAGAAGGTTTAAGAAATTGTCACAGCGAAAAAGAGCCTGAGGGGCCAAGATTGCTGAAAGCAGTGTGGATAGGATCCAGGAACAGAAAAAAAAAAAAAAAAAAAAAAAAAAAAAGGACATTAGGTAAAAACTAGGGAAATCTGATTACTGATGTACAGAGTTTAGTTAAAAACAATGTTTCAATATCAGTTCACTAATTGTGACAAACTAATGTAAGATGACAACCATAGGGGAAAAGAAGGGTAGGATACATGGAAACCCTCTATACTATTTTTGTAACTTTCCTAAAAGCCAAAGGTATTCTAAACTAAAAAGTTTAGCTAACAATCTCTTCAAATAGAAAGAAACCACATACAACAGACGAAAAGGAAGAGTAGAAGGAAAATGGACTTCCATCCAGTCACGAAATTTAAGACTTTTTAAAAATGTCAATATAAATTTCCTAACTAAAAAATTCTATTTAAAAGTAGATCTCTCAGGAAAAAACATATATGTTGGGAATTTAAAGCCAAACAGAATAGATATTTTAGAAACATGTTCTTAAAAGATGAAAGTTTATTTATTTAAATGTTCTGAAGTAGTTGTTTTAAATGACATATATTCTAGAATTTGGTTTTATGACTTACTAGGTCTTTATTAAAATATTATTTACATTTGAAATGCCATAATAAATTATCCTACAATGTTTATAAAATGAGATAGGGCATTTTTTCAAATTAAAGCTATACTAGTTTTTCCCTTCCTGGATTCAAGAGAACGTATTTGTGCTTACTCCATTATTCAAAGTAGCTACAATTTTTAGTTACTAAAATTATTTATCCAAGAATAATTTCTAGGACTTAACCCAAATAGTTAAAAATTACTCAAAAAATTACTCTTCCTCCTCCAATTACTATTTTATTCTTTTGTTTCAACTTAGAATACATAAGACTCATCTATGATAGCTTAATCTTTCACTGCAAATTTCCCCGTCTGAATTTTAGATATGAAGTCTCAAGGTCTGGCTAAGAAAATGGAAATAACAGCAAATTTGGATGGGTATGGTTTTAGCCTGTTCAAGTTTGCAGCTAGGACTGGGTGCCTGCAAATTAGGTGTCTGTGGCTCCAACCCCAAACCACTCTAAAGCAGGAGGTTTCACTGAGTTTGAAATGAAAATTAAGCCATATGCAAAGTGTTCATTACAAATAGAACAGAGCTATGACTGTTGAGTAAGAAGGCAGAGGGGTGAGAAGTGCAGCAGATGAAACATTATTGAAAGTAAAGCCCTGTACCCCAGCTCATCAGCAACACTTTGTTTCCAAATCCCTTTTGGAAAGTTCTCAAACTCTTCACATCTCAGATTTTAAAAAATAAAATAAAATAAGAGATTTTAGTGATTATTTATTGTTTTCTTAACTTTACAGATATTAAAATTGAAAGGTCAGAGGTTCTGTTCTGTCCAAAGAGCATACAGAGCTGGGATGAGAACTGTGTATCCTAACTCCTGGCTTAGTGTATTCTCTCTCAATATATCTTTTATAACTGTATTTAGAAATGGTCTCCCATGACAGACTGAACCAGAGATTTAGGAAGCATCTTAGCATATTAAAGTTTGGATAAATCTTTTCTTTTTTTCTAAAAAAGTAACTTTATTTTAAAATTGAATTTTCCAAGGGAACTGATATCATGGGACATCTTTTTTAAGGTGTTACTTTTACCACTTTGAAGAACAACACCATTGGGTAAAAATCTGTTCCATATCGTTCAAAATCACAAAAAGGACCCAACTAATGAAAATTGTTACCACAATAATGGAAGTACTTGCTGTCTTGAAAATATTTGAAAATATTTGAAAATATTTCCCATTCCTTTGACTTTCAATGGCTGCCACATTTCAAACTGGCTAATGAGGAGTTCTAATTTTTAACCATCAATGAAAACCTAAAACAGATAGGGTGTCCTGCTCCACAAGATAGGGAGTGGCACTGAACCCCAAGTCAGTGGGAAAATAATTTTTAAAAATCTATGATGTACAAAGTATTTTCCACAATCAAATGTTGTTTTGTTTTTAACTTCTCTAAGTGAAGAGTACTGTGAATGGAATCTAATAAGGCCAGCGACTGCTCCTGAAAGAAATTTCAGAAATGCCACAGTTTTATGCAATTCAAGAAACTAATATGTTTAATAAAATATAGAAGCCATTAGCAGAAGCCACAAGCATTATTTAAAAATAAGAATGGGATAAAACAGAACAAACTAGAAAATATTAAAGTATATCACTGCATAGTAATGGTAAGTATATATACATATCTTGATATTGAATTTCTTATTGTATATTAATATTTTTTTAAGATTTTATTTATTTATTCATGAGAGACAGAGAGAGAGAGAGAGAGAGAGGCAGAGACATAGGCAGAGGGAGGAGCAGGCTTCACACGAAGCCTGACGTGGGACTTGATCCTGGGACCCCAGGATCATGCCCTGGGCAAACGGCAGGCATTTAACCACTGAGCCACCCAGGCGTCCCTATATTAATATTTTTAAAATGCATATAAAACACTGACCTAGAACATAATCTAGATATGAATAGAAGTATTTAAAAATCTTTGTTTAACTGAAATTACTATCAAAAAGCATAAACATTTGAGACTCTTCCTGTGAAGGAGAACACTACCCTATGGACTAAGGAAAAAAAAATTGGAGACTAATATATCTTATGCAGTATTCTATCTGGCTGGTTATCTATTTGTTATATCACATGTTATCCCCCCCAAAAAAATACCACAAAAAACAAACCAAAAAGACCCATGCAGGAATAGTAAGTAGAGCATATTCAAGAATGTGCAAGAGAAAGCAATAGACCAAAGAACAGAACCAGCAGTAGGGAATATCTCGAACGCCAAATTCTGCAGCTGGAACTAGGCTATCTAGAAGAAATGTGTTCATTATGGCAGAAGTTGGACTGAAGCAGAGAATTCAGAAAGTGTCAAGAGACGATCTAGTTTTCATTGTTTGGACAAGTTCAAGCACAAAATTCAGGACTAATGGCTAAGTTCTGAATTTCTGGAGAGATATTACAGGGACAGGGCACTGAAGTAATAAAAAACAAAAGTAATTATGCACTGTATCAGTGTGATTCCAGATGCAAAGAGATGCTAGAGAAGACAAAAGTGCAAGGAGAATAGGCAAACCTTAAGAGAACTCAAGCCAAAACATGAAAACCAGGTAAATTAAACAAAGTACAGGCTTGGGGTTATTCAGCAATGAGAATGAATGAGTCCAGAGGAAATCAGGAGACAAATTGTACCTGAAAGTAAATAGGGGGCAGCAGTGAGTATTTAGTTATTTCTTAATTCCATTCATATGTACCTGGATTTATTTGTTAATATGCTGATTAACTCATAAATTTAAAAAATATATATTTCTTAAATCCCTAGTGTGTGATAGGTATAACTTCAAGGCCAGGATTTTTAACAATAAAACCTGCATTCCTTAGAGTAGGCATTATAAAATCAGAGTAGGTTGCAGGGCAAATCCTAGCATTGAAGCATGTAAGATTAAAAGCAAAATAAAATTGAGATGCTCCTTGATAAAGGCATATTGACATCAAAGAAAGGATGTAACTATCACTACCTTGAAACTGAGGTAGAAAATGAAATATGTAATTAAAATCAGAATAACGTTCAGGGATCATTTATGGTAGAGCCAAATAATCCTGTACACTGCAACATGGCTCAGTTCAAAAAAGAATATTGATAAAGATAACTCTGTCACGTTAAAAATATGACATTATAGAATAACTAGCATTTCTTAACTATATATCATGCACATGTATGCATTATCTTATTGACTTCTTGTTATAAACTAAGTATTCCCAATTTATACTTGTATTATCTATTTACAAATAAAAATAAGTAAACTTATGCTTAGAGATGTTAAATAACTTACCCTTGATGACCTCATTATTAAATAGGAGGACTTGATATTTGAATCTAAGTTTATTTGACCAAAGTCTGGTGGCTTAACTGCTTCTCTAATTTAACATAATCAATTAAGGCAGAAAAAGTTATATACTTGAGAAATATTATAGATGGTATTCACCCCCATCAAGCTTATAGTCCTCCTGGGATTAAGAGATTTGAATATATAAAACAGAAAGTAATTTTAAAGAGTATCTAAAATTCAAAATGAGTGATGCCATGGACACTGGAAATCATTCTATGTTGCATCCTTCTATATTGCAATAAATGAAAGAGAAATAGAGAAAATTTGAGAATTTACTCAGGTTTTGAGGGCATGTTTTAATAAAGGAGAGGAGAAGGAGAATATACTTACAATTAAGAAAAAACTGGAGGTGATGTGGAAGTCAAGAAGCTAGAGCAAAGGCTCACAGCTGAAGATAAGCTTCCTGTGGAATGTAGTTTATTCAATCCTGATCCAGCACTCTGACACAATTAATTTGTTCTACTTTAATGGTAACCTGTTTCATGTTAATGTTGTTGATACCTAAGATATCCAAAGTAATCAGTCAGCTTCTGAGGTCATTATTAGGTCAATAATTATTACCTAAACTATTCAAAAATCATTTTAAGAGACTACTGCCAGGGTTAGCTATAATTTTGCTAAAAAAAAATTCAAATTGGCAATATTCTTTCTCTAAGGACTATTAACCCAGGGACAGTTGTATGAATTAAAAGAAGAAAAAAATGATTAACATTCACTTTTTATCTTCACAATTTAATAACTAGCAAATACTGAGGTGAGTGTAGGGGGAATTTAAGTATATCTCTGACCAAAGAACCAGCAATATACATCTTTCAGTTGAGAAGTCTATACTGCTATCATTGCCCTTAAATTAAAAGCTGGTTGAAAATACACATTTATTTATTTATTTATTTATTTTTAATTAACTTTTATTGGTGTTTAATTTACCAACATACAGAAAAACACCCAGTGCTCATCCCGTCAAGTGTCCACCTCAGTGCCCGTCACCCATTCCCCTCCAACACCCGCCCTCCTCCCCTTCCACCACCCCTAGTTCGTTTCCCCGAGTTAGGAGTCTTTATGTTCTGTCTCCGAAAATACACATTTAATTTAACATTATTATTTCTGAATCTCAGAATACTTATAACTATATAAAAAATCTTTCATTCATTCACTTCATAAAAACATATTTGAAAGGCATCTATTATAAGCCTGACACTGTGCTAGACTCTGGGGATACAATCATGAACCAAAAAAAGAAACACAGAAAGACATTAATCTAACAAATATATGTTATTTTTAAATTGTGCTAAAATTAAAGTTGGTTCTTTAAAAAGAGAAGAAATTTAATAAATTCCAGGCTAACTGTTAAACAAGATAAATCAAGAAAAAAGTGATGAAACAAATCTCCACTATCACAAATAAAAGACATTAAAAATATATAAGGAAATTTAATGATTAATTTTATGCCAGTATACCCATTTTAGATTAAATGAACAAATTCTTAAAAAATAGAACCTACCAGGCTACCACATGATGAAATATAAAATAGGGATGATTTTATATCTATTAAAGAAACTATATTTGTTGAGAAGTTGTCCCACCAACAGTATTTTAGGCCACATGATTTTCTCTGTGATTTCTTTAAGAAAGAAATAATATTAATCTCATCCAAAATCTTTCAGAAAGCAGAGAGAAAGGATCATTTTGCAACTTGTTTTATTGAGGTCAGCATGACCCTGATATCAAAGCCAACAAAGTAATTACCAAAAAAGAGATTATAAACTAACATATATTGTGAACACAGACTCAAAAATCATTAACAAAATATTATGAACTCTACGCCAGCAATTTATAAAAAGGATAATACATTATAAACAAGTGGTGTTTGTTCCAGAAATTCAAGGTTTGTTAAATAGCTAAAAATCATTGTAATTTATCATATTAACAAGTTAAAGAAGAAATCCATGTGGTCATTTCAGCAGATGTAAAAAATGTACTTGACAAAATTTAACACCTATTCATGATTAATACTCTGTGTAAACTGGGAAAATCTATTTAATAAAGAACATCTATGAAAAACTACACTTAATATCACTTTTATTTTGAAGTATCAAAATACCACCTATAGTAGGAACAAGGAAAGGATGCTTACTCTTACTTGATTTATAATTGTGCTGGAAGTCTCAGTCATTGCAATAAAATAAAAAAAATAAAATACACAAAGATTTTTTTAAATGTAAAAATATCTCTACTTGCAGATAATATGAATGTTTATCTGGACAATACTAAGGAATCTACTGAAATACTGTCCTAACCATGGTAAATTGTGTTTTCAAAAATAGTCACTACACAATTTCTGGTGCCACATGATCTTACAGAATCTTGCTACTCCCCTATCAGAATCTTCTCTTTTCCTTGAAATTGGGAAATCTTGTGACTGACTTAGAAAAATACATTGGAGGTTAGGGCTTTGACATATAAATTTGGGGGTGGAGGAAGACATAAATATTCAATTAACAGCACACTACGAATTACAAAAGATTGAAGAAAAAATTAAAGATTTAAGGTTTATATGATGTTCAGAGATTAAAAGACTACTTTAGTAAGATTTTATCAATTCTCCCCAAATTTAACAATGGATTTAATACAATCTAAGTAAAAATATCATCAGCCTTTTTTGTAGGAATTGACAATTGGATTCTAAAATTTATAGGAAATTTAAGTTTCCTTTGCTATTTAAATCACAATAGCAAAATCTATCTTAAAAAAAAAAGAACCAAATTGGAGGGCTTACAAATAACTAATAATAAGACCTACTATAAAACTATAGTAATCAAGATCACAGTCTGAAGATAGGCCAAAAAAAATAAATAAATAAAGGAAGAACAACAATGCAACAAAATCAGAGCCCAGAAATAGACCCATGTGATCATTTAATTTCTGAAAAAGATTCCAAAGCAATCCAATGTGGAAGAAAAAACTGAATATCCATATTAAAAAAAAAATAGCCTCAACCCCTGCCTCACAACATACACAAAAATTCATTTGAGGTGGTATATAGACCTGAATACAAAAAAACAAAGCTACACAATTTATATAAGAATACATGAAATAATATATTCAATAGAGGTAGGCTAATGTTTCTTAAGCATATCACACAAAGCAATTTGAACTGAAAAAGAAAAATGTGATTAACTAGACTTCATCAAAATTAAGACTTCTCCCCAAAAGCCACCATTAAGAAAATAAATGACCAAGGCAACAAAGTCCACAAATATTCACAAAACATTTATCTGACAATGAACTCTAATCCAGAATGCATGAAGAACTTCTACAATTCAATTAATTAAAAAACAACCCAAACTAGGAGAGAGGGGATGGGTGGTTCAGTAGGTTAAGCTTCTGACTCCTGATTTCAGCCCAGGTCATGCTCTCAGGGTTGTGAGATCAAGCCATCCACTGGACTCCATGTTTAGTGGGGATGCTGCTTGAGATTTTCTCTTTCCCTCTCCTTCTGCCCCTCCCCACCCCACACAAGTACAAGGGTGCCCACTCTCTTTTTCTATCACATTAATAAACCTTTAACCCAAATTTTTAAAAAAGTAGTTAAAAGATTTAAACAGCTCACTGTTGAAGATATATAAATGACTAATAGTACATGACAAAGTTCAACATCATTAATCATCATGGAACTGCAAGTCAAAATCATAATGAGATACTGTTATACTCCCCAGAATGGCTAAAATTAAAGACAGACAACCCCAAAGTTGGCTAGGATGTGGAATAACTGGAACTCTAATATGTTGCTGGTGAGGATGTAAAGTATAACCATTTAAAAAACAATTTAACAGTCCCTATAACTTTCACCTTATTCAACATACTTACACCATTCTTTTTTTACTTACACCATTCTTAAAAAATGTACCTAACTCTATGACCTAACAATTCTATTTCTAGGAACATATGAATGAAAAATGAAAGCATATGTCCACAACAACATTGCATAAGAATATTCATAGCTCCTTTATTCATAAAATCTGCAAACTGGAAAAAGCCCAAGAGTCTGTTATCTAAAAATGGTTAGTGACTGCTATATATTCATACAATGATCATTACTTGATAATTGAAAGGAACAAACTAATCATACACATAATATAAATAAATCTCAGAATCTATTTGCTAAATGGAAAAAAGCCTTACACAAAAGAATTTATACTACATGAATTGATTTACATGAAGTTCTAAAATAGGTAAAATTAATCTATCCTGGAAAGAAATGAGAGCGGCATTTGCCTTGGAAGGAACAGGAACAGCAACTGCCTAGAAAGGGTCATGGGGGTTCTTTCTGATGTGATGATGATGTTCTGCATCATATGGGAGTGCATGTATTTTTTCAAGACTTATTGAATAGTATAACTATGCTTTGTCCATTTCATCATGGGTACAGTATACTTAAAATACACAAATATACCTGTTTTCATACACACATATACATATACACCCAGGCATATGCAAATATTGAACTCTAGCTAATGAGATGCATGCTGAAAATGTTTAGGGGTTTAATGCACTGATGTCTGCAACTAATTATGAATTGCATTAAAAACAACACAAATGGATAAATAGGATAGATAGGTGGACTGACAAATGAAAAAGCAAATAGAGTAAAATGTTAATTGCAGAATCTTGGTTTTGAAAATGTATGTGTACACTGTACAATCCTTTCAAGTTTTATATATGTTCAAAATTTTCCATAAAATTTTGGAAAACATTACAATTATGTAAGGACTTTTCATAATGTATTATGAAAGCATATAATTATGAGATTTGATGGGGTCAGGAAGAATTATTTTAAGAGTAGTAGGTTTTCCATTTTTCTTGAGTAATCTGCTGAGGGCTACAAAATTAATAGCTTCTAGAAGTGGTTCTACTCTAACCACATTCAAATATATCTATGCCCTAATGTCTTTCTACTGTTTGTGACGTAGTTATCTCTGTGAACTTCCAATCAATTCTATTCACTCCCCAGGCACCAGTTTGGATGCTGGGCTCTCAGGGTAGCCCTCTATACAAGGTTAGGACTCTCTGGTGTCTTATTCCTCTCTTAGTACTCATCATCCTTTGCTTTGTTTCCCTGTTTGATGTTTGCCTTCCTCAATAGTCTAGAAGAGGCAAGAGGCAGGGATCTTGTATGTCTTGCTCATCATTATATTCCCAGTTTCTAAAACAGTGCTTGACACATACCAGACATTAAACTAATGTATACTATGTGAACAATCTTGTTGTGTTAAATATTAAAAGAGTGGATTATGCAGAAAAGTGGGCACTATTCACAGCAAAGTTTTAATTTCATTACAGTAAACTCCTGAGCTGTTTAAGATAAAACCATCCAAATTAACCTATATCCTGGTTCTATGAAATAATTTAAAGACTTCTTGAAAAGAAGAGCTTTTTCCTAACAAAGAGAAGTTATGTGCTCCAACTGGATTATCTCCAACTTAAAAAAACAAAACAAAATTTAAAAAACCCAAAACAAAACAAAACAAAAAAAACTGGTCATTGTTTTCAACTCACTCCTTACTCTTTTCCCAGTACTTTTTTTTTCTTTCTTTTTTTTTTCCTTCTCTCTATTACATCAAGGCACATCACAAACTTTGGGCACAAAGTTCAGTATGATGTTAATATAATTGTTTCTGGGGGAAAAAGACCCAAAGAGAATAAACAAATAAAACCAACAACCACAGAGTAGTAGTTTTTAATATCAGTGAACTAAAAAAGAAAATCAGCACATGGGGTATAAAAGGAAACTGTATTACTTTGAACCACACTCACAGCATGGGGTTGAGAAAGACAACTGCAGGATGTCTACCTTGGGAAACGTAAGAACAGAAATGCCTTGCAAGGAGGTGAGACAGTGGTTATAAAACCAAATAAATTCTTTGCTGCAATAATCACATAGAAAGATTGATGCTGGAAGCAGACATATGGCTCACAGGGGAGAAATAATGAGATAAAGGCACATGCTGCTGGAACAGGTGATCTACTAATTAGATTTCAGTGATGTGGTTCATATGATGTTTAGATGGAAATTATCTTAAAATATACAAAAGAAACAAAACAGAGTAGCATGGGAAATGATTCAGAGACATAATCATAATGAAATCAGGATGATGGAGCTGAAATAAGGTTTTTATAAGACTTTTGTAGACAAAAACAAATTGTCATGTAATATCAAAATCTTAATAGGTCAGGTGAATAGAGCAATCCAGGAACTAGAAATAGAGACTATATGATTATCACTTCATATGTTATTTTCATAGGCTTTCATAAAGGTAGATATAACTTACCATAATAAGTATTCATAAGTGTAATCTATTTTATTCTTCATCACAATTATCTGAGATCATTGCATCCCAGAAAATAGACTCAGATAGGCTAAATGACTTGCCCAAGGACACACATCTGTAAGCAGCAGAATCAGGATCCAAACTTAGGGTTATCTAATTACAAAGATACTATCCCTAACTGTGTGCAATGTGTGTCATCTTGTTCCATACCATGAAAAGTCATATGCAACTTGGAAAATGCTCTGTAAGAAAATAAAAGTCAATGCATGTACATGTTTTATAATACATGCTTGCCCTTCACATTATAGAGATAGAGCTTTTGGTGATGGTCTTGACCATCAGGATTTTATTCATCCATTTGAGAGAGAGAGAGAGAGAGAGAGAGAGAGAGAAAGCACAAGCAGAGGGAGAGGGAGAAGCAGACTCCTTGATGAGCAGGGAGCCCCACATGGGGCTCAATCCCAGAACCCTGGGATCATGACCCGAGCCGAAGGCAGAGGCTTAACTGACTGAGCCACCCAGGCACCCTTGGCATCAATTTTTTGATACCCCCATGACTAAATGCAACACAATCACTATAGTTTTTATAATTTTATTTATTTATTTATTTATTTATTTGTTTTTTTTAATTAATTTTTATTGGTGTTCAATTTACCAACATACAGAAAAACACCCAGTGCTCATCCCGTCAAGTGTCCACCTCAGTGCCCGTCATCCATTCCCCTCCAACACCCGCCCTCCTCCCCTTCCACCACCCCTAGTTCGTTTCCCCGAGTTAGGAGTCTTTATGTTCTGTCTCCCTTCCTGATATTTCCCAACATTTCTTTTCCCTTCCTTTATATTCCCTTTCACTATTATTCATATTCCCCAAATGAATGAGTTTTTATAATTTTAAACTGAACCACTGATATTGGCTCCTACAACATTGAGATACAATGAAAATGTTTGAGGCTTAAGGAAAAAAGTGGGAAAATTATCAAATTATTCTTATATAATCCTTCAAATTTTTAAATGTCAAGGCATTTAGAAAGCATATGAACAAGCATTATTTCTAGGGAATTGTCTTAGAATAGTTTGGGTGGCTGAAATACGTTTATACCTGACTCATTCATTCATAGTCTGTCTGTTGTAATATTGATAAAACACTACAATCAAGTGTTCTGAATTTCACTGACTATTCCATGTGTTTTGGCAAGTCAATGGATTTGAAATTTTACTTCTACCTAAAAGTAAGCATATATTATGTAAAGTAATATTAATGAATTTATTTACAATAAATAAAAGTTTTAAAAGTTCTCCCTTGGTTGAAGAATTAGTTTACATATTATTAAGGATTAGTAATAGAAAATCAGTTCACTGGCAGTCTGCTTACATGAAAACTTTGGCAGAAGTCTTTTGATAGAAATTATTAATTTTCAGTGTGGTAGCAGCATGCCTAAGTCAGAAACATGTGGCAAAGATCAGCTCTACCTGCTAGTCTACGAGCTCTTAGCAAGGAAAAACATTTATAATAATATTGTTACCATATATCCAGTGCCAACGACCAAGAGCTAGCTCACTTGTAATGTGGTATTTCATTTGCAAAATAAAAGAGACATTATAAAGAATAGTTGGATCCAGGATGCATTCAATGGGAAAAGGTCTCTGAAGGCAGAAGAATGTATAATAGAGAGTTCAATCTTTAAGCCATCTGTCTGATGAGGTAGAAGAAGCCTGGGGGCAGAGAAAATGGAGAAAGAACTCCTTGAGAATGGTCACAAGTACAGCTGTGGGGAGGATCTCTGGTCCCTGTTGGGAAGGGAAATCATAAAGTCAAGTACTTCTTGTTACAAGGTGAACCTGAGACCCAGAAGATAATGAACACACAAAATCAGGTTGCCCAGAAATAAGGCGTTCTCCACTCAGATGGAAACGGAGAGTAACTTGTTGGTTAATTTGAAAGATGCTTTGTAAACAAACTTGAATTTTATAAGAATTGATGAACTGATAATATACCAAGGTGGAGCTACAGCTGATGAATGAAACTGCCCAGAAAGTAACTTATGCTTTAAATGTGTGATTCAGTCTTCTCCTAGGGATGAGGAAAATCAGTCAATCTCTTTCTCCTAGGAATGAGGAATGTTATTCTTCCTCTTCCTTACTCCCAATTCAAATGGAATTTACCATCTCCACAGACCCTGTACTCCCAAAAGCTTCAAAATCACTTTCCTTTTTGATTGAATTAAAATAAACACCTCTAACCTCTGACCTGCTGAAAGGGTCTTCCTCCTTCTTTGTACCCCATATATGAGTGATGTTTACCTAATTTACCATATTCATCCAATAAGAATTTTTTAAAGGTCTACCATGCACCAGGCCATGTACTAGATGGTGGAAAAGCAAGTTTACTTGAAAGATCAGCTTCCAAATAATATTCTAACAGCTCTTTTCCCATTTTCTGAGACATTAGATATTGGTCCACACCACTAACTACTAACAGCTATTTTGAAATGACGAAGATAAATAGAACAGACCTGTGGCAGTAAATCCTTTTAAAAAGCCCTAAACATTCAGGCATTTAGTAACCTAACTGCCTTTTCGTGAAATTGCTTCAAATCAAAGTCAAACCAGTTGTCCTACCTAGAGCTAAGGAAACAAGCTGCCCAAACTAACTTACTTTAACTTTGAGGAAAAGTGTATTTCCATTCTTGTGGTTATTTTTGGCAGCCATCTATAGAGAAGCTACTATGTTTAAGGCACCAATGAAAGTGCTGGGATTAGATGTGAAAATATAGATAGGATATGGACCCCTCCCAAGAGGATACAGTGTATGCCTATAAATGATTATGATGCAGAATAGAAAGTGGCCAATGTCTTAGAGATGACAACATACAGGATTAACTTGAATACACATATATACAATTTTAATGAATCTATATCTCCTTCTTTTGTTTGTAATTGTTAGTATTCCTTTGTAAATTATTCTCATTTCAGTAATAGGTTATAATTCAACCTGACACCTAGAAGTTGAGTAGAGACAACAGAATGTAAATATATATGCAGAGAAGGACAGAAGAATATGATCAGGACGCTCTCTGGCGTGGCCTGAAAGGCAAGCAGCCACTGAAGGGAAACAGGGAAGGAGACAGTTTGGTGCAGTGAACAGAGCAGTTCTTAGAACTGAGAGTGGAACTCACTATAGGAGCATCAGCCATTCAAAACCTCGGAGTCTTAAGAGTCATCTGTTAACCAGAGCAGGATGGTTTTGACTACAACATATTTAGGTTCCTATTCAGTTCTAGCCTCTCAAATTCCATAAGATAAGTAGATTCTATACACTCTATGCATGAGGAGGCTTAGTTAGCACTGTATTGCTTGTGCCTCGCATAGTGCTTAGGCTCATAGCAGATGCTCAGAAAGGGCTAACACAGTGAGTGTGGGGGGCATTGTAATGTCCACTACTTTCTCTCCTGTCTTCTCCCTCCTCCTCTAGGATGACCAACTATTCTGTTTTGCCTAAGATTTTTCCAGTTCTAGCCTTTAAGCCCCACTTTCTGGGAAAACCTTCATCCCCGGCAACCAAGGTTGATTGGTCACTTCCTTCTCTCTACATTTCCTATTAATGCTTCAGCCATGTCCACTGTACCTATGAACCTTACTTAAACTCACTGGGGATATTTAAAACTAAAGATGATACTTTACAGAACACCGAAAGGCTTGGGAATTTGTTTCTTTGGTTTACTTCCTACTGGAAAAAGTCAGACATTAAAATAGAGATTTTCAATGTCTTTCTCTAGTCATATAGCAAGTGAATGGATGATCTGCAAATTAAAAAAAAAAGTCCTATTTGCCAAAAGCCATCATCTGCCTGAGTACATTATGATATCATAGAAAAGACAGAGCATAAGGCTTCAAGTAATACTTGGAACGTCTCTCTTGGATACTAAGCCAAACAGGTGTGATTCACAAAACCCAAAATGACAATGAACTGGGATGATCTGGTTACTGCCAGCACAAAGATACCAGGACAGCCAGGAAAAATCAGCCTGGCAGTGGGATAGCAAAGCCATGAAAGGAATTAAAAATGCATAAAAATCCACAAGACTACCTTTTTTCTTTTTAATTTCCACAGGTATCCTGACTTTTAGCTGAACTGTTAGTGATTAGGGCCATGTCATTCCCCAGTGACTACAAAATAAATTCATACTAATGATACCCTCCCAGCTCTGAAAGATGTAAAATGGAACTGCCAGCAACTCCCAGACTTCACTCAGCAAGAAGCATTCCAGTGGAACATGAAACAATACTGTAGATGGGAAGCTAGATTTTTAAACTAGCCCAGATTTCATGCCTAGCTAGAAAGGATCTTCATTCAATTTCACTCTGCTAGAGGCAGAGTTAATTTATCATCTGGTATTGTCTGGCTAGATTAGGATGGGGCATTTCTCTTGATGATACTAGTGGAACATTTCATTTACCTGTGTTCAACTACAGAAATTCTGTAATTATTGTGATTTCAGTCTTTAAAGATAAGCATTTTCAATATGATATGGTAACTAAACTTTCAGCAAGGCAAGTCCAATGAAAGAAACATACACCTCACTCAGTGTTGAAGGGAATACCACCTACTGGACTTAGTAAGGGATAGCCTGTCTCTCTGCCTATGTACTGTACTTTAAGAGATATTCCACCTTAATTTCCCATAAGATGCAAGTCTATTCGTTTATTCATTCAAAAATATACACTGGTTACTAGGCACTAAGATACTGGGGACAGAGCAAGAAACCAGATGTAATCTCTATCGTCACAGAATTTACATATTGCAATCAGGAGAAAGACAATAAGCAAATAGGCAAAATAAGTTGCCAGCCAGAAAGTATCCAAATGCTTTGGATAAAAATAAAAAAGAGAAGTGACCAGGGAAGCAGTCATGAACTACCTAGGGCTGGTTTTGAGCCACACCTGAGAAAAGGCCTTTCACCTTTCAGAAGCCCTCATGCTATTTCTACTCCTGTATGTTATGTAAGTGCTGGAGGAGTTAAGCAATTAGGTTTGGGTTTTATTTAGATATTGCACAAAGCAAGAGGTATTATCAGAAGGATTTTAATCAAGGAGAGGCAAGGTTAATTATGAAAGTGGTTTCAACCCCAAAGACGTAAAGAGACATTTCCACTAAGTCTTTATTTCTAAAACAGAAGCATATAAGAAACAGGAAAATTGAGTTTCAATGGCTATAAAAAGAAGAATTTTTATTATTTTCTTTTAAGGAAAAATTAATGTTTCTCATTTCTTTTTTTTATCAAAGTATAGTTGATATGTTTCTTATTTCTTATATTTTTAGGAATTTTCTTAATTAGTTAAATGCACTCAAATATTCTAACACTGCAGTGAGTTCAGGCCAAAGCCATGATATAAAAAAGCACAACTTCAGTTAAACTACTGAACAAAGAAGCATGAAGCCAAGTGCTCATAAAAGTCCTGCCTGCTCCTTCCAAGGGTAAGGAGGGGAAAGGGCAGTATATTTACAAAAGAGAATGGAAATGATTTAAGGACCATAGAAAACATGCAGACCCTAGTTAGAAAAGGATGCTTGTTGACAAGTATGATCATCAGCCATCCAGGTTTTCCCAAAACTGAGAGATTTCCTATAAATCAGGACTTTCTGAGCCAAAACTAGACAGTCTCAAGCAAACTGAAATGAGTAGTCACTCTATGACAGGTCTCAGTGATCATATTTGGAGGGTGAGGATTGACAGGGTGGTAAGAGCAGAGCAAACAGATGCTAAGAAAAGGAGACAGTCTTTAATTTGAGTTTCATGGGTGGGAATTTTATTTTTACATAGTTTTCTTGACTATGGTGTTTTCTGTTTCTTATTGAGATATAATTAATATACCACAAAATGTATAGTTTAAGGCAGACAACTGAATGGCTTTTAGTAAGTAACTCACAGATTATGCAGCCAGGAACACTATCTAATTCCAGAACTTTTTCAACTCAAAAAGAAACTGTGTATCCATTACAAATCACTTCCCATTCCCTCTCTGCCCCATCCCCTAGCATTTTAAAAGAAGGTGATTAGAATTTTCTGCATTTAGGAGAAAAGGATAAGTAATAAGACACACACAGGATCCAGAGTATGTCAGGGCTTAGGTAACCTTTTGGCGTGTTTGACATAGCCACAGTGTGAAAGGGAAAAATCAACCTGAATCCTTTAACAGACAATCTCTTTACTATATTTCCTTAAATGTACTGTTGGTTATGAAGTTACCTGGTGGGACCTGGTAACTGATGTTATGAAAAACTTGAGAAAAATTTAGTCATGGTTTTGTAATAAGTTTTTCTTAGTTCTTCTTTAGATTTCAGCATTTTCCAGAATTTTATCATCATTCTCTTTCACTTCATATCCTTAGAAATAAGTTCAAATTAGGGGTGCCTGGCTCAGTTGGTTAAGCATCTGCCTTAGGCTCAGGTCATGGTCTTAGGGTCCTGGGATCGAGCCCCACGTTGGACTCCCTGCTCAGCAGGGAGTCTGCTTCTCCCTCTCCCTCTGTACTCTCTCTCTGTCCCTCATTGTCAAATATATTAATAAAATCTTTAAAAAACAAGAAATAACTTGAAATTAACATTAGAATGATTACTTTGGTCCATAGTCTTATTTTATGTGGCCTCTTTTTTTTT
The DNA here is from genome assembly GCF_018345385.1 of Vulpes lagopus. Lineage (NCBI taxonomy): Eukaryota > Metazoa > Chordata > Mammalia > Carnivora > Canidae > Vulpes > Vulpes lagopus. Next base: position 100,918,884 of record NC_054828.1, on the reverse strand, counting down.
AAGATTTTATTTATTTATTTATGAGAGACCCAGAGAGAGAGGGAGAGAGAGAGGCAGAGACACAGGCAGAAGGAGAAGCAGGCTCCATGCAAGGAGCCCAATGCGGGACTCAGTCCCAGGACTCCAGGATCACACCTTGGGCCAAAGGCAGGCGCTAAACTGCTGAGCCACCCAGGATCCCCTATGTGGCCTCTTTTTAAATTAATTAAGGATTATGTATTTTATTCACCATTTCATTAGAAATGATTGCTCATCATTTAAAAAAATGGAAATATTTTACTCCAAATGAAAGTTATTAGAAAACTATTTAATCAGTTGTGTTTCCCTCCACATCAAGAGATGAGTGTCTTAGATAGACTGGTGTCTATTTGTTCTTGGCTTGGAAAAGCAGTAGTTTACATTTGAATCTGTCTTAACTAAATTTTGCTGAATGTTACCAAACCCTGCCATTGGCCATATTTGCTTGCTTTTCCACAGTGATAGATGGAAATTTTCTGGATTTCTGGACCCTGGCAGTCACACAGAAACATACACAGGAGAAAGTTATCAAGAAACATTGGACAGTTTAACTGCTTATCATCAACTGTTGTCTTCAAAACCAAGACACTATTGTCGAGACCATAAATTTAAAGTTTGTTACCTTGAGTACAAGATAGTACCATCAACCACCCATAGGCAGAAATTTCAATTGTTAATTACAGCTAGCAGAAATAAATTTTCATTTATTTATGTGGAATACATTTTCACATCCTTATGTTCCCACTAGATTCTGCTTGTGACTCATAGAACACATGTGAAAGACATCTGACCTGTGTTGGTTGGAAGAGCTAAGGCATCTGAACTATATGTGGGTTGAGTGTGTGATCTCATTCATTTTAGAACAGGTTCTAAAGAAATGAGCTAATCAGGCACAAACTAAACTGGCAAGAAATACAATGTGTGCCTTGGTCTAGGATAGTAATTTTTACCCTGGGATTCATAACCCCCTCAATGATTTAGGGGTCTACTGACAGGCTTTAGGAAATCTGTGAACATATGAAACTAGTACACAAAACATTATACCTTTTTTGTTCTTTCTTCTTCTTCTTCTTCTTCTTTTTTTTTTTTTTTTTGAAAAAGAAGTCACAGTCTCTTATCAGATTCCCAAAGTGGCCCATTATTCCAAGTAGGTTAAAAAATGATTGCTCTTCAGTGGGCAGAAGACATGAACAGACATTACTCCAAAGAAGACATCCAGACGGCCAAAAGACACATGAAGAGATGCTCAATATCACTCATCATCAGGGAAATGCAAATCAAAACCACAATGAGATATCATCTCACAAACTGGAATAGCTAAACTCAAAAACACAAGAAACAAGTTTGGCAAGGATGTGGGGGAAAAGGAACATTTGTGTACTATTAGTGGGAATGCAAACAGGTACAAGCCCCTGGGAAAAACAGTATGGAGGTGCCTCAAAAAAAACAGGTACAAGCCCCTGGGAAAAACAGTATGGAGGTGCCTCAAAAAATTAAAAATAGAATCACCATGTGATCCACTAATTCTACTATTGGGTATTTATCCTAAGAATACAAAAAGATATGTGCAATCATATGTTTATTGAAACATTATTTATGATAGCCAAGACATGGAAGCAGCCCAAGTATCCATCCATAGAGAAATGGATAAAGAAGAGGTGGTATAGACATACAATAGAATATTACTGGGCCATAAAAAAGAATGAGATTTGCAACAATATGGATCTGGAGAATATAATGCTAAGTGAAATAAGTCAGAGAAAGATAAATACCATGTGATTTCACTCTGATGTAGAATTTAAGAAACAAAACAAACAAAGAAGAAAAAAGACAAACCAAAAAAGCAAACTCTCAACCATAGAGAACACACTGATGGCTACCAGGGGGGAAGTGGGTGGGAGGGTGGATGAAACAGGTGAAAGGGATTAAGAGCATACTGACCATGATGAGTATAGTATATAGAATTGGTGAATCACTATATTGTATACCTGAAACTAGTATAATACTGTATGTTAACTATACAGGAATTGAAATCTTTAAAAAAATGATTACTCTTGAAGAGTATAATTAACATAGTTGATTCTATTTTCTACCAAACTGTCTGTCTCCATAAATAAAGCATGTATTTTGCCTACTCAGAATTATGTACCAAGTCTGGTTCAATGATAAGTAAATTTCTATGTTCATAGATTTACATAAAAATGTATATTTCCATCTTTATTGTACCACTTTATCAGAATTTGGCCAGAGAAGCAGAAAAACTGTGAGTGATTTAGAATAAGGGCTTTATTATGGGGATTACACTTTTTATTTAATCAAGGAAACTGGGGAGAAGTGTATATAAAGCTATTGCTTCTGTGTCTGGTATTGAGTCTGAAGTTGATAGGCTGGTAGATGTAAAGAACATCTAGATGTAAAAGTAGGAAACAGCTTCAAACAAATAGAATCCACATCTGTCTCAAGTTCCCTTCACCCCTGATAATTCAGGTAACCACAGGTGAAACTGGCTTACTTCACCACATACACACATTGCAGAGAAGTTAAAGAAGGAAATTCATCAGGAGATTTAGTGCTTTGGGAAAGCTCAGAATAAGATGCTAAAAAAAAAAAAAAAAAAAAAGAATAAGATGCTGTGGGAGCTGGAGGACTTGAAGGCACAGATGTTGCTCCAAAGCAACAAAGGGAGCCAGCAAATCAGTGACAATCCTACAACTTACACTAACCTTTAGAATGCTGTTTCATATCCACCCTTCAAATCTCATAGAAATTTTTCGGTGAACAACTCTAATCCAAAGAGAAGGGAATTGCTGAGTAATATTCCATTGTATACATAAACCACATCTTCTTTATCCATTCATCTTTCGATGGACACCGAGGCTCCTTCCACAGTTTGGCTGAGTGAAATAAGTCAATCGGAGAAGGACAAGCAGTGTATGTTCTCATTCATTTGGGGAATATAAATAATAGTGAAAGGGAATATAAAGCAAGGGAGAAGAAATGTGTGGGAAATATCAGGAAGGGAGACAGAACATAAAGACTCCTAACTCGGGGAAACGAACTAGGGGTGGTGGAAGGGGGGAGGAGGGCGGGTGTTGGAGGGGAATGGGTGACGGGCACTGAGGTGGACACTTGACAGGATGAGCACTGGGTGTTTTTCTGTATGTTGGTAAATTGAACACCAATAAAAATTAATTAAAAAAAAAAAAAAAAAACAAAGAGAAGGGAATTATGGAAAAGGTAGCTCCAATCAGGTTTAGTTGACACAGTCTAAAGCTTCCACACACACAGCACTTAACTGAATACAGACACAAGGGGGGAAAATGCTTTTACTTCTCATAGCCATAAAAGAAAGGTGGTAGTTTATTAATAATCTATTTTCTTGCTATGAGTTGTTTATATTGGCAGATTTATTTATTTGAACTTTTTAAAGCTGTAACTAGTGTCCCATTAAACAAAGGCCACTGTGAAACCCCCAAGTACAGCATATAAATATGGAAGAATGAGACAGAGCTCGTATCTAAGATTAATAAGTGATTAGTATAGATGGTAAAGTTATCCAGGAAATCAACAAAAGAGAACAATAAGTATAATAGACAAATGGGTAGAAGATGTTAAATGGAAATCCACAGAAAGAATAAGCAAAATGGCTAATACATGAGTATGAAGGAATGCTCAAATATACTGGTAATTGAAGGAATACAAATTAAAACAATAAGATACAACTTTTACTTCATGGATTAACAAATATTAGAATGCCATCTTTGTTGGTGAGGACATGAACCATGAACACTCACACACTGCTGGTGGGGTAGGACAGGCACAGGCAGACTGAAAAATTCCTTTGGAACATTCATTGGAGTCAAGATTGCCAACCTAGGCCTCATCCTCCAGAGTTCATATCCAAAGAAGAAATTCTCACAAAAATCCACAATCACGAAGTTGTCAAGGGTATTCACTGTTGTGTTTACTCAAATTAGATAGCTGAAGGCAATTTATGAGCCTACATGTAGGTAAGTATGAAAAATACAGTGGGCATATAGTGGGCATATATTAACAGAAGCAAATAACTATATGTATCCTCATAACATGGAGAGCTACTTAAAAGCCAGCGTTTAATGAGAAAGGTAAAAATACTGAACTTTATATTTAAATTGTAATATTTATAGGCAAAACATATTAGAATATCAATAATTTATTTATGTATTTATTATTTTTGAGAGAGCAAGCAGGAGCACAAGGGGGGAGAGTGAGGTAAGGACAGAGGGAGAGAGAAAGAGAGAATCTTAAGCTGACTCCATGCTCAGCATGGAGCCTGATGTAGGGCTTGATCTCATGATCCTGAGATCATGACCTGAGCCAAAAACAAGAGCAAAATGCTTAACTAAGCCACTCAGTCACCCCTTCTGTAACAATTATTTTAAAAGGACACATAAAAACTAAAATAAAAATAAAAATCAAGCAGAGTCACAGGCTATAGAGGGAGGAAAATGGGAGTAAAGAATGAAAATAAAAGTAAATCAATCAATCAATAAGGCAGGAGCTCTGCACAGATAGGAGGCAACAGTGTGCCATGGAATAATTTAACCCTCTGCCCTTATACACTGTGAAATAATTAAGTACAAACATTTGTAAATGAGCCAATAAAAAAAAGGAGGTATAAATGTTTTTTCAGACTATCTAAGGATATAGAGAATTTTATCTGCTGCAACTCTTTCTCTCAGTTCCAGTAAGCCCTTTACCAAACCATGGAGCTCATGACATTTTCTGGTTTCATGGTTACTCAGCCTCAAAGACAAATTGAGTTTCCAGGTAAGAGAGAGATACTGGTTAGATTCCAAAACAGGCAGTTTGGAAAATGAAGTATATAATTGCAATTTTAAAAAGAAAAGTTAGATAAAGTAGCATTGATATAGAAAATATTAATGCTTTATAATCATAATTTTAATATCTTATTCTTTATTATTTAAAATCATGGTATAAAACTATAGGTGAGAAACCCCTAGGAAAGAGAAAATAAGGCAGAAAGCAAAGGTGAGAAAAATGGAAACATCACCTTGGCATCGTTCCTTTTAAAATAGAAAGAGCTCATCTGCTGAGTGAGCCAAATATGATGAAATTTCCTGTTTCATTTCCTATAGAATAACTTCACTGTGAGGCATCCGAGCTGCTTCACAGAGCAGAGTTACCAAAGGATTTTATAACCTATGACACTGTTGGCCCTCTAGATCTTTACTGTATTGAAAATATTGTAATGGGAAAGGTGGATAATTGGGTAAAAATTGAGATCATCCTTTTATGACATACACCATTTGGATGATATTGTGTTAGACATTATTTACATATTGACTTTTCAAATGTTAATTGAACATCTGCAATATGTCACATATTCAACTAGACCTCAGATTCTATAAAAAACTAACATGGTGCTTGTAGTGGTTAGAATAATGGCCTCTTCCAATACCCATCCCCATGCCCACTGCCCCTTCCCCTGTCAGAGATGTCCATATCCTAATCCCTGGACTCTAAATATATTACCTTACCTGGCAAAGGAACTTTGTAGATGTGATTAAATTGAGGATTTTAAAATGGAAGATTATCCTGGATTACCTCAGTGTTTCCAATTACTGGGTACTTAAAGGGCAGGACAGTCAGAGAAAAGAAAGAGATATGATAACAAAAACAGGTCAGTATGACAGAGAAACATGAAGATGCTATTGGCTTTGTACATTGAAGAGACTATGAACAAGGAATTTAGGCAACCTGTAGAAGCTGTTGCCAATGCAAGGAAATGGATTCTCCTCTAAAGCCTCCAATAGGAATGCAGCAGAGTCAATACCTTGATCTTAGCCAAATGAGACCCATTTCTGAATTCTCAATTAGTCTTGTTGATCGTTTCCTTTGCTGTGCAGAAGCTTTTTATCTTGATGAAGTCCTAATAGTTCATTTTTGTTTTTGTTTTCCTTGCTTCCGGAGACATATCTAATAAGAAGTTGCTATGGCTGAGGTCAAAGAATTTACTGCCTGTGTCCCCCTCTAGGATTTTGATGGCTTCCTGTCTCACATTTAGATCTCTCATCCATTTTGAATTTATTTTTCCGTATTCTGTAAGAAAGTGATTCAGTTTCATCCTTCTTCATAGTGCTGTCCAGTTTTCCCAATGCAATTTGTTGAGGAGACTGTCTTTTCTCCATTGGGTGTTCTGTCACTGTTTTATTGAACACTAGTTGACCATATTAATTTTGGGCCCATTTCTGGGTTTTCTATTCCGTTCCATTGTTCTATGTATCTGTTTATGTGCCAGTACCACATTGTCTTGATCACCATAGCTTTATAGAAGTATGGAATTGTGATGCCTCCAGCTTTCCTTTTCTTGTTCAAGATTGCTCTGACTATTCAGAGTCTTTACACAATTCAATTTTCACCCAAAAAAGGTTTCTTGGAGAGTTCTAAAATAAAGTGAAAATTATTATTTTTTTCCACCAAAGTTAAAGGCAACCTTTAGAATGGGAAAAAGATATTTGCAAATGACATATCTACAAATCCAAAATCTGAAAAGAATGTATCAAACTCAACACCCAAAACCAAAAAAAACCCAGTCAAGGAATGGGCAGAAGACATGAAGAGACTTTTTCCCAAAGAAGACAAACAAATGGCCAACAGACACATGAAAAGTACTCAACCATCACTCAGCATCAGGGAAATACAAACCAAAACCACAATGAGATATCACCTCACACCTGTTATAATGACTAAACGTAACAACATAGGAAACAACAGAGATTGATGAGGAGAGAAAGGGGAACCCTCTTACAGTGTTGGTGGGAATGCAGCCCCTCTGGAAAATAGTATGGAGGTTCCTCAAAAAGTTAAAATAGACCTACCTATAATTTAGCAAGTACACTAGTAGGCATTCACCCAAAGGATACAAAAATACCGATCTGAAGGGATACTACATCCTGATGCTTATAGCAGCAGTATCAACACTAGCCAATTTATGAAAAGAGCCCAAATGCCTATCACACTGATGAATAGATAAAGAAGATGTGGTATATGTACACACACACACACACACACACACACACACACACACACTGGAATAGTACTCAGTCATGAAAAGAATGAAATCTTGCCATTTTCAACAACGTGGATAGAGCTATAGCATATTATGCTCATTGAAAAAGTCAGCCAGAGATAGACACCATATGATTCTACTCATATGTGCAATTCAAGAATCAAACAGATGAACATGGATAAAAGAAAGTGAGAGGCAAACCATAAAACAGACTCTTAACCACAGAAAATATAACTGAGGGTCGCTGGAGGGGAAGTGGGCGGGGTAGGGGAAATGGACTAGATGGGTGCTGGGGATTAGAGAGTGCACTTGTGATGAGCCCTGGGTGTTGTATATAAGTGATACATCACTAACTTCTATTCCAGAAACTAATATTACACTATATGTTAACTAATTGGAATTTAAATTAAAAACTTGAAACAATTTAAAAAAAGAGAAAATTATGTAATAACACAATATCAGAAAGAACACTGCTATAGAGAGCTATTCATTTCTCTTAAAAGGCTTCTTACAATGTCTTCCCAGAGGACCTGTTCTTATCCACTTGTGTAATTTCGGCACCCAGTTTATCCTTTCAGTAAGGACAATAGTGGCTATCATGATTTTATTGCTACCCTGGTAATTACTTATTTTCCCTTAAAGCCTTTTTATTCTCCTATTAGGAGGTCTGATGACTTAGAAAGCAGTTCAGAGAACCAAGAGTTTTGTTGTTGTTTTCACATTTTGTTTTAAGGAGTTTTCATTGATTAGAATTAGTTGCCTTAGTCAGAACTTCTTATCTGTATGCAGAGGAATATCTTTATGCTGCTTTACTTGGATTTGGACTTAATTTTTACAGTCAACACAAAGAAAGTGTCTCTCTCTCATGGCTAAAAAATCAGTACCATTAATATCAAACAGAGGTGTTCTTTGTGTCTGGCTAGCTGGTATCACTTATTAAGAAGAAAAAACATTATATTATAGTACAGATGGGTCTAGGCAGAGGCATTTTACTTCACATGTTAACACAGTCATATAAACGAGAGAAAATACAAGGAGAAATATTTTACTTAAATTTTATAAAATATTTTAGACCAGTAAGCCACTGTTTCTCCCTGTACTCCACAATGATGACTCTCAAAAGCATCTGATGTTTCATAAATCACAAATATTGCCAATCTCAAATAACATCCAGGAGTTGCTGAAATTGAATACATTTCCTCCTTGTCGTATCCAATCAGAGGATCTGTCTGATAGAAAAACCTATGTATTTTGAAGAACAAGAGCCACTCTCAGCCTGGCAAGATGTTCACATTTAGAACTGAGACCAAGAGAAAAGCTGGATTTCCCATCCTGCACTCATCCCCAGGGCACAGATTAAGGCTGCCTTAATATACTGTGGTATTTAACTTATTATTCCCTAGCGTTTTGTCTCATAAAAGTTAATTTCACTTAAACACCCTGTGATGTAACTGCATTTCTGGTTGTCAAAATAAATCATTTTATGCACCTCATTCAAGACAGAAGAGGTAGCTCCCTCTTACACATGCACTAGAATCTCCTTTGAAAACAGTAGATAGGGGCACTGGGTAGCTCAGCTGGTTACGTGTCTGACTCTTAATTTCAGCCCAGATCATGACCTCAGAGTTGAGAGCTTGAATCCTGAATCAGGCTCTGCACTGAGCATGAAGCCTGCTTAGAATTCAATCTCTCCCTCTACCCCTCCACCCCCAGCTTGTACAAAAGAAAGAACACAGTATGTATAAGGCATTTGCCTGAAAATCGAGGGTATTCTTCAAGATTTTTCTAGATTGTCAGAAAATGAATAAAGTCAAGGCAGATCAATATATACACCTTGAACTATAGTAGGACCCTGTACTGCCTTGAAGTGGTTAAGTTCTTTATGTCACTTACATTGGGGTAAATTCAATTTGTATTACCAATAACATATTTCACCTTCCATTACAAAAAAAGTTAAGTTTTGTGATCACAAAATTATGTCTTTATCTCCATCTCTGTCATTACTATCTCTAACTCTACCTCTCAGAAAAGAAACAAAAAGTACATAATTAGGCTTAGGATGAATTTCCCTGATAAAGCCAGCACAGAAATGTTAGAGCAGCTTTGCAGTATTTGTAATACTGGTTGTTCAGCATTTGAACAAATGTCTTTTTCCTGTCATTTTTTTAACCTTTTAACTTTAGAAAGTTCTCAAGGCCAAGGCCATGGGCCTTGCCTCTATATTGTAATGTGAAAGCACTATCCCTTGCCTTTGCCAAGGTACCCTTCTTTCCAAAGAACACCTTGCATTTGATTTGTTTATATTCGTTTCTAAGGATAAAGACTATTTTCTAAAATAGAGATTTATAATGATTAAAATGAAGAATGAATGAATTTCTTTCTTTATGAGATTAGTAGTAGCATCAACAAGAATGATGAATTTATATGCCCAGCAGCCCAATAGAGAATGTGGAAGAAGGATTATGTATTAAGAGCCTGGGACTCAAATTAATGAAGAAATAATATACCCAACTACTTCCTTCATAAAGTGAAATGATAAGCTGTCCTTTTTTTGTTGTCCTTGTTCTCTCAGCATTGCATTTCTGGAATGTTTTATTTAAAAGTTGTTTTACTGGGGACTCGCACACTTGTAATTGATATACAATTATAACAGTGGAACATATTTGTCATTGGTAAAAGTAATGTCATTACAAGCAATAGGCTAACTGGAATTGGTAGGTAAGCACTTTTCAATTACAATTTATATGTGGGGAAGCTTGCATTTTCTTTACAGATTTCTTGTGTTTTGAAATGCATGAGCTAAAACTGTAAAGTGATTAGTAATTAAGGGTAATTAAACTCAAATAAATGCAATCAAAGCCTATTTAGGGCTTTTTTTTTATAAGTTAGAGTAATTTTTCGAAAGCATATATCATCATAAGTCATATCATGATAAAGGAGGATTGACCCTGAATTATAATAAGTTTCTAGCCCCATAGATTCAATTCAGTCCTTGACAACTTTTAGTCCTTATTTTAATGTTCTCCATATTAACTTCCATATGTAACAAAGATGTTTATATGCTAGTGATATCTAAAAAAAAACAAAAGCACTTAGGTTTGTGAAAGTAGTGTTATGCTTGCTATTGTTCAGAAACAGCAAAATGTAAACCTCTATTTTTAGTGTTGTAAAGACCATAAATCACATTTCTGCAGATTAAAATCTCATCTATTTTTCTGTAAAGTGCTTACATATTTCAAAAGACCACCATGGAGCATAATTTTTTGTCCCTCTCTAGTCTCCAGTATTGAAATCACATGTGAGTTAGGGAAAGCATATTTCTGAATCAATCCACCAAGCACCATTTCTTTATGGTAGTAATGTTGCAAACAGATAAAATGATGACAGAGAATTCTAAGAAAATCTCCAAACCACATTAAATTGAGACATGCCACCAGTGAAAAGCAAATAGAATTATTAAGCCCTAAAGTGAGGGACATTTTTTCTTTATAGATCTAATAATCTAACAACATTTCAATCTGGATTATTGTAAACAGTGGAATTGTTTCCTATCTGTTTAAAAACCTTCAAAATTTAAAAAAAAAACCTTCAAAATTTAAAAAAAAAAAGTATCTGGAAATAAAAAGAAGTTTCTGTTCAAAAAATTCTTGACTTTCAGTGTCATTTCTGACATCACATAAACGTTGTTTTTGTTTTTATTTTTTGGTTTTTATTTGTTTTTCCCATGACAGGTTTCCAAATTCCTAGACTCGAGAATTGCCACACATTTTTTTAACCATAGAAGAGGTAAAAAAAAAAAGGCTCAATATCACAGCTATTAGATTCTTTGTTTTATATTTCCTTATTGCAATTATATACCATGTACTGCACTTGTGTCCATCTGTTAGCAGGTGCAGTAAACTCCTCTAAGAGCCTCCCTCATACAATGGATTCCTGAAAAAAAAAAACTGACAATTTCGAGACTCTTAGAAACTATTATTCTAAGATATTCTATGAAGATCTAGAGTCGCAGACACTGATAAGATTGTAAGTAATGTACAAGCATTATTTTATATGTGTTAGCATTGTACAAGATTCAGATCAGTTGAGCACACTGCTATGAGACATTTCATATTCAACTCCTGACTATAGGTCAACTCCTATTTCCTTCTCAGGAAAGTTGCTTCTTAAATTTTCCTATCTCTGATCAAAGATTTTTAACCAATATTATGTTTAATGCAATCATGTCTCAATCCTCATCATGTTGACAATCTGTAGGCAAAGCTTCATTGCTTTTCTTTGTGCCTATTCCTTTGAAAAAAATTAGAATAGTTTGATGGTAAACAAAAATCCCTTTAAGGTTTGGCAATCCACACCACAATAATACTAACAGAATAAACATAACTGTACGTGCTTTTAAGAATTATTCACATTATGTTCTCTTCTGTTCAATATCTGTCCCTCTTATCCCACAATTACAAAAACAATATTCTGGATGGGCTTGATTTTATTTGCAATAATTCTTAAATAATTTATTTGTATTTGGAGAAAAGAGCAGTTTCTGGTATATTTCCAAAAAGAAAACCTCAAGATCAGCTTCAATACTATCATCGCAATATTTCACAAGAAAAAGAAATGCCTATGACTTAACTGCCTAAAATGTGCTTTTAACGTGAAATAAGGTGCATAATTAGTGCAAATGATAAGGCATGCCACTTTTCTTAGGAAAATACACCTTCCTTTCAGTGAGTGAACTATTTCTTTTATTCTGTTTATATCCAAACACTAAATAAAGACAACATTTTTATCACAGGTGTGTGCGAATTTGCATAAACTGGGATGAAATATCAAAATCGTTTTCATAAAATGAGAAGTAGGACATACTAGAATTAAGGATGAATATATAATTATAATATTTACCATATTTTTGATGCCATGAAGCAAACAACTATGTTTAGACATACATCTGTTTCAAGTAACATGAAATAGTGCTATTGCTAAAAATATTCTTTGAGAGTACACCAAACTCTGAAGAACATAACTGTTTCTTAGATTTCTCAATGCAACCATCTACATCAGGTGTTTTGATCTGATATTCTGACATAAAAAAGAACTTTTAAATCTAATATATCTTTGTTTTTTTTTAAATTAACTTACTCTCACTGGAAAAAAAACAAACTTTTTGCTTCACATTTTCTTAAGCATGAAAATTAATGAGTTGTAGTTATTATGTCATCATCATTATTATTATTACTTCACCCACAAAAAAAAAAAAACGGGGAAAATTCATTACATTTCCAAATGCTTCTATTTCTACCTTAAAGATAGTTCCTATCATGACTCTCTGCTTTAAATGTCCATCAGAGGGACATCTGGGTGGCTCGGTGGACCTCTGCCTTTGATTCATGTCATGATCTCAGGGTCCTGAGAGCAAGTTCTGTGGCAAGCTCTCTGCAGGGAGCCTGCTTCTCCCTCTGCCTATGTCTCTGCCTCTCTCTCTGTGTGTGTCTCTCATGAATAAATAAATAAATAAAATATTTTAAAAAATTTTAAAAATATCCATCAGAAACTCTCCTTTGGTTGCCACATAAAGAGTGCAGAGGAGTAAGTTTATTCCAAATTCTAACACAGCTGTGATCAGAGTAATTTTGGGGTCAGCCACCATCCTCATTAACTTGGCAAAACATTTACTTATTATTCATATATAAACTTGACCTTCTTTTCATTCTCAAAGGTCTGCTTGGGTCATGTCCCTTTGCTATCTTCTGTATTTCTCAAGGTAGTTGGACACTGTGTCATCTTTATTCAAGAGAATACATGAAAATTAGTGGAATTCTCACCTTTGTTTACAAATGGAATTAACCTGCCACTATTGCAAGAAACTTATTTTGAAACTAGTCTTTTTAAGTTCCCCCAAATTCTTTTTTTTTTTAATTTATTTATTCATGAGAGACACACAGAGAGAGAGAGAGAGAGAGAGAGGCAGAGACACAGGCAGAGGGAGAAGCAGACTCCTTGCAAGGATCCTGATGTGGGACTTGATTCCGGGTCCCCAAGATCACACCCTGGGCTGCAGGCAGCGCTAAACCGCTGCGCCACCGGGGCTAGCTAGTTCCCCCAAATTCTTTTTAAGATATCAAGCTTTTCTAATTATATTTTTAGGAGCCAGAGTAGCAGTAAACCAACTTGAAGACAAAACGTTCATCCTTGGATAAAAGTAAAGATGGTTAGCCATTCTTCCATTCATTCTTTCTTCCATTCTTCCAATATGACTTTTCATTTTTCATTTTCATTCTCTTTTCAAATGACATTCCTTACTCATTTTCTAAGCATTTTGATGAATTGCAACTCTTTAAGCAAAGCATCTTTACGTCTTTTAGGTCACACCATCTATAATATTTTATACAATGAACAGCTCTGTACCCGCAACACTTCTTTACTTTTTTAAAGATTTATTTATTTATGTTAGAGAGCATTTGTGTGTGGGAGGGGGTGAAGAAGGAGAGAAAGAGAATCCTAAGCAGACTCCCCACTGAGTTCAGAGCCTGAAGCAGGGCTGGATCCCACAACCCTAAGATCATGACCTGAGCTGAAATCAAGAGTCTGCTGTTTAACTAACTGTGTCATCCAGGTGCCCCCCTCCACAACACTTCTTTAAATGAAGGGTGTTACCTTCATCTTTGAAGACCTCTATATACTCCTCCACTGTCCACTTCCCTCCTTGCTCAGATGTTACCACTATCCTAAATGAACTTTATCTCTTACTTTTAAAAATAGTTTTGCTACATTTTTTGAATCCCTAGACAAGATATTATTTAATTTTTTGAATGTTTTTGTGTATGTTATAAAGGTTTTACTATGTTTTCTGCAACTTATTCTTTCAGCCTTTTGTTTCTAAGAGTTATCCATATTGTTAAAAAGCAAAACTGTAGCTTATTTACACTACAATATTGTATTCTATTGTACAAATTAACATTTTTTACCCATTTCTAAACTGATGGATTTTTTTATTGTTCCCAGCTCTTGTGATTATAAATTGTGCTATTATGAATATTCTAGCACAAATTCCTAGTGCTCATATGCCATGACTCTTAAAATATTTCATATTACAAAGCCCTTTGGTTCATAGAAGCCTCTCATGTCATTTTCATAACAATGTTATAAAGATTTAAACATTTTACACATTTTTAAATAAGTAAAATGTGTGGAGTTGAAATAAAACTAATTGTTAGAAAATATAATTAAAATACTTTAAAAATAAGTGTTATGAGTAATAAATGTTCTTTAACCTCATTTGAAAAAAATCTAACAGCTGTGTAATCACTGCTAAAATTTCAAAGAAATGGTTAGCATAAATTTCATTTGGGAATATTGCAGTTATCCTAATGTGGTACGACTATAATTTCTGTGGTGATAAATCCTAGATACTGCTAATACTACTGGTAGATCATTCCCTTCATTCATAATTGAAGGGAATGCTTTCAGTTAAAAGAATACACAAGAAATATTTTTCCCATCTAAGAGCACAGACTCTCTGAAATCTATTCACATACCTTTTGAGAGTCCATGGATCTCAGTCAAAAACCTCTGATCTGAAAAAAAAAAACTTAACTAAATGATTCCAAATTATTTCTCAAAGTTTTCCCAATTTATACACGCAAGTACTATAAGAGTTTTCATTGTTTCACATCTTTTCAGCACTTGAAAAGACTTAAAATTTTTGTTCTTATTGAAATAAAATAGCACCTTGTGATGGCTTTAATTTGCATTTCTATGATTTTTAGGGCCCTGGAAATCTTAATACGTGTTTATCAACTACTTGTGTTTCTACTTCTATGAAATAACTTCGTATTTTTGTTCATATGTCTTGTTGACCTGTGGGAGCTCTTTATATTCTCTGGGAAAAAATTCTGTTGTTAATACTTCCTGAAAAAGTTTGTCTTCATTTTCATGGTGCCTTTTGATAAATAAAAGTTGCCCTTTTAACATAATCAAAATTATTCATCATATCATTTCTAATTTTTAGTCTTAAGATCTCTATCCCAATTTTTTTTGAGAGAGAGTGTATGTGAACAGGATAGGGGGAGGGGAAGGAGGAGAGGGAGATAAATCTTAAGCAGGCTCCATGCTGAGTGCAGAGACCCAAATGGGACTTAATCTCACAACCCTGAGATCATGACCTGAGCCGAAATCAAGAGCCAGATGCTTAGCCGGCTGAGCAACCAGGCTCCTTATTCCAACTTTAACGACCTAAGTTTTGTGTAGTCTTCTATAGGTCTTTTCCTTCAAATTTAAGACTTTAATAATCAATAGTATGCCAGAAACAGCTTGTACTATCTTACAAGAACCAATTATTACATTTTTAGAAATTTGGGAAGCTGGTAGACATCACATTGACAGAATGAAATTGGCCATGATGGTAATACTTAAACACGGAAACTTGCAACCTAAAAATCAGAGTTTATTTAGTTGTTTGTCTGGTGTTTCCTTCAGAGAGGACATCTGGTTTTTAAACATGTATTACCACACGTCTGTTTATATTCTACCTAGAATTGATTTTTTGTATATATATATATATACACAGTCATCATTTGTTGAAGAATTTGCCCCTTCCTTATTTATCTAGAATGCTGTCACAAATCAGTATTTCATGCATATATGGGGCTGTTATGGGGCTGTCTTTCTAACACTTAGCATTAACATATATATGTATCTCAATAGCATGCTGACTTAGTTACCATAACCACATAATAATTTCAGATATCTGAAAAGGCATTCCAAATTGTTTCTTAGGAGTGTTTGTCTATTTTTATCTTTGATCTTCCACATAAAATTGAAAATCATCTCTCAAGTCTCACAGAATACTCTGTTACAACTCCTATTCGAATTATATTAATTCTACACACCAATCTAGGGATAACTGAACAGTTACCACATTAAGTTTTCCTACAATTAGTATAATGCCATTGATGTAGATCTTTAAAAAAAAATTTAAAATTAAGTTTTATAATTTTTTCATAAAGAACTTGTACAAATTATATTAATTAGTGGCATTTTATTTATTAGGTGCTATTGGTATGATTATTAAATTTCACTTCCTAATAATTTTTCCTGGTGTATATAAATATAATTAATTTTTATATTTTGATTTTGTATTCAAACTTGTCATGCCCACTTATTAAATCTAATGCATATTCTGGGTGCATGTTGATGTTTTCTACTTAATAATCATTATCTGAAATAATGAAGTTAAGAATCTTCTAGTTCTTATAATTTTTATTTCTCTTCGTTTTTTTATTGTTTAGGAAAAGATTATATTTTTTAAAAAGTGGTAATAGCAGGCACCCTACTACTTCTTTAAAAAGATTTATTTATTTATTTGGGGGAGAGATCATGAGCAGTGGGGATAGGCACAGAGGGAGAGAGAGAGAGAGAGAGACAGTCTTAAGCAGATTCCACACTCAATGTTGAGCCCAACGTGGGGCTTCATCTCATGACCCTGAGATCATGACCTGCGCTGAAACCAAGAGTTGGCACTTAACCCACTGAGGGAGGCATCCAGGTGTGCTAGACACCCTACTTCTTTTTTTTTTTTTTTGACACCCTACTTCTTATATAAACATTACAGTACAATATTTTCTGTAGGTTTAAAGTAAATATTTTTTTAAGATTTTATTTATTTATTCATGAAAGACACACAGAGAGAGAGGCAGAGACATAAACAGAGGGAGAAACAGAGGGAGAAGCAGGCTCCCCACAGGGAGCCTGATGCAGGACTCAGTCCTGGGACTCCAGGATCACACCCTAAGGGGAAGGCAGATGCTCAACCACTGAGCCGCCCAGATGTCCCATATGGAAAATATCCTTTACCAGACTAAGAAAGGCACCTTTCTTATTAATCTGTTAAATACATACTGTTATTATTAAAATTATTATATGATTAGCCCTTTAGTTTTTTTTAAAACTTGGTAAATGATAATAGATGATTTTCTAATGTCAAATGAACCTTGCTTTGCTAGAGATAAACTGATCTTAGTACTGATGTATTAACTCTTTTAAATGTGGCTGGGTTTAATTTGCTAATATTGTAATCAGAATCTTTCTCAACTACATTCAATGTGTATGATTTGTAATTTCCTTTCTTCTTCGGTCCTTGATACATTTTTGTGTCCAAGTTTTGGAAGCATTATAAAATATGTTGGTCAGAGATTTTTTTTTCTATTCTTTGGAATACTCTGTGAACGACTGAAGATATTTGTTCCTTAAATGACTGTAGAACTCGCATATAAACCTTTTGCATATAAAACTAGATTTGTAGGGTTGTTTTAACTACTGCTATATTCTTTCCTTGAGTTGGGAACTGTTTGGATCTTTTTCTTTTACTTTAACTCAGTTTTGATGAGCTATATTTTTCTAGGGATTTGCTGTTTCATGTAAGTTTTCAAATGTGCTGGCATAAGGTCCTGAATACTATTCTTATCCTTTTTGTAACTTTTACTTGCCCTCTAGTTATATCTACTTTTTTACTTCTAATTTTTGTGACATCTCTCTTTTTTTGTAATCAATGTTGCTGAGACAGGTAGTTTGACTGATAGATAAAGATAACTGTCCTGAACTACTCAGTAAGGTCAGATCTAATCACAAGAACTCCTCAAAGTGGAAGACAGGTGCAAGGTGGTGGAGGAAGGGGTGGTGCCGAAAGATGGAACATGAGAAAACTCACTGGCATTTTAGCTCAGTGTAACACACTTCTGACCTACAGAATTATAAGACAGTAAATTTGTGTTGTTTAAAGCTACTAACTTTGCAGCAATGTGCAATGGCAGCAATACAACTAACTCAGCCTATAAATTCATTTCTAAGTATCACTTTAGTGGCATCACACACTTATTTTTAAAATATTTAGTCTTTCTGTCATTGTTTAGTTATCGAATTTTGAAATTTTACTTTCTGTTTCTTGTTTCTGTATACATTATTTAAAAATGTTTCCTAATTTCCAAATATATCATTTTTTTCTAGTCATGTTTTTGACTGAGTTCGTTCACTGTGATCAGAGATTTTTATTACAAATAATATAATTTTTCATGGCTTAATACATGGTCATTTAGAAGATATCCTTTTTTTGTTTGAAAACAATATGTATTCTTAACTTGTTGGGTACAGCATTTTTGCCCCCACTTTAGATGAAGTTTATTAACTGGGCTTTAAGTGTTCTATTACATAATTTGGGGGGCAGCTTTATCTACAAATGAGTAAAAGCTTTTTAAGAACCCGCTACATGGTAGATATGCTTATTTCTTTCTGTAATTTTAGCATTTTTAAAATTTACATTTTTTGAGGTTATCATATTTCTTGGATTCAAATTTAAGTAGCTATATTTTCTTGGCAAATTGATATTAAGTAGTACCATATTATCTCCAGAATGATTTCCGACTCACAGTCTATCTTGCTTAAAATTGAACGTCTACAAAACTTTCTTTTGTATATAATTTCACTTCATACATTTTCCATTTTTTTCAACCTTTCCTTATCCTAATGTCTTCAGTAGTATGCTTCTTATGAATAGTGAATATCTGAAATTATTTTTATCCGGTTTGACAGTTTTTTTATCTTTGCTACATTTACTCTACATTTGTTTTAATATCTGACATATTTGTAGTTTTCTTTCTTTTAATTTTTTCTCAAGGTTCTCCCTAACTTTGTGAAACAGGATTTCCTATTAGACTCATCACTCCTGTTTCCCACATACCTTCATGCATACCAATTGAATCTCAAGTTTACTCTATTTCACAAGTACTCTTTACAGGAAAGTAGAATTTAGTGCTCAGATCACCTCTCTTTCTTACCTTTTTCACTCATTTATTCAGCTTCTGATTATTTGCACATGTCTGTCTGTTCCTGATTCATTTAAAAATGCATTAACCCAATGTTTTGTTGTTTTTATTGGAAAGATGAGTATCTATCCTGCCTTATTACCAAGCAAGAAACATCACTATGATTTTTTTTGTCACTGTAAACTTACAGATTGTCAACGCAAAAAAATAAAATCTTGTCATTATATCCAAGTAATCTTTATGCCTATCCATTAAAAAAAATGGAGATGACACTTCTCACCAAGTCCACTATCGTTAATATAATTATTCTGATATAAATGAAGCTATGTCTGTTGTTTCTTGGAAAGAATTTCTTCCAAGAACCTTAAAAAGCCAAAATCTATGAACTCGCAAAACTGTAAACTTTCTCACTTGACACAGAAACATTTCCTGTAATAATGCATGGCGGTATGTTGTAGGAGTTTAACAAATATTTGTTGAATAAACTAATGAAAGAGTAACCATATATGCCTTTACTGATATGACTACTTTCTGTCAAGCCATTTTCCTGTATATTTCTCTAGTTCCTTTATATTTTTTTAATATTTTATTTATTTATTCATAGAGAGAGAGAGAGAGAGAGGCAGAGACACAGGCAGAGAAGCAGATTCCATGCCAGGAGCCTGACGTGGGACTCGATCCCGGGACTCCAGGATTGCGCCCTGGGCCAAAGGCAGGAGCTAAACCGCTGAACCACCCAGGGATCCCCTCTAGTTCCTTTATAAATATAACCAGTAAGAAATTGCTCTGCTTTCTAAAGCTTATTTTTGCCTAAAAATGTAATGTACTTATACATGTTAGTAAAGTTTCATTAAATAAAAAATAAAAAATTAGTCTAAGGTCATTGGTCTTATTTAAAAGTAACAGTTAAGCAGACTAAATGGTAGAGGATATTAGTTATGTAGTGTCTGGAGTAAAAAATTTCACTGAGCAAGAGTCTGCTTCTCAAATATCAACATATCCCAGTATCCCAACAGCTTTTGTTTGTTTTATCACTGATAGTTCCTTTTGTCAAATCATTTTCACATTTGTCACTCATCATTACCCCCAAATGTAAAGCACTTTTTCTCTATAGTGATTAGTTTGGTAATTTATAAGACTACAGAAAAAAAAAATAGGATGACCTTAATTACTGCAAATAGTATTGTCACAGATGAAGTCTTATGATGTCACCACCATATGCTGTTCTATTTTACAAGTTCTAAAATAAGCTATTTAGGTTAATGTTGACAGTATTATTCTATACTTAGTATAATCTGCCCTCAAACATTCTCTAGCTATGAGATTTCTGGAGCAATATACTCCTACTAAAAAAAGCAATGTCCTTGTATAAGGTTAGTAAAGACATTCTGACAGTCTGCATCAGGCAGGATCCTTTTCTTGTACACTATTCCCAATAGTCTCATTTTACTTTGTGCAAAATGTAATAAGAAAATATATCCCTTAAGCAGAACACTTGGTGATATCTGAGACATTTAAAAATTATCTTCAGTACTTGAATTGCATAAAATCTAAGATTCATGAGTTTCTGTATCTGTTCATCACTGTATTTCTAATTACATATTATATTTATTTTCCTACTCTAAAATAAAATTAAGAAATTCTTAAGAATACTTCATTCTTCAAAGCTAATTGTTGACACTGTATACCTGATCAAATGTACAACTGCCTTAGTTTAAGCTTTTATTTGTGTGCAAGTCTTTTATTGTGCCCATTGAGTCATTTACCTTGATCAACACCACTATATCTTCATGTTTATTACTAGCAACATAGTGAAATGTGTACGTTCATTGAGTTCTTGCTTTTCGGGAGTTATCTCACAGAGTACTCGAAAGAGTACTATGAGATAGGCACTATCATTATCCTTTTTTCTTTTTCACAGCTAAATAAAAGAACCATGATTCAAAACCAATTTTCTTAGACTCTAGAGTCAGAGCTCCTAACCACAATACAACCACTAATTGTGTATATAGCATTAATTTAGAATTTTAATAAGGACTTTACATAAATGATAAATTGCATCAATATCTACCACTTAAACCTTTTAGCAGATCTAAAACAGAATTATTACCCAGACTTCACAAATTAAAATATTAGAAATAAAAGGAGATCAAAATCACATAGGCGGAAGAATTGCAATAAACTTTGTTCTGTCCAGGACTTGTACTTTTAACCACTATCTTCCCTCTGCTGCAGGCTTTCTCAGTATCAATCCTGTTTAATGGATAGTAGCATAATGAGCATGGACCTGAGGGACCAGCCCCTAAACTTTTAGATATCAGGTCCCTGTCTGTGAACTAAGGGTGAACTAAAATTCTCTAAACACCATTCTAACACTGTTATTTGTGCTTGCATATTTAGATCACTTCAATAAAAATTAAAATATGCTATTAACAGAGTTTATGTGTTTGTTTTCAATTGCTATTGTGTCGTAGGAGTTTGTTTCACTTTTCTCTCTCACTCTTTTTTTTTTTGTTTCAGTTACAATGATATTTTTAGATCACATTGCTAAGTTGGAAGTGTGTGGCAATATTGAAATATTCAAAATTGATCAAATGTGGATTATACAAGGCTAGACAGAAAGTGTAGCAACAGAAGACATTTCACTATTACAAGTATTACACAAGCCCTTTAAAATGGATACAACTATTCATTTGCTTCAGTTTTCATTTTCAGCTTGAATTTATGTCTAAAAAAATTATACCATTCATATTGTTTAATTCTTTAAAACATGATTGAGGCTTTAGTGTCTTTCTAATTGAGAGAAAAGGAATTTGGAATTAACCAATGCCATACTTCCTAATATTATGTTATACATAATCATATAAAAATTTCTCTTGTTTTAAGCCATTAAGTTTGTGGCAATTTGTTACACAGTTGCCCAGAAAACTCATATAGCTTAATAAGGCATATTTCCTTGGGGCACTTGGGTAGCTCAGTCGGTTAAGTATCTAGCTCTAGATTTTGGCTCAGGTCATGATCTCAGGGTCATGAAATCAAGCCCCTCTCCAGCTCTCTCTCTCTCTCTCTCTCTCCCTCTGCTCCTCCTACCACCATGAGCACTCTCTCTCCCTAAAGTAAATAAATAAATCTTAAAAAAAAAAGCATATTTCCTTTACCCCATATTTAAAGTTATATATATTTCCCCAAAATACAAGTAAGAAATAAAACAAAACAAAACAAAACAAAAACAAATAAAATTATCTGCCCTAAATGCAACATAGCATAATGTATTGGATCCTGGAACAAAAAAAAGGGCATTACTGGAAAAACTTTAAAAATTCAAAATATTCTGTAGTTCAGTAAACAGTAGTATACCAATGTTAATTTTTAATTTTGACAAATACAGCATAGTATATAAGATGTTTAACATTAGGGGGAGCTCAGTGAATTATATATAGGAAATGTCTCTACAATTTTGCAACATTTCTATAAATCTAAAATTATGCTAAAATTAGAAAAAATTTTAAATAATTTTGCCACTTAAAACCAAGATGGAAACTTACCTACTTCAATGTCCATTAGACAAAAGTTATTTTTATTTGTCCTATTAATCAATCATTCTATATTTGAAAAAAAAATTAAAGTGGTGTATGATTTGGAAAACACAAGTATATTCAAAACACACAATTATCAACCACAAGACCACATACCAACAGTTTGGAAATATCACCAGCTTCACCATAGTGGCCCAGAAAATGACATCAGATATGAACTCCACACCCACATAAACCATTTTTATTAGGAAACCAATTGACTTATTTTTGTTATAGCAACCAAAATTTATCTTTTTAAAAAAGCCTCAGAATTAAAGTATGGAAAATCATGGTAATGTCACATCTTTAATACTATCTAACATTTACTGAGAATTTCTTATATACCTTAATTTATATGGATAGACTGCTATATTTAATCCTTCTAATACCACTTGTCACCATCTTACCCGCTAGAAATTTTAGTCATAAGAGGTTTAATAAGTGTTCAAGATGACATATTAATAAGTGACAGAGCTGGGACATAAACTCAAAAACTTCTAATTCACCAAAATCTACTGATTTTGCTTCACTTAATGAAAATGGAGTGGAGATGATCCAGTTATTTCGTAACATCCAAGGTAAAACTTTTTCCTTCTATGGTTTGTGTGGCACTTTCACCCTTTATACTTCAGCCATGCTAACCTTCACTTTGCTAACATGAAAACTTTGATTAACTGCAATATGACAAAATTTAATGCACATTCACGTAAGCAAAAGAAAGTGACCCAAGAGTGCTTATCTCTTTCTGCCCCTCTGATCTATTGTCTGCCCCTCTATACTCTACACACGTCTCAGGAGGCTCAGTGGACTGCATCGCCCTGGTTTCTGACTGGTTTCAGCCAATGCAAGGCAAAAGCAGAAGGCAGAGATTGGATGATACTTCCTTCCCCTCTGCTTGCTCTTCGGTCAGGCCATTGTTTTAGTCTGACCAGGCTGCACAGTATCTTTGGTCACTGCTCCTGCAAGAGCAGCACCTCTTCTACAATCAGCTTTTACCAAGTTTTGGTAATATCTTCTTTCTCAGCAAATAGTTACATCATTAAATTATTTTCAGTGTCTTTTGTTTATTGTGCTATCTGCTTCATGAAAAGATCCTGACTGATATACCCAACATCAGGTTAATAATAGATGATTATCCCTTATGTTTTCCCCAGTGTTATACTCTCTGCATTTTAATACCATACTTTTCTTTAATGAGAAGTATCCCTTTATATTGCTCTTGCAGTTAGGCCCCAAATTAGGTTCCTTTTCTTTCAATTTATGTTTTTTTCCTCAGAGTTAAGCATAATTTCATCTAAATTCAATTTCTTTCATTTGGGATATCAAGGTGTTTTCATAAATAATATTTACCTTCAATATCTCCATTTAACCCTGCAAAATTTGTAATTATATTTGACAGTTGATGTGTTCTTTGCCTTGACACTGATTATTGCCATTTCTGATCTCAGCAAAAAAGCTTCCTTAAAAATGGATTGAGTGCATATTATTTTCAATATTCTAGGTTCCCCCAAAAGGCCTAATTATATCAGGAAAATGCATAATTCAAGACATTTGAAAAAATATGTTGTCAAATCAGATAAACATTTCCCTTCCAGATAGTTCCAATACGGTACTAAATTGGAAATACTGAATCTAGGCAAAGATGTAGATTTCTATTACCTTTTAGAAGATTATAACAGGCCTAAGGATTCTTCCATTGAAGTATATTTTGTTGCTTTTTTAAAATAGAAAAGTTGTATGGAACTCTCATCAAATTAGGAAATAACCCTATTGACCCTGAGGATCTGTTATTTTTGAACCAGATAAGGAGGCTCATTTAACCACTTACTATTTCTTTTTAGATGTATATCTCATTTCCAAATAAGATAGTTAATAAGAGCATTGTCATGGTCACCAAGTAAAATTCAGATTTTGCTGAGGATAATAGTGAAATTATTCTGTTCTAATTAATGATAACATTAAGCCATTATGATTTTCAATATATTTTAAATGTAAGCATGTAGGCTATAAAGAAAAATCACTATTTTTATTTATGTTCATGGAAAAGATTGATGTTTAATATAATGTGATATTTCAGAAATTTATTAAACTTAATTTTTTCCCAAAATTTCTTATTAAAACAAAAACCCATTATCATTGAGGAAACTCTTGTTTTGATGCTACATTAAAACTGGGTGAATTCATAAAGTAATGAAAATGATAATTTCAATACATTCTCTTTCAGCCATCATTCTTCGAAGATTCAAACAAATAGTGATTAAGAAGAAAAGAGTACTTAGAAAAAGTCATGCTATATAGGCATTTTGTTATATACTTACATGAAGGTACTGATATTGTTAATAGGCTCAGTTTATGATGTTTGCATGATTCTATTTCAGTAACAAAATACATATTTGTTTTGTAAAGTACGGAATAGCATATTCATTTGTATTGCAAAAATCTATTGCTTATCGTGTATAACTTATTTAATGAAAACCGTGTTTTACTGGGAGAAACAAAAACATAGAAAAATATGAAAGAGAAGTTGTTTAGACAGGGCTTAAAGAGAATATACGACAGCTATGCATACAACATTCAATGTAAAATTCACTCACTAATCATTCATATCCTAGTATTATAGCAAGTTATCTGAAGCCAGGAATATGTAAAATGCTATAGTATATCACGGATGTGGATAACTTTATAAAAAAGTAAGATCTTTCAAATAAAGTAAAATATTCATACTGCTGTGCAATGTTATGGGGAAAATTATGAAAATATTTCATGTCACACAGATGTACATTATTTATATTGTGGTAGAGTCCTAAAAGGTCTTGTTAAACCTGAAGAGGTATTTGACATTTGATTTTTATGAAAGAGAAAGAATTACAAATTTGCTGGTTTTTCTGTGATTTCAAATGACTATGTAATGTTACCCAGCGGGTAAATTAGATACAATACGCACACTTAATCTGTTCCTTTGACATAACAGAAACATTTTAATCATTACTTAAAAAAAGAAAAAAAAAACTACAAAAAACAAAATCCTATTGCTCTCCATTTCTGGTAAGAATGGAGCAAAATACTTCCAGAATAATTCCCCCTTACATAACAACTATAAAATGTGGATATAACACAAAAAGCAGCAACCTGAAAAAACTGTGTTGCGGAAGAACGTTACACAAAGTGAATTCCCACTTCTGTGGCTTTAAATCTGAGGCCAATTGCAGAAGGGACAACGTGCAAGCGGGCAAGTGTGCTAATGAAAAAACTGTAGTTGGAGAAATCGTGGTCCCACAGGAAAATGGAGGAACCAAAGGAACTAAAAATAAAGCGAAGGTATTCCCAAGTTCTGTATACCCACATCTATGACCAATCCTGGAATCACACATGTAGGACATAGATTTAAAGCTAAACTTCAGCTAAAGACCGAACAGCTAAACTTAGACTGGAGCTCCTGCCCAAAACACAGAGTTGCAGTTCACATCCAGACATGATAACTACCTGGTAAAACAAAAGAAATAATACTCATTTGGGATAAATAACAATATCTGTTTTCTTCACAACTTAATTTTCTCAGTGTTCAGGATATGATACAAAAATTACTCAGCATACCAATAGTCAGGAAAATGAAACACATTCTAAAGAGTGTGACAAAATTATCTGGGACCAACACCAAGATGAATCAGTGCTGGAACTAGAAGACAAAGATTTTAAACTGGTTTTGATAACCTTGCTCAATTTAACACAAACAAGCAAAAACAGTAAATACAAACCCGCAAAGAATAAAAAGATCAGAAATCATGGCAGAGAAAAATAATAATCAATAAACTCAATGAAATTATAGAATGAAAAACATAGTATCTAAAATTTAAAATTTCCTACATGGACTGAACTTTTTAAGGTAAATGACAGAAGAAAATGTTAACTTGAATAGATCAACATAAATCATTCAATTAAAAAAAGTGGGGGGGGGGTAGAAAAATGTAAACGGCAGCCTGGGTGGCTCAGTGGTTTAGTGCCACCTTCAGTCCAGGGCGTGATCCTGGAGACCCCGGATGGAGTCCCACATCGGGCTCCCTGCATGGAGCCTGCTTCTCCCTCTGCCTGTGTCTCTGCCTCTCTCTCTCTCTCTATCTCTCTTTGTGTCTCTCATGAATAAATAAATAAAATCTTTTAAAAGAAAAGAAAAGAAAAGAAAAATGTAAACAGAACTCAAGGCCTATTTGATAACATCAAACAGTCCATCAAATGCGTAATAGAGGCCTAAAAGGTGAAGAAAGAAAGAATGGCACAAAAATATATATTTCACAAAATAATATAAAAAATTTCCTAATTTGAGAAAAGACAAAGTTTAGATATAAACTCTCAATAACCATTAAGAAGATAGCTAAATAAACAAATCATATGGAGTCACATCATGATCAAAATATTGAATATGAGGAACGCCTGGTGGCTCTGTCATTGAGTGTCTGCCTTTGGCTCAGGGCGTGATTCCAGACTCCCAGAATCGAGTCCTGTATTGGGCTCCCTGCAGGGAGCCTGCTTCTCCCTCTGCCTGTGTCTCTGCCTCTCTCTCTCTCTGTGTCTCATGAATAAATAAATAAAATCTTTAAAAAAATACTGAATATGAAAGATAAAGAACAAAGTTTAAAAGTGGTAAGACAAACATCTACATGCACACATATGTACACACACATTACATACAGGCAAAAGGGTCTATTGATTAAGGGTCAAATTCTCAACAGAAACTTCAAAGCAAAGAGAGTGGAACATATTTAAAATTCTGAAAGAACTCAGAGCTGGATGTTGTCATTTAGGTTTATAATGTATTTAAAGTCCTAAAAAAATTAAGAAAAAATCAGTGCTAATGTTGTTGCAGTTTGACTTCTGAAATAGAAATACACTTCTTTAAAAAAAAAAAAAAAGAAAAGAAAAGAAAAGAAATACACTGCCTGTATTTCAGTTCTAAGTTTATGTATATAAAAATCATGTATACAATACATTGGGCCATTCCGCTAAAAAATGGAATTACTTTTGCATTAAGAAATTTAGTTAATATTCTTCATGCATACATTGCTAGATGACGGAGGTATAACAGTTGTAGGCAAGGTTGCATGATCTTAGAATTTTTCCATTATTTTCTGCTCACTCTTCCTTTCTACCAGCCTCAGGAAAGCCCAAAAGATAGATATTTACATTTTGGACTGAAGGAAGTAAGAAGTTACATAGTTGCTGTCTTAAAAATCTCTATTTCTCAGTCTGGAATACCTTATTTTATTCTCTGGGATAGAAATTTCAGGCATCAGTGCTAGACGGAAGAAGTTTGAAAACAGAAAATGATCTTTTCTTCAGCCACTGAAATAACTGCATGCAAACCATTGCATTTTCCACAAATATGAGAAAGAATAATGCTCAAAAACCTCAAAAGATGGGTGCAATATTGAAATACTATGATGTATTTTATCACGCGTATTTAATTATTGGTATTGTCTATCATTAACTAATTCAGTGTAATAATAGTTTAGTGCCTTACAAACACCCTTACTGTACACATTTGTCCTGGAAATGTCAACAGTCAAAAATCATTCTAATCAAACAAATACATAGGATGACAAAATATGTTTGAATTGCAGGTGAATGCTACCAGTATTTAAAAAATAGTTGCATAACAGCCTTTAACTTGTTGGAGTTATAATATCAAATACTCATTTAAATGCTTAAGCTCTTTTTGATTTATCTGTTTCCAAATACCCACAAGGCCAGAAGTATGGGAAGCAGCCAAGGAGAGCAGAATGCCTGTGTCAAGAGGAGACGGAGTATTTTCCATGGATATAAATTTAGAGACTGAACAGTCAGTATAGAACATTTCCTTTGGTTGTCCTTTTTATTTTCTTTCTGCTAATTTGCAAAAGCTCTCTTTGCTTTAAGGTTAGAATGATTTCTAAGATACCCTCAGCTATTAAGAAATATAAAAAACAAGGGACTCTGCTTTTTGTTCATCAAAGGTGTTTTTTGTTGTTGTTGTTGTTAAATATAATGCAGCCTACATGTAATCATCAGTATCCGGACTTTCTTCAGATGTTCTTGGGATTGTTGGACGTATCATAATTCCAGACTTCAAGTTATGTTACAAAGCTGTAGTAACCAAAACAGTATGATACTGGCACAAAAATAGACATATAGATCAATGGAACAGAATAGAAAGCGTAGGAATAAGCCCACAATTATATGGTTAATTAATGTTTGACCAAGGAGGCAAGAATATGTGCTGGGAGAAAGTTAGTCTCTTCAACAAATGATGTTGGGAAAGTGGGATAACTACATGTACAAGAATGAAACTGGACCACCTTCTTACACCATCTACAAAAATAAACTCAAATGGATTAAGGATGTAAATGTGAGACCCGAAACTATAAAAATCCTAGAAGAGAGCATAGGCAGTAATTTACCTGACATCAACCATAACATCTTTTAAAAGTGTCTCTTGATGCAAGGGAAACAAAAGCAAAATAAACTGTTGGGACAATTAAAATAAAAAGCTTCTGCACAGCAAATGAAACAACCAACACAACTAAAAGACAACTTACTGAATGGGAGAAGACATATTTGCAAATGACATCTAATAAGGGATTAGTATCCAAAATATGTAAAGAATTTATATAACTGAATACCAAAATACTCCCCAAATAATTCAATAAAAAATGAGCTGAAGACATGAACAGACATTTCCCCAAGAAGACACACAGATGGCCAAAAGACACATGAAGAGATACTCAACATCAATTGTCATCAGGGATATACCACAATGAGATATCATCTCACACGTGTCAAAACGGCTAAAATAAAAAATTCAACAAACAAATGTTAGGAGGATATGGAGAAAAAAGAACCCTCATGTATTATTGGTGGGAATGCAAACTGATATAGCCACTGTGGAAAACAGTATGGAGGTTCGTCAAAAAATTAAAAATAGAACTACTATACAATCCAGTAGTTCCACTACTGAGTATCTACCATAAAATTCTGGAAGCACTAATTGAAAGGGATATATGCACCCCTATGTTTATTGCAGCATTATTTATGATAGCCAAACTATGGGAGCAGCCCAAATGTCCATCAATAGATGAATACATAAAGAAGAAGTGGTATATATACAAAATGGAATATTATTGAGACATCAAAAAAATGAAATTTTGCCATTTGCAACAATATGGATGAATCTAGAGAGTATAATGCTATGTGAAATAAGCCAATCAGAGAAAGACAAATACCATACCATTTCACTCTTATGTGGGATTTAAGAAACAAAACAAATGAACAAAGAAAAAATAAAGAGGCAAAAAAACAGTTTCTTAACTACAGAGAAAAAGTTTATGGTTACCAAAGGGGAGTTAGTAGGGGGACAGGGGAAATAGATGAAGTGGATTAAGAGTTAGTAGGGGGACAGGGGAAATAGATGAAGTGGATTAAGAGTATACTTGTTTTATGAGCACTAAGTTATATATGGAATGTAGAATCACTCTATTGTAAATCTCAAACTAATATAATGCTATATATTAAGTACAATAGAATTAAAGTTTTTTTAAAAAAGATGGATGTAAGCTGAACATATTATGGTAATTATTTTACAACATATGTAAATCAAACCATCATGCTGCATGCCTTAAACTTATATAATGATGTATGTCAATTGTTTCTCTATAAAACTGAAAAGCAGGGGATCCCTGGGTGGCTCAGCAGTTTAGCGCCTGCCTTTGGCCCAGGATGTGATCCTGGAGTCCCGGGATCAAGTCCCGCATCGGGCTCCCTGTGTAGAGCCTGCTTCTCTGCTTCTCACTCTACCGGTGTCTCTGCCTCTCTCTCTCTGACTCTCATGAAAAATAAATAAAAGATTTTTTAAAAAATTTAAAAATAAATAAATAAATAAATAAATAAATAAATAAATAAAACTGAAAAACAATTTTAAAAAAAACTAAAGAGAAATATACATTTATATACATCAGACAAACATTTTCAGGTCTTGACATTACTATTTGACTTTTGAAACAGAGCCATACTGCATGCATTTCAAGCCCTCTACCTCAAAGTATCCTTGAATGTGGCTACACATAATTCATGTCAGTCCTCACCTAACAATAAGTAGCACATAAAAGCAGCATGAAAATTTCTACAAGAGTACAATATTCAGGATTCCTGGTTGGGATATAGGACCTGGAAAATTAGTCATCACATTTCAGGTTGCTAGCATCTAAAAATCAATTCTGGAAAGAAACTTCTCTTCTTAAAGTTTATAGCTTATATACAACATAATCTCATTTATATTATTTATTTTGTTGGGGTTTTTTTGTGGTGTGCCTTTGGAACCATATCAAAACTGTAGTTTTATTTATTTTTTTAAAGATTTTTTTATTTATTTATAGAAAGAGAGAGAGAGAGAGAGAGGAAGAGACACAAGCAGAGGGAGAAGCAGGCTCCATGCAGGGAGCCCAACGTGGGACTTGATCCCAGGTCTCCAGGATCACACTCCAGGCTGCAGGCAGCACTAAACCGCTGTGCCATCCGGGCTGCCCAAAACTGTAGTTTTGGAAAAAATGTAGATTATTATATTTTTATATTTTATTTATGATGACAACATATACTGGTACACCTCAAGAACTGTTCACAAAAGGGCTTTACTTTTATGAATAAAAACTTTTCAGGTGTTCTGCGCATTCAGTCTTTATAGAAGCCCTATGATAATATTCAAGACAGACACTATCATCTCCATTCCACTGGTGAGAAAGCTGACTTGAAGAAGGGTTCACTGACTAAAGTTCCTCTAACCTAACAGGAAATGGGACAAGAACTAATTGTTTTCTGATTTACATTCCAGGGTATATTAAGAAAAACTGGGCTCTAGGATTGGATAGATTTTGTTGGAAACCTCAATCTACTATGTGCCATTTAAGAATGAATTTGCTATTTATTACTTGAGGTAAAGTTTCATGATTTCTTTCTGAAACTCAGATTTATGATCTAAAGTGGGAGGATTTAAAAAGATTTTCCTTGCAGATTTGTTGACAGGAGCCAGAGGATTCAATTAGCAAATCACCTGAAATAAAATATTTACTCAATGAGCACACCTATCATCACTGTCCCCATGGTTGTTCTCTTGTCACTATCATCATCACCATCATCATCATCAATATATACTGCCATAACAAATAACCATACCTTTCATTCTTTCTGGCTAGAACTATTCTCTCCCATTAACCATGAACTCTGAGGTAAAAAATAGTCTTCTAGCCTTTTCTATATTCCCTAGAATTTAGTATAACACATAGAAATATTTAATATTATATAAAGAAAGAATAAATCTAAAAGATATTATTTGATAAAGCAGTGAATATATTATCTATACTTTTCTCTAAGATATTTAATGTTAAACCATGACACATTTTGGTAGTTGTTAAAGGAATTTTAATATATCTCATCTACCTTCCTTGAAGTTTTAAATTGACAGTCTTAGAGATAAATAATCTTGAAGTTCAAATAGTCTGAGGTCATGAGTAACTTACTTCTGTGAAGTTTATATGTAAAGAAAAATCTCTAAACATTTTTCATTGCACTTAGGACAATGAAGATTTGTCATCTTAATTAAAATTTGTTTTACTTTAGTATTCCGTCACAAATACAAGTACTCAAATGTAAAGTTATTCAAATGTACGTAGTCACTATTA
The DNA here is from genome assembly GCF_018345385.1 of Vulpes lagopus. NCBI lineage: Eukaryota > Metazoa > Chordata > Mammalia > Carnivora > Canidae > Vulpes > Vulpes lagopus. The sequence goes on along the minus strand of NC_054828.1, from coordinate 100,886,705 downwards.
TTATAAATTCTCCAGTAAGTTCCTTCAAATTGGCCTTTTCTGTCTTTTGCAATGAATGCTATACAATTCGATCAAGGTAAGTTTTTCAACACTTCAAAACATTTATGTTATCTCTCCCTAATATGATAAGTTCTTTTAAAGGAAACTTTTCTCCTAAAAATTCGACACATTCCAAAATCTTCTTTTACCATCTATAATGTTCCAAAATATACTAGATGCTGAGAATAAAGAAATAAATAAAACCTCAGCCTTCCCATCAAGAAGCTGATTAAAACGATAAGTAAGGAAGTTTATATACCAAGCAAGTACAGTTAGTTCACCCACAGTGTTGGGGGTAAGAAGGTAGCGGAGCCCAGAAGGCGAGATGTATAGGAAGTCTCTTCAGAAGTAATGTTCTGACTTCAGTAAGCCTTAGAATAAATGAGTACATCATACAGAGAAAGAGGAAAACAATTTTTTCAGACAAAGGGATTATAGGTACACAGTCCCAAAAGTAAGGGATGCCATCAAGTAGTACTTCAAAGTAACTGGAAAAATTTCAGAGAGGAAGGGATCTGAAATGACTTGACAGAGTCTAAACTTCATCTTGAAGATGATGTGATGATGTCAGAAGCTAGAACCTAAGACATGACTTTTACTGCCCGCCTCCTTGTATTCAATGACCTTTGTCCCACACTTTTCCTTAAGCCCTTCTTTCCAGCTTGTTCCTTAACTCAGGCAAATAGTGAAATCAACCCTCAAGCAATAGTGACTGTCTTGACAAGACCTCTAACCAGCCCAGACCACCCAGACCTGTTTGAATGTAACCCCCCAACTCATGCCTGTGTGGAAGGACCATGTAGTGACCTTTAAAATAATTGACCATTACCTTTACCTCATTATAATAACTGAAATCTCAGCCCAGGGAGGAGCACAAGCCTCATTCACATAACACAGAATGTATATATAGGTATGTTTCCTCAAGGTGCATGAGTGACCTTATGCCTACCTCTACAAATGGAGACAGGGATCCTCTCTTCCAATATTCATCCTAACTCTAAATTAAAGGAACCTATCCATCCTTGCTCAGAGAGTCACAGCTTTGGAAGTTACTCCCCAGGATTTCCTTTGCTGCAAATAAAGTTTACTTTGTGTGGCAACTCTACCTGGTGTATCTGTGACTCACCAAGGAGCGAACTTACATTGGATCCATTACAAAGATAGTCAGGAAGTTTTAAATAAACAAATGTCATAATCACATTCATGTCAGAGAACAATGATTCTGAAAACAGTGTGGAGAATGGATTGGAGGCCAGCATCACTACAAAAAGAGAGAACAGGAAGAAAGCTAGTCAGAGCATGCAATGAGACTGGTTATAGAATATAATTCAAAGATGTATTTCCATAAAGTCCTTGGGCATCACAGTTTGTTAAGCATCTGCATCTCCAGAAAAAAAAAAGCCCTGATTTTTAACATTTGTTGATTTCCATTCTATAAATATTCCCATCATGGCCAATTTCAAGGTACCAACATGTATTTGAATGTACAGTTAGGAAAATATGCACAGAAGCACACACGCACACACATGCAATTTTCACTTTCGTAATGGTGCTATTTGTAGCACAAATGTTTCTAATTTAGATAAAGTCCCATTAGTTTATTCCTTCTTTTGTTTCTTGTGCTTTTGGTGTATGTATAAGAAATCATTGCCTAGTCCAATGTCATAAAGATTTATGCTTATGTTTTCCTCTAAACATTTTATCATTTAAGGTCTTACATTCAGGTCTTTGATCCATTTTGAGTTAATTTTTTTTAAATGGTGGGCAGTAGAGGTCCAAGTTCACTCCTTTGCATATGGAATCAATGGCCTATCCAATTTTCCTAGCAGTTTCATAAGAAATTTATGGTTTGGGTTTCTGTTTTATAAATAGGAGAGATCTACATCATCATGATCAGTTATATTTGTCTGTGTCTGAGGACTCCATATTCCTACATGTCCATATGTAAGAATATGTATATCTGTGGGTTTTGTTTGTTTAGTTTTGTTTTTTGTTTTTTCTAACTCTTAGTGTCCTTTTATTTTTCCAGCTTACTTAAATATAACTGACACATAACAATGAAGGTATACAATGCTTTGATTTGATACACTTATGTGTATTTCAAAATAATTACCACCAGAGTTTTAGTTAGCAACTCTATCATGTCACTTAATTACCATTTATTTTTTGTGGTGAAAATATTTAAGATCTACTCCCTTAGAAACTTCCAAGTATATAACAGTATTATTAACTATAATCATCATGCTATACACTAGATCCCAAGAACCTATTCATCTTATAACCGGAAGTTTGTACCCTTTGGCCAACATCTCCCCACTTCTCCAACATCCCAACCTCTGGCAAACCACCATTCTACTATCTCTTCCAATTAGTTTAGCTTTTTAGAATGTCACATATAAATAATACATTATTTGTCTTTCTCTGTCGGATATTTCGTTGTCTTATGCAAGTTCCTTGGTAAGTTATAAGCTTTTATTATTGTGCTTTTAAGATTCTTTGTATCTGACCTTTGATACTGACCCGCTACTTCGGGCCAGCCCTCTCCTGACTGGGGCTTGGGACTCCCAGGATTGTACCATCCCAACCACTAACTTGGGGCTGGGGCCCCTTCCCTCCACATATACCTTGGGTTTGTGCATGTTTTCTGCTGGGTGGGATCAGAGGGCGATTTCTCTTTTATGTGTACATACGCTAAATAAACGTAATTTTAAAAACGTAAAAAAAAAAAAAAAGGTATTGTTAAAATACCTTTTACCTAAAAAAAGTTTTGTTAAAATGCGTTGTGGAGAGGATCTCTTTAAGTTGACTTTGTTTGATGATCTAAACTTCATGAATTCAGATATCCAAAATACTCTTGGTCATTTCTTTTAATATGCTTTCTCACCCCTTCTCCCCCTGTTCCCCTTCTGGAACTTAACTGATTCACAGATTGATCCTTTTGATGGCATCCCAAAAACTATACAGAATTTAATTCATTCTTTTTCATTCTTTTTTCTTTGTTCTTCTCCAACTGGATACTTTCAAAGTTCCTATTTTTAATCTCACTGAAACTTTGTTCTGCTTGATCCGGTCTACTGTTGATGCTATCTATTGCATTTTTCATTTCATTCATTGCATTCCCTAGCTCCAGAATTTGATTCTTTCTTATTATTTCTCTTTGTTAAATTTCTCATTTTGGTTATGTATTATTTTCCTAACTTCATTTAATTTTCTTTGTTTTCTTGTGGCTCATTGAGTTTCCTTAAAACAGTTCTTCTGAATCCTTTATCTGATAAATCAGAGATCTCCATGAATTTGGGTTCAGTTACCAGAAGATAACTGATCCTTTGGGGTCATCTTATATCCTTGATTTTTCATGTTCCTTAAAATTTTGTGTTGCTATCTTCATATTCAAAGTCATAGTCACCTCCTTCAGTCTCTAATAACTGACCACTCCAATGTATCCAAATTCACATTTTTTGCTCCTACAGAGCAGAATACTGGAACTTCTCTGGAAATATGAAATACCACAAAGGCTCTCTCATTTGCTTAGCTATTGTTTTCCAGGATCTAGAGGGATCTTGGCCAAGAAGTGCTGAAGCCAGTTCATGGGCCACCACAAGGTCCATAGCCAGGACTGAGGTTTACCTTCTTGTTATCCGATGCACAGATCAGTGAGACTCCTCCTGGGATGCTGGATCATTAGCTCCCTCAAAAACATTCTTAGCCATGGATGGTTGCCAAATTTTTGTTGTTGAGGATGGGAACAATAAACAAGGGATGTCTTATGCCACTTTGATGCTGATATCACTCCACTGTCTTGATTAACTAAAATAGCTATAGGGTCCACCTTAGGATATACAGAATAACTCAGGATTTGTATTATAGCAGTGCTGTATCAAGTGGCACTTGAGAGCAGTAGCCCTCAAAGTGTGGTCCCTGGAGTAGCATCAACAAGTACTGGTACCTGACAGAATGGAAACTTTAGACCACATCCCAGACCTACTGGATCAGAAACTCTGAGAGTGGGGCCCAGCACTCTATTGTGCTAGTCCTCCAATTGACTTCAGAATACAGACAGTTAGATTGAAACAAAGTTGGATTCTCCATGCACTAATACTGAAAGGGGACCAGGAGGTTGAGAGAACAGGCAATTAGACAACTGAGATGGTAAATGCCCTGAGACGGTAAATCCTGAATGTCTTTGCTGAAAAGTGAAGAATTAAAGGATTATAATAGTTGGAGAAATAAAGGAGAACAGGAGCCAATGTGAAATAGAAACACAGGTCTATTGGAAGTAAAGAAGTGAGAGACATCACTCACCATTCTCCATTTTTGAGAGTCCAAGCCCACCTTTCTCTTGTTGCCTTACAGAGTCTCAGTATCAAGGCTTTAGCAAGAAAGGCCTGTCAAAGTTATTTTGTAAACAATATGAAAATCCTATGAATGAGGATTCATCAAAATTAGCCCACATGGTTGTATTCTGGCCCTCCTTTACTTTGCTTCACAAGATATACAAAGAGATGAACACAACAGTTCAGCCCCAGTAGATTTACTAGGGGTATCTATAATTTCATTTTTATCTAAATGTTAACCTCTCGTTACAATTAACCAATGGCTATCTGCTAAGTAAATATTTATTATTTACAATGGTCATAATGGCAAACTTGGCATCCCATGGTGTTAAATCACATGAGGCACTGGTCCACATCAAATGATGACTAAACGATAACTAAAAAGTGATTTCGTTATTGTTTTGTTTTTTTCAGTTTTACTCAAAAAAGGCATGAATTTCAATGTCATTAGTTCAAAAATATGTGTTTTACCAGAAGATAATCACAAATGAGACTGACTCTGAGGAGTCATTTAATTTCTAACCAAGTGAAAGTGGAAATCATTGTTTGATCCAGAGACTCCAATGGGTCTGTGTTCAAACTGAAGGATAAAGTAAACAAGATCTCTGTAGCCCAATTTCGCCTGAGAGTGAAATTTTAAAATTATGATGTAAAATAAGTCTGTAATAATGTTACCAACTTATATGAAAGAACACAAGAATTGTATACTATCATTGTTAAATTTATCTTAAAATTATTTTTCACAATCATTAGAGATGCCAGACAGATGCTAATGGCAGAAAATTTACTTTTTGTCCCATTTAAATGTATCTAACATCATGTTTCACAGTCCACAGTAAAATGAAACCTACATCAAAAATTAGGTCATCTAGTGATTCTGAAAAGATCTAATCAAACTGAAAAGAAAAGTTATCAGGAACATAGTAAGGAAAAATAAACTATCTAAACTATGTCTAGGTGGTAAAAACAGAATTCAAAATATCAAAAGACACCCACAAGACATTTTTAGGTGAGCTAATGGCTAGAATCTGAGGGTTTTGCACTTCATTCATATGAGCTATTCCTGGAAGGGAGTAGATCTCATCAGGAAACAAGTAGTAATGATTATGGAAGATTTTAGGTTAGGCTATTGATTTGACTCAGTTTGATATAACCTGGCACAAAGCCACTCTTGGGAGTCAGCAAGACAGAAACACTATCCCATATATCATAAATATTTATTTTACACAAGAACGTATCTGTCCTGCATTTCAGGAAATGCAGCCTTAAACTATAATTTATTTTGTTACCACTTCATAATCTTAAATCTTTGCTGTATTTTTGTTAATCACACTTGAACTCAGTGACATTAATTCATCCTCCTCTCATTGCTTTCAAACAAAATCTAACTCTTCTTTCCCATTCTTTAAAATATTGCCAGAAAAAGTTATCTAAAACTTGAAAATAAGGCAAAAAGGTGTCTACTTCAATGTTGTACCGGGCAAAAACCACTTGGGTATTACCTAAGAATATGATCTTTGTTCATTTCACTGTTTATATCTGATTTAAGTTCCAAGAAATAGTAAAGTAACTTGTAAACTTGTAGTTTTTTGTATATGAGCAATGTAAATAATTCCTCTCTAATAAAACATATAACCTTAAAGACACATGGCTCTGTTAGACATTTATCAGTTTTGTATTAATCTAGCAATCCTATTCTGCTATAAATACACTAGCTTCCAAAATGTTCTTTGAATTAGTTAAAACATCTTACTGGTTCCTTCATTAATTAATAAGTTAGATAAAAACTTTCACATTCTAAATTTGCATAGTTATGATTTTACCTCTTTGAAACCTATGCTTTAAGAGCAGCTTGGGTGGAATTCATAGCTCTATGGTCACTATTAGACAAAAAAATTTCAATCTAGTCTAGATTAAAATTATAATCTCTGATTTAATTTAAATCTCCTCACCTCCCTCTCATCACTACTCAAGCCACAGTAAGACTTAAAGTGGGAAGAGGGGTTGGTCTGCATTTATTCTTCCTGCTTTTCTCTGAATGTATAGTTTTGTCCTCAGTAGTGTTAGAAATTAAAAGAAAGAAAGGAAAATGTGTACTTCTGTCTCTATTTAACTATCTCTACTATTGCCTTTGGGGTGGTACATTGTGTGGCAGGCACACAAATACTAGGGCTCCCAAAGGGATCATGTTTGAGTTCTATGAGAAGTAGCATGGGTAGGGCCTCACACAGCTCAGTTCCCTCAGGTGGGAGATATACTATGGCTTGATATCTTCTTATCCCATTCTTGAACATTATACCTCAGTTACACAACCTGCTTTATCCTTATGCAAGGTACCCTTGAGCAGAGTACCAAAATTATGGCTCACACCCTTTAAACCATGGGAAACTCATGCATCTGTGTCCCCCCATTTAATCTATTTTCCATTGATCAGATAGGTACTAGGCAGACATGACAGATTAAGTTCATCTATAACCAGGGTGGAAGTGCCAGTCTCTCCTTTCACAGATTCCACAATCTTAAAAAGTGATTCTTTTAGAACCCTTTCTTTTGGTTTTTGTGGTAGACAGTATCATGCCACCTCCAAAGATGTATACAATCCAATCCCAAGAGCCTGTGACTATGTTAAATTACACAACAAAGAATTAAGGTTGCAGATGCAATTAAGGTTGCTTGTCAGCTGACCTTAAACTTGGAAGATTATCTTGGATCATCTGCAATCAAAAGGATCTGTGAAAGAAGAAGGAGGCAGAAGAGTCAGACTCAAGCCATGCTTTTGGCTTTCATGAATCATGGAATGTGGGCAGCCTACAGAAGCTGGAAAGGCAAGGGAATGGATTCTCTCCTAGAGCCTCCAGAAAGGAATGCAGTCCTGCTGACAACTTAATCTTAGCCAGTGAGGCCCATTTTGGACTTCTGAACTACAGAACTGTAAGATAATAAACCTGTGTTGTTTTAAGCCACTAAGTTTGTGATAATTTGTTATGGCAGTGGTAGGAAACTAACACAACTTAAATGGGCTTTAAGAGCCACTATTCATTTTCCCTTCTGGTCCTCGCAGTCTGATATCCAAAGATGCTCAAATTTCTAGCCTCCTCCTTATATAGGTAGTGGGAGAGAGGGGAACTGAGGCATGTAGGATTCCCTCACCCCTAGAAAGTGTGAAAAATATACGTCAAGCTCCCTAGTCTCTCTTTTGAATATGGTACCCATGGTTTCACTTTGTGAATTTAACTGCAATCTTAAGATGACAGGAAAGGATCTATCTATCTGACTCACTATGGGAGAAAGGAATTTGGTTTAAAAACCTATTGCTAACATGCCTATTAGGTGTCAACATCCCATCCTGGGTACTTGTTTAAAATATTGATTAATGAACTTTATTCCAAACCTATCTAGTCAGTATCTCTGGGTTTGATGAAGGCCCAAAGCATATGTTCTATACCTTCCAAAACTCAAAAACTTGATAAACTCTGTCATGCAGGATTGTATGTTTTCACCTCACTTCTCACTATTATAGAAACCCAGAAGCCTACAGACAGAGCTTTTGTTTTTATAGCTAGAAGGTATGTACAGCTATATTTGACAGATCAAGAACCTGAAAACTAGATAGGATAAGTGATTTGACTAAAAACACACAATACTTGACTGACAAAGTAGGGAAAAGGCAACAGAGCCTTTGCCTTCTGCTTCCACACCCTTTACTCTTATTTGATGTCACTTCTCTTGAAATCAAAAGAGAATAGTGCCTTTTAGAAGCAAATGCATTTATTATAGGCTTGTTTCATTTCCACAGTAGCTCCTTTTTAATTATTGGTATTTCAAGGAATGTGTCATTATAATCCTATACCAACTGTGAGATTTGTAAGTACTTATTACTCAACATTTCCTAGCCAAACAATTATACGGGTTCACTTCTCTTTTTTGGGTCTAAAGCTTTATTGTTGGATTAATGGGGAGCATACTGAGTTATCCTCCACATAAGATACATGGTAATATTCAACTAATCTCATATTTCTGTTTCTGCCATGGAGAACGTTTTACATGTCAATAGTCACCACTGAATTTACTGTTAAAAGAAGTGAAAAGGTTTGCTTTGATCCTGGAAGCCTGTCATTAAAGCTCCTGCCAATTGCCAAAAACTTGAAAGGTTTGCTTCTCAGCATTGAGCACTAGGAAAGTTTAGTCAATTAGACTTGGCTTGATTTTTTTCCTCAGGATGAGTTTTCTACTTTGAAAGACTCCCCAGAAGAATGAATTAATAAGATGTTAAGGAAAGGAAAATTCAGTTCTGAAGTGAACATGGACAAAGGTATCATTATGTATAAAAGGGGCAGAAAGTCTGTCTTAGCTTTGCAGCTCAGCACTCAGACCCTAAGCCTGACTTTTCCAAGAAGAGCAATGTCTTTAGCACTTAAAAACAGACTTAACTGCTAAAACCATCTCAACCCACTTCCTTCCTCTTTACCCTTTCTTCTTGCATGTGGTGTGCAAACCAAATACAAGTCATATTTCCATTAGGTTTAATATTCATTGAGAAGAACACCATCCCACTAGGCCTCCCTGTGGTACTATCCTCAGAAATCAAACGCCCATTCCAGTTGCCAGTGGCTCTCGTGACTGTGTGTTAACCCCAAGCAGGACTGAGATCTGCAGGAAACATCCAGCCTTGGTTTAGGATTCTTTATGTCTTCACTGTCCCTCTTCCCTGGTAGTCTGGATAAATCTTTTTTTTTTTTACAATTTTCTGTTGTAGAAACTGGAAACCTTTCTCAGCTGTACTATATACAATAAATAAAAAAGTTAGTGAATAGGAAAATGGAATCATCAATTGCATATATCATAATATATTTTATATATGTTTATATATAATATAATCATTAGTTGCATATTTTATAATATGATTGGGTCTGAACATGGTACCTTGGTTTTTCCAGTTTACTCCAACATGGCTATTTTGGGGAACTCGAAAAATAAAGCTAAAGAGGCATGCTTAAAATACAGTGCCTTGGGATCCCTGGGTGGCGCAGTGGTTTGGCGCCTGCCTTTGGCCCAGGGCGCGATCCTGGAGACCCGGGATCGGGTCCCACGTCGGGCTCCCGGTGCATGGAGCCTGCTTCTCCCTCTGCCTGTGTCTCTGCCTCTCTCTCTCTCTCACTGTGTGCCTATCATAAATAAATAAAAATTTAAAAAAAAAAAATACAGTGCCTTCTCTTCAACATGCCTCATACATACATTAGTTCAATCACTTCTCTTCTATTATTACATCTAATCGGTCACCAAATCCTCTTGTTTCAACCTTTTGAGATGTCTCAAATTTGCTTTTTTTCTTAGGCTTTGCTACACAACTACACACTAACAAATATCTGATTGCAGCAGACACTTCCCAATCTGTCTCCATTGTTTTGAATCTTTGTCTTCACCACCACACCACTGCCAGATAAATATAGTTATTAGATAAAAACAAATGTCCCTTCTCTGTCAATGCCACAGCAGAATGAACCACAAATTGATATTATCTGACCCCATTGTAGCTAAATTTTTCTTCTAGCTCATTCTACTGGTGCTTAGACCTTTCATGCATGCATTCCACGTGCCTATATTCAATTCTTTGCTGAAAACTTTGAATGCTCTTATCGACTAAACAAGTCATCATTAGCCTTAAAGTTCAAAAGACTTTATGAAGCTTTTTAAACATTTCTCATCTACTTCTCTCTTTTTCTAGAATCCAATTTTAGGTACAATAAATAAGTTCCATTAACCTTGTATTTTCCTTTTTTTTTAAAGATTTATTTATTTGAGAGAAAGGGAAAGTGAGCAGGGGAGAGGAAGGAGCACAGGAAGAGGGAGAGATCTTGAGTAGACAGCAGACCGATCTCATGACCCTGAGATCATGATTTGAACCAAAACCAAGAGTTAGGCCTGTGTCACTGACTGTGTAACCGACTGTGTCAACCAGGTGCCATGAACATTGCATTTTCCTATACTTGCTATCTTATTTATATTTGTTGGTCTCTAATTTCTAAGACTTTAAAAAATTTTAAGCATAAGAGCTTTACTTGGGAACTTCACATTTTATTGGATTTATCCTTCCATTTTAAACAAATAAAAACACTGGAGAAAATACTGGAAATAACAGTTTTTAGGCACTGGACAATAAACAGCACAGAACCATGAACCCTGTAAAAAGAAAAACAAATGAGTTGTGCCCTAAGATTGCCCCAGCTTACTGCCTAGAGAAAGTCTGTAGACTGCAGCATAGGAAAGGGGAAGCCAAACAGAACTTGGCAGTTTCCCTGAGTTGAAGGAATAGACTAGAGAATTTGTAGAGGCCAAGGCAGCTAGGATCAATAGGATAAAATATCAGACAGAAATGAGCTAAATAGAAAAGCTCTAGGGGTCTTCAGAGTCCTTTTTGAATCCTCAGCAGAGTATCGATCAGCTCATGTTTGTGAAAAAACTACTCCAAGCCAGAGAAAAGATCACCACATAAGTATAGGCAAAACACAACCCAGAAAAGTAATTAAAAACGCATCAGATCTAAATGTGAAAGCAAACACTGTAAAACCTAGTAGAAGACCTAAGTGATCTTGGGAAAGCAAATATTTCTTAAACAAAACACAGAAATTACAAACTGTATGGGGGAAAGATAACAAATTACACTTCATCTAATTTACAGAGCTTGACACTTTATGAAACACTGTTACAAAACAAAAAGTTAAGCCACATGCTGGGAAAATACATTTGGAAAACATGTATTTTATGAAAGATTTGTGTCCAAAATATACAAAGAATTCTCACAAATACCTAAATGTTTACAGCAGCTAGATCTATAAATGTCAAAAACCTGAAATAACCCAAGTGTTCATCAACCGGAGATTGGTTACACAAACTGAGATGCATCTTTATAGTGGAATGTTCTAAGAAATTAAAAAAAAAAAAAAAAAGAACAACTTAATAGATGCAACAACATGCCAAGCTGACCCCAAAGGCTACCTACTCCTTTCTGGTTTTCCTCTCTTTACATGTTTTCCTCTTATTACATATTTTACCATTGTTGATATTATTCCCTAGGTCTCTGAGATTCTTTCATTTTTCTTCAACTTGTTTTCTCCCTGTTCTTCACAGTATATAATTTCTGTTGGTAAATCTTCGAGCTCACTGATTTAGTCTACCACTTCGTATCTGCCATCCGGCCCATAGCGTGATCTTTTTTATTTAGTGATTGTACTTTAAAATTCTAGAATCCTCCTCCCTTTTTTCAGTTTCTATTCCTTTACTGATATTCATTCTTTGTTGAATAATTCTTAATTGTGTTCTCCTCAAATTCTACAAACAAGGCTTTCTCTAATTCTTTGAACATATTTAAAATAGCTACTTTGAAATTTTTCTATGACAAATCCAACATCTTAGGGCATGCAAAGTCATTTTCTACTGTTTCGTTCATTTCCTGATTATGTCACACTTTCCTATTTCTTTACATGTTTTATATTTTGTTTTTGCTCTTGCTGTTGTTGAGACTGAACATTTAGACAATATACTGCAGCTGCTCTGTATTTTTATTTTTCCCCTGAGGGTTTTTATTGCTGTTTTATTTTTTTAATTTATTTAACATGCCTGGCCAGGATCTACAGAATCTGTCACACTCTTGGCATGTGTTTGCTGATGACTCTCATTATTTTTTAAAAAATTCTTTCTGTTTTCATTTTTTTAGCCTAAGTTCCTAAAGGTCATCCATGTGACCTTTTAACTTAGTGGTCATTTAATAATGGCTATGAGGTTGTGCTCAAAAACTTTGATCTCGTAAGGCTTCAATGCTTGGCTGGTTAAATTATGTGTGGGGTGGAAAATATATTCAAAGTTCAGGCAGTTTTCAAGTTTGACCTGGCTTTTACTTTCTGCTGGCTTACTAGGATCTCTCCTATATGTGCACACAGGCTTCTAGTCATCCAGGGCAGTGTGGAGAATTTGGATTCTCAGGTTTCTGCTGTGTGTGCATCATACAAAGCATTGAGGGATATGTAAATAACTTGTGTGGTCCCTCCTTGTCTTCTTCCCTTTTCAGGATTTCTTCTGTTAGATTTCTGGTGAGTCTGCCACACTTAGGGCCACCTACAAAGGACTACAATCTAAGGCTAGCCAAGAGGCAGTCTTTTCTATTCATTTTCCACAAAGTGTGCTACTTTTGCTGACATTGTCATTCAGTGTGTGTTTTTTGATCCAGGGTGATTTCACCAGTGTTACTTAATTCATATTTTCCCATACTTCCTGGATGCATTTGTATGCATGCTAGAGGACTCAATGGTCAAGAAATGAGAAACGTATCTCACAAATCCAAGAAAAGTATGGATGTAACTTTTTTTTTAAAGATTTTATTTATTTATTCATGAGAGACACAAAGAGGGAGAGAGGCAGAGCCACCCAGGCTGCCCCAGATGTAACTGTATTAAACCAACTGAAACCTAGGCAAACTGGTCACCATAGCAAAGGCAAGAGTAATAGGCAGAACTTGAAAGATTTGAAATGCTCAACAAGAGGATTCTTATACAAAAAGACATGATGAAAATTTGAAGAGAGTAATATACTTTATACTTAAGAATATTAAATATCATAAAGATGTTAAGTTTTTTTTTCCAAATGCATCCATAAATTGAAATAAGACCCCATAAAACTTCATAGCATGCTTTGAAAAGCTGATTTAAAAAAAATTTACAAGAAAAAAAATCACCAAAAAAATCTGATTCTGAATTCTCTGAAGAATTCTGAACTCTCCTGAAAAAAAGCAATAAATTGAGGATACTACTCTATAGGCATAACAAAAAACAAAAAGCCATTAGTGGAGAGATAAGGGCATAAGGAAAGATAAATTGGATAACAATAAAATTTAAGAGTCTAAAAGCAGACCCATCCATATAGATGTTATAATATAATTTATTTACAACATAATTAACATTGCAAATTGGGGAAACAGTGTTCTCAATAAATGGTCCTGAGACAGTAAGTTTCCTATATGAAAGAATGTAATGAGATTTTATATTACATCATAAACAAATTTCAACTGAATTAGAACTCACATATTAAAGAAAAAATTAAAAATCAGTTGTATGTCATTAAAGGAAATAAATGGTAATGACATAAGGAAAGATTGATTAAACTATATTTAAAAATAGCACTAATAACATACACCATGAAAAAATATATATCCATTCATTATGTTAAAATAAGGAGTCCTGCTCATTAAAATACACTATAATGAAAGTGAAAATCCGTGCAACAAACTGGAAGAACCTTTAAAAAATAACATATAAATCACCAAAAGATTGGTATACTGAATCCTAAAGTACTTCCACAAATCAATAAGAAAAAGACAAACAACCCAATAGAAAAATTGTTGAAAGAGATGAAGGAAGCAGAAGCGATCCATTATATTGATTTAATCCACTAATAGATTTGGATTCAGAGTTTGGAAAACACTACTCTAGACTAGATGACTAAGAGATTTGAAGAATTAGTGTCAACCGAAATATACTGTCTCTACTCTGTATTGTACACTTGCAACAGAACGCCAGAATATACACAGCATTCCCAAAATAATCTTTTTTTCGTTTCAAAAGTCATAACATTGATAAATGGGTATTTAAAAATTCAAACAATCAAAGTATATAATAAAATATTCAACCCTTGCTTCATTCCTCTCTGCCTGTTCCACCTCTCCGGAAGTAGTTTTTTATATATCTGAGACTGTGCATGTGTGTTTTTCAAATCTTTATCTTCACATTTACAAACACACGTATGTTTTTATTAAAAATATATCATAATTACCTGTTACCTTTTTCACTTAAATATTACAGACATCTTTCAACATTAGCACGTCTAGTGATTTCATCAAATCTACAGTGCTTGATAGTCTTGGTTTTTATACCTTACGAGAAAGTGTCAGCACAAGATTGACCCAATTACATCACTTTTAAAGAGAGTGATTTTTTAAAATTTTATTTTAGCTACATTCCAAAGCTTTAGGCAGATCTATCTAATATTTGAGGAATATTTGATGCACACAATCCATTCAATTCTGCAAAAACTTAGAAAGCAGGCTTTCCAAAGCTGGGATATTTTTAAATGGCACTTTCAGACAAAGAGGGCATTTTCTAGGTGAATTTATTTTTTAATAGCCATTCAAATGAAATTCAAAGATACAAAATTCCTCATAGGGGTGATAAAAAGTATATTGCCTAGAGCTAAGATATGTGGATCAGGAGCTAAGCCATGTGTGAAAACACATTACAGAGGCAACTTGACAAATATCTGAATTACTGACAACTGTGCTAATAAACTATCAGCTTAAAAGATACACTAACTCAATTTTGCCTTCAGATGAATAAAGGACCATCTTTTTATACATACATGTGAAAACAAACTGAAACAAATTGTGCCTATTTCCATACCTTATTCTCTCTTTGAAAGAAAACCTACCCTTTCGCGATCATTCGAAAGAGTATAGCAGGTGTTGTTGGGCTTGTTGGAGTAAAAGTCTGGCCTAGCTTTTCTTAAAGATTTGTATATTTTCCTTTTTGCAACTTTCTGAAAAACAGCAATCTATCTATCTATGCTGACTTTAACACTGCCTCTTGATACTTCCTGCAGTGTCAAATTCAGTTGATAGGTAATGAAAGGAAGTTAGACCTGGATGGGGTAAAGAATTACAAATGCCTCAACTGTCCCTCCCCTTCTTTTCTCTTGACATATGAGGTTCATGGCAACTGAGTACAGATGTGGCTTCAAATCCTCCTCAACCCAGCCCTCAGGAGTCCCCTACTGATCCATCAGAGTTGACATACAAGATAAATTTTACTGGCCATCCCTAAAGATCTGCTGTCAAGTGACATTCTGACTTTAGGCAAGCCTCTCTTGTGTCTCATTTTTTCAGAGAAAAATTAACTAATTATATCTATCTCTTAGGATTGTTGTTAAGAAGACATGAAATAAATTGCAAGGAATAGCCCAATTTGTTATACAACAATTGATCAACATATGTTCAGTGAATTCATAGAAACATAGAAAGATGGTACTTGAGTTTAAAAGAAAAATTTAAGGGGCATCTGGGTGTTTCAGAATGTTAAGCATCTGTCTTTAGCTCAGATCATGATCCCGGCGTCCTGGGACCAAGCCCCACATCTGGCTCCCTGTACATTGGGGGTGTGTTCTCCCTCTCCCTTTGCTTCTCCCCACAGCCCTGCTCATGTTCTTTCTCTCTCAAATAAATAAAATATTTATTTTTTTTAATTTTAACTTAAAATTTGAGGATGTAGTAGCTTCATGATCTCTCACTTTTTTAACTTTTAATTGTAATAAAATACATGTAACATCAAAATTTACCACCTTCACCATTTTTAAGTGTACAGCTCAGTAGAGTTAAGTATATTCACATTGTTGTGCAACCAATCTCAGGGACTTTTTCATCTTGTAAAACTGAAACTCTATAGTCTTTAAACAACAAAACCCCATCAGCCCATCCTCTCAGCTCCTGACAAGCACCATTCTACTTTCCATTTCTATAACTACTCTACAGACCTAATTGGAATCATAGCTTTTGGGTTTTTTGAACCTAACTTATTTTACTTAATACAACGTCGTCAGTTCATTCATGTTGTAGCATCTGGTAGAATTTCCTTCATTTTTAAGACTGAATAGTATTCTATTGTATGTTCACAGAATATTTTGTTTATTTATTTATCAGTTAATAAACATTTGGATTTCTTACACCTCTGGCTAATGTGAATAATGTTACTATGAACATGCATGTACAAATACCTCTTTGAGATTCTGTTTTCAGTTCTTTTTTTTTTAAAAATAGTTTTTTAAAAAGATTTTATTTATTTATTCATGACAGACAGAGAGAGAGAGAGAGAGAGAAGCAGAGATACAAGCAGAGGGAGAAGCAGGCTCCATGCAGGGAGCCCAATGTGGGACTCGATTCAGGGTCTGCAGGATCACACCCCAGGCAGAAGGCAGTGCGAAACCACTGAACCACCGGGGCTGCCCTGTTTTCAGTTCTTTTGCATATATACCTGAAAGTGGAATTACTGAATCATATGTTAATCTTATTTTTAACTTCTGAAGAACTGTGTGCCATATCATTTTCTGGATCACATGATAAGAGTACATTTAATTTTGTAGCAAACTGTCAAAGTGTCTTCCAAACTGTACCATTTTGCACTCCTACCAGCAATGAATGAGACTTCCTACTGTTCCACGTCCTTGCCAACATTTGGTGTCTCTAGTATTCTGGATTTGGCCATTGTATTTGTTGTGTAGGGATATCTCATTGTTTCGACTTGTGTTTCCCACATGACACAGGACGCAGAGCAACTCTCCATGTGCTTATTTGCCATCTGCTATCTTCTTCAGTGAAAAGTCCATCAAGGTCTTTGGTCCATTTTTTAATCGGGTTGTTTATCTTCTTAATGTTGAGTTTAAGAGTTCTTTGTAGATTTTAGACAATTATTTTTCTGAAATAAAGATTTTATTTATCCATTTGACAGAGAGAAAGAGAAAGAAAGAGAGAGCACAAGCATGGGGAGCAGCAGACAGAGGGAGAGGGAGAAGCAAATTCCCCACTCAGCAAGAAGCCCTACTTGGGGCTTGATTCTAGGACCCTGGGATCATGACCTGAGCTGGAGGCAGACACCTAACTAACTGAGCCACTTGGGCACCCCAACAATAACTCTTTATCAGCTGTATCTTTTACAAATATCTTCTGTGGTTTGTCTTATTCTTTTGACATTGTCTTTTGTAGGACATTTTTAATTTGAATGAAGTCTAGTTTATCCATTATTTCTTTCATGGCTCCAACCTTTAGTGTTGTATCTAAAAAGCCATCCTCATACCCAAGGTCATCTACGTTTTCTCCTATGTTATCTTCTAGGAGTTTTATCGCTTTACATTTTACATTTAGGTCAGTGGTTTAGGATTTCACTTTGTAACATAAGCTTCAAAAGCAAAAACAAAACAAAAGCAAAGGATATTTCTTCCTCATCTTGGACAAGAAATTAGCTGAGTTGATCTGATTTTAAAGGTAAAAAAAAAAATGCATTTGAATTTCTGTATAGCCCTTTTTCAAAAAGTCAGATACTATATAAAGTTCAACTATTGGAAGAATTTGTCCTTTTTTCCTCAGGCCTCTGACATTTTTCTTATTCCTGTATTCAGAGCTCTATAATATGACACATTAATATAACTAAAAGCTAGCTGTAACTTCTCATAAAAAAAGAGAGGAAGAAAATGTAGATGTTCGAGAGGTGCTGTCAATTCAGAGAAATCGTTACCCTTGGAAAGGGTATTTTATCCTAAAATAGAAGAATTAAGAAACACAAGGCAAATTCTTTAATGAAATGAAAATCTAAAGGCAAACATCCTTGGTGAGGGACATAGTTAAATATTTTTGCGTGTTATTATGATGAACTCTGATTTGTTACTAACTGTTGGATTTCATTTTCCTTTGTGCTTTGTCATTGTATATTAGCATTGTCTTCTATGCATTATTTATGCCAGGACCGATCTTTGTATCACCTGTATGATTAAAGTCTTAAAAAGGAAGGACATGATAGATCATAGCAATTTAACATTATGCTTAAGTATCAAATAATCAGGGCTGAAAGAATCATACAAAGATTAATTTTCCCACAAGTGTTCTTATTTGATTTGTAAAATAAGTTTTTCAGTCATAAGAAAATGAGTAGAGACAAAGAAAAGGCCAATATTTAGCTCTGGTTCTTTTACCTGCCAGCCAAATCTAATTATTTTATTCTAACACAAAAACATTAAGCAAGAGCCTCTGTTTAGTACTACCACTGCCAACCGTGTCTGCTCCTTTATAGATAACAAGGGCAAGAACTACAAGAAGAACCAAGTTTTGGCACTAGAACTGGGAAGAGGCAAAGAAGATCTTTGGAAAGATAAAGGTGTTCACAACTTGAAATCATACATACAATATGAATCCCTCATACCTAACTTCATCCAAGAAATAAAAAGGAACATACGACCAAACAAGGTAAATTTCCTCTTAGCCTATAAACTTTAGAAATCAGAGTAAAGTACAGATAAATGCTAAGATTTCTGGCACTTTTCTAAAAATTTTATTTCCCAGGGCACCAGTACTCTGGTGTGCACAACTATAACATATTAGCACAAATGGAGACAGTACATTGGAAGAGGGAAAGAGGACAAAATAACCTCCTCAGAAAAACACTGTGGTTGACAATCCCAAGAGGGGAAATCCAACAGAATCAGTAAAGATCAGAGTGTCCCAAACTAGTCATCTGATTTTTCAAGAGGGATCATAAATCAAAACGATTAAATAAGCTACAGTTCTAGTCAGCCATCTCCCAGATAGGAGCAGGGGTAACTTTAATATTGCTTTTTTTTTTTTTTTTTAATGACCTGAGTAAATTATGTTAATCTATTCTAGCCACTGATTCTCACAGTAAAGGTTGCTCCTGTCTGACTCCTCCTCCTCATTCCAACTCCATATCAAGGATGGGTGAAAAAAAAAAAAAAAAAAAAAAGGATGGGTGAAGATAGCTCTTACTTGGCCCAGCATCAGCTTTAGCAGAATGTGAGGGCTGGGGAAGAAGTGGGAGACTGTATATATGTGGGAGCAGGGGGAGAATAAGAGAAAGACTGGGAAGGGTTAAGGAGTTGGAAAACCTTTAAAGGCCTGTTTTTAAATTTTTTTCTACCCTTAGCTGACCCCCTAACTGAATAAAAGGAAAGACAGTATGTTTCCTTTTTCTTTCATATTTTGTTTACTGTTTTGTAGTTTTGTAAACACTTTAATTAACAGATTGGGGATTAGTAGAATCATGGTGCATAAGATTAACAATATCATTATTCCAAGACCCAGCCCTCTTTTGCTACAATGAAGCAACTTTAGATCTATCCAAATTTCTCCTTCAGCTTTAAGTGGATATATCAGAACCAGCTGCCATTTTTTATACTGCAGGAACCCACCCATGACTTAGGCTACCTAGAACCTCTCTCGATGGCACTGCTTAGCAGATGCTTGCCTGGGTACTGAAACTGAACAGCCAGGAAAAGTCACTTGCCTGTCCTTATATAGTGCAAATCTGAAAATGTACCCTTCTTTTCCCTCACCTAATAGAGCAAATGCTTTCCAGACTCAAGCACAGCTATCCACCATACTGTGGCTGGCACCTCTTTTCAATTTCTGGTATCCTGCCACAGTCAGGTGAGTGCTCAAACATCTCCCTCCCCTTCTCTGACACACAAAGTCCTAGAGCCCCAGAGAGGCCACTCCTGTGAACCCTGTTCTCTCCTGGAAACTGATATTTCCTTCTCTTCTTGTCTTTCAGTGTCATCTTACTGCCACTAACAACCTCAACTTTATTTCAATTCAATGAATTTACATTGCTGCATTTTTTAAGCTTTATTTATTTGACAGAGAGACAGAGACAGAGACAGCACAGAAGGAGATGGAGAAGCAGACTACCCACTCAGCAGGGAACATGACTCAGGGCTTGATCCCAGGACCCTGGGATCATGACTTGAGCTAAATGCAGATGCTTAATAGACTGAGCCACTCAGGTGCCCTGAAATTACTATTATTACTATTATTACTATTATTGTTTGAGGCTAGGGTCATCCCCTTGGTAGATCCATAGTATTTACTTTGATCTTAAAATGTCTGTAGAGCAACTGAGCTGCTAATAGTAATATCTTTTTATAGATTACAAAACTAAAGCATCAAAAGACTAAGTGACCTAGGCAAAGCATATCACATGGTCTAAAAATGAGACAGCCAAGGAATGGATAAGTACATAAGTGAATGAATGACTTGTGCAAAAGTGACAGAGACAACAAGATCTTAGATTTTCTAGTGCTTAGACCATTCACCTCCTTTTCATACACAGAATTAAAATCTCTTGACCAACTATGAGTTGAATATGACATCTCAAGGGACTGTGCAAATAAAAAATAAAGGATTTGTACAGCAATATGAATTTAATAAAATGTTTTATCATTATATTCCCAATATCCTTTAATTATTATATAGCGCCCACTGGGTATGTCACTCCATTTTAGGACAAGAAGCTGAGGCCCAGAGAAGGTAAGTATCTTGCCTGAATGAACATAGCTAATTGGTGATAGAGCTGAAATTTGAACACAGACCTAATTCTAGGTCTTGTGTTTTTTTAGTAAATGAAATCAAGTCTCAGGCCTTCTCAACTTGCTTACCTCCAAAACAGAACACTTGTGGCTAACAGAGTCTTGAAATGCTTCAAATAACTTTGAATCCTTTGGAAAACTAGGCATACATACTTTCACCACAAGAGTCATACTGATCCCCCGTGGTCTTTGCACTCCCAACCTATAGGCATTATTGCTGGATAAGCCAGTTCAAAGAAATTATCATTAAAATGTAAAATCTAATAGCAAGCAAGACTCCAAATCTCCCCAGGATATAGATTTAGTCACATTACTGAAGTCTACTGGAAACATGATGCTAATGACAAGAAGGAACTTTAGAGTTCCTATTTTCCTTTGTTGACATCACAAATGTAAAATACCTTGTTTCCCTAAAAGTTCATCTACTTGATCTATGCTGCTAAGCCTACATATTTAGTATCTTTCTGGTATCAGGAAAGATTCTGGCAGAGACCAGTGAGCCTGTCAGCTATCACAGGGAGAACTTATTCCAGGACACAGAAGCCACTCCTAATGTCCCCATCTTTATTCCATCCTCACACCTAGCCCAGCATGCACTCACCTGAAAAGACCAAGGGCACTGCCTGGCAATTGATGGATCCCTAATCACATCATAAAGAATTAAGCCTCCCGTGAAACAAAGGGAAATTGGACTGTAATACCATTATTGTATATACACTAAAACTGAGATAGACCTAAGGCAGTGGAAATAAATGGCCCCATGGAGAGTAATTGTCACAACTCACTAAAATGTAGCTACTTGGAGCTACATGTACAAAGAAGAGAGCACTCTCCTTTGTTCCTTTTTCCCTGTCTCATGAAGAGAGTATTTAAGCTTGAACACCTAGCTCAACTCTTGTCTCCTGCATGAAGGCTTCTCATTCCTCCAGGAAGAACTATTTGTTTGCTGTCATTCTCCCTAGTAGAATGGAACCATATACATCTTCTTTGCTTGCTTTATCCTCTATACTTAGTAAAGTGGCAGGCGTAAAGTAGGAGCTTAATATTATTGAATTAATTAAATCATCAATTAGTCTTCTCTCTGTGTTCCTGTGACACTTAATTCATATCACAGTAGACCCTTTCTCATATTTTTGTCTGGATTTTATTCTTCTCCCTTACTATATTACCAGCTTTCTGAATGGTGAGAGAAATGGGGATCTACTCATTTTGGTAGCCCAACATTTACTAGAGCACTTTTATGGAAAACCAGCTCTATAGATGTTTCTTGGCTAGAACAGAAATAAATGACCTTTAAAGGAATGCATTTCTAATATTCTATTATATTAAGAAAACAAGTTCTTATAAAACATGGTGCTTGAGAAGCTCTAGTTCAGAAGCAAGAGGAATATCAATTAATTAATTAGGGAAGTTATGCAATGCAGGCCACTGAATTGTAATTAGGCACTTGTTATTTTGTACCTTGCCAGAGTTAAAGTCAGTGGAAAACAAGGCTCACGCAGATAGCCATTTTAAATAGATTAGACACAGTATGCATCCCTATGAGGGAATCTTCGATATGGAGTCTGTTTCTTTATGTTCTATTCACCACACTCCCCAGTCTCTAGGTCTGATTAAAAACCCAAGTACACTTTTCCTTTAAATTAGCTCTGAAGTCAACAGAAATTTTTTACTACTGCAGAGGTCACCTGGCAAGCAGCCATCCAAATTAAGAAGTAAGAGCTGTAACTCACAGCTAATAGCAGCTAGTTGCATTGTCTCTGAAGAGGAACGATGATCAGCAAAATTTAAGGTAGTGGAAGGTCTCAAGCCATCAGCAATTCATATGTTTCTCTATATTCAACTTTCTGGGCTGGTATATTCCCACCTGTCATGAGAAATATACTATTAAATCAGGCACCGGAGTGATAAACCCTCCCAAATAACTTGGGGTATCAGAACACTGGAAGAGAGTGATACACTTAATTAAAAAGAGGTTTACTGTGGACAATAGTCCCAGAGATTGATGTGGTATTTGTTCTCAGAAGATAGCTCCCAGAGCGTACTGATGTAATGGAAACCCAAATTCACAGGTGGCCTTGCACTCAGAACCTAGTATTTTTTCACATACAACCAAGACACACATAACATCTGTGGAATGTGTAATTTATCAAGGACAGGGATGGGGATAGCTTCATAGCAGTTGCACAGGGTCCCACAATCAGCTTAAAGTTCTTCTGTTGCTATTTTGAAGATCTTAATGCATTTTGCACAAAAGTCCCCACATTTTTATTTTGCACTGGACTCCACGAATTATGTTGCTGATCCAAAACGGGAGAAAAAACAAACCATCACTGACCTTTTTTGAAGACTATGTAAGCCCCTTACTGTTTGGTCAGAGGTTTAAAGTTGCTGGTAGCAAATAATGCAGATACCGAAACACTGTGCTGGATTTAGAGAAAATTAGTCACAGTTAATTTCTGGATCAATTGCAGGTGACTTTTATGCCCTTTCCTCCTACACTCTCCTCCTAGAAAACTGCTTGATAAGGATGGCTACTGCTGCAACCTGGAGATGGTTGCTTTTGGTCACCAAGGGTGGTCAGCTCATTATTTCTCTCAGACCAATACAAACAAAATTGTGAAATTGACAGTGTATGTTTGGACCCCCACTCCCTTTCCTGCACCTTGTTATCCCAATATTGTTACCCCAGCTGTTCATTGTTCTCATCTTCTTCTAACCACCTGTATGAAAATGTACTTTCAGTAAAGTATCTGATAAATTATCTCACACAGAACTGATAAATAAGTTTAGATATCTAAAGTACATAGAACAGTATCTGACATAGAGTCAACATTTAATTAGTATTAGCTGTTATTTTTATTGTCATTAGTATTTTTATGGTTACTAAAATGTTAATCTTCTAAGGGATGTACATTCTTTAAACTGGAATGAGTATGGGGTAGTTGAAAGATGTTAGAAGTCAAGCAGGCCTTGGTTTATATCATGTATCAGATAATTAAGCCTCAGTTTATTCCACTGTACAGAAGAAGGTAATACTCACCATGTGAGATTTTCATGAAGTTTAAATATAGAAAGAAAGAAAGTGGGCAGCACAATATCTGGCTCATGGGACATGTTCAACTAAGGTGAGTTTTCATGCAGAACTGCTACTGTCTACATAAGCATTAGCATTCTACAAGCATTCTACAAACTTAAACTTCTGACTTGTATTCATCTTTTAGATCTCAGCTTGGCTTCCTTTAGGAAGTCTTTAGTGCAAGGGTTCCATGGAACTCTGTCCTCCTCCCATAATACAAGATATAGTATCATGGGTGATCAATTGTTCACTTGTCTACAACCTCCAGGGGTTGATAATACAAGCTCCTTGAGGTTAGGAAAGGTCTGCCTTTGTAGTCTATATGGCCACAGCAATCCTTCCTATTTCAAATACTCTTCCAAAACCCTGTCACTCCCTCATCAAAAAAGTACAGTATTTGTCCACTCTTCCACTAAATCTGAGTGGGCCTTTGTGACCATATCAACCTATGGAGTAAAGTGGAAAATAATTCTATATTCTTTCTGAGGTTAGGTCATAAAAGGTGGTATAGCTTCCACCTGACTCTTTCTCTTCAAACAATCTCCCTTGAAACTCACCCACTATGGTAGGAGGAAGATCATGTCACATGGAGAGGCATAGAAGGAGGGGAATTGAGGTCCTAGCCCACTAACAGCCAGCATCAACTTTCCAGTCATGTGAGTGAGCCACCTTGGAAGCAAATATTCCAGCCCCAAATCAAGTCACCTCAGCTAATGATGTGTGGAACAGATGTGCCTTTCTCACTGATTCCAGTCTAAACTGCAGGTTTATTAATGATATAAAGCAAGAAGACAGAAAGAAGAAAAGTAGGCATGACATTTTTTTCATTAAATCTATTCATTAAGTTATATTCTTTCTATATCAAGAACTATAGATAGAGATTTTTATCTAATAGATAGGAGTTTCATATGTAACATGACCTAACTCATAAAGGAAGAAAAGCAACCCTGGAAGCCAGCACTGTAGAGGCAGTTGACTTCCAAGTCAGACTCAAGGGAACCAGAAACTCTGATATTTTTTAGATGATGTGTGGTGGTATTCACTATTCATACATCTAAACTCTTTAGGTACCTGAGAAATTTAATTAGAAAACAAGTGGAGGGACGCCTGGGTGGCTCAGCAGTTAAGCAACTGCCTGTGGCCCAGGGCGTGATCCTGGGATCTGGGATCAAGACCCGCATCGAGCTCCTTGCAGGGAGCCTGCTTCTCCCTCAGCCTGTGTCTCTGTGTATCTCTCTTTCTCTCTCAGTCTCTCATGAATAAATAAATAAAATCTTAAAAAAAAAAAAAGAAAAGAAAACAAATGGAAGGTGCCTCGGTGGCCAGCGGTTGAGTATCTGCCTTCGGCTCAGGGTGTGATCCTGGAGTCCCAGGATCAAGTTCTACATCGGGCTCCCTGCATGGAGCCTGCTTCTCCCTCTGCCTATGTCTCTGCCTCTCTCTCTCTGTCTCTCATGAATAAATAAAATATTTAAAAGAAAGAAAGAAAGAAAGAAAGAAAGAAAGAAAGAAAGAAAGAAAGAAAGAAAGAAAGAAAGAAAGAAAGAAAGAAAACAAGTAGACTGAAAAAAGAAGAAAAAAGAAAATGAGTAGATTGAACAACCTGTCTACTAACTTGTAAGCTCCGGATATCCCTGGAAGGCCAGGAACATTCTTACTCAGCTTTATATCTTGGTAGGCCTGTACTTTATAGGTAGATCATAAATGTCTAATTCTTGAAAAATTAGACTTCCAGAATGATAGTGCTAGCTATCATCATAGGCAAAAGGCATTAATTTTAAAAATATATGGAAAATCTGTCCACATGGAATCAAGTGTTATCTGTTTCTCTAAAATTTTACTGTTTAATGAAAGGCCATGTTTTCTACAGGCATTAATTTTAAAAATATATGGAAAATCTGTCCACATGGAATCAAGTGTTATCTGTTTCTCTAAAATTTTACTGTTTAATGAAAGGCCATGTTTTCTACAGACAACTCAGTTTCTAGACTGTCAGAGCCAAGGGTGTTGGTGGGTCTAGCACAAGTTTAAGGACAGAGGAACTAGTTCCTGTTTTCTGCCCACCGAAGCCTTACCATTGCAGCACTAGAAGCAGCAAACTGAAGCTCAATAACTACTGTATTTTTAGTCCTTTAGTCAGTTTTTAAAACATCTAAGTATTTTGGTTTGTATCTTTACACTAAAAATTAAAATACAAGAAACATACTCTGCAGATAGTTTACTTGTTTTATTGAATTTAAAGAAAATATGTATGTAATATAGATACAAATATAAGAGTTAAATATAAATGCATATGTTTTATTTGTTTATTGTATACACATATATACTTATGTGTGTATATAATACATGAATGTTTGGGGCACCTGGGTGGCTCAGTGTGGTTAAGCATCTGCCTTCAGGTATAATCCTGGAGTCCAGGGATCGAGTCCCACATCAGACTCCCTGCATGGAGCTTGCTTCTCCCTCTGCCTGTATCGCTGCCCCCCTCTCTCTCTCTCTGTCTTTCATGAATAAATATACAAAATATTTTAAATATATATATATATAATCACCAGGTGACAGAGAAAAGAAAATATAATTTCTCATGTGAAATACTGACAAACCTATGCTTCTAGACCTGTCAGTTCTAGAACATGCTGCTACTTCTTGGAGCTATTCCAGCTTCTTGGATAGATACATATTTTTCAAGGTCTTTTCAGACTTACTCTTATTTCAAAAGGAGACATAATTTCAGACTGATTTTGAGGGTAAACATCCTGGATATCAAAACATGCAATTCTGCTTAACTATTAAGCAAGTGAAAATTTCTTCTCTCCATGTTGAAACCTATCTTAATAATCTGCTTAGCATGCCTATTTGTATAAAAATACTGTTTTTTTTTTCTTAGTAAGACGTTTCACTTCATCGAGGGTCTAATACATATTTAGAAAATTTGGAATTAGCAATCACTAAGAGGCTATGTGTCTAAAGATAAACTATTAAGCTAGAATATATGTTGTTAAGCCAGAAAGTCAGTTTGCCATAGACAGAGATCAAGTACAAGAGAATTTAGGCAATTCTGTGGGATGTTTTGTTTGTTTTGATTTAGGGAAAGAACATCAAGAATCAATGGACTGTGAAAAGACTACTTGGAGACTTGACACAAGAGGAATGTTCCTGAAGTACTCTTCAAAGAATATAAATTGGTATAACCACTTTTGAAAATAGTTTGATATTATTTCTTAAAAAGGTAAAGATAACTACAATTATGACCCAGACATTCTACCCCTAGGTATTTATCCAAGATAATAAAAGCATATGTTCATACAAATATTATATGTCAATGTTCATAGAAGCTGTATTTTTCCATGCAAATTCTGGAAGTAACCAGTACACCGCACATAATAAGAATAGTATTTTATTTAAAGGAAAATAATCAAAACTTTAAAGACATCTTGGAAGGTAAAAGAGTGAGGAAATATTAACCAAAGCATCCAAACATGGGAAAATAAAAAACTTCAGAAAGGAAAATAAATAGACAAAAAATATAGATAATATAAAAGGCTAAGAAAAAATATGTAAGGCTATTAGAACATTTTGAAGAGTCACAAACAATAAAAAAAGACTGCAAATGAATGGACTGGAAAAAAATTTTATCTTTAAAGGTATGAAGACTTCTTAAAAGCAAACCTAAATACTCAAAGTCTGTGGAAATGCCTTCAAATCTACATAAAACACTTGTTGTTTTGGAATTAAATTCAGATAACCATTAAATGGTGTGAAATTAGGATAAAGATATTTTCATATCAGCAAAGTTCTCTGTGCCCTTTCTCAGTAAGTTACTGAAGGATATGCTTCACCAAAGCAAGGGGAAAAGAACATGCAGCATCCATGTGCAGAGGCTAGCAGGCAGGCAGTCCAGAGTGATCTAGCAAAATGGAATCATCCAGAAGGGATGTCTCCAGGAAAATAAATTTGAACTAACTCATTACTTACATGACTATATAGAAAATAATGCTCCACTGGAGACATTGGGAAGAATTAGTGATAAGGAAATATAATAAGAAATCAATTATACAAAATAATTATTTCTAGGAAAAACAGAAAATTGTTTAAGAAGTAAACATTGTCAAAGTACATTATTTAGCTGCAGACTGAATAAAACTATTATTCTTTAAATCATTTATTAAATTACTGAAAATTAAATATAAACAAATAGTGTGATATAAAAATATAGGAAAAAATCGAATAACCTAATGTAGTTTGGTTGGACAGAAAAACAGCATTACATCTTCCATAGTAGGAACTAAATAATGTTTAAATTTGATAAGACATAATAAAATAAACATCTAGAAAAGATTAATATATTTAGAAATAGATTTGATTACCTATTAATTGATTTAGATGTAATTCTTCTGCAATCAATAGTGGTTTAAATGAATGGGGTTTTGTTTTTTGCTCACATAACAAGAAATACAGAAGCAGTCAGTCCAGGCATGGACAGTGGCTCAATTTAAGGGCCATGATTTCTGTGATTCTGTAGCCCTTCTCTCAGGTCAATAACAAAGTGACTACTGAAGCTGTAACCATCATATATGCATCCCAGGCTGGAGGAAGGAAGAAGGACAGAAAGTTAAAAAAAAAAAAAAAAAAAGCATTCAAAGCAAATTTTAAAACTAATTTGACAATGTGATGACCATAACTTTTTGTAAGAGAAACTGGGAAATGTAGTTTCCTAGCTGGGCATACTGTCAACTTCAACAAAACTGAGATGCATTATTAGTTAATGAAAGAGAAGGAGAATGAATGCTACACAGGTAGCTTACTGTCTCTACTACAGAAGGTAAGTATCAAGGTGAAGACAGCTAAAACAGTTGAAAGTGGAACCAGAGTCAGGAGGTAAGGCGATAACAGAGACTGCATTTCTGTTGTAATCCTTACAATCCATCTGAACTTTAAAACTATAAACATTATTAAAAAATTAAAGGACAGAACTATGCTTAATATATAAAATAATGCATTGATAAAAGGAGAAGGAAAAATAACATCATAACATACAAAATAAAAGTGTCAAAATGTCAAACAGAACAAAGGGATGAGAGAATTGAGCTAATAGAAAACATGTAGGTACTGTGAACATACAAGGACAGGAGGCCTTACCTGCTGCTATTGTACTCTCATTGCAATAGCAACTTGATTTCCACAAAATAAAATCTAACACATTATATAGTGCTTCTAAATTGGGTGCCATTGGTTTTATATTTTGTTAATACTTACTTTATACATTTGCTTTGGTTTTTAGTGGAATGAGAACCATAAACATAAGGAATTTATACCTAGCTGCATCTTTGTGCATTTGTAACATTATCAAAATAATGTGAGTCAACACTGGAATTCCCTATGTTAAATTTTCCTTGAAAAAGAAAAGAATTTCCTTTGGCTTGAAAACCATTGTCCTATGATTATTGACTTCATGGATGGCAGTTTCATCTCATTTAATATCCCATATTATCTCTACCCATGTTGCTTTATGTTCATAATCCCTGTTTCTTATATCTAAAGATGAAAAGGATTAAAAGAAGCATGGCCAAAGATTGATGTGGGTATGTAACCTTTGTAGTTATTTCACCAACACACAAAGTGCTAACCTGCATTTATATTTCCTCATTTAGAAATCAGGCATAACTATGTCTACCCCAAATACAAATAGAGATAAAACACCAGCCTCAGTACTTTGCACAAAGTAGGGGCTTGATAAATAAGTTTTTGCTCACAAAAGATAGAATTATAAACCTTAAATATAGTAACACATGAAAAGCCTACTATGAAATCCATTTATGAGGATAAAAAGTTTATAACCCTCTAGTCAACACGAAAATGGGGTGTTCTCAAATACATTTACATCTCTTCTTTTCATCTCAGTGGGAATCAATGTCAGTTTAAACTGGCTACTTGTAGTTTTCCTCTTCCAATAATTCTTAGATCTATTAAATTATAATTCTTCTCATTTTGCTCTGTCTTTTAAAAATCAATATAAACATATTTCACTCTTATTAAATTGGAAACTTACTAGATATGATACATCAAAATTGACCCAGAAACCAGCTGTCCTAAAATTGTATTATCTCCTACTTTACGTAGGTCCCAGAAAAAAACATGGATGACATAGCACATACCAAAAAAAAAAAAAAGGAGCAGCAGGACAGAAGAGCTAAAAGAAAGTCTGAACTATTCTTCCCTGGAAGCAGAACATAAAAGTTTAATGTGGAATTTCTCTAGAAAATTTTGACCTAGAAGGGGGTTGCTCACTGTATCCATAAAATATCCTAGCCCTCAAAATCATCACTATCATCCTCAATATTATCCCTGTATTGCATTTTTATAATTTAATTTTTACAACTTGTGCAAAGTATTTTTACATACATATATTGTCCTTCAGTTTATAGAAAATAGCATAATTAATAGGTGGCAGGTCCAAGAATTCAAATTCATTCTTGTATTTCACAGCAACCTAGTGTAGCCTCTACACTGAAAGAGAGAGGGTGAGAGGTCATTGACCTACCAGGCTGCTGAAGTCAAATTGTGTAGAGGAGGTGACTCCCAGTTATGGACAAAAAAAGGACAGGAAAATGAGTCCAACAAAGAATGAAAAGGTACAGGTATCTCCCACTAGATGGATTTCTTGTACCTTTTACAGGAAGAGAAGCCTAAAATTCAAACTACACTGATTATGGGTCGCATATTTTGATGAGCAGTGAATATGTTCAAATCTGTAAGATACCTTTCCTACAGCAACAGAAGAAAGTAAGAGTCGAGCTAAGAAAAAAGACCAGATGCTCTCTCCAAAGCATAAAGAAATAAGACCATGTGCTTAAAAGGAATAGAAATCTAAGATCATGACAAAGTGTTGAAGTGTTACAGCCTGCTGTGGGAGCATGCCTGCTTACTGCCAAGGGAGTAACAGTAGAATTTATTAGTAGAGATCAGTAGAGAGACAAAAAAGGCAACCTAATGATAGTTTTAAAAAACGCAAGGCCCACTGAAAGACTATCTGTTAATTCAAATGTATTCTTGTTGTTCCAACCTTACAGAGTTTCATTTCTTTTTTCTTTGGAATAAATCAACACACAAAATGGTGCTAACTGCATTTAAATCCCATAAATAAAACTTGGTTTTGTATT
This sequence comes from Vulpes lagopus, assembly GCF_018345385.1. Lineage (NCBI taxonomy): Eukaryota > Metazoa > Chordata > Mammalia > Carnivora > Canidae > Vulpes > Vulpes lagopus. The sequence goes on along the minus strand of NC_054828.1, from coordinate 100,855,908 downwards.
CAAACACTGACTTAGCTCTTACAAAGTAAAACTGTATTACATGTTAACCATTTGAAACCACTGTTCCATAGAAGGAAAGCCTGTTACCTTTTCAGATAAAAAATGACGGAGGAAAAATATGTCTTAATAAGACCTAGTTAATTGATTTTATAGTATAGCTAATGTGCCAGTTATTAATTTATCATTTCTCAGCTTCAAATGGACCCTTCATTATATGCTCTGTGACAAACAAGAGAATTCCTAAAAACCTTTTCCTTTAAAGTAAGCATAATGATCAACTTTTTCAACAGGAGGTACTAGAAAGACATCACAAGAGGACTGAGCTTTCCAAAATTTCCTGTACAGGCCAGGGAATCAGCCTTATGAGAGGAAAAGCATCCAGCTGAGCCCGTCCCAGTCACTGGCCTAGAACAAAGTCCCTCTATGACCTTGTATCCTATAACTAGCAATAACCTTTCCTCAGTCCTATAGACATAGAAACCAGATCTCTCTCTCTCTCTCTCTCTCTCTCTCTCTCTCTCTCTCTCTCACACACACACACACACACACACACACACACACACACAGACTTTACTCAGAAGGCCCTCTTAGCTCCGGGACTATACTGAGGCCTGGAAGGTTACATACCAGGTCCTTCCAGCCCCACACCTGTGAGAGCCTGCTTATTCTAAAGGCCTTCTACTCTGGCTGGCACCTGTGTTGCTGCACATCCACATCACCAGTCACTGACCACCTGCTGGCCTGCCTGCTTTCCCGGCCCATTGCTTGCCCAGGAACTGCAGACAAGCCCAGGCCAAACCAGCAAATATCTCTGCTTCCCAGAGGGCTAAACTATATCTTCTCCAACAAGGTATGAACCTCTTACAAGTTTGTCCTTCTTTGGTTACTCTCCCTTAACCCTACAGTAACATAAAGAGTTTCTTTATCATAGTTAATATTAATTTTTAGTTTCATAGTTAATAATTAATTTTTAGTTTCGTAGTTAATAATTAATTTCACTTGTTTGACTTGTTGCATGGTTTCTGTCTCCTGACTGAATGCAAACTACTGTAGTTTAAAAAATAGGAAAAAAGAAAACAAAATCTAAAATAAAAAATGCATTAATTTATTGTAAAATGCACTATATGCCAGAGAATGTTAGACAATTTAAATATTTTATATCATTTAATCCTCAGAATTGAGCAGAGTTAAGTATCTGAAGTTCAAGGAGATTAAATAACTTGTCCAGGTTTTAGTAACTTTATAATTTAGTAAGAGTCAAAAAAATTCTAACCTTGTTCATTTGAATACAAATAGTTTTAACTTATTAATCTAAATATTTATGAATAAATACAAAAATACTTACAAATTATATATTTGTAAGGTTGTATATTTTATATCTCTATGTATCTATCTAAATAATGTATACTCTGCAGAAAATGAATGGTGTCGAGAGAAAAGAAAGTCTAGGAGTAAAATTAGCAAGTCTTGGTGATTGATTAGGTAAGATATTGATAAGGTATGGGAAGTGTAAGTGATTATGAACACTCCTTAAAAATTAGATGACTTTGGAGTCTCATTGGAATCACTGCAGGATTTCTCAGTAAAAGTATGACAGAAAAAAGCAGAATTTAGAGCAAATTAGTCATGAAATAATGGGTGTGGAGCATGGATTTGTAATGGAAGAGACAGAATTAGAAAATATTTTTGAATGTTTGTTGCAGAAATTGAGGTCGGATGCGCTGAGGGTCCAGCATAGTGGAGTAGCAATAGATATCTAGGGAACCCATAAGATAGAATCATCACAAAGAGGACATCACTAGGATTGGGCATCAGACTAAGAAAGAGGGATAAACAAATATCTGAATATTGGGAACATAATATAGAAGAATGTCTTGGAAATTCTTCACATAGGACATGAGATCTCTGGAAACAACATGAAACAATTGTTTCTTTTTCTTGGGGAGCATAAATGGTTAACAAGGAGATAAAGTCTTATCAGCTGTTTATAAGCCAAGTATACCAAAGCAAGAGAAGATTGTTATTTAATCTCCCAATGCATCCAATGTTTTCTTTTTTTCTATGAATAAAAAAGTAAAATAAAATAAAAGGACCAGAAAAGCTTTCTCCATAGCACAGCTCTCTATGAAGACCTGTCTACAAGGCTCCAGCAACCCTCTGGTCATACATCTTCACTGCTTGGACACAACTGTCAGCTCCAGAACTATTCAGGCAACTGAACGATGCCAGGTAGTACTTCTATGTTATTTGGCATTGTACTTTATAGAGAACTGAGAAAAAATAAAACCCTTTCATCTGCCTCTTCTCTGGGTATTTCTGAACGTTTGTTGATTGCCATCATAGGTGATCAAAGTACTATCTTGCCCAGAGATAAGAGACAACCTCAAATTTGGTTGTTCCTACAATAAGAGCCTGATACCACTGAAAATAACAGAAGAAAGGAGATTATTTTGCTGATATGTTTGGGATATGCTAAGCATACTACAATTTTAGGGAAAATATCCAGCAAGCAGAGAGAAAACTGCAACTTGAGCTCAAGTGACAGACTTGAGGGGCCATCTGTAGAGAAATAACTGTACTACATGGACATCTACAGCTACAAGGCAACATATAATTGTCTATTTTAAGTCCCTCACCTTAGAAAAAAACTGATCATAGATACAGTTGCGGTCTCTGTTACTTATGTACTTCTCCAAAGTGTATTAAGGTTCTCCAGGAAAAAAAGAATGGAATGAATAGGAAATTTAAATATTATACACCCATACACATATAAGATCTCCTTTAGATTATATAATACTATATAGATTACAAAGAGATTTATGATAAGGGATTGGCTCATGGGTTATGGAAGCTGACAAGTCCCAAGCTGTAGTCAGCAAACTAAACTCTCCAGGAGAGCTGACTAGGTATAGTTCCAGTGCTAATGCTGCCTGGCTCAAGACCCAGGAAGAGCCTGTTTTTCAGCTAGACTCCAAAGGCAGGGAATAAACTGATGTCCCAGCCCAAGGCAGACAGGTAAGAGGATTCCCTTTTATTCTCAGAATAGTCAGCCTTTTTGATCTATCCAGGGCCCAGCCACATCAGGGAAAGCAATCCGTTTTATTCAATCACCAATTTAAATGTTAATCTCATACAGAAATACCTTCACAAACATACCCAGAATCATGTTTGCCCAAATACCTAGGCACTCTCTGGCCCAGTCAAGTTAACACAAAATTGGCATCATAACAATTACAGAGATACTTAATTAGTGGCAGATCTGAGAATAGAATTCAAGCCTTCAGGTTCAGTACCAAAGAGTATATTTGTTCTTCTCTTCAGAATAAGAGGTGGTAAATGTTGTGGTTGTTGTTGTTGTTGTTTTAGAAAAACGTTATTTGTTTCTTTAATAGGTTATACATATACATGGTATAAAATTCAAAAGGCACAAAATGGTACACAGAGACTCCATTCACCTCTGACCCTAGCCATCCAGTTCCCTTTTGGTGATATAACAGCTATTATTAGTTTTATATATATTCTACCAGAAAGAGCCTAAGCATATTAACTGGCACATAAAATATTTATCTTTGAACAAACAGCAATATATCTATCATTCTGCTCTATGGTTTTGTTTTTGGCTTTTATAAGTTAAAATATTGTAGAGATTTTCCTTCATTAATTCACAAAGTTCTTAGCTATTCACTGTATGCTGATGAAACAATTTATTTAACTAACCTCTTGCTACAAAGGATATTATTATATATAAATCATTTTATACACATATCAGCATATCTATATTACATAAATATGATATATACTAAAGATATAACATAGAAGTGGAATTACTGAGTCAAAAAAAATTATATTTCTTTTTGTGAAATATAACGTCTAATTGCTCTCAATAGTAGTTGACTCAATTTATTTAACATAAACAATGGGAATTGTATGTTTCCCAAATACTTGTCAACACAGTTTACAATCAGACATTCTGGTCTTTCCTACTCAAATTTTAAATATTATCATTGTAATTTTGACTTACATTTATCCTACTGAGAACTTGAGCATCATTTCAAATGTTTAAAAGGCATTTACATTTCCTTTCCTATGAATTATCTAGATGTATCACTTGCCCATTTTTTTGGTTAAACATTTACAGTAGTTCTCTATAAATTAAGGAAATTAACTTTTTGGTGTGCAAAAAAAAAAACAGTAATCAAATTCTAGTGTCTTTCTTAACTCAGTATTGCTAGATTTCCAACTTGGTAATGTTAGAAACAGATTTTCATAATTTTTGTTTTTCAGAGAATGAACAGAAGTGCAGTTCTGAGCACAGGAGGGATTGACAGGAGTCAGGAATGAGTCCATTGGCCACATTTCTGGAAAAGCAATGCCATATAGGGTGTCCACCCGTTCCTCTCCTGTCACCAGAACTCTCTTGTCTAGGAAATTCTGCCAAGAAAATTCTCCTTGCTCAGCTCCTACCAATCAATTCATTAGAGAATACCTATTCCTAAGGTAAGGGCTTTGGGGTCTGCATTACACAGAAATTGTTAAGAGCACAGGCTCAGTAGCCAGGCTCTTTGAGAAGCCCAGATTGATGCCACCTTAAACCCAGTAATCATGGTTGTGATCTCCAGTGATAAGTCAGGTTGCTGTCATGTATTTCCTTCTAGGGTGAGATGAGAATGGCACTTAACCTCTGTAGTCTTTTTTCTCAAAACTCAAATCTTAATCTAATGAGAAGTACATCAGATAAATCAGAATTGAAAGACCATCTACAAAACTCCTGGCCACTACCCTTCAAAAATGTCAAGGTCATGAGAAATTGGAAAGACTAGGAAACTGTCACAGATTGGAGGGGACTAAACAGACATGATAACTAAATGTAATGTGATATCCTGGTTTGTATCCTGAAAAAGAAAAAAGGACAGAGGCAGAAAATCTGGCAAAATCAGAATAAAATCTATAGCTTCCTTTAAAAAAGAAAATCACTATATATCCTACTAGACATTTTTATTAAATCATACTATTTTTTTAAAGACTTTATTTATTTATTTGAGAGAGAAAGAGAGCACAAGCAAGAGGGAGGGACACGAGAGAGGGAGAAGAAGACTCCCTGCTAAGCAGAAAGACATTGGACTCTATCCCAGGACTCCAAGATCACGACCTGAGCCAAAGGTAGACACACTTAACCAACTGAGGTACCTAGGTACCCCTAATTCATACTCCTTTTTAATGTCCTTTTTCATTAATATATAAATGCCTTTCTATGTCAATAATCATCTCTATAATTTTATTATTTTAGTAGAATTTGATTCTGTGTATTGTATCAGAGTTTATGTAGTCAACTACTACAGGACAGACAGGTAATTTACATTTCTCAATAGTATAAACTATAATGAAAATCTTCACACATCTTTATTTCTTTAGGACAAATTCCTAAATTCCTCTAAGAAGCCTTTCTGAGTCTAAAATTAGGCACATTTTAAAAGCCTTTTCTAGGTACTGCCAAATTGCCATGAGATATTTTGAGAGTGCCCATTTCTCTCAACAACAATGGGTAGCATTTTTGTTTTTGCCTTTATCAAAGTAGCAGGCAAAAAAATGCCTTTAATTTTTACTTAGGTGATTACTAATGAGATAACAAATGCTTTTCGACGATGCTAGTGAATCCTCTAAAACTTGTTTTTTCTTATTTGGCTACTCTTTTCACTTCTGAACATTTTTCATTTCTTGCTTTCAAAGTTATTACAACTTCAGTGTCAGTGTCTATGGAAAGGTTCTTTCAAAGAAATCCTCGCTACATCTCTAAAAATAACAGAAGGCACATTCCTAAGTTTCCTTAAATAATGATGTCAGATATTCTATAGAAAACTCTGACAAGACACTTCTACTTTAGCAAAGAATACACATCTGCAATCCAACCTCATTTATCATGGAGTACTTGGAAGCATTTATTTTTAAAGACAAACCAAGGGGGAAAAAAAGAGGGGAAAAAAATCCGTTTTACAGATGGTATTGTAAATGTTTAGAAGAAAAGATATTTTTAGGCTGAGAGGTCACCTGTGGGGAGTATGCTTGCCCTCCAAAATAGTTGCTCATAGTGAAGTAGGTATGAATTGCTTGTTAACTGTATATATAATACTTAAAGACATGAATTTTAGCTAAAACCTTCTTTTTATTTTTGGAGCCTAGTAGGTTGGCTCTGAGCCTCATACCATATACTTTGCTAAGCCCAAGAACCTGTAAAACAAACCAAGCTCCCCTTATCAGCCTCTAATCTGGGATCATCTCCAGTCTCATTACCTCTAAAAAGTTTGATGTTAAGCATATAGATGACCTGGCCTAAATAATGCACAAACACTTTATTTCAGGATTTCATCAGTACTTTTTAAATGCTAACCAACTGTATATCACATATCCTTTTTCTTATTGCTCTGATAAAACTTCTTATTAGAAGCAATTGTTATCCCCACCTACCCTGTAAAAAGCAACCCTATATCAATGGAATGGCATTTAGAAACCTTGCTTCTCATCTCTCTGGATTCAAATGAAAATGAGACACTTTCTAAAGAACACAACTAAAACTAGTTTATACATGTACTAATAAAAGCTGATTCAATCATAGTTTACATTTATTTTGTGAAGAAGTGTGATCATCTTATTCTGTACAAATAAAGTTAATAAACTTCATTCCTAAAAAAACACTGCAGCTACTGCTTAGACTAGAATCTTAGAGCACCCTTGAGCTCAACATCCAGTGAGACTTAGATTGAAGCCAACGATATTTATTGTAGCAGAACCAGTAGGAAGTGTTGGCTGTGCGGGAGAGAATTAACCCCCTCTGTAATCTTCATCAGTTTTTTCAATGTCAAGCTATCTCAAATCATCATAAAATCTAAGTTAACAATACTGCTTAAGAGGATGTTCCCTGGACAGTCCAGGTGGCTCAGCGGTTTAGCACCACCTTAGCCCAGGGCATGATCCTGAAGACCCAGGATCGAGTCCCACGTCAGGCTCCCTGCATGGAGCTTGCTTCTCCCTCTGCCTGTGTCTGCCTCTCTTTCTCTCTGTGTCTCTCATGAATAAATAAATAAAATCCTAAAAAAAGATTTTATCTTAAAAAATCTTTAAAAAGATGTTCCCTAAACACCTCAGTCAGATTTACTCTGAAGCTTCTCCTATTTAGAAGTTGTAGAGCTTCCTTTGATCACAACCAAGGTGATCCAGTGGGCATCCTTAGGGACTGTCCAAGATGCCAAAGAACATCTTGACAACTGCTATTTATTCAACGTGTTTAAGAAACATGGGGAATTTGCATGTTCCCCATTACTCACCAGATCGAGACTCTAATTGCCAGGCTCACAGTTCTTCAGGAAATCTCTAAAACTAATGGCGACTTAGTTTTAACAAGCTCCAAGGAATCAAATTTTGTTATAGTTAGAATGATTAAAAAATATCACCTGATGTGTAGGCCCCTAATTCAACTAGAGATTTCCCAAAGCATTCCAAAATTTTCTGGGGTTTCTTAGCACAAAATGTAAAGTCAGAAGACTTTATTTGGTGTCATGGCCACAATACTAGCTAAGTTATTTAGAGATATTCACCAGCTTTAATATACTACAATTCCTCATTCCCCCTTCCAGCTCCTCATCCACCCTTCCAGCTCCTCCCCCCCCAAAAAAAAGAAAGAAAGAAAGAAAAAAGAAAAAATGCTGAGTTCGATCATTTCTAAGTTCATTTTTTCTCAACATTTCTATGAATATAAAAATCTATAGATCACTTAATTTTAATGTCAGCTTTTCCTTCTTAAAACAAACAAACAAACAAACAAACAGAGGGAATCAGCCCTTGCTAAATTTCAGTGGTTTGAGTTATTATTTATTTAAAATGTAGTCATCTTCTGCTAGGACATCTTTGCAAGGTGTGAACACTGATTCCTTCATCAAAGAAAACAGACTTTTCATAACCCTAGAACTTAGACAATAAAGAAGGTTAACTTTCCACAAAGAAATGTGATCAAAAGGAAGTCTGCCTCAACATTTCAGGCTACTGTAGTCAAGATATTTAGACAATAGTGGATTAAAATAATCCAATGGATTGCCTCTTTTGTTATTTCAAATAAATATTAATAAAAGGACTTTTTTGTAAAAAAAAAAAGACACCATTTTACTCATTTTATCACTAATATTTAACCACTGAATCTCCAAAAATTCAGATCTCTACAGTTCTTTTTTCTTCATCTAACTCTCAAAGTTTCTTTTTAATCAAAGCAATTCTATCAAATAATAAAAATGTATATATCTTTGAAATGTGATTGTTCATTGGAAGTGTTCAATCCTGAGAAAAATGACAACTAATAAGCCAACTCTGTAAGTCCTTCAACCACTTAGCTGAGCACAGACAATGTCCGTGGTTGTTTTAAACTTGCATATGGTTATAGCTCTTCTTGCAGTATTAGATTAAATCAAATGAAACTGTCAATATTCACCTGTCTTTGAAATATAAATTTTTATCTGTTATCATGATCCATTTGTTATCCATGAAGAAAAATATCAAAGTCAACTGTGAAACTTCTGAACAACAAATACACACAGGCCTATAACTGAAAAGATAAACTTGAAGAATCATTTCATTATATATTACATTATGTTTAATTATCAATTTATTTTTAAAAACCAGACAGTAAAACAAAAATTACCTTTATAGGACCATCATAGCCCAACTAAGGAGCACAAATGGCAAACAGTTTAAGGTCTCAGAATTGTATAGTAGATGATGATATGTTCAGGGTGAACAACAGCCCTTTATAAAGGTTTTCACTGCTATAGTTTTATTTTTTTTTTATTTTTTTTTTTTGGATTTCTTTTTTTTTTTTTTTTAATTAACTTTTATTGGTGTTTAATTTACCAACATACAGAAAAACACCCAGTGCTCATCCCGTCAAGTGTCCACCTCAGTGCCCGTCACCCATTCCCCTCCAACACCCGCCCTCCTCCCCTTCCACCACCCCTAGTTCGTTTCCCCGAGTTAGGAGTCTTTATGTTCTGTCTCCCTTCCTGATATTTCCCAACATTTCTTTTCCCTTCCTTTATATTCCCTTTCACTATTATTCATATTCCCCAAATGAATGAGAACATACACTGTTTGTCCTTCTCCGATTGACTTATTTCACTCAGCATAATACCCTCCAGTTCCATCCACGTTGAAGCAAATGGTGGGTATTTGTCATTTCTAATTGCTGAGTAATATTCCATTGTATACATAAACCACATCTTCTTTATCCATTCATCTTTCGATGGACACCGAGGCTCCTTCCACAGTTTGGCTATTGTGGCCATTGCTGATAGAAACATCGGGGTGCAGGTGTCCCGACGTTTCATTGCATCTGAATCTTTGGGGTAAATCCCCAACAGTGCAATTGCTGGGTCGTAGGGCAGGTCTATTTTTAACTCTTTGAGGAACCTCCACACAGTTTTCCAGAGTGGCTGCACCAGTTCACATTCCCACCAACAGTGTAAGAGGGTTCCCTTTTCTCCGCATCCTCTCCAACATTTGTTGTTTCCTGCCTTGTTAATTTTCCCCATTCTCACTGGTGTGAGGTGGTATCTCATTGTGGTTTTGATTTGTATTTCCCTGATGGCAAGTGATGCAGAGCATTTTCTCATGTGCATGTTGGCCATGTCCATGTCTTCCTCTGTGAGATTTCTCTTCATGTCTTTTGCCCATTTCATGATTGGATTGTTTGTTTCTTTGGTGTTGAGTTTAATAAGTTCTTTATAGATTTTGGAAACTAGCCCTTTATCTGATATGTCATTTGCAAATATCTTCTCCCATTCTGTAGGTTGTCTTTTAGTTTTGTTGACTGTATCCTTTGCTGTGCAAAAGCTTCTTATCTTGATGAAGTCCCAATAGTTCATTTTTGCTTTTGTTTCTTTTGCCTTCGTGGATGTATCTTGCAAGAAGTTACTGTGGCCAAGTTCAAAAAGGGTGTTGCCTGTGTTCTCCTCTAGGATTTTGATGGAATCTTGTCTCACATTTAGATCTCTCATCCATTTTGAGTTTATCTTTGTGTATGGTGAAAGAGAGTGGTCCAGTTTCATTCTTCTGCATGTGGATGTCCAATTTTCCCAGCACCATTTATTGAAGAGACTGTCTTTCTTCCAATGGATAGTCTTTCCTCCTTTATCGAATATTAGACGACCGTACATTTCAGGGTCCACTTCTGGGTTCTCTATTCTGTTCGATTGATCTATGTGTCTGTTTTTGTGCCAGTACCACACTGTCTTGATGACCACAGCTTTGTAATACAACCTGAAATCTGGCATTGTGATGCCCCCAGCTAAGGTTTTCTTTTTTAAAATTCCCCTGGCTATTCGGGGTCTTTTCTGATTCCACACAAATCTTAAAATAATTTGTTCTAACTCTCTGAAGAAAGTCCATGGTATTTTGATAGGGATTGCATTAAACGTATAAATTGCCCTGGGTAACATTGACATTTTTACAATATTAATTCTGCCAATCCATGAGCATGGAATATTTTTCCATCTCTTTGTGTCTTCCTCAATTTCTTTCAGAAGTGTTCTATAGTTTTTAGGGTATAGATCTTTTACCTCTTTGGTTAGGTTTATTCCTAGGTATCTTATGCTTTTGGGTGCAATTGTAAATGGGATTGACTCCTTAATTTCTCTTTCTTCAGTCTCATTGTTAGTGTATAGAAATGCCATTGATTTCTGGGCATTGATTTTGTATCCTGCCACGCTACCAAATTGCTGTATGAGTTCTAGCAATCTTGGGGTGGAGGCTTTTGGGTTTTCTATGTAGAGTATCATGTCATTGGCGAAGAGGGAGAGTTTGACTTCTTCTTTGCCAATTTGAATGCCTTTAATGTCTTTTTGTTGTCTGATTGCTGAGGCGAGGACTTCCAGAACTATGTTGAACAGCAGTGGTGAGAGTGGACATCCCTGTCTTGTTCCTGATCTTAGGGGAAAGGCTCCCAGTGCTTCCCCATTGAGAATGATATTTGCTGTGGGCTTTTCGTAGATGGCTTTTAAGATGTCGAGGAAAGTTCCCTCTATCCCAACACTCTGAAGGGTTTTGATCAGGAATGGATGCTGTATTTTGTCAAATGCTTTCTCTGCATCTAATGAGAGTATCATATGGTTCTTGGTTTTTCTCTTGCTGATATGATGAATCACATTGATGGTTTTACGAGTGTTGAACCAGCCTTGTGTCCCAGGGATAAATCCTACTTGGTCATGGTGAATAATTTTCTTAATATGTTGTTGGATCCTATTGGCTAGTATCTTGTTGAGAATTTTTGCATCCATGTTCATCAGGGATATTGGTCTGTAATTCTCCTTTTTGGTGGGGTCTTTGTCTGGTTTTGGAATTAAGGTGATGCTGGCCTCATAGAACGAATTTGGAAGTACTCCATCTCTTTCTATCTTTCCAAACAGCTTTAGTAGAATAGGTATGATTTCTTCTTTAAACGTTTGGTAGAATTCCCCTGGGAAGCCATCTGGCCCTGGACTCTTGTGTCTTGGGAGGTTTTTGATGACTGCTTCAATTTCCTCCCTGGTTATTGGCCTGTTCAGGTTTTCTATTTCTTCCTGCTCCAGTTTTGGTAGTTTGTGGCTTTCCAGGAATGCGTCCATTTCTTCTAGATTTCCTAATTTATTGGCGTACAGCTGTTCATAATATGTTTTTAAAATCGTTTGTATTTCCTTGGTGTTGGTAGTGATGTCCCCTTTCTCATTCATGATTTTATTAATTTGAGTCTTCTCTCTCTTCTTTTTAATAAGGTTGGCTAATGGTTTATCTATCTTATTAATTCTTTCAAAGAACCAACTCCTGGTTCTGTTGATCTGTTCCACAGTTCTTTTGGTCTCGATATCATTGAGTTCTGCTCGAATTTTAATTAACTCTCTTCTTCTGCTGGGGGTGGGGTCTATTTGTTGCTTTTTCTCTAGTTCCTTTATGTGTAAGGTGAGCTTTTGAATTTGAGATCTTTCCAGTTTTTGAATGTATGCTTGTATTGCGATGTATTTCCCCCTCAGGACTGCTTTTGCTGCATCCCAAAGATTTTGAACGGTTGTATCTTCATTTTCATTAGTTTCCATGAATCTTTTTAATTCTTCCTTAATTTCCTGGTTGACCTTTTCATCTTTTAGCAGGATGGTCCTTAACCTCCACGTGTTTGTGGTCCTTCCATATTTCTTGTTGTGATTAAGTTCTAATTTCAAGGCATTATGGTCTGAGAATATACAGGGGACTATCCCGATCTTTTGGTATCGGTTCAGACCCGATTTGTGACCCAGTATGTGGTCTATTCTGGAGAAAGTTCCATGTGCACTTGAGAAGAATGTGTATTCAGTTGAGTTTGGATGTAAAGTTCTGTAGATATCTGTGAAATCCATCTGGTCCAGTGTATCATTTAAAGCTCTCGTTTCTTTGGAGATATTGTGCTTAGAAGACCTATCCAGGGTAGAAAGAGCTAGATTGAAGTCACCAAGTATAAGTGTATTATTATCAAGGTATTTCTTGAGTTTGGTTATTAATTGGTTTAAATATTTGGCAGCTCCCACATTCGGGGCATATATATTGAGGAGTGTTAAGTCCTCTTGTTGGATAGATCCTTTGAGTATGAGATAGTGTCCCTCTTCATCTCTCACTATAGTCTTCGGGGTAAATTTTAATTTATCTGATATAAGGATGGCAACCCCTGCTTTCTTTTGAGGACCATTTGAATGGTAAATGGTTCTCCAACCTTTTATTTTCAGGTTGTAGGTGTCCTTCTGTCTAAAATGAGTCTCTTGTAGACAGCAAATAGATGGGTCCTGCTTTTTTATCCAGTCTGAAACCCTGCGCCTTTTGATGGGGTCATTAAGCCCATTCACATTCAGAGTTACTATTGATAGATATGAGTTTAGTGTCATCATATCTATTCAGTCCTTGTTTTTGTGGATTGTTCCACTGAACTTCTTCTTAAAGGGGAATTTTAAGAGTCCCCCTTAAAATTTCTTGCAGAGCTGGTTTGGAGGTTACATATTCTTTCAGTTCCTGCCTGTCTTGGAAGCTCTTTATCTCTCCTTCCATTTTGAATGAAAGCCTTGCGGGGTAAAGTATTCTTGGTTGCATGTTCTTTTCATTTAGGACCCTGAATATATCCTGCCAGCCCTTTCTGGCCTGCCAGGTCTCTGTGGAGAGGTCTGCTGTTACCCTAATATTCCTCCCCATAAAAGTCAGGGACTTTTTTTCTCTTGCTGCTTTAAGGATCTTCTCCTTATCTTTGGAATTTGCAAGCTTCACTATTAAATGTCGAGGTGTTGAACGGTTTTTGTTGATTTTAGGGGGGGATCTCTCTATTTCCTGGATCTGAATGCCTGTTTCCCTTCCCAGATTCGGAAAGTTTTCAGCTAGGATTTGTTCAAATACATATTCTGGCCCTCTGTCCCTTTCCGCGCCCTCGGGAACCCCAATTAAACGTAGGTTTTTCTTCCTCAGGCTATCATTTATTTCCCTTAATCTATCCTCATGGTCTTTTAATTGCCTGTCTCTTTTTTCCTCAGTTTCCCTCTTTGCCATCAACTTGTCTTCTATGTCACTCACTCGTTCTTCCACCTCATCAAGCCTCGTCGTTAGGACTTCTAGCTTGGATTGCATCTCATTTAATTGATTTTTAATTTCTGCCTGATTAGATCTAAATTCTGCAGTCATGAAGTCTCTTGAGTCCTTTATGGTTTTTTCTAGAGCCACCAGTAGCTGTAAAATAGTGCTTCTGAATTGGCTTTCTGACATTGAATTGTAATCCATATTTTGTAACTCTGTGGGAGAGTGGGCTGTTTCTGATTCTTTTTTTTGAGGGGTTTTCCTTCTAGTCATTTTGCTCAGTGCAGAGTGGCCAAAAACAAGTTGTATTGGGAAAAGGAGAAAAAGAGAGAGAAGGAAAGAAAAGAGAAAAAGAAAAAAGAGAAAGAAGAAAAAAATAGGGGAAAAAGAGAAGAAAAAGAAAGAAAAAGAAAGAAAGGAGAAAAAAGAAAAAAGGGGGGGTGGGGGAAGCAATCAGAAATCAAGAAGAAAGAGAGAAAAAAAAAGCGCAAAACAAAACAAAAAAAAAAAAACAAAAACAAAAACAAAAACAAAAAAACAAAAAACAAAAAAAACCACGGGGGAGTATCTTCCGATTCTGTGTAGTTTAAGTCCCTTGACTTCCCTTGGAACTGGTCCGTCTCGCTGGTCTTCTGGGGGAGGGGCCTGCTGTGCTGATTCTCAGGTGTTGGCACTTGGGGGAGCTGCTCTGCCCCTGCCTGGTGCAGGGCTCAGTGGGGGTTGTTCACCCCGTGAGGCCCCGGGAGGAAGCCACAGTGGCGGGGGCAGCTCTGGGACCCTGGAGTCAGCTCCCGCAGTAGCTCCGGGGCTCTCCGTCTGCAGGGCCTGGAGGCTCCGGGGCGGGGCCGCTGATCTGCTCAGTTCCAGGCAGGAGCGTCCTTGCTGTCCTGGGCCCTCCCGGCCTCTGCCTGTCCCGGGGGAGGCCGGATCCTGGGCTGTGTCCCGGCGCCCTGTGCTCCGGAGCCTGCGCTGTTGGATTCGCGCTCCCGGCGGTGCAGCCCCCTCCGCGGAGCCGCCGCCCGAGCCTCTCCGAGCTGTTCCCGGAGCCGCGCAGCCCCCTCCGCGCGGAGCTTCTTCCTCTGCGCGAGCCGCCGCCGCTGAGCTGTTCCCGGAGCCGCGCAGCCCCCTCCGCGGAGCCGCCGCCCGAGCCCCTCCGAGTGTTCCCGGAGCCGCGCAGCCCCCTCCGCGCGGAGCTTCTTCCTCCGCCCGAGCCGCCGCCGCTGAGCTGTTCCCGGAGCCCCGCAGCCCCCTCCGCGGAGCCGCCGCCCGAGCCCCTCCGAGCTGCTCCGGGTCCCGCCGAGCGCTGCAGCCCTTAGGGAGCTCGGCGCACTCTCCCGGGGCGCAGTTCCTCTGTTACTGTCCCAGGGAGCCCGAGGGCATCCCCGCCTTTCTGGGGATCCTGCTCCAATTCCCGGGGAGCCCCTTTCCGCGGGGAAGGTCGGTGCAGCTCCTGCTCCTCCGGGACGGGGCTCTCCTGTCCTGGGGACACTCGCCCCGGCCTCAGCCCGGCTCCTCGCGGGGCCCCTCCCCCTCGGAGGCCTTTTGTGTCTTTATTTCTTTTTCCCCGTCTTCCTACCTGATAGAAGCGCGAACTCTTCTCACTGTAGCGTTCCAGCTCTTCTCTCTTTAAATCTCAGGCCGAATTCGTAGGTTTTCAGGATGATTGGATGGTTTTCTAGGTAATTTGCTGAGGACCAGGTGACCTAGAGACCCTACTCCTCCGCCATCTTGCCCCTCCCCTCCACTGCTATAGTTTTAAACACAGTAGATAAGCTGAAACTGTTCATCCCCAAGTATCTTTTTTCTTCATCAATCTTTTTTCCTAATTAATCATATTTGTGTTGAAAATTCACATATATTATTGGATAATTCTTTGCAAATTATTTATATCATCACCAAGCGGGCTGTAAACTAATATGCTTTGCATGTATAAGTAAAATACCAACAAAACAGTAATAAACCCACTCCAGTATTAAAAGCTTTATAAATGTTTAAACCAAATCTCTCAACCAGTTGAGATGTTCAAGTGTGACTTTTCAACACTTTAGGATGCAGTGATTGATGATTTCATTCTATGAGGATTCCTTTTACCTCTTAGCTGCCTATTTTCTAATAAAACTGATCTTCCTAGATATGCAACTCCCAGACACACTTTACTAAATTATTTTCTATTATAAGAGATTTGCTTTCTGAGTCAGTTCTATTAATGACCTTAAAAGAACCACAAACATTTTCTATTTGCTTTGTTTTATTGTCTTATTGTTTCTAACCATTTTTTTCATTGTTTCATTGTTTAATTTACTTCAAAGTGCACATACTTGATATTTAAATGTCATTAAGAATTATAATAGCACCTAGCACTTATGAATAATTTTCTATACACCAGAACTGTTACTGACAAAAATACATTATTGCATTTAAACAAATGCTGAATTCATGCTTAGTACTTTCGCATATCAATAATAGCAAAGTTTAATTTAAACTTATTTGACTAGAGAATCAAATAAAATTCACATTATAATAAAATATTAGGGACAAGTATACCCTACAACTCTTAGTCATTTAAGTTTTTTATTAGAATTGTACTGAATCTGTATATTACTGAATCTGTAATAAACTTCTGTAATATGAACTCTCTCAGACTAAGCCCATTGAATTTATTTATTTACTCATATTAAGTTTTGTAACTTTCTGCTTACACATTTCTTATAAAGTTTATCTAGACATCTTACATTTATTTCTTATTGGTAAATGCAATGTTTTCTATCAGATTTTCTAATTTATTATTATTATAAAACCTACCTCCACAAAGTACACTATGGACCTTGGAATAATTATCTGTTTTTGCCTTACAAAAATTAAATATAGTATGTATGATTATGAACCTCTCTTTACAAAAAATAAAACCATGACTCAGGAAATTCAAATAGCTTTAGGTCATAAAACTAAGACTGGAGGATTCCATCTCTAGTCATTCTAAATCTTAACTTAAATTTTCTTAAATTTAATTGGCATTTCACAAAAGATAATAACCTGAAGTCACAAAAGCCAATAGTTGAGAAGCCTTACATCTATGTAAAACTTTTAGACATACTCTAAGAAAGTAGAAACAGCTTTTACATTGGTCAGTTTAGCTACATGGGCAAGGCAAATACTTGATACTACATATATACCATGAAGTTTATGGTCTAAAGAAGCTGAAACACCTAAAATTATTCTTTATATCATTAAAAACTAGAATTTTAATCTCAAATTGTGTTTTTTTAAAAACTTATCCATACAATTTATTAGAAGAAAGTCATAAGACCCCTCACAGTTGGCAATAACCAATATATGCTCAATGAATATATGTGGACTATGTCTCCATATTTAACATTTATTTTTAATGACACCAGATATATTTTTGTGATTTAGTTAAGTTTTAAAGAGAGGAATATGCTTTTCCAAAATGTATTTCAGTTTCCTTTGATTGTAGAAAAAAGGGAGATGAAATAAAAGGGTGGTAAAAAAAAGGATGTAAGCAAACCATGGAAAGGGGTCAAGGGAGAAACATGTATGTTTAAATATAATGAAGAGGACTCCAGACAGCATCATGGGTCAGAAACGAAAGGTGGATGAAGAGAGAATGTAGTAGGTTCTTAAAAAGTTAGGTAAAGAGAAAGATAAATTAAAATAAGCTAGGAAGAGAAAATAGAATATTTTTTCCATTTATATCTCTTTTACTGCTATAACAAAGAAAAACATTCAAATTTGCATATTTATATTCTATCTAGCCATCTCAGTAAGTCTTATATTAATTTTTTAAAATAGACTTTTTAAGGAAAAGTTTTAGATTCACAGCAAAATTAAGCAGATGATATAGAGGTTTCTGTATACCCTCCTCCTCCCACCACATACACACCCTCTCTAACTATCAAAATTCCTCACTGGAGTGATACATTTATTACAACTGATTTACATTTATGTAAATGTAAATGTAAATGTAAATTTACAACTGATACATTTATTACAACTTACATTGATACATCATTATCACTTATTTTCCATAGTTTGTCTTAGGGTTTACTCTTGGTGGTGTACATCCTATATATTTGGACAAATATATCCACTATTACAGAATCATAGAGAGTAGTTTCACTGCCCTAAAGATCCTCTGTGCCCTGCCTATTCATCACTCCCTATCCTCAACCTCTAGCAAGCACTGATACTTTCTTTCCCTGTCTTCATTTTTTTGCCTTTCCACAATGTCATATAGTTAGAATCCTACAGTATGTTGCCTTCTCAGATTGGCTTCTTTCACTTAGTAATATGCATTTAAGGTTCTTCTGTGTCTTTTAATGGCTTAACAGCTCATTTCTTTTAGCACTGAATAATATTCTATTGTCTGGATGAGCCAGAGTTTATTTGTTGATTCATCTACTGAAGGACATCTTTATTGTTTCCAAGTTTTGGTAATTATGAATTGGGTAAATCCAAGGAGTACAATTGCTGGAACATATAGTAAGAGTGTGTTTAGTTTTACTAAAAAATGGCCAATTTGTACCCCCACCCCTCAGTGATAAATTAGAAATCCTGATGTTGGCCATTCCAATAAGTATGCAGTGTTATCTCATTGTTGTTTTAATTTGCAATTCCCCTAATGACATGTAATGTTTAGAATATTGTCATATGCCGTCTGTATATTATCTTTGATAAAGACTCTGTGCAGGACCTTTGTGTGACTTCATTTTCAAATAAAAACTCTATAGTTCCTGAAACTCTATGACTCCATTGAACCTAGAGCACTTGACTGTAGGGAAAGTAGTCTTCATTGTCATTGGCTCAATTCCAATCTGTTTGGACTCAATTTCTGCACATTCTGGAATTCAACAATGTTCTAGATTTTTTTAATGTTCTAGATTTTTGTGTGATCATCAGTCTATTAAGTACACATGCCTATAGAGTAGTACTAAAGCACCATCTTGTAAATCACAAGAGATCTAATGATTTTAACCTCCCAGAATCTTATCACTCCAAGACACTGAATTAAAGAAATCAGCTCAGCAAATAGACACACCTTCCTATATGGACTACTTTTAACCAAAATAACCTCCACATTTTGATTAAACTTTTTAAGATAATTCATAAACTGACCATACCTGAAAAACATAGATTGATGGATAGATAGATAAATGGAAGGAAGGAAGGATGCAAGGAAAGAAGGAAGGAGGCAGGGAAGCAAGAAAAGGAATTTCACATCTGTGATCGTTTCTATTAACATTTTACAAAACACCTGATTGCACATTTCATAAGACATTTTCAGATGAATAATACATCAGACTTATAGCCACACCAGCCTTTCTATTCTAGCTTGAATAAACTCTTGAAATCTTTCTTTATTTGTTGGTTTGTTTACTACTGCCTCATACTATGCATTATAGTTAAGCAATAGATTTTTTAAGTGCCAAGAATGTCCCATGTTTAAATTGCCCATGATTACCACGTTGGGTCCATATAATTCCCATTTTTGCCTTGTTGATATCTTTCAATAATGCATCACACACATAAAATGGGCTGTGGATCATTAGGTAAATAATAATCCCACAATTGTTGGGTTGCCCAAGCCTTCAGCAGAAATACATACATTCTGTAGGTCTGAAACTTAAATGCCTTTCCTTTCCTCCCCTCCCATTATATACAATACAAAGGAGCTCATTTTCATCATCCAGAAGAATTATGTTCTTCTCACTTGGAAGCTTTGTTCTGATTTACTGTATAAGCTAGCCTTTTTCAGAATAAAAATGACTGCTTTAAAAGGCACTTTTTAATAGTTCTTCTCTCAGCAGGTCACTGAAGGTAGGAAAATATCACTTTGTTCCTATCAGGCTTTCACAAAAACAAAGCTGTCTGGGATATAGTTTCTTCTAAGCCTCTTTTTCACCCACAAAATCCATAAGGAGAACAGCACTTCACATAGTTCCCATTGTTTATATAGTTAAGGAACCATGAATTTGTATTAGTTAAGGACCAGGATATAAGAGATGTCAGTAATCATGACAATGGGATAATGAGAGGTTAAAATTGAAATAAAAAAAAGAAACTACTCAATACTGGTAGCTACAGATAAGAGAAAGAAATATTTGGAGTCAAATAAGTAAATGATGATAAGGATCATGCCACCATTCTAAAGTAAGTTGGAGAGAAATTTTTAAAGTACTAAACTATTTTGCCACAAAGAAATAAAAATTAACACATCATTTTTACTAGTTAAAGCTTCTATCGTATTAAAATCTTGATTTCCTACTCTTATCAAAAGGAATCCTCGTTGAATCTTATGAATATAAGCTATCTTGCAACACTGATAATCTAAGAAACAAAACTGCAAAGAATATATTGTAATAATGCTGCTTGGTGACAGATGGTAACTACATTTATCATGGTGAGCATTTAGTAAAGTACAAAACTGTTGAATCATGTTTACTCCTGAAACTCAGAGAACACTGTATGTTAATTATACTTCAATATAAAAGGAGTATTTTGGCCTGAAGGTCAATATATTTAAAACAAAAAGAATGCCACGATGTTCTTTCTAAAATTTCTGATTAGCCACAAGGAAAAAAGGAAAAAATTAAGAATAGCAAGTTTTGAAAAGTAAGCAGAAGCCCTCTCCTGATTATTTATAAGCTGGCTATTGACCTGTGTTATAATAGGACTTTAAAGAGCTCTTGATAGCAATCTGCCCTTAAATTCTCAAAAATAAGAATCTGGATCTCATAGTCTATAGAAAAGCTTCTGACTGACTTATGACAGATTTCTTCTGCTCAAAACTAGGAGGAAACTAGGTTAGCTTAAACATCAAGGTGCTTAACTGTGTCACAGATTTTTTCATTATATTCTTGCTCTAAAATGTGTGACTCATTTAAGTAGAATGTTACTTAATATTTTATTTCCACTTGGCTGCTATAATAAAGGCTTATTTTGGGATGCCTGGGTGGCTCAGTGGTTGAGCATCTGCCTTTGACTCAGGGTGTGATCCCCGAGTTCTGGGATCCAGTCCCACATCAGGCTCCCTGCAGGAGCCTGCTTCTCCCTCTGCCTGAGTCTCTGCCTCTCTGTGTCTCTCATGAATAAATAAAATCTTTTTTTTTTAAAAAAAGACATATTTACATTGAAAAGAATTTTTTAAAAGATTTTATTTATTTATTTGGGAGAAAGAGAGTGTATCTGAGGAGAGAGAGACAGCATGAGAAAGGGGAAGGGCAGAGGAAGAAGCAGACTCCCCTCTGAGCAGGGAGCCCAATGCAGGGCTGATCCCAGGACCCCAGGATCATGACCTGAGCCAAAGGCAGATGCTTAGCCTACTGAGCCACCCAGGTGCCCTACATTGAAAAGAATTTAACTGGGGAGAGATACAGGGGCAGCATGAATAAAGTGATAAGCAATAAAATGGGCCAAAACCTTAGACTTAATTGCATATAAATAAAATGTAAGCAGTTATAATACCTACAGGGAATGAAGTCGGAGGTCAATAATCTAGATCAGCTAGTGGAAATTAACCTGCAATCTGTAGCAAAAAGACATGAAATTAAAATGACTAAAATCAGATTTAGGTTAGGGATGTGGATACAAGATCCAATTCAGAGATACAGACTTTGGAAAAAAAGGAAAATCATACATTTGGAAAAGAAAAAGTAAACAAACTTTGAAAAATACAAGAATAGATTAATTGCAAAGAAAAAATTTTAAAACAAATAGTTGGTATTTTGGTGTCCAACAAACCTAGATTCAATTTTTGGTCAAATTAACTGACACAATGAATGGCTTCTCTGTTCCTTGGAGTATATAATGGAATATAAATGCAGAAAGCTAACAGAGCTGTGATGATCAAATAATTAATGCTAGTACTTTCTATAGCATCTAGGTCAGAGCAAATGCTCAGTAGGTTATATTAATATTATATTTTAAATTATATTTCTCTAAATTCAGAATCTTGCTAAAGAATATTTCTAAAGTCATGTTATACAGGTAAATATGGTGGTGAATATTTTACTAGGTGAAAAAAAAAAGCTATTGGCAGGCTAGGTATTTAATTCACCTGCAAGTTTACACTATAAGATTGACAAATAGGATCTTTCATTTACTGAGATTTTATATCATAGTCACAAAGAAAGTCTTAATCAACTCACTGAATCAGGCTGAAATTTAAATGTTATATCTTTCAGATTCACACTGATAACATTTATATAATTTTTGTACTACTTTCAGTAGTTTAATAATGTACTTTACACACTTATCTGTGTAACCAAGAGGGGTTCCCTTTCCCTATTTATTCTGAATATCCTTAAAGGAAATTGGAGACTCAAGAAAAGAGCAGAGCACTCTATCAATCACTATTAAAAGCTCTATTTTCAGGGCGCCTGGCTAGCTCAGTGGTTGAGCATCTGCCTTTGCTCAGCGTGTGATCCCAGGGTCCTGGGATCGAGTCCCACATAGACTTCCCACAGGGAGTCTGCTTCTCTCTCTCTGCCTATGTCTCTGCCTTTCTGTGTCTCTCATGAATAAATAAACAAAATCTTAAAAAGAGAGTGCTATTTTTTGCCTTTGTTTTTATGATGGTGGCAGGTATTAACAAACTCTAGAATTTATCTGAGATACATTTAGTGATCCAACTTATCATTTAACAATCATTATGTCTACAAATTATGCTGTATGCTATGGGATTACCATCAAGAAGGAGCTGTCCTCAAGGAGCTTATAATTCACCACAGAAAATACAAACATCAATAAATATAATGCAGAAAGTATGGATAAAACGAGAGGAAAAAAATAATCTACTCAGATTTTACAGCAGCATTATTCACAACAGTTGAAAACAACCCAAATTTCCATCAACAGATAAGTGGATAAATAAAATGTAATATATACATATACAATGGAATACTGTTCGGCCTTAAAAAGGAATTAAATTCTGACACACACTACAACATGAACCTTGAAGCCATTATGCTGTAAGTCAGTCACAAAAATATAATATAATTCCATGTATATGAGGCACCTAGAGTAGTTAAAATTTATAGAAACAGAAAGTAAGATTGTGGTTGCCAGGGATTGGCAACTCTTATGAAGAGTTTTTGTTCTGTGGGTATGGAGTTCAATATGCAATAATGAAAAAATGTGAAATGGATGGTAATGATTGTACAATATGGTAAATGCACTCAATGCTTCTTAATTGTAAACTTTAGAATGGTTAAAATATGTTATGCTATGTATATTTTACCATGATACAAAAAAGAAAAAGGAACGTGAACAAGAGGCAGTTTGGCAAAAATTTTTATTTTGAAATATACAGGATATCTCCTAGAAAAATGGAGATAATCCTGCTCTTGATCCAGGTGTTCTGCATACAGAGATATCCAGAAAATGTACAGAAAAAGAATAATAAAAATAAAATAAAAGTATCTGGATGCTTTAGGCCAAAAATCTAAACAGTAAATGCTTCAAGGATGAAAGTGGTGTGAAAATGAAACCACATGCCTTCTCTTCATGTGCATAAAGAACATGGAAAGGTGATTGCTTACTGAAACAAATAAAGCATTAAAAAAGATGATTGCTTATTGAAACAAATAAAATTTTCTTATATGATGAAGTTATGTTCCAGATCCTGGCTCTACCATGTGCATTAATTTTGTTTGCTTATTGACATTTCCTAGTGGCAGTAAACCTTTATCATAATTCTCTTAAACAAGTTTTTAATTTTGAAAGCCTTGTTCTTTATGACAAGTGATACAATGCACTAGTCACTTCCTTCAATGATATGTGTGAACTTCACCGTTGGTGTCTTTTTAAACATAGCTTAAATAGAACATTTACTCTCCATTTGACTTGCTCTTGAAACTGAAATTCCGGAAGGGAGCACTGTCTTTTATTAAGTTAGTATCGGTATTTTTAGCAGTTTGAAACCTGGTACTGTTTCCAACAAAATGAATGAAGTTTTGTAAATGGCGGACAGTTGGCTTCTCACTTTGGATGCCCTTGCTATTTGTACATGAGGCAGTGAATCACACTGCTTAAAAAAGCTAACAGTGTATTTATGTATAGGAATAGCATCTAAGATTCTGCTTATATACTGACAGCCTTGTGTTGATGGTAATAAAGCCTACTATTACCCTGCCAGCATATCTGATGCTGAAGAGTCCTTTTGGTAGAGAAAGAGCCTTTTAAAAATACTAACTGCTCTCAGTAGCATTTAGTACAACCTGTGAGAGGCTGTCAGTTTTTCTGATCCACTTTTAACTGCTGGGAATATAATGGTGTCCACTGAAATTGAAACTAGAATAATCAACATGCTGGTGAAATTCATTAATGCAACAATTATTTAATAAGACTTTTATAATATTGTATGTAGCTCTTAGAGATGGTGCATAAGCAGAAATCGGTTTCTTCTTTCAGGAGCCCAAAAAACCTTATGTTTAAGGGTATTATTATTATTTTAAAGATTTTATTTATTTATTCATGAAAGACACAAAGAGAGAAAGAGGCAGAGACACAGGCAGAGGGAGTAGCTGGCTCCATGCAGGGAGCCCGACGTGGGACTTGATCCTGGGACTCCAGGATCACACCCTGAGCCAAAGGCAGGTGCCAAACCACTGAGCCACCCAGGAGTCTCTGTTTAAAGGTGTTATTAAATAATCATCAGACATACACATTTTCCATTCTTTCCATTACCATTTCCCTTTCCCACTATCTCCCCTTGACTGTGCAAATTAAATTTGCTTTTAGAATACAGTTACTATCCTAAAACGCATATTGTATATGTAAGCATTTCCACATAAAAAGATTAAGTACCACTCCTGAAGAAACTTAAATGTCAGTAGTCCTCAATACTTCCTTGAATTTGTCTCTGAATTTATTAAACACCCCTCCTGATTTTATGATACTGGGCAACGAGTGAGGTTAAAATACTTAGCTATTCAGAGATGTCTTTCCATGCATCTCCAATAACTAAACCCAATTACAAAGTATACCTAAGAAAGAGAGATTCAACTAAGATTTTCTATGAAATGAGATGATCTATACATGCTGTGCATTTATGATTAAAAGAAACACCTGAATATACTAAAGATGGAAAAAGGTATTCAGATAAGAATATATATATGTGTGTGTGTGTGTGTATATATATATATATATAAATGTGTCCAAAACCAGTCCTAGAAATGCTACTTAGCATTCACCAACAGAACAAAAATTCATAGTTTAGGAGGATAATTTTATGCAATCAATTAGTAGTTTCTGCATAGTATATTCACATGCTGCCTTAGTGACATATTCCACTGCATTCCTGTAAGTGATATGGAGAGGCCGTCATACCCAAAGAGCTATCTTTGCTATTTATTTATTCAATTATCCAAATTTCTTTGCCATTTTTACATTTATCCTTAAAAACTCCTTGAGATTTGCCCTTATCTTATTCTGTCATTTAATGACTTCACCTATTACTTCAGAAAAGTCATTAATGATAATATTATTATCCCCATTGTGTGAATAAAATTTCATCCCATTCTCTTTTTCTGTAGGAAATAGTCCCCTTGATTGCAGAATATCTGGACATCTTAGGAACATAAGCTGGCCTGGCAGAGACAGACAATGCAGGTAGATTTGATTTATTTCAGGAAGTTAAAAAACCTCTCTTCAAGGAAGGAGGTTAAAGCTATAATGATTCTTCATAATGAATACTGATAATGAAGAACAAGCAATGAGCCACTTTTTTATGGCAGTAAATGATTTGGGCAGAAATGAAAGACTATACTGGTCACTTGCTCTGTGACTCAAACAGAAAAACACAACATGGTGAAGAAGTATATTGTTTCCCTGAATTTCAGAGGAAACACTGAAAATATTCTTTAGAGGAAAAAAATTAATCACTGTTCCAAACCCATGAACCTAGTCCTATTCTTTGGTTTCTGTGTCCTGTTTATCTTCCTTATGTAGAAGCTATGTAGTCCAGATTGTTGATGGGGTTTTCCCCCATATTCAATATATTTTTGCAGTATTCCTACAGTATCTGCACAAAAGAGTTTGAGCTGGTATTTATAAATGGAAAACTAAGGGACTCAGTGAACCCGGATATTATTGATGCCCTTATTCTTTGTCCTCCATCTAGAATACTGCTTTCTAAATGTTATTACATCTGTGCAATACACATAGATTGATCGTGACCAAAAAAATTATTCCCCCTTAGGGCGTTATTATTGGTAGTTGTCTATAAGAATAGTTACAACCAATTTTGGCACTAATAGTGCATACAATACTTGTAAATTTACTATTGTTTTTAATGAGTAATAGAGTCTTCTATGAAGATGACAAAAATAGTAAATACACCCTTCTCCCTCTAAATTGTATTTCAACAGAAAGGTCAGGTTTAATGGAACCACATAAGTCTTCTTTGTTGACAACAGGAATGTGAACTCTGGACAACAAAAACAATGAGATATCAGGAATATACCTACTGGAATAAACAAATACAGCAGAAACCCATAATAACAGATTTATATAATTATTCCTTTTTCTGTAACTTGGGTCTTTCTTTTTAAAGGAAGGTATGAGGATAATTTTTCACATAGGAAAATATATTGTAAAGTTACCTGCTATCTTACAGGATTCTGCTAACTTCTTTTTATTTAAGATTTTATTTATTTATTCATGAGAGACACACAGAAAGAGGCAGAGACATAGGTAAGAAACAGGATCCATGCAGGGAGCCCAATGTGGGACTCATTCCTGGGACTCCAGGATCATGCCCTGGGCTAAAGGCAGGTGCTCAACCACAGAGCCATCCAGGCATCCTGGATTCTGCTAACTTCCATGTTGAAAGCTATCACTTAGTAAAGATGATGATGGGGTGCCTGGGTGGCTCAGCTGGTTAAGCTGCCTTTGGCTCAGATTGGGATGACCTGGCCTTAGGCTCTGTCCTCAGTGGGGAGCCTGCTTCTCCCTCTCCCTCTGTCCTCCGCTTCCCCATTCTCTTGCAAGTACACTTTTTCTCAAATAAATAAATAAAATCTTTAAAAACAAATAAAGATGATGATAGAGTCCAACTAAATTCCTGAATACATTCTCAGTCTGTGAGATTACAAATCAAGACATTTTATGCACCAGTCCTTCAGTTATTCTTAATAGAGCACTCAAGAAAGATAAAGACCCATAGGTTGTATATAGAATACATGACTGCGACCATAAAGTAATTGATCTCTTATAGGCTTATTGACTTTGCAAATCATCTGTGAATGAAAAAATTCTTAATTTCCCAGTAATAAAGCTGTGATTAGCTCAATTGTTCTGATATAAATGAGCCAAAATGATTTCATTAATTATTCATTACTAATTTAATTAATAATTTTGTAAATAAGAAGCTTAGGGCTTTATATTTGTTCTCATGCTCTTCAATTTTAGGTTCTAAAATTATACAGAGAAAATCAAGTTTTACATAGTGGCATGATGTAAAATAAAATATATAAACTTAATATTCATGCTTAATTAATCAAAGGAAAATCAAGATCAAGTAACTAACATTTTAAAATATACTATAATTTTAAAAACATTTACAAAGAGGAAGAAGAAGGTTCTGAGCAAACACACCAAAGGTTAAGTAATCTAGAAGATTGACAGACTCCAATCTTATAGCATGAATCAGCTCCAGAATGTAGGACATTCTGTAGCAAAACACCTAAATTCTTCAAAAGGCAGAGGGAATTAGAACCAATTAACCTGACAGTTAATGAAAGAACAAAACCAATGTAACTGAGACAAGAAAGGGCTGTAATTTATGGATATATGTGACCATTCATCTTGTGGTTTATGAAAAGTATTGAACATGGAGCCTACATTTATTTCTCTCTTTTGCTATGACTTACAAACTTCCTTGGGTTAAGTCACTTTACTTTTCAATGTCCTAAATGGGAAAACAAATGAGGATAACATAGCTGTTGTATCCTCATAAGACAACAAGGTGATGTAAATACAATAGCAGTCTGTAACAGTTTGTGAACCTAGATTATATGGTATTGGGCCCCTTTTGGTTGTTAAAAAAAAAATCAAAAACTTACTACAAAAAAGAGATTTAGATCTTCAAAGATTGTTTGAATTATCGAATATAAAATATAAAATACAGTAGATAAAATATTTAAAGAAAAGATATGGGATAATAAATGAATGGGCTAGCCAAAAAAAAAAAACATTAATATCAGGAATATATAAAAAATGGACATTTAGAACAGAAAAATATAATTTTTGAAATTAAAACAAAAACCTGAATGAACAAGTCATACAACAGATTAGATATAGCTAAAGACAGATTTAGTGAACATTGAGCTAAAGCCAAATAATTATGGAGAATACAGCACAGGAGGAAACAAAATGAAAGGTGTGAAAGAGAAAATAAGAGACATAGAGAATAAAACAATAATATATAACATTTGCTTAATCCTAGCCTCATCAGGAAGAAATAGAATAAAGAAGACATTCAAACATGTAATAGTTGAGAATTGTCATAAAAATCTGGAAAAGAAGCACAGTGTATATAAGCAGATATGCAAAAAGCAAAAACAAAAGCACTACACCTAAATATATTGTGCTAAAATTATGAATCATCAAAGAAAATGACAAAGTTTTAAAAGAAAACAAAGTAAAATAGATCTCCCATAGTCAAAAGTAATCAGAATAACAGACTTTTTTAAAAAGTAATTAGGATAAGACTTTTCAAAAGAAACTATGAAGAATGAAATCTTCAATGGGCTAACGTTATTTACAAAATAAATGTGTAAATTAAAGACACATGAGGTTAAAAGTAAGATGGAAGTGGGGATCCCTGGGTGGCTCAGTGGTTTAGCGCCTGCCTTCCTCCCAGGGCAGGCGCTAAACCTGGAGTCCCGGGATCCGAGTCCAGCATCAGGCTCCCTGCATAGAGCCTGCTTCTCCCTCTGCCTGTGTCTCTGCCTCTCTCTGTCTCTGTCTCTTTCATGAATAAATAAATAAAATCTTAAAAAAAAAAAAAGTAAGTAAGATGGAAGTATACAGAGGTGTCTGGATGGCTCTGTCGGTTGAGCATCTGCCTTCAGCTCAGGTCATGATCCCAGGGTCCTGGAATGGACCCCCACTTCAGACTCCCTGCTCAGCGGGGAGCCTACTTCTCCCCCTCCCTCTGCCTGTTGCTCTGCCTACTCGTGTGCTCTCTTTCTCTCTCTCTCTCTCTCTCTCAAATAAATAAATAAAATATTTTTTTAAAAAAAGGTGGAAGGATACATTGATTAAATTCTAACTATAACAAAGCTAAGAAGGCTATATTAATATAAAATTAGAACTTAAAACCATTAGTAAGAATGAAGAAATCCATTATATAATGAAAACTTTTATTTGATTAGAGAAAAATAATAATAAACTTGTATATAGATATGTAAAGAAGGGGCACCCAGCTGGCTCAGTTGGTCAAGCATCTGCCTTTGGCTCAGCTCATGATTCCAGGGTCCTGGGATTGAGCCCCACATTAGGCTCCCTGCTCAACAGGGAGTCTGCTTTTCTCTCTGCCTCTGTCCCTACCCTATGCTCACACTATCTCTCTCAAATAAATAAATAAAATCATACAAATATATGTCAAGAAATATGCAAAGAAAAATACTTGATAAAATTCAGAAATATATTGCACATAAATTTGTTATATATAAAGAAACATGTAAAGAAAAAATTTATAGAATTCAGGAATACATTGTAAGTTAATTTGCTATTATAATAAGAGATTCTGTCCTTATGTAAACAAAAAAATCCTTAAGAATATAAAATATTTTGATGACCAAATTTAAAATTTTTATTTAGTTGTAGTTCAAGATGGCTAGAAAACTCTGAACTCACTTTCTCCATGAACACACTAAATTATACTTATTAATAGAACAATTCCTCCTGAAGAAGAACTGAGGGCTAACTGAACTGCTATTGAACAACCAAAGGGAGAACAGCAAGAGAGATGGAGATACACCAGCAAAGGGCCCACTTGCCAATGCTACAAATGGCAGTGGGAAGGGATAGTACTGAGGGACTGGAAACATATCCCTCTATCCTTGAAAAGAGGGAAAAAACTCTACGGTTTAGCATAAAAAACAGTTAACACTAGAACTCTGCCAAATGGCAGAGGAGCTTCAGGAAATCTCTCCCATTTAGAGGGATTGGAGAAACACATGGTTTATGTCCCTGCCCCACTTTAAAAGCCTAGAACAGAGAGGATCCAGACACCGTAATGAGTAGGTTGGTCATCTCAGTGAGTTCATGGCTTCAGTGAGCCTAGGGTCCATAAGCCCCCATCATCCCTAGTTGTGCTGGTGCACAGAAAAAGAAGCTGCAGTTTAAAAGGTCCAAGGAGCAATAGGAACCCTCTCTCTTCTTCCACATTAAAAGCCCAGACCTGAACAGGGCTGGATGTCATAGGATGAGTTCAGATGCCATAACTGAAGGGTCCCATTGTGGGGCAGGTTCAAAGGCCATAATAAGTGGGTCCAGACTTCATAAGGAGCTTCTGATCTCAGCAAGTCCAGGGCCCTCAAGCCCACATCAGCCGTAGTTGCTCAGGAGCACAGGAAAAAAAGCCATCATATAAAAGGGGTGAGGAACTGTGAGAATATTCCCTCCCCCTTCCCCTTAAAAGCCCAGACTGGAACAGAGTCCAGCATACTGTGAGCTTGCAACATCAGCAAGCCTGTAGGGTCCACAAGACCATACCAGCCGCACTGTAGTGTTAGGACATAGAAAATAAGCTGTGGTTTTGTGTTTTCTTTTTTTTTCTTTTTTGATAATTTTTATTACTTTATTTTATTATTTAAAGTTTGTCTTATTCTGTTTTTATCTTTACCTTTTTTTGGTTCTGTTCTTTACTGTTCTCTTTTTTCTCTTTTTTTCATCTTTTTTTCTTCTCTTTTTTCTTCTTCTTTTACTATTTTCTGGATTTTTTTTTTTTTTGCTTTTTAATTCTTATTATTCTTTCTTTAAAATCTTGGTCTTAAAAGGGTAACTAGCATATACAGCCACAGCTTTGGCCAAGCCAGCAAGTCACCAAGCACACACAGTCTGCATTGGGGACACAATACACAAGACTACTCCTTCAACTTTGGGAGAAGTATCCGTCTCACCTAATCAAGAAATAAACACAGAAAATCAAGCAAAATGGGGAGAAAAAGAAATATACTCCAAAAGAAAGAACAAGAAAAAGCCTCAGAAAAAGAACTAAATAAAACAGAGATAAGCAATATACCTAAAAAAGAAAAAAAAAATTGAGCTGAAGAAAGGAATAGCAGAATTCAGCAAGACCTTCAATAAAGAGATAGAAAATATTGAAATAATCAATCAGGATTGAACAATACAAGAACTAAAGCAAAAAAATACCCTAGAAGGAATTGGCAGTAGATTAAAGGATGCAGAGGAATGAATTAGCAATCTGGAAGATAGATTCATGGAAAGCACACAAGCTGAACAGCAAATAGAGAAAAGAATTTTTGAAAATGAGGATCAAGAGATCTCTTAGACAACATTAAGGAAACAAACATTTGCATTGTAGCTCCCAGAGGAAGAAGAGAGAGAGAAAGGTGCAGAATACATATTTGAAGAAATAACTGAAAATGTCTCTAACCCTGGGAAAGAAATAGATATCTAAGACTAAGAAACAAAGAGCGTTCCAAACAAGATGAACCCTCAAAGGTCTGCACCATAACATATAATAATTAAAAGATCAAAGGATAAAGAGAAAGAAAAAATCTTAAAAGCACCAAGAAAGGAACAAAAACTTACCTTATAAGGCAAAATCTATAAGGATATCAGCTAATTTTTCAGAAAAAAAAAAAACTTTGCAAACCGGTAGAGAGGAGCATGATATATTCAGAGTGCTGAAAGGAAAAAACCTACAACCAAGAATACTCTAACCAGTAAGGTAATCATTCAGATTTGAAGGAGCAATAAAATTTCCCAGAAAAACAAAAGATAAAGGATTTTATCACCATTAAACCAGCCTTACATAAAATGTTAAAGGGAATTTTTTTAAAGATTTTATTTATTTATTTATGAGTGACACAGAGAGAGAGGCAGAGACATACGCAGAGGGAGAAGCAGGCTCCATGCAGGGAATCCGAGGAGGGACTCGATCCCAAGACTCCAGGATCATGCCCTGAGCCAAAGGCAGATACTCAACTCAGCCACCCAAGCATCCCAAAGGCAATTTTTTATGTGGAAAAAAGAATGACCACAATTAGACATAAGAAAAATATTTATAAAAAGATGTAAAATATGACAACATACACATAAAGTGTGGAGAAAAGAGTAAAAAGGGAAAGAGGAGGAAAAGAAAAAGACTCCTTTTTTTAATGCATTCAGAGTGAAACGACCATCAAATTAATATGAACTCCTACTTACTATGTTATATATAAATCTCACGATAACCATAAATCCCAAACTTATGATAGACACACAAAAAATAAAGAGGAAGAGGAAGAAAGCCAAAACACACACACACACACACACACACACACACACACACTACAGATACTCATTGGTCACAAACTAAAAAAAGCAAGAGAGGAAGAAAGGAACAAAGAGGAACTACAAAAACTGGTAGTATGTGCATAACTATCAATAATTTATTTAAATGTAAATGACCTAAATGCTTCAATCAAAATACACAGAGTAGTGAAATGGATAAAAAACAAGGCTCATCTATATGCTGCCTACAAGAGACTTACTTCAGACATAAAGATGCATACAAACTGAAAGTAAAGGGATAGGTAAATATCCACTATGTAAATGGAAGTGAAAAAAAAAGTCAGGGTAGCAATACTTATATCAGACTAAAAAACAGTCACAAAAGATAAAGAAAGACATTACATATGGTAAAGGAATCAATACAACAAGAGGATATAATAATTATAAATATCTACACACCCAACACTGGAGCACCTAAATACATAAAGCAAATATTAATGGGTATAAAGAGAGAACTTGATGGTACTACAATAATGTAGGGGAATTTAACACTCTATTTATATTAATATATAGATCATCCAGACAGAAAACAATAAGGAAGCAATGTCTTTGAATGACACATTGGACCAGAGGGACATAACAGATATATATAGAACATTCCATACAGAAACAACAGTATAGACATTCTCTTTTTTTAAAAGATTTATTTATTTATTCATGAGAGACACAGACTGAGAGAGAGAGAGAGAGAGGCAGAGACAAAGGCAGAGGGAGAAGCAGGCTCCTCACAGGGAGCCTGATGTGGGACTTGATCCCAGATCCCAGGATCATGACCTGACCCGAAAGCCGGCGCCCAACTACTGAGCCACCCAGGCATCCCTACCCATTCTTTCCAAGTGTACATGGAACATTTTCCAGGATAGAATGGATATTAGGCACATAACAAGCCTCAGTAAATTTAAGAATACTGAAAACATACCATCCATCTTTTCCAACCATGACAGTATCAAACTAGAAAAAAATCAAAAGAAAAAAAAAACTGGAAGAAACACAAAAACACAGAGACTAAACAATATGATATTAAATAACCAAACGATCAATGAAACAAA
Organism: Vulpes lagopus; assembly: GCF_018345385.1. Taxonomy (NCBI): domain Eukaryota; kingdom Metazoa; phylum Chordata; class Mammalia; order Carnivora; family Canidae; genus Vulpes; species Vulpes lagopus. The sequence goes on along the minus strand of NC_054828.1, from coordinate 100,822,720 downwards.
TAAAGAAATCAAAAAGTTCATTGAAACAAATGAAAATGAAAACACAATTTTACCAAATCTCTTGGGACACAGCGAAAGCAGTTCTAAGAGATAAGTACATAGCAGTACAGGCCTGTCTCAAGAAATAAGAAAAAACTCAAGCAATCTAACTTTCCACCTGAAGAAACTAGAATAAGAACAAACCTAATGTGTGTAAAAGAAAGGAAATAATAAAGTTTGGAACAAATTAAATGGCATAGAGGAGCACCTGAGTGGCTTAGCCGGTTAAACATCTGCCTTTGGCTCAGATTGTGATCCTGGGGTCCTGGGATCAAGCTCCTGCGCAGTGGGGAATCTGGTTCTCTCTCTCCCTCTGCTGCTTCTCCTGCTTGTGATCTCTTTATAATAAATAAATAAATAAATAAATAAATAAATAAATAAATAAATAACTGACTGACTTAGAGACCAAAAAAAAAAATTGTAAATCAATGAAAACAAAAGTTTTTGTTTTTTGTTTTTGTTTTTTTTTTTACTTTTTTAAGGATTCTATTGGTTTTTTTTTTTTACTTTTTTAAGGATTCTATTTATCCATGGGAGACACAGAGAAAGAGAGGCAGAGACATAGGCAGAGGGAGAAGCAGGCTCCTCACAGGAAGCCTGATGTGGGACTCAATCCCAGAACTGGGATCACATCCTGAGCCAAAGGCAGACGCTCAACTGCTGAGCCACCCAGGAATCCCAAAAGCTGGTTTTTTAAAAAGTAAACAAAGATGACAAACCCTTAGCCAGACTCATCAGGAAAAAAAGAGAAAAGACCCAAATAAACAAAATCAGAAATGAGAGAGAAGTAACAACTGATAACACAGAAATTCAAAAGTGTAGAAGAGAATACTATAAAAATTATATGCCAACAAACTGGACAACCTAGAAGAAATGGATGAACTCCTAGAAACACACAATCTTCCAAAATTGAAGGAGGAAGAAATAGGAAATCTGAACAGACCAATTATGGATAATAAAATTGAACTGATAATAAAAAAAACAAGATATAGGTATCTGAGACTAGATGAATTCACAAGTGAATTCTACAAGACATTAAAAAAAGAATTAGGGATCCCTGGGTGGCGCAGCAGTTTAGCGCCTGCTTTGGCCCAGGGCGCGATCCTGGAGACCCGGGATTGAATCCCACGTCAGTCTCCCGGTGCATGGAGCCTGCTTCTCCCTCTGCCTATGTCTCCGCCTCTCTCTCTCTCTCACTGTGTGCCTATCATAAATAAAAAATAAAAAAAAAGAATTAATGCTTATTTTCCTCAATCTATTCTAAAAAATAGAAGAGGAAAGAAAACTCCCAAAAACATTATACAAGGCAAGTAGTACCCTGATATCAAAACCAAAGATAACACACACACACACACACAAATTACAAGCCAATATTCCTGATGAATATGGATACAAAAATTCTCAGCAAAATATTAGCAAACTGCATACATCAATACATTAAAAGGATATTCACTATGGTCAAGTGGAATTTATTCCAGGATGCAAAAAATGATTCAAAATTCACAAATTAATCAAGGTCATATACCATATCAACAGAATGAAGGATGAATATCATATGATCATCTCAAAAATGGAGAAAAAGCATTTGACAAGATTCAACATCCATTCCTAATAAAAATTGGAGTGAAAGGGAATATACCTCAACATACTAAAGGGCATGTATGAAAAGCCCACAGCTAACATCATCATCAATGGTGAAAAACTAGGAACTAAGGTTAAGAACCACACAAGGATGTCCACTCTCGCCCCTTTTATTCAACATAGTACTAGAATTCCTAGCCACAGCAATCAGACAAGTAAAAGAAATAAAAGGCATCCATACTGGTAAAGACATTAAACTGTCACTATTCCCAGATGACATGATACTATACATAGAAAACCCTAATAATGCCACCAAAAATTAACTAGAATAAATAAATTTCAGTAAGGAATACAAAATTAATACCCAGAAATTGGTAGTGTTTCTATACACTAGGAAGTCACAGAAAGAAAAGTTGAAAAACAACACCATTTACAACTGTAGTAAAAATAATAAGATACCCAAAGGTAACCTTAAACAGAGGTGAAAGACATGAACTCTGAAAACTATAAAACACTAATGAAAGAAATAGAAGATGACACAAATGGAAAGATGTTCCATGCTTATGAATTGAAATAAATATTGTCCAAACATCCATATTACACAAAGTAATCTACAAATTCAATTCAATTCCTATTGAAATACCAACAGCATTTTTCACAAAGCTAAAATAATATCAAATTTTATATGGAACCACAGAGGACACAGAATAGCCAAAGTAATCCTAAGGAAAAAAAAAAAACAAAGCTGGAAATATCACAATTCCACATTTTAAGAAACAGTACAAAGCTGTAGCAATCATAATAGGATAATACTGGCACAAAAATAGACATATACATCAAAAGATCAGAGACCCCAGAAATAAACCCACATTTATATGGCCAATTAATCTATGACAAAGGTGGCAAGAATATACAAGGGGAAAAAGTGTTTTTAATAAACAAACTCAAAATGGAATAAAGACCTAAAAGTGAGACCTGAAACCATAAAAATCCTAGAAAATAACACAGGCAGTACTTTCTCTGACATTGGCCACAGCAACATTTTTCCAGATATGTCTCCTAAGGCAAGGGAAACAAAAGCAAAACTAAACTATTGGGATTACATAAAAATAAAAAGCTTCTGTGCAGCAAAGGAAACCATCAACAAAACAAAAAGACAATCTACTGAGTGGGAGAAGATATTTGCAAATGATATATCTGAAAAGGGATCAATATCCAAAATATATAATGAATGTATATATGCAATTTGGGGCACTGGGTGGATCAGTTGGCTAAGTATCTGTCTTTGGTTCAGGTCATGATCTCTGAGTCCTGGGATCAAGCCCCTGCTTATCAGGGAGTCTGCTTCTCCTTCTTCCTCTGTCCTCCGCACCCCCCTCCCTGTCTTGGTCATGCTCACTCTCTCTCAAATAAATAAAAAATCTTCTAAAAATAAAGTGTACAACTCAACATCAGAAATATCAACAGTCCAATTTAAAAAATGGACAGAGGACATAACAGACATTTCTCCAAAGACAGCACTGACCAGAAGACACATGAAAAGATGCTCCACATTGCTAATCATCAAGGAAATGCAAGTCAAAACCACAATAAGTTATCACCTCACACTTGTTAGAATAACTAAAATCAAGAAGACAAGAAATAAGTATTGGTGAAGATGTGGAGAAAAAGGAACCATCATGTACTATTGGTCAAAATGTAAATTGGTACAGCTACTGTCGAAAAGAGTATGGAGTTTCCTCAAAAAATTAAAAATAGAAAAACCATATGACCCAGTAATTCTCCTATAGGATATTTACCCTGGAAAAACAAAAACACTAATTCAAAAAGATAAAGGTAACCCTATGTTGGGGATCCCTGGGTGGCGCAGCGGTTTGGCGCCTGCCTTTGGCCCAGGGCGCGATCCTGGAGACCCGGGATCGAATCCCACATCAGGCTCCCGGTGCATGGAGCTGCTTCTCCCTCTGCCTGTGTCTCTGCCTCTCTCTCTCTCTCTCTGTGACTATCATAAATAAATAAAAAAATTTAAAAAAAAAAGGTAACCCTATGTTTATTGCAGCATTATTTACAATAGCCAAGACACAGACACAACCTAAGTGTCCATCAACAGACAAATGAATAAGGAAAATGTGATACACACACACACACACACACACACACACACGGTGAAATATTACATAGCCATTAAAATAAGACTGTGCTATTTGAGGCAACATGGATGGTCATACAGGGTATTACGCTAAGTGAAATAAGTCATGATTCTACTCATAAATAGACTCTTTAAAAAGGAATAAATAAATACAAAGCAAAATCAGTATTATAAATAACAGATAACAAACTGATGGTTGCCAGTGGGAGGGGAAATTGGGGGGAAGAGAGGATAAGACAAAATAAGTGAAGGGGAAAGGGAAATACAGGCCTCTAGTTAAGAAAAGTCACAGGAAAAAAAAGCACAACATCAGGAATATAATCAGCAATATTGTAATAGTGATGTAATGGGACAGATGTTAGCGATACTTGTCGTTAACACAGTATAATGTATAAACTTGTCAAATCACTAAGTTGTACACCTGAAACTAATATAACATTGTGTGCCAACTATACTCAAAAAATGATAAATAAAAATAAATTAATTACATATTTTTACAAATTTTATTTATAAGGTTAATATATGTCTCTGCTAACAGAGAATTTATGTTCTTCTCTAGAGTATATGAAATAGACATTTTTTAAAATTGAACATACAATAAACCACAGAGCAAGTCTCAACAAAATTTGAAGAATTAATATCATCTGACCATGTTCTTTGATGATAATAACCATAATATAATTACATATGAGTCAGTATTAAAAAGTTTTTTAAAAGCTTGCATACAACAGGATACATAAGCACAATATAAATAACATATTGGAAAAGTAAACCTCAACAAAACTTAAAATATTTGGAATTGAATGATAGTGAAAGCACAAAAGTTTAAAAAGATGATATGAAAATAGTGTTTATAGAAAAAATACTATACTCAAATTATTGTATTAAAAATAAGATTAAAAATAATAATAAGATTAAAAATTAATAAAGCTTCCAACATAAGAAATTTTTTTAAATGAACCAAATAAGGTAGAAGACAGATTTTTTATTTTTTTTTAATTTTTATTTATTTATTTATTTTAATGATAGTCACACACAGAGAGAGAGAGAGGCAGAGACACAGGCAGAGGGAGAAGCAGGCTCCATGCACCGGGAGCTCGACGTGGGATTCCATCCCAGGTCTCCAGGACCGCGCCCTGGGCCAAAGGCAGGCGCTAAACTGCTGCGCCACCCAGGGATCCCCCGAAGACAGATTTTTTTAAAAAAGGAGTTGAAATTAATGGACTAGAAAGTAAACAGACCAAAGAGAAAATGAATAAAACTAAGTTTTTAAATACAACTAATAAACTTGAGAATATGATCAAGAAAATAAGAAAAGAGAGAGAACAGAGACACAAAATAAACATGATTAGCAATGTAAAAAAGACATTACAGATACAAGATAGATTTAAAGGTTATTAAGAAATATTAATTTAATGTCAATAAATTTGAAGAAACTTCAGATGAAATTCAAAAATCTTTAAAATGACTAAATGCATCAAAGCAAAACCAACTTAATATAAAGTCAGAATAGTCCTACAATCATAAAAACTTAAATTGTAATTAAAAACATTTCCATAAGGACCATCTCAAGTCTGGATAATTGTACAGATAATTATATATCAAGTTTTCTTTACCATAGGAAAAAACAGATAATAACAAAATCATATGGCCAATCCAGTAAAGCTAATGAAAGCTGGAAAGAGATGCACAAAGGAAACTGCAGTCTAATTTCATAATGAACATGAATACAAACAGATGCAAATATCCTAAATATATTGGCCAAGGTGAATAGAATGAAATTTAAGATTATTGATGTTTGTGTTAGCGTTCATTTAAATCTAAAAAGAATTCTCATTAGAAATAGTTAAATGTAATTACATTTAGGAAAGGAACTTGTAGGCTGAGGGTATCGAAGGAAACTTTAACATTTCATTTTGAAAAAAATAAATAAATAAATAAAAATTAAAAAAAAACATTTCATTTTGAAATTTGTATATAGTCATTTTCTACTATACATGTGTTACCTCTCCCTTCTTTTTTTTAATTTGGCTTGAAATATTAGAGCCATTTTTTAAATTTCATTTTATTTTTTCCTTGGTATCTCTACGTTAAAGTCAACAAATATTTTAAAATATAATTTATAATTTCATACATTAAATTGAAAAAATCTAGATTAAAACAAATGATATTTAGAAATACAAGTAAAATTAATTAAAGGAATAACCAGAATAGGCTAGTAAGAGAAGAAATGGAATAACTGACAAAAAGTATACAAAAATGGTGCCAGGCTAGACAGCTCTATAGGCCAGTTTTTATCAAGCTTCAAGGGATAATTTCTCTACCTTTCATACTTGTGCCAGATCACAGCAAAAAATTAAAGCTTCCCAAATTACTTACAAAATTAGCATAAGCTGGATACTAAAACCTGACAAGAATAATACAATGCGAAAAAATTTCAATCTAAATTCTTCTTCAAGCATAGATGTATTAGTAATGCCAATGAAATAATCCAGGCCAGATGACAGTGGGCTAACCTAAAGTGACAGTGCAAGAGAATAGTAAGAAATGTAAGATTGTGATTTTCTTTTAGTAGAACAATCAGGATTTGATGATGGAGTAAACACTTGAGAAAGCATGTAAGGTGGAAGTGAATAACTTGAAGGATTCTGGTCTAAGCAACTGGAAAAATTAAATTCATTCACTGAGGCTCAGAAGATCACAGAAGAAGCTGGTTTTCAGGCTGGGTATGTGGGTAGGAAACAGGTATTGGACCGACTAAGTTTGGAACTTCTTTACATCCAAGGGCAGGTGCCGGGAAGTCAATTAGATGTATAGGCCTTGAATTTAGGAGACTTTCCAACATGTAGAAATAAGTTTGGGAGTCAACTGCAAAGGCTATTTAAAGCTCAGAGATGAGACACCATTACTGTTATGACTTTGTTAAACTAATATTTTAAGTTAGTGGAGCCAAGCACACTGGATAGTGAGTCTCAGTTCAACAACAAACCACAAGAGAAACGTAGAAGTTTACTACTCACAGGTACTGGAGGAAGTACATGTACTGTCTCAAGGAGACACATGGGAAGGTCAAGGCAAAACAAAGACAGAGAGAATATGATTAGGGCACATGCCTTACTTAGGGTCCATGGTTTGAGTGCTTTGAGGTTCCCAGCTGAGGCCAGATTAGCCAATTCAAACCAAAAGACCAGGATTCTGGTAAGCTTCACAGAAGCACACAAGGAGAAGGCCCTGGGAGACAGGGGGGACTGTCAATCACTGGGGCTATTGGGGAAGTCACATCAGAAACATAAATTTGCTTTTGATTCTATGGGCTGTGATCTAGGGCTTGCCCTTGAGTCAGGAACCAGTGTGAGTCTGAGGTCCCCACAGGCCACTTGAGCAAACAAAATGGATGCTGAGGCAGCAACATCATGGAGTAGCTTAGCTAAGCTCTTGACAATTACCAATGAATGGAGTATTATAGGGCTAAAAAGAAGTTCAAGGACTGATACTTTGGTGAAAAGGAAACAGCAAGGAAGTCTGAGGAAAAGCAGTTAGGGTAAAGTTAAGAGGAAAATCAGGAGAAAGTGATGGCTTAGGAGCCAAGAGAAGAAAAGGTTTCAAGAAGAAGAAAGTAAACTACTATATGAAAAGTTGCTCTTAGTCAAATAATGTGAGGGCTGAGGGAGAACCAGCAATTGGATCTAGAATTATGAAAGTCATTGTAGATGTTGATAAGATCTGTGTCAGGAGAGTTTTGAGTTATAAAAGCCTGACTGAAGTGAGGTCAAGAGAATGAAGGATGCAAGGAAAGAGGATAAAAAATGAGGCCTGTGCATAGAGGGGGACTGAGTCAAAGGAAGTGATGGTGATCTTGGTGGTGGTGGTGGTGGTGGTGGTGGTGGTGGTGGTATTGTGCTGCTGTTACTAAAATAGGAAAAAAAATAGTTTGTTTTAATGAAAATGGTCCAGAAGACAGGGAAAATATCAATTTTCATAAAAGAAAGGACAAAGTCAATAGAAATATTTTCCTCTATCAATAACAAAGATTCTAGCTACACAGTTTCTCTTAGTCACTTTCTAACTACAATCCTAATTTATTTCTAATTGCAATCATAAGAATCTGCAGAAGGTTTGAATATCCTGAAGAATCTCCTGTAAATGTTTGAATATCCTGAATAATCTCATGTAAATGCCAAGACATGCCTGGCTTGTTCAAGGAAAAGAAAGGCTTTGATTACCTAAGTTGGTGAAAGGAGTTTCATAATCCTACAGATTCTGTATGAGCAATGTCCAGATGATTCCATCCCAATTCTAAAACACCTTTGTCTCTAAAGTTTTCTCAGGATCTCACTAAAATAGTTTGTCTTCTCAGACTAGACCCTTAATTTTCCCAGTAAGATGTGAACCTCCTACATACACACATACAAACACACACACACACACTCACACACACATACAATCCTTTTAATCACTCCTTATCCCTTAAAAGTAGCTCACACTATTATGGCTTTCTTAGGAAACTGCCCTTGAGACTTAGTCACTTTACTGCACTAACATCATAGTCAAAAAATAAGTTCAGTTTTTTTCTTTTATACACAATGTAGCTGGCACATGTTTCAAGGTTCCATGCACTGTTCAAAGTTTTGACATTGTTTTTTGCTTGAAAAGGATATTTTGAAATGTCATTCTTACTATTCTGTGCATTATCATATATATTCTTACTAGTACATACTCTTACTACTATTTTTTGTTTATATTTTCTCAGAACAGAAACTAATAGTACTAGCAAATATTCCTGAAATGAAAAACTGTTTTTTATATCATGTCTACCCCCACCGTTTGAAAAAAAAAATCTTTTCTCAAAAATTTGGAAGATAAAATACTACAGAGGATAGATTTTAACCTATTCATTTGCACCATAAGGAAATTACTCCAAATCTTTACAATGAGTTCTAATCTTCTAAATCACTATAATTGTTTCCCATACCAGTATAATCTTGTCATTTATTCTGATTAAGAGAAGAAACACTTAGTTTATCAACATGATTAAAGGCAATGTAAAGAATGTGAACTCATCTGTTACTCAAAGGTGAGTAACTAGAATGGGCATCTATTCACCTCTCCTCGAGTTCTCATATCAGAAGGTAAGGATCATGTTTCCTGTGAAGCTGTTGTTACAACCTGGTTCAGTCTGATTTAGGATAAAGTAAAAAATAGAACATGAAGGAAAGCAATGAGTTTTGAAGATCAGATTCAAGGGAGAATTCACTTTGGAGTGAAGATGACAGAAATCAGGAATCATGGCTCAGAAACAAATTTGCACCAAGTGAAGTTGCTATACACATCAGAAGTATCAACAATACATCTCACTGACTCATTTTTAAATTCTTTTGTTCATTCAACATTCACTGATTCATTCATTTAACAAGGTGCTAGGTATTATGTGCTAAGTCACAGGTTAAACAAAATAGGCAGTATGTTTGTCTTCAGATATCTTACACTGTATTGAAGGAAATGAAAAATAAAAATAAATTCATATAAACATACAAAATATAATAGCACATTGAATTTAATCCTATGAAGAAAAATAAAACCAGATAAGATGACAGAGAATGAGAAGAGGTGCCATTTTGGATAAGAGAGTTAGGAAAGACTTATTTGAGAAGGCGTTGCTTTCAGAGACTTGAACTACAAGAGGCAAACATGCAAATACCCAGGGGAAATCCTCCCAGGCTGAGGGAACAGCAAGAGCAAAGACCTTTTGGTAGAGACATGATGGCCTGTTCAAGGAATAGAAAAAAGGCCAGTGAAGAAGCAGAAGAGTGAGCAAGAGTGGGTAGACATGGATCAGAAAGACAACCAGAAGCCAAATCACGTGGAAGCTGTGGCAAAGATTTTGGATTTTATTTTAAATTTGGTGGAACATAGTATTACCCTAAAGACAACCACCAATATATGGCAGAAATTGAAGGGCAAACACAGACATTTAAAATACCTAGTTGGAAATATTAATGTATTCCTTTTGCCATCTCTTCTGAAGTTCTGGTCAAGCAGAAAGAGTTGTATATAAGGAATGGAAAAGGTAACAATTTGAACCAATCACAAGTTCTGGCACCAGAATTCAGTCTGCTGACTTAGTGTACCATTACAAAGATTAGAGGATATGATCTCAGTACAAATAATTAGGTGCTAAGAGTAAAAGGCATGGGGGAAAAAGATCCAAAATCAAGTAGTCATCTCCTAACCGATAAGAAGGGTACATAGACAGAAATCTAAGGAAAGCCAATGATCCAAAAGCCCACACTGTGGGCACCAGGGAGGATTGCGAATGAATAACACAGTCATGGGCTTAGTTGCTGAGTGGGTTCTATCTCTAAGACAGGGCTGAAAAAAGCTAACCCCTAATCCTATTAGGATCCAAAGCTTCTAGGTAACTACTCAGAGATTAGAACTGAGCCAAAATAGAGAATGTGGTGACCAGAAGGAGAATGGCAGCTCTGGGGTCATAAGTATATATATCAGGGTTCTCCAAGAAACAGAACCAAAAGGAGTTTTATAGCTATATATTCATTTATTTATCTGAGATTTATAAAGGAAATATTATAAAAATTGATTCATACAATTATGAAGGCTAAGAAGTCTCACAATCTGTCATCTGCAAACTTGAGACCCAGGAAAGCAAGTGATATAATTCAGTCCATGACCAAAGGTCTAAGAGCTGGTAAATAGTATAGGTCCTGGCCTGAGTCTGAGTGCCCAAGAACCAGGAGTGCCAATGTCTTCTAAGCAGAAAGCAAATTCACTCTTCCTCCATCTTTTTTTTTAAGATTTTATTTATTTATTCATGAGAGACATAGAGAAAAAGGCAAAGACACAGGCAGAGGGAGAGGCTCCCTGCAGGGAGCCTGATGCGGGACTCGATCTCAGGGCCCCAGGACCATGACCTGAGCCAAAGGTGGATACTCGACCACTGAGCCACCCACGTGCCCCCCTCCATCTTTTTGTTCTACTCAAGCCTCAACAAATTGGATGCCCACCTGCATTAGTGAGGGTGATCTTTACTCAGTCAGCCAATTCTCATGCTCCCTTCTCTGGAAACATCCTCACAGAGACATGCAGAAATGTTTTACTAACTAAATTGGCATCCCTTAGCCTAGTCAAATTGACACTTAAACTAACCAGCACAATGTGGAGGACAGTAACGGCAAGACAAGATGCTAGAACAAGCCTGAATAGGAGCTGGCTTTCCTTCTCCTGCCTTGGGTAAGTAGCGCTGGCAACTGAGTTGAGCCTATAAAGGGCAACCAGATAGGCTTTACTATGGAGAAAAGGAGACAGAAGAATGTCAGGATTCAGGCTGGGCTCATCAGTGCTCTCAACATTGGCTTAAGGACAATACTGAAGGGCCCAGCAAAACTGGTTCCCTTCTAAGACCCAAAGTTTACTTTCAAAAATCATTCTAGACCTAATATTATTAATTATTTCTATCTCATTATCTAGATGAACCATTAGAGGGTAATTTATCTGTCATAGGAATTTTTTACTTATCTTCAAAGGAAGTTACTGAAATGAAAATCTTCAAGACAAGTGGCTAAAGGCTTAATGTTAAACATAAAAGTGATTCTTCTTCATTGATTGGATTTGCAAATCAAACATACTTCTCCTACCAAATGAGGGATATTTTCTCATTTAGGAACTCTATCCAGCATTCATCAACTCACATTGACTGACAAATGATTTAAGCTCCTGGGAGAAGAATAAAGATACAATCAGTCACTTTTAAACTTTTGTGCACGGGTGTATGGCTTTAAAAAAAAAAACCCCACACATAACGTGAAATCTATCTTCTTAACAAAATTTAAGTGGATGATAGAGTATTGTTACTATATTCACACTGTTTCATAGGAGACCACCAACACATTTTCATCTTCGATGACTGCAATTCTATACCACCTGTTGAAGAGCAACCGTCCATTTCGGCGTTCTCTTTCCCTGTGCTCCTGGCAACCACCATTCTGTTTTCTGCTTCTGTTTCATTCCTTTTCTTCTAGAGAATATTCCAACTTACTTTTGTATTCTTCAGCTCCAAAAATTGTTTGATTCTGTTTATATTTTTTATCTTTTGGTTGGAATACTCATTTTGTTCATGCATCATTTTTCTGATTTTATTGATCATCTTTATGATAATTTAAATTATTTGTCAATTAATTAATATAATCCCTTAAGAATCAGTATCTGGAGATTTTTTTGGTTCCTCTGATTGGACCATGTCTTCCTGTTTCTTTGTATCCTTATAACTTTTTGTTGAGATCCTCATATTTGGAAAAAACAGATACCTCTCCTACAGATTAAAGACTAGCTTCGGGCAGCCTGGGTGGCTCAGCGGTTTAGCACCACCTTCAGCCCAGGGCCTGATCCTGAAGCCCGGGGATCGAGTCCCACATCAGGCTCCCTGCATGGAGCCTGCTTCTCCCTCTGCCTGTATCTCTGCCTCTCTGTCTCTCTGTCTCTGTCTCTCTCCCTCTCTCTCTCTCATGAATAAATAAAATCTTAAAAAAAAAAAAAAGACTAGCTTCATAACAGGGAAAACCTTCAGCAATTAGCCCAGCTGGAGATTCTGGGGGCCTTTCAAATCTTTTCTGGAGCTCCATCTTCACTGGATTTGTGCTTATAAATTCTATTAGAGAGATTTACTATTTTTGAGTTCTGGGATTTTTTTTTATTTTCTTTTGCAGTAGCTCATAATCTCTTGCTCTCTCTGGTGTCAGTCTGCAGTACTACAAATTTCTAGAATTGCCTCAATACACCCAAAACTCTCTTCTGTTTTCAGCAGCAAACTTCTAGACAATGCCAGGTATTAGAACTCTTGAGTTAGGAGAGACAGGAACCAGTCCCTTGAACAAATCTCTGAGAAGTCATTGGACACACACTCCTCGCCATGGAGAAACTAGTGGTTGGGAGTTTTCTCTTACTCATCTACAGGTAGCTGCAGAGAAAGTATAGCAAGTGAATGCTTCAAACCATCACCTTTTTCTCAGTGGTCCCAAACCTGATACCTCTTTTCGCTGCCGCTTAGATTCAGGCAAGACTGAAACCCATCCCTCAGCCCCTGGGAAAAAAATTAGAATCTTGAAAATATGATCCAGGTTTGTCTTTCTCTCCCCAGGGAGAACCAAGAGGCTGATGCTTTTTCCTGATTGTGCTACACTGAGCTAGTGGGAGGGATGATGGCTTAGAATGTAGCTGGTTTTGCACTTGCCTAGTGTCAAGAGCCTCTTAATTGTTTTCTGGATTTCTCACAAAGGAAACTGATTTGTGTATTATATTGAGTCAGTGTCTCCACTGGGGGAAGAAGGATCTGGAGCTTCCTATTCTACCATTCTGCAGACATCATTTCCTGGGTTCATTTTTTTAACTTAAAAAAAAGGGCTAAGAATCACACTGTCCCCTATAAGCTAATAATCACTTTTAGAGCATATAATGTGTGCCTATTAAATATTTATTTAACCAAACTAAAAGATTGTACAAGACACTGGCAGAAGTAGGATTTGAACTTATAGGCCTTGACATTGTCACTCTTTCATAAATGGCTTTCAGAAGGTTCTCTACTCAAACTTAGAGGAGTGCCTTCGAATTTACTAGCAACTATAACAGAGAGAATTCAAGCTCAGGAAAGTAGTGGGGTTTATAAGCAAAAATATAGAAGACTTGACGTCAAAGACCTGAGTTTGAATCAAATTCTTTCAAATCCTCCAAGTTATTTTCAACCCTAGACATTCTTCAAATTCACCTTTGGAACCCTGGAAACATAGATTCTCAGGACTCACCCTATTGAATCAAAGCTTAAAGGAGTGGAGTTTAACTGATCCTATTTAACCAGATGCACAAGGTCGAAACATACTGTTCAAGCTATTTTATAAAAGGCATATCCCCATGTTTCAGAACCTTAGCAAGCTCAACAATCTGTAAATGGGCTATTGATTCTTCCATCACTGACATCACAAGGATATTGTAAGGGTCTAGTCACAGTGGGAAAACATGTGAAAGCAATGTAAACTGTAAACTCTGGTAATAATGTAAGATAATTTTATACTATCAGGTAATTTGACTATCAAATCAGGGTTTAATAGAAACAAAACCACAGCTATCTCCTATAGACATGTTCTATATAAGGAGTCATATTCTTTTTTCAAAGTTATAATTATACTTCCCTTATTGTAGATGTGCTTCTGTGAAGCTGCTTATAAATCAAATTTTATTTTAAGCACATTAAGAGAAGTAGCTACCTAAAGTAACTCTCTGCTGAACCTCTTATGAAATAAAGAATGCTTCCAAAATGCAAATAGATAATCCCCAAGTAATTGTTTTTTTAAAGCTTGGGTTTTATATATGATGTTGTCTGGAAGTGGGACACAGTTGTACTGCTATTAGCAACACCTGGAAGTGTTACTGTGAAACAGCTCATGTCTTTCTTGGATCACACTGCACAACCACAATACCACTGTCCTCATAGGAAAAAGGAGATACTCAGGGCCTTTCAGTTGTCCACCAAATACTAAGAAAGAAATACAGATGTTATCTCTCAGTCACAGCTAGTTTCCTCAATTTCCCATAATAAAGCCTTAAATCAAACAGAGGACTCCCCGCAAAAAGTACTCTTAATGAAATATATCTCATATCCCAATGCTCAGGCCTGATTTATTAAACACCTAGGAACCCAACTTCCTCTTGGATAGTCCAAAAATCTCACATGAGAATTTTCTTTAAAAATTCTCTATATTTCTTGGTTCAGTTAGGTTGATGATATTTTATTTATTTTTTTTTCTTTTTTTTTTTTATTGGTGTTTAATTTACCAACATACAGAAAAACACCCAGTGCTCATCCCGTCAAGTGTCCACCTCAGTGCCCGTCACCCATTCCCCTCCAACACCCGCCCTCCTCCCCTTCCACCACCCCTAGTTCATTTCCCCGAGTTAGGAGTCTTTATGTTCTGTCTCCCTTCCTGATATTTCCCAACATTTCTTTTCCCTTCCTTTATATTCCCTTTCACTATTATTCATATTCCCCAAATGAATGAGAACATACACTGTTTGTCCTTCTCCGATTGACTTATTTCACTCAGCATAATACCCTCCAGTTCCATCCACGTTGAAGCAAATGGTGGGTATTTGTCGTTTCTAATTGCTGAGTAATATTCCATTGTATACATAAACCACATCTTCTTTATCCATTCATCTTTCGATGGACACCGAGGCTCCTTCCACAGTTTGGCTATTGTGGCCATTGCTGATAGAAACATCGGGGTGCAGGTGTCCCGACGTTTCATTGCATCTGAATCTTTGGGGTAAATCCCCAACAGTGCAATTGCTGGGTCGTAGGGCAGGTCTATTTTTAACTCTTTGAGGAACCTCCACACAGTTTTCCAGAGTGGCTGCACCAGTTCACATTCCCACCAACAGTGTAAGAGGGTTCCCTTTTCTCCGCATCCTCTCCAACATTTGTTGTTTCCTGCCTTGTTAATTTTCCCCATTCTCACTGGTGTGAGGTGGTATCTCATTGTGGTTTTGATTTGTATTTCCCTGATGGCAAGTGATGCAGAGCATTTTCTCATGTGCATGTTGGCCATGTCCATGTCTTCCTCTGTGAGATTTCTCTTCATGTCTTTTGCCCATTTCATGATTGGATTGTTTGTTTCTTTGGTGTTGAGTTTAATAAGTTCTTTATAGATTTTGGAAACTAGCCCTTTATCTGATATGTCATTTGCAAATATCTTCTCCCATTCTGTAGGTTGTCTTTTAGTTTTGTTGACTGTATCCTTTGCTGTGCAAAAGCTTCTTATCTTGATTTATACGTTTAATGCAATCCCTATCAAAATACCATGGACTTTCTTCAGAGAGTTAGAACAAATTATCTTAAGATTTGTGTGGAATCAGAAAAGACCCCGAATAGCCAGGGGAATTTTAAAAAAGAAAACCTTAGCTGGGGGCATCACAATGCCAGATTTCAGGTTGTATTACAAAGCTGTGGTCATCAAGACAGTGTGGTACTGGCACAAAAACAGACACATAGATCAATGGAACAGAATAGAGAACCCAGAAGTGGACCCTGAAATGTACGGCCATCTAATATTCGATAAAGGAGGAAAGACTATCCATTGGAAGAAAGACAGTCTCTTCAATAAATGGTGCTGGGAAAATTGGACATCCACATGCAGAAGAATGAAACTGGACCACTCTCTTTCACCATACACAAAGATAAACTCAAAATGGATGAGAGATCTAAATGTGAGACAAGATTCCATCAAAATCCTAGAGGAGAACACAGGCAACACCCTTTTTGAACTTGGCCACAGTAACTTCTTGCAAGATACATCCACGAAGGCAAAAGAAACAAAAGCAAAAATGAACTATTAGGTTGATGATATTTTAGATGTTAAAAATAAAATCTGGTTTCTCAGAAACTCAGGAGAAAATGAGTTTTTCTCAATGAGTTTCCTTTTAAAAGACAAAAGTTATGGGACTTGAAAATCAAGATTCAAGTCACTACCCGTGTGGATCAAACCTGTTTTAGAATTCAGTTTTGCTAAGGCCCAATCAATTATGACACTGACTACCAGTGTGCACAGTAGCCACTGAGGGACTGGAAGGGTACAGGAGAGCTGATTGGAGTGGTGCAACCACGTATAACTTTTCACTTATTAGTTTAGAAATGCCCAAAGATAATTTTCTCAAAGGTGAATATTTTTGACTGGGAACTTATAAGGGATTCAGTGAATGCTTCCACCATTAATCCAGATATATTATTTCATGGTAAGTCTGGCAGAACAAATCTCAAAGCAATGATAAATCTCTCAAACCACAAATTAAGAGATTAAGAGCTGTGAGGACTGAGGCAAGGCAATGTCATAACAGAATAAAGTGATCAAGAGCATGAATTCTGGAGCCAGACTGGGTCCAAAGGCAACACTGACACTAGCTCTGTGACTTTAGACAAGTCAGTTAGCTTTTATAAATTTTAGTTTCCTTACCCGTAAACAGAGGTAGCATTTACTTATAATAGAAGCATTTACTTATAATAGAAGTTGTTAGAAAGGTAATAAGTTACTATGTGTAAAGTTCTTAGGACAGCACCTGGAACTATAAATATTATAAGGTTTTTAAAGATTAAAAATAATACAAAACATAATTTAAAAATCTAATACCATAGTAACTCGAGATGAGAAAGTAAGGTGCAGAGAGGTTTCAAGAACCAGACTAGGTGGTCCAACAAGAATACATACCTAGCAGCTCTGACAATCTGTCTCCATTTCATTACTAGCTTACTGGATGACTCTGGGATGGTTGTTGAAATAGCTGCTGCCAAACTGGAATGATAATAATACTGAGCTTCTTTGTATTAGAGGTGTGAGAAAAAAAAAATAAATCGTGAAAAGCACTTTTCACGTTTTGTGAGAGGAAAAGCACCAAACATAGAGTTTCAGAGCATATTCTAATTTCCCAGAAGTACATTTAAGTTTTTAATCACACTTTCTGGGGCTAGTGTCTATAGAGAAATGTAGACTGTAGCCAGAGGGCTTGTTGAAATGGAGGTTTTAATAACAGAGAAAATGAAGTACTCCAAAAATCGCATTTGGCTTTAAAAATATGTGTAGACTGGTTTATTAAATAGCGCTCTAGACCAGAAGAACTCAAGCACCTGACTGCTACTCATGTCCTATGCAACCTTGAGAAATTTATAGAATCCCTCTGAATGTCACGTTCCTTACAAATGAGAGAGAGAGAAATCTTGTTGCATCTCTAATGATGATTAGGTTGACAATGATTGATCTATGGGTAAAGCCCCTCCTAATTTTTTAAAAAAATGTTTAGATAAAGGGTAGGCCACTAAAAATAGAAAACTTTACAACTGATAGTATTATATTTAACTCTTTTAGCACATGAATTGTCCCACATGGATATAAATCAGAACGGAAATATCAGTTCTAGAGCTCACTATTAGTGTGTGTGATGTGGAAATCTGGTGAGCTAGTACAGGACTAGAATGAAGGTTAATCTGCTCTTCTGTGGCACCACATTAAAAGTAGGCTCAAATTCTTTTGTGAAATTCTGTGAGATTCTTAGAGCCTGGGAGAGTTTATCTGTCCCAATAAGGAAACCATGGCTCTGAAAGATTACAGAACGGGTGAACATCTAATACTTTTTTTTGTTCATTATAGACTGACATAGCTCTTCTGTCCTTTCAACAGACCTCAGGCAGAGATATCCCCACCCCTCCCCCAAATTAAATGATTACTGTAACAGGTATCCATAACCCCAAGTATAGGATAACACATGCCTTGTTAATGGAGGAAATATTTTTTTTCCTGACATGGATTTAAACAGTATTTTTTAATTAAATACATTGTGTGCTATCGGCTCTCTAATAGGTCAATCCACTGAAGAACTTTCAAGCCCACAACTCCCACTGGTAGAATATTTAAGAGCAAAGTCAAGTTGAAGAGCTTGTAAGACCAGAAAATAGAAAGTCCATGCCACTCCCCAAGGCCTCAGCATATTGTGAGGGACAGAAAAAGGACAAGGGTGTAGAAAATGAGGTCTACTTTTGTTTAGGATAAGAGATGTCAGAGGGAATCTTGGAAAGCACAGATGTAAAATTCAAATCAAAAGATCAAGATTAACATTCACAGAAAGGTCCATTCTTCTGTGAAGGTAGAATCATTAAGCATCCTTCTATGACTATTAAAGGAAAAATTTCAACTTAGCTAGAACTTTAACCTTTTTCCTCTATGTTAATCATCACTTTCTGAAAGCACCCTAACTCCTGAGTGAAGGTCCTTCAACAGTTTTAGGGGAAGCTACAAGTAAAACGTGGCAAGGAAGAAAGAGAACAATGTGCTACATCATATTTTCTCAAATTCAGTGGAAACAGTGTCTGCCTTTTTTTTTTTTTAATGAACTCAGATTCATGCTTCTAAGTAACTGTCAACAGACCTAAGAGGCACATTCTCATAGAGGCATAGGGACTCCCAAAACCAGAATGTTATAAAGTGTTCAAATGATACTGAGCTTGAGTTATCTTCACAGGTTAGAGGAGGTGACATCCTGCAAGAAGAGAAAAAGAGACTGGAGAACTCCTGGTTTGCAGTAAGAATCTGCTTGGCTGACTTGGAGAAGGTCACCTCGCTTTGGGTCCACAAATGGCCTGGTACCTTTTATTTAGAAAGCATTCATGATAATCCAAATAAAACACTTTGGGAACATTGGTAAAAGGTCTTAGAAAGAAGAGGTGAGGGGAATCTGGGTTTCAGCATAAAGAAGTTTGAGGAGTGAGAACTATGGGTTAAAAGCCTTGCTACTCAGTGTGGTCCCTGGACCAGTAGCATCAGCAGAATCATAGTTCCCACTCGACCTACTGATTAGAATTGGCATTGTAGCAAGATCTCCATATGTTTTATTTACATATTTCAAAGGCTTGAGAAGATCAGTTTAGAAGGTAACCCTGGGAGAGCAAGGAAGACTCAGAGTGGGATCAGAATCACTGGTCATATTCTGGGGTGGGTTGAGGAGTAACCTGGAGGGTGAGATACCACAAGGGACAGTCAATATCAGATCTAATTGGCAATGACATCCTGGCCACAAGAAGTCTGAGTGGAGATAGAAAATGGGAGAAGTACTCTCTCCTCAAGGCCAAGCCATCTACAGGAGTTGGCCAAAACTATTTAAGGTTATCAGAACATCAGGCATGGAGAGTAGGGTTAGAGAAAATACTCTAGTCTCAAAGTATTCAAAAACCTAAGCAGAAGCCTGGCTCTAGAGTTTCAGTCAACATATAGAGGAAAGGAAGTGACATGACTTGGCAATTACATAGCAGAGTCCCTCAACAGTACATTGGTATCTCAAAGCTTCTAGCAGCAGAACTACTACAACTCCCACCAGCCATGGACTGAGGTTCTCGTCAGTATGTGGGGGTATTTAGGCAGAGGAATTTGAGTTTTCATACTAATGTATTTTTGTTTCTTTCCATAGTCTGATAGGGCTTTAGGCTATTCTGGTAACACAAACACCCAAGTCTGTTGAAGGTAAACTACTATTGTCTAGAACCCAATTCTAAGAGGAGTGTTTTTAACTAGGTTTTTAAAGATCAAGAATATAAACATTTTGGGGGGAGGGACAAGATGGCGGAAGAGCAGGGTCTCCAGGTCACCTGTCCTCAACAAATTACCTAGAAAACCATCCAATCATCCTGAAAATCTACGAATTCGGCCTGAGATTTAAAGAGAGACCAGCTGGAACGCTACAGTGAGAAGAGTTCGCGCTTCTATCAAGGTAGGAAGACGGGGAAAAAGAAATAAAGAAACAAAAGGCCTCCAAGGGGGAGGGGCCCCGCGAGGAGCCGGGCTGAGGCCGGGGCGAGTGTCCCCAGGACAGGAGAGCCCCGTCCCGGAGGAGCAGGAGCTGCACCAACCTTCCCGGGCGGAAAGGCCTCCAGGGGAATTGGAGCAGGATCCCCAGAAAGGCGGGGATGCCCTCGGGCTCCCTGGGACAGTAACAGAGGAACTGCGCCCCGGGAGATGCGCCGAGCTCCCTAAGGGCTGCAGCGCTCGGCGGGACCGGAGCAGCTCGGAGGGGCTCGGGCGGCGGCTCCGCGGAGGGGGCTGCGCGGCTCCGGGAACAGCTCAGCGGCGGCGGCTCGGGCAGAGGAAGAAGCCCCGCGGAGGGGGCGGCGCGGCTCCGGGAACAGCTCGGAGGGGCTCGGGCGGCGGCTCCGCGGAGGGGGCTGCGGGGCGGGAGCGCGAATCCAACAGCGCAGGCCCCGGAGCACAGGGCGCCGGGACACAGCCCAGGATCCCGCCTCCCCCCGGGACAGGCAGAGGCCGGGAGGGCCCAGGACAGCAAGGACGCTCCTGCCTGGAGCTGAGCAGATCAGCGGCCCCGCCCCGGAGCCCCCAGGCCCTGCAGACAGAGAGCCCCGGAGCTACTAAGGGGGCTGACTCCAGGGTCCCAGAGCTGCCCCCGCCACTGTGGCTTCCTCCCGGGGCCTCACGGGGTGAACAACCCTACTGAGCCCTGCACCAGGCAGGGGCAGAGCAGCTCCCCCAAGTGCTAACACCTGAGAATCAGCAGAGCAGGCCCCTCCCGCAGAAGACCAGAGAGACGGACCAGTTCCAAGGGAAGTCAAGGGACTTAAAGTATACAGAATCGGAAGATACTCCCCCGTGGGTTTTTTTTTTTCTTTTTTGTTTTTTTGTTTTTGTTTTTGTTTTTTTTTTGTTTTGTTTTGTGCTTTTTTTTTTCTCTCTTTCTTCTTGATTTCTGATTGCTTCCCCCACCCCCCCTTTTTTTTCTCCTTTCTTTCTTTTTCTTTCTTTTTCTTCTCTTTTTCCCCCTTTTTTTCTTCTTTCTCTTTTTTCTTTTTCTCTTTTCTTTCCTTCTCTCTCTTTTTCTCCTTTTCCCAATACAACTTGTTTTTGGCCACTCTGCACTGAGCAAAATGACTAGAAGGAAAACCTCACCTCAAAAAAAAGAATCAGAAACAGCCCACTCTCCCACAGAGTTACAAAATATGGATTACAATTCAATGTCAGAAAGCCAATTCAGAAGCACTATTTTACAGCTACTGGTGGCTCTAGAAAAAACCATAAAGGACTCAAGAGACTTCATGACTGCAGAATTTAGATCCAATCAGGCAGAAATTAAAAATCAATTAAATGAGATGCAATCCAAGCTAGAAGTCCTAACGATGAGGCTTGACGAGGTGGAAGAACGAGTGAGTGACATAGAAGACAAGTTGATGGCAAAGAGGGAAACTGAGGAAAAAAGAGACAGGCAATTAAAAGACCATGAGGATAGATTAAGGGAAATAAATGATAGCCTGAGGAAGAAAAACCTACATTTAATTGGGGTTCCTGAGGGCGCCAAAAGCGACAGAGGGCCAGAATATGTATTTGAACAAATCCTAGCTGAAAACTTTCCGAATCTGGGAAGGGAAACAGGCATTCAGATCCAGGAAATAGAGAGATCCCCCCCTAAAATCAACAAAAACCGTTCAACACCTCGACATTTAATAGTGAAGCTTGCAAATTCCAAAGATAAGGAGAAGATCCTTAAAGCAGCAAGAGAAAAAAAGTCCCTGACTTTTATGGGGAGGAATATTAGGGTAACAGCAGACCTCTCCACAGAGACCTGGCAGGCCAGAAAGGGCTGGCAGGATATATTCAGGGTCCTAAATGAAAAGAACATGCAACCAAGAATACTTTACCCAGCAAGGCTTTCATTCAAAATGGAAGGAGAGATAAAGAGCTTCCAAGACAGGCAGGAACTGAAAGAATATGTAACCTCCAAACCAGCTCTGCAAGAAATTTTAAGGGAGACTCTTAAAATTCCCCTTTAAGAAGAAGTTCAGTGGAACAATCCACAAAAACAAGGACTGAATAGATATGATGACACTAAACTCATATCTATCAATAGTAACTCTGAATGTGAATGGGCTTAATGACCCCATCAAAAGGCGCAGGGTTTCAGACTGGATAAAAAAGCAGGACCCATCTATTTGCTGTCTACAAGAGACTCATTTTAGACAGAAGGACACCTACAACCTGAAAATAAAAGGTTGGAGAACCATTTACCATTCAAATGGTCCTCAAAAGAAAGCAGGGGTTGCCATCCTTATATCAGATAAATTAAAATTTACCCCAAAGACTATAGTGAGAGATGAAGAGGGACACTATCTCATACTCAAAGGATCTATCCAACAAGAGGACTTAACAATCCTCAATATATATGCCCCGAATGTGGGAGCTGCCAAATATTTAAACCAATTAATAACCAAACTCAAGAAATACCTTGATAATAATACACTTATACTTGGTGACTTCAATCTAGCTCTTTCTACCCTGGATAGGTCTTCTAAGCACAACATCTCCAAAGAAACGAGAGCTTTAAATGATACACTGGACCAGATGGATTTCACAGATATCTACAGAACTTTACATCCAAACTCAACTGAATACACATTCTTCTCAAGTGCACATGGAACTTTCTCCAGAATAGACCACATACTGGGTCACAAATCGGGTCTGAAGCGATACCAAAAGATCGGGATAGTCCCTTGTATATTCTCAGACCATAATGCCTTGAAATTAGAACTTAATCACAACAAGAAGTATGGAAGGACCACAAACACATGGAGGTTAAGGACCATCCTGCTAAAAGATGAAAAGGTCAACCAGGAAATTAAGGAAGAATTAAAAAGATTCATGGAAACTAATGAGAATGAAGATACAACCGTTCAAAATCTTTGGGATGCAGCAAAAGCAGTCCTGAGGGGGAAATACATCGCAATACAAGCATCCATTCAAAAACTGGAAAGATCTCAAATTCAAAAGCTCACCTTACACATAAAGGAACTAGAGAAAAAGCAACAAATAGACCCCACCCCCAGCAGAAGAAGAGAGTTAATTAAAATTCGAGCAGAACTCAATGATATCGAGACCAAAAGAACTGTGGAACAGATCAACAGAACCAGGAGTTGGTTCTTTGAAAGAATTAATAAGATAGATAAACCATTAGCCAACCTTATTAAAAAGAAGAGAGAGAAGACTCAAATTAATAAAATCATGAATGAGAAAGGAGAGATCACTACCAACACCAAGGAAATACAAACGATTTTAAAAACATATTATGAACAGCTGTACGCCAATAAATTAGGCAATCTAGAAGAAATGGACGCATTCCTGGAAAGCCACAAACTACCAAAACTGGAGCAGGAAGAAATAGAAAACCTGAACAGGCCAATAACCAGGGAGGAAATTGAAGCAGTCATCAAAAACCTCCCAAGACACAAGAGTCCAGGGCCAGATGGCTTCCCAGGGGAATTCTATCAAACGTTTAAAGAAGAAATCATACCTATTCTACTAAAGCTGTTTGGAAAGATAGAAAGAGATGGAGTACTTCCAAATTCGTTCTATGAGGCCAGCATCACCTTAATTCCGAAACCAGACAAAGACCCCACCAAAAAGGAGAATTACAGACCAATATCCCTGATGAACATGGATGCAAAAATTCTCAACAAGATACTAGCCAATAGGATCCAACAACACATTAAGAAAATTATTCACCATGACCAAGTAGGATTTATCCCTGGGACACAAGGCTGGTTCAACACTCGTAAAACCATCAATGTGATTCATCATATCAGCAAGAGAAAAACCAAGAACCATATGATACTCTCATTAGATGCAGAGAAAGCATTTGACAAAATACAGCATCCATTCCTGATCAAAACCCTTCAGAGTGTTGGGATAGAGGGAACTTTCCTCGACATCTTAAAAGCCATCTACGAAAAGCCCACAGCAAATATCATTCTCAATGGGGAAGCACTGGGAGCCTTTCCCCTAAGATCAGGAACAAGACAGGGATGTCCACTCTCACCACTGCTGTTCAACATCGTTCTGGAAGTCCTCGCCTCAGCAATCAGACAACAAAAAGACATTAAAGGCATTCAAATTGGCAAAGAAGAAGTCAAACTCTCCCTCTTCGCCGATGACATGATACTCTACATAGAAAACCCAAAAGCCTCCACCCCAAGATTGCTAGAACTCATACAGCAATTTGGTAGCGTGGCAGGATACAAAATCAATGCCCAGAAATCAATGGCATTTCTATACACTAACAATGAGACTGAAGAAAGAGAAATTAAGGAGTCAATCCCATTTACAATTGCACCCAAAAGCATAAGATACCTAGGAATAAACCTAACCAAAGAGGTAAAAGATCTATACCCTAAAAACTATAGAACACTTCTGAAAGAAATTGAGGAAGACACAAAGAGATGGAAAAATATTCCATGCTCATGGATTGGCAGAATTAATATTGTAAAAATGTCAATGTTACCCAGGGCAATTTATACGTTTAATGCAATCCCTATCAAAATACCATGGACTTTCTTCAGAGAGTTAGAACAAATTATTTTAAGATTTGTGTGGAATCAGAAAAGACCCCGAATAGCCAGGGGAATTTTAAAAAAGAAAACCATACCTGGGGGCATCACAATGCCAGATTTCAGGTTGTACTACAAAGCTGTGGTCATCAAGACAGTGTGGTACTGGCACAAAAACAGACACATAGATCAATGGAACAGAATAGAGAACCCAGAAGTGGACCCTGAAATGTACGGTCATCTAATATTCGATAAAGGAGGAAAGACTATCCATTGGAAGAAAGACAGTCTCTTCAATAAATGGTGCTGGGAAAATTGGACATCCACATGCAGAAGAATGAAACTGGACCACTCTCTTTCACCATACACAAAGATAAACTCAAAATGGATGAGAGATCTAAATGTGAGACAAGATTCCATCAAAATCCTAGAGGAGAACACAGGCAACACCCTTTTTGAACTTGGCCACAGTAACTTCTTGCAAGATACATCCACAAAGGCAAAAGAAACAAAAGCAAAAATGAACTATTGGGACTTCATCAAGATAAGAAGCTTTTGCACAGCAAAGGATACAGTCAACAAAACTAAAAGACAACCTACAGAATGGGAGAAGATATTTGCAAATGACATATCAGATAAAGGGCTAGTTTCCAAAATCTATAAAGAACTTATTAAACTCAACACCAAAGAAACAAACAATCCAATCATGAAATGGGCAAAAGACATGAAGAGAAATCTCACAGAGGAAGACATGGACATGGCCAACATGCACATGAGAAAATGCTCTGCATCACTTGCCATCAGGGAAATACAAATCAAAACCACAATGAGATACCACCTCACACCAGTGAGAATGGGGAAAATTAACAAGGCAGGAAACCACAAATGTTGGAGAGGATGTGGAGAAAAGGGAACCCTCTTACACTGCTGGTGGGAATGTGAACTGGTGCAGCCACTCTGGAAAACTGTGTGGAGGTTCCTCAAAGAGTTAAAAATAGACCTGCCCTACGACCCAGCAATTGCACTGTTGGGGATTTACCCCAAAGATTCAGATGCAATGAAACGTCGGGACACCTGCACCCCGCTGTTTCTATCAGCAATGGCCACAATAGCCAAACTGTGGAAGGAGCCTCGGTGTCCATCGAAAGATGAATGGATAAAGAAGATGTGGTTTATGTATACAATGGAATATTACTCAGCAATTAGAAACGACAAATACCCACCATTTGCTTCAACGTGGATGGAACTGGAGGGTATTATGCTGAGTGAAATAAGTCAATCGGAGAGGGACAAACAGTGTATGTTCTCATTCATTTGGGGAATATGAATAATGGTGAAAGGGAATATAAAGGAAGGGAGAAGAAATGTTGGGAAATATCAGGAAGGGAGACAGAACATAAAGACTCCTAACTCGGGGAAACGAACTAGGGGTGGTGGAAGGGGAGGAGGGCGGGTGTTGGAGGGGAAGGGGTGACGGGCACTGAGGTGGACACTTGATGGGATGAGCACTGGGTGTTTTTCTGTATGTTGGTAAATTGAACACCAATAAAAATTAATTAAAAAAAAAAGAATATAAACATTTTAATTAAATCTGTAAATTCAAACCCACACTATTTTCATAAGCTGGATTTTATGTACCAAGATATTTCTCTAATAACTCAGATTAACTGGTTTTCACCAAAATCGCCAAAGTTATGTCAGCTCCCTGCATTCCTCAGTCCCAAATAATTGAAACCACTGCTCAGTCTAGTTCATAGGATTATCACTTTGCCCAGGGTACCGTCTCCTGAGATGTATGAATTAGAAAACCTACAGGACACCCAAGAGAAGATGATCTTCTTTCCCTTTTGATTATGCCAGAACTAGAATGTATTTGAAACATAACTAGAGAGGAAAGGGTGCAGACTCAGCCCATGTAACTTCTGTGGAAGTAGGAACTTCTGTGCTGTATTTTTCTCTCTTACCTTGGATACCCATGCACAAAGTTTCTATCCTCATAGACTCTCTTTCTCAATCAAGTTACTTATACAAATATATATTGGCAGATGTGGGTATATGCACAAATGGGACTGATGTGGTCCTTTGACACTGTAAGGTAAATTTTCGCTTCGACCTAGCAAGGACCAGTCTGTTATTTTTGTTGGCATCTAACGTCTTTACTCTCCCCAGAATACCTACCGGATATCTGACTCCAAAAGAGATTAAATGTATTAGATAATCAAATCATAATACAGGTCTCTACTTCTAGTTTGTACAAAGGTGAAAAGAAGACTTTTAAAAGGCATTTGATGCAATTAGTCTTTAAAGAACTTTCCAACAACTCTCACCAACAAAAAGGAGCTTTCTTTTTAAAATTCCATTTACACTGGCATCTAAAATGGTATGTGACTTATCACATGTGATTGTCAATCGAAGTGCCCAAGGGAAATACTGCAGTATTCTCATGTAGCTCGCTGCTATGCTTTCAGCCAAACAAGAAATTCTCATACAGTTTGATTTAAGTGACCACAGAACAGCAGCCTTCTGTAGTGTACATATGCTAAAGCTATCTCAGCCTATTTTAGTCTTATATCTATGCTTTTAATGATAGAAAATATAAATATGTGCAGATAAAAAAAGTAAACTAATAACGTAGTTTGGGAATCCATGGTAAAAACAGGGCTTCCTTCAATGAAGAAGTCAGTACTTTCTGGTAAGGATGGATTAGAAGCATCATATACTGATTTTGGAGGTTTTTGTTGTTGTTGTTGTTGTTTACATCAGGTGAGCTGCAGGCTAAGAAATAATTACATGATTTTAGAATTGAAAGTTGTTTCTTTTCTTCAGGGAACATTCTGGTGCTTTCCCTGATTTTAAAGAAAGTCCCAAATTCTGTAGCAGAGAATGATTCCCTTTGCCTAGAAAACAAATTTGATATGTCACACATATTACAGAATACTTAGAGGTGTTGAAAGGTTCAAAAGGTGTGGCAGATGTAGAAAAGGGAAAAGGTAGTAAAGTTCTAGAAGGAGCGATTGAAAAATTCTCCAAGTATTTGAAAGAAAAGCAGCCAATCCTAAACATGTAAAAAATAAATGGATTTAAATTTTAAGTCTGTATGCTATCAAGTGCTGATATTACGTGTCTTCAGAAGTCTTGTGGAGACTGAGAGTCATGGGTATGCTGGCTTGGCACACAGTGAGTACCAAATTATAATTGTCCAAAAATGAATGAAGGTGAAAATTCACCAGGTCAGTAGATCCTTTGAGCTCTAAAAATCACAAGATTTTTAGACTTAATAACGGCCCTTTCCTTTCTGATAATTTGATATTGAATAGAAGTGATGATTTTGAATTTAGAGTCCAGACTTCATTAAAACAATTGATTTATCTATGAATGTTTACATTATACAAATTATGGGGGTCTTAATGACAAAAGCATTAAATCTCTCAAAGTACACTGTCCTCTCCTTTTTTCTTGGCTATCTCCGAGATTCAAAACACATTTTTTAAAGATTTATTTATTTATTTATTTATTTATTTATTTATTTATTTAAAAGGAAGGGGAGATGGAAAGGGAGAGGGAGAGACCCCCCCAAGCAGGCTTCCCACTGACCCTGAGATCATGATCCACACCAAAATCAAGAGTCAGCCGTTCAACCCACTGAATCATCCAAACACCCCCAGAACCACATTTTAAATCAGCTACATAAAAATTAGCACAATTACCATTGGATACAAAATAAGTCAGGGAATAGGTCTGATAGATACATGAAACATACCTGAAAAAAACAAATATCATGAGCCATGTTCTCTAGGTAAGTAGTTTGGTTTTATTTTTTATTTTTATTTTTTTGAGACTCAGCTAAAAGAGACACTAAATGTGTTTGAATAGCCAGATATATTTTTTCTTACTTCACTGAGATAAGTTATCAGAACTGGAGGAATAAAGAAGGCATCCATTTGAAACCCCACTTTACTCAGCCTTGTAACTCTTGGGCTTCTCATGAATCCAAGTATTTAAAACACTAGAAAGTTGATTTAAGCATTTTAGAGGAAAAAAAAATTTGTTCTTCCTCCTTCTTCCTCATCAGAAACCCAGGAAAAGAAATTGTGCAACCACCATTGTGAATCCATTACCATATATAATATCGTTATCACGATTCTGTTCACAGATTCAGCAAATAAAACTTTGCAAGCTTGCTGTTTATCCTTGTCACAAACACGTTTCTCTTAACAAAGTAGACATTTAACAATCCAGTAAGTCTTTCACTTCCAGTGGAGTACCAAATTTTGTTGATGCGGATGATAGCTCATCCAGAAAACCTCTGATTCTTATATAGTTTTTCAATTACAGAAACAAAGATTCCCCTGAGCTATTTGGCCTAAGTCAGTAAAAAATATTTTGTGTGACTTACTAGGCTGTACACTACACTACAGAGGGTTAGATCACATTTAAGACCTTCAAACTCTCCACAGCAGTCCTATTCACTGACCTTCTTCTTGCTACCAGTGAAGACCTACTCTGTTCTTCCTCATAAATGTATTCTGTATACTTCCCTCAACTCCCTTCAGGACTGATCTATTCCCATCCTTCCACAGATTTTCTCCCCAGGACTGAGATTTCCCATTGCTTTCTGTTGTGTGAGCCTCCTTCTCTGTGCTATCAAAAATCTAGCTGTCCTCCATAAATCTCTACTCAGGCATTCTAACCATCATAGCTATTTTTATAGCTATAAATGAAAATATGTTTTGACTTTATATCTCTTGGCTTTTCTGTTTCACTTTTTTTCTATTTACCGATCTTTATATTATATATTTAAAACCCATTCTAAGATTCTTTATGTCTCTGAATCCAGCATTCTACACATAGTTACTAATCAGCAAATGATGTGTGCCATGTTCAGAGAATGGAACTCCATAGAGTGGAAGCAGAAAACAATGTTATTCCCCGCTGCTCCCCAGGTCTGTGGAGCTATTCTTCCTTTTTCTTAAGATTAAATTTTTTTTAATTTTTTTTTTTATGATAGTCATACACAGAGAGAGAGAGAGAGGCAGAGACACAGGCAGAGGGAGAAGCAGGCTCCATGCACCGGGAGCCCGACGTGGGACTCGATCCCGGGTCTCCAGGATCGCGCCCTGGGCCAAAGGCAGGCGCCAAACCGCTGCGCCACCCAGGGATCCCCTTAAGATTAAATTGATGCCAGATCTCATGACCTCTCTGGACAGTCTCAGGAAATGATAATTCCTTAGAACCACTTCAGTAAGAGAGCATCTCATATGAGTAAAATGACCTTGTAGTAACGAAACTCCAAATTTCACTTGAAGTTAAAGCATATTCCTTCTATAGCTTGTTGCTGCTTTGCAGTATAACTTACAGCAGAAAAAGAGATCTGTTTCTCCACATCCCCACCTATATGTTGACTCCTCTACCACCCCACTCCTACCTAGGATAACGTCTTTGGGCTGCAGGGGGATGGAAGGTAAGTAATAGGCAAGATGCGGCTTATTCTACTGTTAGGACTTAGACATGGTGATCTATGAATTAGCCACATGAATTGGGCAATTTATTTAACTTCTCAGAGCTTTCATTTCCCCAGCAGTGAGAACTGAGTTGTTATATAGAAGTCATTCATAATTTCTGAGACAGGTAGATGTTCATTATGTGTCAGGCATTATTTCTATACAAACCAAGTCTCTCTCATGAGGTACCTTTGTATTATTTTGAACAACCCCCTTTAGAAATACCAGAGAAGCTTCTTTGATGTAGATAATGTCTCTACATGTAGAACTCCACTGTGAGTTTCTATATCTAATATTTCCCCTCTAAACTCTGCCTGAAGCTCTCTTACATAATGCCCCCTTTTAAAACACTGAAGCTGCCTCCTTGTCCAGTGCGGTCCACATCTGGCCCTCCTAAGGCATACGCTTCTTCAACTGATGCTTAATGGGCCATCTATTTTTGTCCCTAGTACTACTAGGCAGCTAACTTAACCTAGCTTCACACTAAAGTTACAGTCCCTTATGTTCTGCCAAACTTTAGGGGGCATTATCAAGGTCTGTATACGTTCTCCTTTTGCGGAGCTTTAGGTGAAGAGAAACAGCTTCCCCATGTCATAACATTCAACAATGTTTTCCAAAGACTTCTTTAGCCCCATCCTTTGGTATGCCCAACCTGAGCACAGGTGTTGAGCTAAAGACTTCAGGACCTATTTACAGTCTTCTTATTGGCAAGGGCCTAAAATGGTCCGATTATCCTGGGGTACAGAATGCTCACCCTCTATTTTTCTATCTTGGCCTTTTAGAACTCTCACACCTTTGTTTCAACAGCAAATAACCTTTCTGTGGTTATTTATTCTTTATCTCAGATGCACATCTTCTGAACCTTATCAAATCATTAAAACGTATCTAGGCAATAGAAAAATTTCAGATGCTGAGAACACATACAAAATTCAGCCTTGCTGGGGATTTTCGGTTCTGTTTGTCTCATGCCTAAATCCATTCTCTTCCCAAACACTCTTTACCACTCTCTCCCTGCTAGAGTCTGCATTCTCTAATTCCACTTTAAATCTATGCCTTATCCAGGATGAATTCCTGCTAAGTCTCCCACTCCACAGAGAAAGCAATGCATCTTTTCCAGTCCAAAGTTTCTTTCCCTAGCCCAAGCTCTTTTTGAAAGTGCCACTGTATTCCTAGCACCTGAACATAGTGTTTGGAATATAGCATCGCCCAGCAAACATCTGTTATTGAGGGAATCTATGGCTTCCACAAAACAACATTTGATTTCTTTATTCACCAAATCTTGCTTTATATTTATGGGGAAAATGCTCTTTGTATGCTATACCAACTAACTTCTTCCTATGCATGCAGGAAGCCCACAGACCCAAACCACTGCATGTAGGTGGGGGCACAGATCTTGGACAGTAATGCATTCATTTCCAGAGATGGTCTCAAAAACACTTTACAAAGCAGAAACTGAGTGGCTCAATCGGTTGTGCGTCATACTCTCAGTTTCAGCTCAGGTCATGATCTCCTGCATCCTGGGATCTAGCTGTGTTGGGCTCTGCACTCAGTGAGGAGTCTGCTTGGGGATTCTCTCCCTCTGTCCCTCCCCCTCCTAATGCACATGGACTCTTTCTCTAATAAATAAATAAATAAATCTTTTTTAAAAATGCTTCCCATGATTTTTCAGTGTCTTTCTACCTTTGCCTCTGTCCATGCAGTTGAAAGCAAAGGATTCAGATTATTGTGAGAGGCCCACAATTTACTTTTGAATGGGACCTAAGAGAGTCACCAAATCACATGAAGTTTAGTGTGAAATGTAGCATTGTGTTAAGACACTGAGATTCTAAAATTGTTATAATAACTAGCATTAATTTTAATAAGTAATACTTCATTCAATGGCTGGGATCCCAGTACAGTGAAAATAACCCTTTTAAGTTAGGAAAACTGTGTTTTTAAATAAATGAATAAACAAATAAATAAATAAATACTACAATAAAAAAAAGAAAAAATTAAAAAAAAAGAAACCAACATCAAAAAATTCTATTTTGTAGCCAAGGAACTTGGACATGCAGTAAGTAAATTTTAAGCTTTCAAATCAAGTGAGGTGATATATGTGAAAATATTTTAACTGGAAGGGTGAGTCATTCTATTATGATTTGCCATTCTCTACACTTCTGAAATAGTCCCTTAGAAGTATAGAGGCAACTTATATTCTTTCGGAGCCAATTAACTCAACAACCAACTCAAGTCTTTTGAAATACACAGAAACAGTAAAATCAAATATTAGAAGACAGGCCATCCTCATATATTTTATTTTTCTCTTAATACAGAAAAGAACAAAAACATTAGATAAATGAACTAGTGAGTATATAATTGATGAAGCTTGAATTATAGTGATAATGACAACTCCACCCATTTTTCCCATGTATCCCTCTATATATATATTTATATATTTGTATAAAATTATAAATGTATATTTTAATAACTAAGAAAAGAGGACTAGGAAAGGTTCTTTTTGCTTGATTTATAAGGGAAAGAAGTAGAAGCAGGATTACTATGATTTCTCACCTCTGGGAGTAAAATTTCTTTAAGATGACCATAGGTCAGGAATGCCTGGGTGGTGAAGCTGTTGAGCGTGTCTGCCTTCGGCTCAGGGCGTGATCCTGGGGTCCTGGGATTGAGTCTCACATTGGGGTCCCTGCGGGGAGCCTGCTTCTCCCTCTGCCTTGTCTCTGCCTCTCTCTGTGTGTTTCTCATGAATAAGTAGATAAAATCTTTTTCTAAAAAAATAAGATGACTATAGGTCAACTGAGAGCATTTTCTCAGCTCCAGGAGGTAAGAGGGATGTACTATGAGCATCTAGTTGGTAGAAATCACAAATGCTCTAAACCTCCTGCAGTGCACAGGACAGTCCCTGAACAAAGAATTATCTGACCCAAAATGTTAAATGTGCCAAGGTTAAGAAACCCCAAATTAGACTTAGAAAGACTATATTTCCTTGCAAACATTTCAAAAGGTTCAATGTATACATATGCCTGAAATGTCTATCTTTTACAGTCTGTTAATTCATTGCAATTTTGATCTTGGAAGAACAGTCATGTAAACAAAACCAAAATGATAAACTAATCCATTATTAAATTATCATGCAAAATGGAATCTTAATTCTCTCTGAGTCTCACAAACCATAGCAAGGCAGATTTTTTAGTGATTATTGAATAATTAAGTTAATGCTGCTATTATGAGTTAACCATCTACTTCATGTATGCACTAGTAAACTAGTTAGCTCAAATGTGCTAGGCATTATTCTAGGTCCTGTGGGGTATATGTTTCTTACATGTGGAGGATACTAATCTTCCCACTGAAAATGTACAGTGAGTAAGGGAGAGAAAACTGGTTTTTGGCTCTTTTTTAGTTTTGGTATCCACAGTACAACTGTGGCGGCTGACTCATACTAATCCCTCAACAAGGCTGATTAAACAAATGAATTCATCAATTCCAGTTCTTTCCCACACTGTTTTTTTCCATTCATTTGGCAAATCTTTACTAGCACCTTGATTTTACAACCTAAAATGGATCATATCTTCAGTTTGAACATTTATTTGTATATGTGTATTGGGGGAATAAGTATTTTAATGCATTTTAAAAATAGCATTGGGAAGACAGTAACTTAAGGTATTATGATAAACAATGATTACAGCAGGGAATCATTTTTTATATATAATTATCATCAAAAGCCTCTGAGGAGGAAACTAAGACCTGAAAAATACTAACAGCTAGCATTCGTGTCGTGTACGTGAGGCACCATCCTGACTGCTTTATACTTTACTATTCCTGTAAACATCATGACAACCTTATAAGGGAAGTGCTGTTATTATCCCCATTTATAGTTGTGGAAACTGACACCATGAAGTTATGAATCTTGTGCCCTAGGTCGCAGATATGCTGATGGGTAAAATTGGAATTTGGAGGCAGTCTGTCTCTAGGGAGTTCATGTTCTTAATTATTACCCAATATTGTCTCTGATAGTAGAGGTACCAGCTGCATAAAGCTGTTGGAAAGAATTTTTTTAGCCATAAGTGCCCAAGACAAAAATCAGCATGCCCTTACCATGTGAACAGACATGGCTCTTTTTAAATGTTTTTGCCCTTCTATTCCTAAATAACCTCCTGGTTGGTCTTCCTATGACAAGCACATGAAAGGCCACTCATCACTTTCTCTGTCTTTATCCTGTTATTTCCTTTACCTTGGAACCAACCTAAATTATCTTTTCCTTTTCTAGTTTTGGCCTAGGCGAGGTTTTTATATACTCAAACTCCAGGTCTCTACTGTCTCTTGCCCTAGATAAACTATTGACTTAAAATGGAATGCAGTTCACTTTTTCTCCACAGCCTTTCCAAGAACTCAGCTTCCCCAGGAACCAGTAACAGGAGCAAAGAGCTAGGAACAGTGTCCACTGGAAAGCAAAGCATCTAGTTCCTCTGCCAGACTCCACAGCCCCATGACAAAGAACCTTATGTAGAGAGATGGCCCTATTTTTCTTTAGCCCTAGCCATATGTGTCAAGATTCCTGAGTCACTAACATTTCCTAAAAGAGCCTAAATCATCTGTCCGTAATGCAGCTTGCAGAATCAATAGAGGTGGTTTGCTTTGATTGATATGGCAGTTGCTGCTCTAGTCATTAAAAAGCAGTGAACAAAAGATAAGAGATTAAGAACAAGATAGGAAGGGAATGATAGATTTGGGATTGATTCTCTAATGACCAAGCCAAAGGCGACTGGAGGATGAACAGCCAGGCTACCCAGCACAGCAAAGAATGCTAGCTGGTGGTGAGTTTAATAGTTCAGGGTGTTCTTTAATGAATTCTATGGCTTGGGAACTTCAACAGAACATGCATCATATTTTCAAGGTACTTTCCCTGGAATATCTCCTCATTTAAGATTCAGTTTCAGAAAAAGGGAAATATCGAAGAATAAAGTGATTTAATAAAGAATTAAGTGCTCTTCTGCTCTAAGGTTGACTCCCAGAACACCCCAGAATTGACCCAAAAGGGAAATAGCTCTCTCCGTTATTGCCAGGGAACTGCAGAGTTTTGAAGTCATTGTGCCAACTGCTGGTTCCAGCATCCCACAATCTAGGTCACAATCTTGATGTCCAGAGACTGCTGACAGAACCGCTGACTCAGATACCATGTCACTCATGTCAGAGTCATGTCAACAAAATGGATCCCTGAATACCACTGCCTCTCTCTCTAGGTAATTCAGTTCTGAATTCACAATTCCATGTGTGCATCTGAATGGTAGAACCTAATCATACCCAGAGTCTGAGCCACAATAATACCTGAGAAATGTTGTTTTTAGCTCTATAACATGTGTACTATGGAAAGAAATACTAGAAAGAATTGGAATAGAGATTGAATGATGCAGGCTACCTTATCTGCAACAGATATTTTCATTTGCTATTCAAAAGGGATAGTGTTTTTTATTTACTTCTTATTTAAGTAGGCTCCACACCCAATGTGGGGCTTGAACCCATGAGCCCAGGATTAAGAGTTACACACTCTACCAACTGAGCCAGTAGATGTAATAACCATTTGCCTTATTTATTTAAGAAATAATGTCCACCCAAATCAGATACAGATATCCTATATAATGCATATGTTCCTCAAAACAGCTGTGTCTAAGTACATTTTTATAAATTGAATATTACATTCTCATTGATTTGGAGCTTTTTTAAGATAACATTTTTAATTGATATTCAAGTTTTAGTGGCCCTTGATTATTTACATTTAAATTTCTCTGGCCATCATCGTCAAGCAATTAGTGATTCATTAGTAAATAATTTAAAGGACTAGTTTGGGAATGAGAGGATAATATATAGAAAATCGTAAAGTAGCATACCACATACACTCTTATGAATTTTTGCACTTTTTTCAAACCTAAGATACCCTGGAATTCACTCCAGATCCATGCAGAGGAAACTTCCACATTCTTTTTTAATGCTGCCCAATATTCTATGCGATGAACAGTATATCTGTCATATAAAAATTTAGACATTCTTTGTGAATATAGAAATATAAAAATAGCTTCCTTTTAATTGGTGAGTTTATTCCAGTCATTTAATGATATAACTGAAATGTTTAGTCTCTATCTCATATTATCTTTTGAATATTTGCATTATATTTAATATGTTTCTGTCAATATGTTTCTACGTCTTTGATCTCTTATACATTTATTTTTGTATTTATAAAATTTTATGGTTCTAATGATGATCATTATGCCAATGTCTTTATCATGTTCCTAGGCCCCTTTACCTTACTTAACATTCTACTATAGGTTTAATTCCTCTTTTACGTATGTGGTGATTAATTAATTTACTTTCTTTTCCTCTCTCACTTAACCTTATCTTTCTGTTTTAGTTGTGTTATTTCTTTTTTTTTTTTTTTTTTTTTAGTTGTGTTATTTCTATTTTCTGAGAACATATAACACTCACACAGTGCCTCCCAAACCCCACCATCTTTGCTTTGGTCTTAGGTCTACAACTAAGTATACTAAATACTCAACATCATTCCTTTTGCTGAGTTATTTCCTAACCATCTCTTGGTTTAATGAAGCTTATCTTCCACAGGAAGGTTTGTAAGTTCAGTGTTTCTTGAGTTCTTCATGCTTAGAATTATTTTTCTATAGCCTTGATACTTAAAGAACTTCAATAAATATCCAATCTTTAGATTATATTTTCTTTCCTTTGGTTTTATGACAATGCTGTTCCACTCTCTTTATGCTGTATTGCTGTAAACGTTCTAAAGCCAGCCTGATTTCCTCTGTTGTGTAAATGACTTGACCTTTTACTCAAGAATTTTCCTTAAGTCGAATGGTTTTACTAGGATACATGTCAGAGTGACAATTATGGTCAATTATTCAGGTACACAGTAGGCTCTTCCAATATTAAATGTTAAGTATATTTTTAAATTTCCATAATTTTTATTGCTTTATAGTTTCAAGTATTAGTTCTCTTCTATTATTTTCTTTTTATTTCCTTAAGGATTATAATCCCAGGTATGCTAGATTCTCTTTGTCTACCCTCTAAGTCTAATTCTTTCTCATCCATTTACCTTTTATTTTGGTCTTCCTGTTCTTGGCTATTTCCATGCTTCTCCTTCATGTTTTCAGTCCATCTATCTAGTCTTTCTTGAGTAAGTTGTAATTTCGTCTTTACTTCTGAAACATTTTTTTTATTTTTCTCAGTTTTTCCCCAATTTTATGTGATTAACATTTGTCTCACATCTTCTTTTTTCCCTTTTTTGTTGCTGCTCATTTCCATTCTAAGTTTGTTTTTGAATTTCTGATTCAAAGATTTCTTTCATGTGTGGAAATACTTGTTTAATGATATTCAATGAATGTTGAAATGCATTTCAGTTGTCCTCTGCTTCATGGTTGTTTTCCTAGTGGTGTGGGAGGTGAGAAATGTTTTTACCATATGAAAAACTTTGATTTTCACTTCTAATGTCCTTCTTAAAGTAGCTTTGTGTGGGTGTTATCTGTCATTTTCCGTCCAATTTTTAAATGTTTTGGATTTTTCTGAACCATAAATAATAAATGTTTCTCCGTGGGAAGAGTTTCCCATAGCGGTGAAGGCTTTGGGTAGACTAATGGTGTCTTAGTTCAAGATAATCCTCTTTTATTTGCATAGAAAAATTGAGTTCTTTAATAGAGGTACCTATGGGGGATTGACCTTTCCTGTGACTCAGTAATATTCTTTTATTTAAGGCACTTAAATTTTATATCTTGCTTGCTCCTTTATTTGCCTTTACCCATCAACCTTCAAAGAAAACTTCCTTCCTTTCTAAATTGTCTCCTGGTATCCCAGATTTGTTGCCTCTTCAAGTTGGTGGCCTCTGGCTGCATAAACTTTCAAGCCTCTTTTTTTTTTTTTTTTTTTTTTTTTTGATTCTCAGTACTCAGTATTCCTTACACCAGGGCTCACAGTGATTCTAAGTACATTCACTCTAAGATACAAAGTGAGAACCTTTGTTGGGGTGGGGGTGATGTAATCTGTTTTTCAATTCTGCTAGTATCTGTTTCCTCTCCTTGTTTCTATCTAGTCTCTACCTGACCCTGTCCTAGAATGGAGTTCAGGGGTGACTCTGATGGTTATAGATACCTGTTGTCCCACTTACAAGTTCAAATAAGTTTGTAGTTAGGAGACCTGTAGTTGTGAATTATGCATATATTTTTTTCTCTCTTTCTTAGTATTTTTAGAGGATACAGGAAGAAATTCAACTTAAATGGTCACCATAATTCTATAAAAATCTGGAATTCTGTAAGAATCTGAGTTTTTAAAGCCATTTAAATGGTATAATTCTCTGACTATATATTCCTAATATACAAAAAGTCAGTTCATCTTTGTACATTAATTGGTATTTGGGAACTTGCTAATCTCTTACTGTAATAATTCATATATCAATTTTGGGGGGATTTTTTAAATGTACACAAGCACATCATCTGTGAATAATTATAATTTTATATCTTCTTTTTCAATCCTTCTATCTTTCTATCTTCTCTTCCTATTGCCTAATATCTTCAATAAACTGTGAAAAGAAGTTTTAATTAGTGAATTGTTTCCTATTCCTAGTAACAAAGAGAAAATTCAATGTGTCACTGTTAAACAGAATGTTTGTCCTTCATGTTTTTATCTAGTGCACTTTTAGTGTAATAGAATGGTGTGTAATTCTAAGTGAAACATATCCTATTTTACCAGTTATTCATTAAAGCTCATAGCTAAAGATGAAAGATTCCAAGCATCACCAGCTGTTGGGACTATTCACCTGCTGCAGGGCTCACTGAGCAGAAATGTAATTCTTGAAATTGAGCAGTATCAAGTCATGAGATATAAATATAAAAGAATTTTGTTTTTATCAATAATTGTTACCAATATGCCATATTAAGTTCCCCTTTCCTCTAGACAGTGAATTTCATTATTATATATTAACCTCTTTTTCAAAAATTTTGACATGTACAGTTATAGCAGTCCACTTTCATTTAAGATTTCATTCTGCTTACTTAAAATATTTAATCTCACAATTAGAGAAAATTCTTTATACACATAACAGGTGAGAATGTTCTTGTACCAGCACTATCCCTAGTTTCTGGTCCCCAACACTTTGATTTGTATCAAGCAGCATTTTTCTGCACATAAGCATTTACTCTGTGCTATAGCAATCCCCAGCAAACTTGCAACCCAATCTTTGATACCCACCGTAGCTCTCTGGAGACTGATCACATAAATAAGTCCATTCCCCCTAACTCTTAGGACTAAAACTTAAGGAGCAGTACCACCATGCCAACTCTCCTCAGAGCTCTTTGCCTGATTCAGCATCATCACACAGGTCAACAAGCTTAATTGTTTGGCAGAGATCTCCCAGGACACTAGATGTCACATTTCTTAGTCCTTTCCCTTGCCCTAGGAGAAAGCAGCTAGTTGAGTAACTTTCTTATCTCCCACAGGACAGGGAAGGAAAACATAGCTTCTTTGCATGAAGAATGCATTCCTCACAACACGTAAGCAACTCACTTCCAGCCTTTCTCTTACATGAACTGAGAGGGGTGGAGCTAGGTTGAGAGGGCCACCTTTAATGAAAAGGAATTTCTGAGCCATCCCTGTAGGGACATGGCCAGTCCAACAGCTACTGGGTTCTCTAAATTTAGAACGTGGAGTAAATAGTCATTTGTGCTCAGCTGTGGGCTCTAATTCTCAATTTCTGAAAAACAGAGATGCTCCTACTTGGCATCATGTAACTTCACCATCATAAGGCAATTTTGTGTATCCTTATCCTGTGGGCTTTGTCTCTGTCCCAGGCTTATCTCAAACCATCAACACATGAAAATTGATAGATACTGCTGAATTAGTTTATTTCATATCCACTTGATCATCTGACCAAAATTTGTAGTGCAGAGAAACTATACATCAGACACCTGATAGTGTTGAAAAAAACAAAAACTAAAGTTGTCATCAGGGACATTTATGAATAATGGTATCATGCCTGGTTCTTTACACAAAAGATGAAGAAGCAAGCTGAAACAATCAGTCAGCTATTTCAGGGCCAGCAGATACAATTCAGAAAAAACTGAGAGCCTCTGCACATAAGCATTTATTATCCAGTTAAAGCCATCTATATATAGTATTCACATTTATTTTACTGTGACTTCATTATAACTTATGAACACATTATTAATGCAGCTCAAGACAGTGACAACAAATTTCATGAGAGGATATATCCTCTGAGGACAGGAACCACTCTCTTTCTTTTCCTCCTTCTTTCCATCTTCCCTCATTTCCTTCCTGGTCCCTCACTATTTCTTTACATTATCATTGATCTCTTTCACCTTTTCTCTCTTTACCCTATCCTCAGCATATGGCATAGGTCTAGCCCACTCTAAGTGCTCAATAAATGTGAAATTAAACAAAAATAGAATGTACTATTAGAAATGAATAGGATACAATTGGCTGCCTAGATGTTGGGCTGTCTTCAACATCTTCAACTGCCTGGGCAGTTGCACAAAAACCTTTATAAAGGTATGCCGTCTTTGTGCACTGTTAACTTGGCTTGCTGATTGATTGATGGATGGATTGATTGATTCTGTCACCATGATCTCTTATCAGTTCTACAGGCAAACTAGAGAGAAAATAAATATGCCCCGCAATGTCATTAGACTCACCCTTCCTTATTTTTAATCTTTCCTTTCTCACAGCTGAAGAATTAGGTATTGAAAGTCCATTCACCCTGTAGTCCTCCAATCCTTCCACTTTCCCAGATGGAATTCCATTTTATAATTATCTAATCCATATTACACCTTTGTCCAGATTTTATTTTAATCCCCTTTCTCCCCTCTCCACACACATATCAGGAGGTGCTTAATGCTACTGTTGAATCTACAGTACTCAAGTCTACTGAGTTACTTTGTGGTTTTTAGGGCATTTGGATTTTGAAGGAAGTAATATTAAAGGCACAATTTGGTGAAGAAGTAGAAAACCCATTGTAAAAATAAGATTAATCATATTTTTAAAGTTCTACATTGACTCTCTGGGCCCTTGAGAAATGACAAGGGACCAATGGGCCTAAAAGTCAGAGACAAAAAGAAATTTTGAGAAGAAAATAAGAGGTGATTAAAAATAGAAGGTTCTTGGCCAACTAGGGTGTGGAATAGGACTGGATGAGAAACTATGGAATATGAACAAGAGAAACTGTATGGGAATAAGGTCTGGGAATCGAGGTACGATATCTCAGTATTCCAAGTGAGCCCACTTCTGCGGGCTGCTGATGAGCTTTGGGACCTCAGCCCTTCTGACATTCTGAGACCCCAGAATCAATTCCTCTCTTCCACCTGGAGACCTTCAATTGCCATCTCTCCTGGCCTGATATTTCTTATAGCCCTAGAAAATATCTCTGTAAGGGCAGGCTGGGATAATAGCTGCATTCTGTGGTCATGAAATTGATGGATCTCACCAGTGATTATGAAATATGTGTATTTGACTAAGTGCATCCTGAACCATCACAGGACCTCACTAGGAAAATCAAAACAAATAAGTAAATAAAAGTAAAAATCAAGTTTTATGTATACAAAAGCACAATTTTTTAGAAAAATGAAATGGTGCTTAGAAAAGCTGAAAAGAGTCTGTACTTGGGCTTGATGTTTTGTGTTCCTGACTTATTATTTTTTCATGGAACCGAATGGTATAATTACAAACAACCATCACTTGTCATTGCAACATATAGCTATAACAAATAGCTTCCATTGATGGTTATTTCCCATTTTGTTTCCTGAGTCCTAACATTTTGAAAAGGAAAGAAAGAAAGAGAAAGAAAGAAAGAAAGAAGAAAGAAAGAAAGAAGTAAAGAAAGAAAGAAGTAAAGAAAGAAAGAAGAAAGAAAGAAAGAAAGAAAAGAAAGAAAGAAAGAAAGAAAGAAAGAAAGAAAGAAAGAAAAAAGAAAGATCTAAAACTCCATAAAAGTGCTATTCGATTTCAAAGTTATAAAATTCTTGAGTCGAGTTATTTTTAGTAAAAATAACTTCCGTCACACCAAAGATGCAAACCCAAATTCTGGCACATAAGCAGATGTGTGTGGCTATGCTCCAAATAAGTGAAGAAAATAATTACTTCCATACTGAAATGGCCAAGCTACTTGTAATTCTCTACTTTCTCTTTATTTCATCATCCTGACTGAGGCTTGCATTTCGACTCTGGCTTTTTATCCCATTTTTCTTAGGGACTCCAAACAAGGAATGACTTATTGTAAAAGTATCTAATTCTGAAATTTGATGAAATTGATTTGAGGATGTTAATGTTTCTTAATAATAGGGTTCTTGTACTTATTTTTTAGGATGTCATGAAAAAATAGATATCATTTACTGAATACCTGTTCACAAATCAGAAGTATTGTGCATGATTTTTATCTTCAGAGAGATTTAATCTAGTTGGAAATATCAGACAAGTACGTGCAACAAATCAGTTATGTTGTTACACAAAGAAGGCAATTAAAGTTTGTTGTAATGTTGAAAATAGTCATGTACATATAGAACTTGAATTGGACCTCAAAAGTTGGATAGAATTTGTTTTGTGTACATACATGCAGCCAGGTCTAGTTACAATACGTGTTTTGTTAGAAAGGAGAAAAGAAATATTTAGGTTCTCTTGATGAATGAAAAAACTAATATAAAGACAATTTGTGTCATTACTGAACATACTGAAGAGTGAGGGAAACTGGGATATGTTAGAATACTGTTTTTTTCTCCTCACTATTTAATCTTCAGTGACTTTATCTCTAAGGCTTAGTGAAACCATATGCACAATCTTACTCTCCACAAGTTAAGAGAGAATCGATTAGAGAGAAAGACTATCTATAAGGCCCTTAAAGAAGAGATTACCATGCCAATATGCTCTAATACAGGGCTATTGTGCCAGTCAAAAAATTTCAGAAAGCTCAACTGCTTGTAGAGCTCCAATTCCCAAGGAGTTACCCTCATTTCCTCTGCAAATTTTGTCCTTAAATTTTCAGTACACCATGTGGTACAGTCATTGAAATAAGTCTGCCTAATTTGGCCCAGTCCTGAAAGATAAAGCTCCTATAAATTCACCTAAATGAAGCGATTACAAGGATAATTCAGTTGG
This sequence comes from Vulpes lagopus, assembly GCF_018345385.1. NCBI lineage: Eukaryota > Metazoa > Chordata > Mammalia > Carnivora > Canidae > Vulpes > Vulpes lagopus. The sequence continues at coordinate 100,779,381 of NC_054828.1, read as the reverse complement.
GACTGTGAGGTAGTAAGCCATTCCAGGCAAGTCTGGACAGTGAGGGGAATGCAGTGGACAGGAATGCTCACTATCTCCAAAGGAGATAATCAAGTTGTTAGAACATAATAAACTGCTTTTACTATGCATTAGGGCCTTATTATATTTTAATTCTATGATGAAGAGGATATTTTTATTCTGTACTTAATTCTGTTGTAAGTGCCTATACCAGAGCTCCCAAGGAAATCTTTATTCTCACATGCACAGAAAGAAAAGAAAAACCATAATCTGTCATAGCTACTAATCAATGTAAGGGTGGCCCAACCAAAAAGAAAAGATGAATTTTCAGAGTGAATGCACCTGGGTAAACGCCATCCAGATCAACAAGTAGAATGTTACCTGTATGCTAGAAACCTCCTCGTCCCTTCCCCGCTCCCCTATTTCCAAGCTTAATTTAGGAAACCTTGAGCCACATACCCAGCTTCGCAGCTGAGTTTATTAGGTGTACGTGAAGCATTTTGCCTTGGAACTCAAGTTACTCATTTTAAACAATGATCTTCTCTCTTTTGTTGGTGGCGACCAAGGAGGACCAGGAAACAACCCCACATCCTGGCTAAAAATCTCTTCTCAGCTTAGAGGAGTAACAGTGCTTTCTGCTTCTTGGGTTTCCCTGTTTCCAGATACCAAACAGTCTTCACCCCTCTGCCTTGTAGCTTCATAGCCCAATAGGGTGGGATTTAATTGCTTAAGAGGGAGGAAGCATAAGGGACTGAGGGGGAGTGTTGGTGCAAGATCCCTTTCCACGTGGCCTCTCTCTGCAATGCTGTACGTAATAAAGTGTGCACTTTAAAAAAAAAAAAAAACCCACCAGGTATTCCCTATGCCAAAGGTAACCACTATCCTGACATCTAACACGACTGATTAATTTTGCCTATTTTAAAATTTTCTCTAAATTGAATCATCCACATATTCTCTCTTGTATCTGGCTTCTTGGATCAGTATTAAGTTTGTGAAATATATCCATGTTGTTACATGCATTGTAGTTTTGTCCATTCATTCCCATTACTGTATAGCATCCTGTTGTATGAATACATGACAATTTAGCCCATGGTTGGTAAAGATTTGATTTGTTTTCTGTGTGGATTGTTTTTAAATAGGAATTGTAAATTAGGACTACCATGAACATTCTTAGATTAACATAGATATACATTTCTGTTGAGTATATACTTGAGAGTGGCGTTTCTATATCATAGAGTATGCCTATATTCAGCATTAGTAAGATACTGTCAAACAGTTATTTCCAAAAGAGATGGATCTATTTACTCTCCCAACAGCAATATATGGGAGTTCCAGGTGTTCCACATCCTCTCCAAAACTTTGTTTGCTTTTTTTCTCAATTTTGTAGGGGTATTGGTAATCATTCTGGCACCAATGAAAAGATATCTAATTATTTTAATTTATATTTATCTGGTGAGTAATGACACTGATCACCTTTTCCCATATTTATTGGCCATTTATTTGTGAGGGATCTGTTCAAGTGTTTTGCCCACATTTCTATTTGAGGGTTTCTGGTTTTTTTATATGCTATGCATATGTTATTCTCTGCCCCCGCTTCCAACTCTCTTGCTCTCGCTTTCTACCTCGCTCTCTCCTTCTCTTTTATATGTAAACTATATTTATAAGAGTTATATTTATAAATAGACCATAGAATTATACTTTATACATAAGTTTTTATATATGCTTATATATCTCATGATATATATAAATATACATATATATTTTAAATACTTATTATACATATGTAAAATATCTTCCACACTTCCCTTTAAGTACTTGCCTTTAAGTACTTTGAATAGTATCCTATTTAACAGAAGTGCTTCATTTTAATGGAGACCAATTTCTCATATTTTTCCTTCAGGATTAGTGGGAAATGTTCTATTTAAAACATTTTTATCTACCACAAGAATATACTGTCTTCTCTTTTATTCTAGAAACTTTGTTTTACTATAAGTGGCTTCTTACCATCCTCTGTAGCTATAACTCCCATTCCTACCTTCATAGTGAACTTCATATAATAGTTGTACATAATCCCCATCTTTTCTTCAAAAATACTCCAATTTTTGACTGCTGCTACTACTCTCCCCCAACTACTAACTCCCACTACCCCAATGAAGCTTTCTTTCCAAGCCAAACCATATCTCCCCAGTTGCCAAATGGGAATTTTTCCATCTTACTCACTTGACTAGCATTTGACGCTGTTGACTAAACACTCCTTCTTTAAACTTTCTCTTTAAAAATTTCAGGATTGCATTTCATCCTTATGCTACAACTACTTCTCAGCTCATTTGTTCTCAATCTTCTTCAAGGGCTCCCTCTATATTTATGTTGTAAACATACAACTACAACATTCATAAAATTCTGCTGTGTACCAGACACTATGCTAAACGCTGGAAATATGATGATGAGCAAAAACACATGGTCCCTGATGTCATAGAGCTTAGTATCTGATGGTAGACACAAACATTAAGCAAATAATTACCATGATGAATATATAATTACAGACTCAGATTAGAGCTCTGAAGGAAATAAAAGTCTATAAAAGGACTCAAGAAACTATTGCCTGGGAGCTAAATATGGCCCACTGACTATATATGTAAGTGAAGTTTTATTGAAACACAGCCATATCCCTTTATTTAGATATTGTCTAAGGCTGCTTTCATAGCAACAGAGTTGAGCAGTTATGATAGAGACCACATGGCATGTAAAGCCTAAAATACTTACCATCTGGCCTTTTACAGAAAAACATTTACCAACTCCTGATCTGTAACAAAGAAACATAATCTCCACTGGGCATGTGGTGATCAGGAAAGGCTTTTTTCTTAAGGCAGTAGTTCTCAGGTCTCAGAAATAGTAGGTATTTACTAGGCAATGAGTGAAAGGTAAAACTCTAAAGAGAGAAACAGCATACCTGAAGGTCCTATATGGAAAGAAACATGGTACATTCTAACGGAATGAGAGAAAGATGAGGATGAAGAGATAGCCAGGGAGAAGCTCATGTACCATCTTGCAACTCACAATAACAATGCTGCAGGTTTTTGTTTTTTCCTAATGGAACAGTATTCAATATTTTTTAAACAGAGCTGAATGGGGAAGATTTTTGTCATGACTCTTTCACTCTGCCTCTTGGCTCTGGCTTCTTTGGTGTTTGTTGGTTTTATATTCGGGCTATTCAGGGTGCCCCGCTAGCTAACAACCTCCAGATTCAAGGCAGGAAAAAAGAAAGATGTCCTCCCTACAATAGTTCAAACGTAAGTCCTGTTTCTGACTATCGCTGCCTATCGCAGTCACATTCCCACCAAAGAAACAAACACAGAAGCCAAAAAAATGGGTCAAGCCAACTGACTTACTCCTAGCTCCATGGCCACCCCTAGAGCAGGACACAGGATCAGCCTCAACCACTTGCCACAAAAGTTAGACAGAAGTAACAACCAAAAGGAAACATGGAGTACTCTTTCAAGGCTTAAGATGAATGAATGCTGAACCAAAATATTTTCAACACACTATACAAAGAGGTGATAATTCCTCTTCTTGTATATGCTTTCTAAGAACATCTCATCTAAACCTGTTTTCAACTACCACCTATATAATAACATATCTGTAAATACCTGTCTGTGTGTAGCCTCAAATATTTCCCTGGCCTCTAAATATTTTAATCCAACTACTTACTTCACAATTCCACTTGAGTATGCTACAGATTTAGTTTAATGAGAAAAGCCAACTAATTATCTACCTGTCAGACTTATATTGCTCCTTCTTGCCCAAATCAGAATCTAAAAAATTTTTCTACATTCCTTCTTGAATCTTATCAAACTATTTAATCAGTCATGAAGTTAGGACAGATTTTTCCTGCACCCTCCACTTAAAATTCTTAAAAGGATTCTCACCACCTCCAGAATGAAATTCAACCACCCTACCAAGATAGTCAGGATGCTTCATGATGTCCCTGCTATCTCTAAAGCAATATTTCTGCACTCACCTCTTCAGACACCTTATGGATAAATCTTTCACTCCTCTGTCCCTTTGCCCATACTTTTTCCTCTTTGTAAACTGCTCCTTCTAATATCTTTCTCCTTCTTCATGTGGTGACTTCCTGTTAGTTATTCAATAATAAGCTTAAGCCTCACTTTCTTTAGTGAAGCCTAACCAGAATCACTGCGAGTCCAGTCATCTTATATGTGCCCTCGTTAACTTAGACACATTCATGTCTCAAAATTCATCATATAGCCACAGTGTATTCCTCTGTCTCTCATAATCTGCAAGATGCCTCAAGGCAAAGAATGTGTCTTTTATCTGTCTATCACCATGACCTAATACAGTAAATAATTATTACAAAATAAACACTCAAATATGCATTGAAAAATTCTACTCAAGTCAACTGGGAAGTGAAATTAGACTTCCTTTTTTTTAAGATTTAATTTATTTATATGAGAGAGAGAGAGAGACAGGAGCAGGGGGAGAGGTACAAGGAAACTCTCCACTGAGCGTAGAGCCCAACACAGGGCTTGACCTCAAGATCTTGGTTTTGACCAAGAGTTGGGACGCTCAACCAAGTGAGCCACTCAGGCACCCCAAAAATATACACCAATATAGAAAACTGCTTTGATGGAAATCAAACATTAAACATGGAAACTATATAGTAGTGGTAGAATAAGTTAATCAAAGTAAATATAGTTCATTAACATTTTTAAAAAATCCATTCTGCTCCCCTCTTTTCTAGCAGATTGTGTCCACTCTCAGAGAAGCGGATGTTTAATAAAATATTTCAACTATAAAATGCAATGACAGAGACCAGCTTAATAATAAGGACAATGTCTTCTCTAGTTTCCATTAAATGCCTCATTTAATGCCTTGTGCCCCCATGGACACCCATTATTTAGTAATTAGTAATCACAATCTTCAGGCAAGTACATGATCATTGAACTTATGATGATAAGCATACTCTAACATCTACTGTTGCTGAGTAATGTCAGTAAATAAGAGAAAACACTTTTTAGAACCAGTCCAGGTTTAAAAAAATTTTAGTTCATGAAATTTCTCTGTAGTCTCAGTACTTTTAGGAGTTAATTCCCACCCATAACAAATACTCCTCCTTTTTATTTTCTCTCTTTTACAATTTAAAGATAATTCCCTTTAGTATATTCCTTTACTTTATTCAATTATCACATTCCTTCAGAAATTCAATATTTTTTATTATGGACTAGGCATCCTTTCTGCTGCAGATACAGTGGAAAACAAAATCAACTTAAGCCCCACTCTTATAGTGCTCAGAGTCTAGGGAGGAAACCAAGTCATTAAATTAATAATCACACACACATACACAAACTGAGAAGCAGAAGACTATGACATGGTTTTTTTTTTTTTTTTCGGAAAAAAATATAGAGATTTCTATAACAAGCAACTGAGTTAATATAGAACGTAAGTGAAGACTTCCCTGAAGAAAAGATACTGGAACCGGGATCTTGGAATGAAGGTAGTCAATTAGGTAAAGGAAAATGAAGCTGGGAGAAAACAAAATATTCCAAGCATGAAAATGGCACATGCTTTGAGATATAAATAAACATGGTATATTCGAGGAACTAAATTAAAAAATAATTAATCCTAAATTTCCACTAAGTACAATTTCTCAAAGACAGGAAGCAACAGAATTTAGTAAAAGATACCGAATTCAAAATCTATAAATATGAACTAAATCCCAGTTCTTCCTCTCAATTTCTTGTATGAATCTAGTAAAGTACAGCCTTTATGGATCTGCCTTTCCAAATCTGTAAAGTGGACTAAACTAACTTTTTCTCCATAATTCTCAGAGTGTACTGTACTTCAAAAATTAATGAGAAACTATTCCAGACCAATGTCAAGTATTATTATTGATTGTTTTGTCATCATTGATTTTCAATTAAAAGTAGCTTCACAGAATCTTAACTCTTATATAACCTTCCTCATACCAGCAAACAAAGATTCATAAACCATCATTAAGATCTAAGGGATCTTTTTATTGACAGCCAGTATTTGCCTAATTTTATTTTAAATGGGAAACTCTTAACCATGCAAATTGAATAATCAACAATTGAACATAAGCATGAATTATGAAAAATTAATCTATTTAAATTAGTTACAAAATAGTAATTTGCTGAAAAACAAGATTGAATAGTGGGCAAATACTGAATTATGATTTATAGGCTTTTTCACTGAAAGAAACTGGGAAAGCAATTTGCTTAGGTGAAAAATAAAGGTAGAAAATCAGGTTTGGGAGAGGACAATGCAGTGGTTTTACTTTAAGGCAAGTATAATTGGAGCCCAATGGAGATCCAAATAGTTCCCTAGTAATAATTAGTTAAAGATACAGGATCAGACCTGCTAGAGAAGGCTGGGGTGGATTTATGATTGGAGATCACCAACTCACAGGCAGAAGCTATAACTTTGGGAGTAAAGATTTTGTCCATTCAACAGATAAATATATCTGTCCATTTCAGATAAAATACACTGAAGTAAATTCTAACTGTTCCCAGTCTACTTCGAATTACAATTTACACAAGTGGAAAAATAAAATTAGTTAAATGCACTTCAAAAGTAAATACATAAACAAATCTTTAAGAAGAGCCAAAGGAATATATTTTAAAACACATAAAATACCTTTGAAGAAACTAATGAATTTCTATTTTAGGTAAGATTTTTGTTTTGGAGGCAGCTATCATTCTACAGGATGGGGAGTATTATGGCAAAGGTAGTATAAGCCATACAGTTCACTCTCACTGTGCTAATGTCTATGGTCTATAACTCATACAACATTCCTGGGTTAAAAAAGCAAGAAAAAGTGGTCTTGATACAATATGGCCCACATGCACTTAAATTTGGGGTCTTAGTGAAGTCACTACCCCGAGACTTGCTTACTCTAGGCTTTTTCAATACACAGCAAAATATGTAGACTCTGATACTGCTTCTTATTTAGAGTAGTCTCTTCTGAATGCATGTTTTACATGCTTAAATATAGGCCCATTTACTGGATAGTCCACAGACTGGCAAAACTGGTTTGAGTGTTAGTTTCATTAATATTTCTTCAATTTATCGAATGTACAGTGGATTGTTCCAGTTTCACTAGATCTAACTTCATGGCAGCCCAGGACCCTGTCTCCATGGAGCATACATACTACTGAATTAGTTTTGTTTGTGAGAAGAGAAAACTGAATTATAATATTCTATATCTGAGTAGCATTTATCTCCAACTTCACCAGAGTTGTTTTTTTTTTTACCAGAGTTGTTTAAAAGCACAATTAAAAACATTTTTAAAGTACATACTGATAATGATTAAGTAGAACAATCAAGAAATTTTAAATACTTTGCTTTTTAAGAGCTCTGGGGGGGAAAAAGATATCCATTAATTTTATTTGGGGAAGGAGAGAAGATCTGTAATATTCTGAAGATGAGTAAGATTTAATCAAATAGCCTTTTCAGTCTTGACAACTACTCCTTTTCCAAGAAACAGTGTTACAACACATTTTCCCTTCATTATATCTCTTCAACTGAACTTTGAAAAGTCTATCATGTAGAATTACACTGACATTTTCTTCTCCTTAGATATCTACTCAAGTTGACCCAAAGAACCTTGGGAAAACTTACACTTAAAAACAAGATTTATCTCTTAATGGAAAGAAAATGTTACTGTGATGTTTTTCTTTTTCCTTTTTGCTACTCGGTTCTACATTTTTCTCCCTGACAATTAAAATTCATATCCTATCAACAATATCTTATTTGGTTCCAAAATCAAAGCAATAACTTCTAGGATTCCTTGGTAATTCAAGTCATTTAATATATCTCAGTTGCACAATTTATTACAAAATGAAGATACATCGTCCTAAATGAAGATTTCTCAGCTATGGTCCCGCTGACACTTTGGACCGAATAATTTGTTGGGGGATGGGGATGGATAGTGCATTGTAAGGATGTTTAGCAGCATCCCTGGCCTCTACTCACTAGATGCCAATAGCACACAACCAAAAATGTCTCCAGAATTGTCACATACACTCTAGCAAAAGGGATCAAAATGGCCTCTGATTGAGAATGTTTACCATAGATTAAAACAATCTGATTCTTTGATAATGGTATTGTTTAGAAAGCTCTCCAGAAACTGAAAACCTAAGATGTTAGGGACATACAGAAAGTTTTGCCCCAATTTTAAAGTAGTTTGAGCATTAAAACTTACGATTCTACTCATTTAAAGTTATGTTGCATATTAATTATAGATGATAACATTGCAAAAGAAACTTCAAAAACTAATTATAATTTATGGGAACTAATGTTCCATAAGGTATTAGGCTGTGAAAATGGTACACCAACACAATGTTGAAGGCAGGCTTTTTTTTTAAGTCTCAAAGAAAAAAAGAAACATTAGAGTGGAGAATCCAATATGAACAACATGATCGGAGAATTAACATTAGGTGCATTCATTTGCTAACTAGTTGATTACATTTTAATGTGTTTTATTGTGAGTGGGAAGTAATATTATATGAATATTAATAAAAACCATTTATATTCCTTCTTGCCTAAGAGCTCTACTTTTGTTAAATGTAGAAAACATAATGTGTAACTATAGAAACCTGCCATTTCCATTATTGGAATTTTTCTCATAAAGGATGAAACTGATTAAACTTTTATTCTCTGTAAAGTGTCTACAAGCCTAGCAAAGAAATCAAATCTTGGCCCTCATAAAATTTGTTTCACCAGCAGAGAATAGATTTATAGTGGGAGATTCGGGAAAGAGGATGAGGTCGGCACATATGGTAGGAAATCTGAAATATTTGCATAAATATTTATAAATTTTGCTGATCTAAGGAGTCTCAGTTGTCCCAATGCTGATATAACCAGTTCACACTATTGCTAAATGGTGGCTAATATCAAATGTTAGGGACTACAGCAGAGCTGTCACCAAGAAAAATAAGTAAAACCTAGGCTCAGCATCTAAATACAATGTTAACAAGACTCAGAAATCTGTTCTGATTAGGAACACAATCCAAATTGGAACTGGAAACTGTGATCCGGGGATCCCTGGGTGGCTCAGCAGTTTAGTACCTGCCTTCGGCCCAGGGCGCGATCCTGGAGTCCTGGAATCGAGTCCCATGTTGGGCTCCCTGCATGGAGCCTGCTTCTCCCTCTGCCTGTGTCTCTGCCTCTCTCTCTCTGTGTGTCTCTCATGAATTAATAAATAAAATCTAAAAAAAAAAAAGAAAATGTGATCCATTATATAAAGGATGTCTCTCCACAGCATCCTCATTAATACCTAATAGTCCCTATATAATTCTAAATTCATTTTTAATAATTTATTTATACATTTAACAATCACAATGTTGAGTTTGTCCAGGATAACATTAACAATATAATGTCCAGAAATAGAATTCATGTACTAAATTACACACACACACACACACACACACACACATACTGCTTTTAATCCATCAGAATTAAAAAAAAAAACAACACTCCAAACCAACTGCAAAACTATTTTCATACTGGCTAAAATCCTTCTTATGCTTAAATGGAGCAAGTAAACATTTGATAAAGCAAACTCCAGGCTCTGTGTGAGCTCTCTATGTATGGAAAGATCGTTGAATAATCACACAAATTCAAGTGAGACTGCATCTATTTGATACCAAGATGATGAGGCATTTCTGTAGACCTAGTAATAGAAGGATATGGGAGAGGGGCAGAAATTAAAAACTCAGTTTGCTCATAAATTTTCTGATATGCTGTACAAAAATAGATAGCAAACCTCCTTGCCCCACAGTATTATGGACATGACCCTTTCCTAAGGCCAATTCCCTTCTCTTACTTTATTGTATTAAGTGTTTGGCCAAGTAATTAATTCTTCCATTATCTAGTTCCCTATATACATTAAACAAGGTGACATTTGTTTTAGAATTATTGAATGATCCATGCTCTTTTACATCTCAAAAAAGATTACATTTGGGGCACCTATATGGCTCAGTCAGTTGAGCATCCATTTCTTGATTTCTGTTCAGGTCATGATCTCACGGTCATGAAATTGAGCCCAACATCAGGTCCTCCACCAAGCATAGAGACTTCTAGGGATTTCTCCCTCTGCACTCCGCCACATCTGCTGGCACACATGCTCTCTAAAAAGAATATTAAAAAAAAAAAAAGACTACGTTGGTCTATTTCTCCTCTTGTCTACAAGAATATGAAAACCCTAAAACATGTTTTTAAGTAATAAAAGGATATGATCAGCAATTTGCTATTAAAACAGCCAAAATAATTTCATTAAAGCAGATACACTGTTTTGGAGTTTTCTCCCTTGGACTATTTTATTGCTACAACTTGTCTAGGGTGTTGATTAGTTTAAAAGCTTTGGTTATGAAACAAAGATCCTAGGGAAATTCACTAAGGAAGCACTTTTTAAGAACCCTGAAAGTGCCATGTTGCACTACATACTTAAGTAGCAACAAGTAAAATAGCTTTCCTATAGCATCAAAGCTTTTCTCTTGTCCACATTAGTGTGTTCTCCAAATTTGACGCTGCAAATCAAAGCCACTGAAAAATGTTGCAATAGCCCCCGAAAAATGTCTTTTTGCTGCCACCTAAAGAGGAATGAGATAGAGTTTGCCCTAACTTATTGCATAAGTGGCTCTCAGCTATACAAAGCTCAATCTATATTCACTCTCTTAAGAAAGAGATCTCAAATCACTGAATTCTCTGCTTCTTAGCAGTTTGGTTGCAAAGTCTGTCAAGGTAGCAAAGTAAAATGAATGGTTATCTAGAAACTAACACTCTGCTCTTTCTCCCACTAACAGCTCAGATGGAAGGATCATCGATATGTCCTTTGTCAGTTAAGGGAACACTAAAGAATGTTCTTATTAATATTTCATTTAGGTGTTCTCCAATATTGCCAGAATGACATTCTCTAAATCTTGCTTCAACAGAAATCTTTTTTAAGAAGAATTCCTTTTATATCTTTCAATATAATCTGGAATATTATTCCCCAATGTTCAGATCAAAGAAGTCTTTGGGAGGGGTGCAAAATAGCTAATAATAACCTACATGATACCTGTGTAACATAGACTTTCAGATAAAACTCATCTGACCCCAGAATAAGAGCTCAAATGTGGAATGGAGAGACAATTTATTTTTTAAGATCATATTTGAGTATGCCTTCAGGCACACAGATCTTCACCTCTTTTCCCTGACCACCCCACTTACCCCAGGCATGCCACACAGGCTGTCCACAGTGTCAGTAATGTGAAAGGTGAGCCTCTGTAATTGCCCTTCAGCATTGTTCAGAGAGATGGTAATTAAAGAAAGATTAGTTTACGTTTCTGAAGCCACCCTAGTAAAGGGACTCTTCAAACCCTAGAAATCATACTTAAATATCCTGAGCTTAATCATACCGGGGCTAATGTTGGCAGCAAATAAAATCAGTCCATACGACTTTCCTTGGAAGGAATTAAAACACTGGCATCGCTAGTCAAACTAATATATCTTTGGTCCTGAGTCACTGATTTACTTGAAGGCTGGAATATTTACATTGGGTGTATGAACAATATAAGTGAAAAAGCAGCTGCACATATGGGCCAACAAACATCAATAATTTAATTATTTTCTTCCACAGCAGATAGAGAGAAATAACTTATGGGGCCAGTGGGAACATTAAAATAAGCTTTTCTCTCTTGGCTAATAAATCTGATGAAAATACCTCATCTCTGCCAGGGCAATATTCCTAGAAAAGCTTTCCTAAGCCCAAGTAAGTTTAACACTCCTTCAAATTTCATGGTCTAATCATGTGCAAATACTCCTCTATAATTCTGTGATTTTCCAATGAAAGACAGGGAAAAATACTTTTTTTGGTGTGTAAAGACAGGAGGTTTAACCCAACTTAGAGGTTGGTCATGGAGGATAATCTCCCAGTTCTTCCACTGAGCTATTTGTATACCAGTATACGAAGTTTGTAATACTATCTCGGTCCTTGGGAACAGCTAAATGACTTTCCAAAGACCATAAATACCAGTTAGAGAAATTTGTATTCATAAGAGTTAAAAAAATGGAAATGGAATTGAGAGGCATAATAACATCTGCTAGGTTTGGAAAATATGATTTTCCTCAAGTCATTTTGTGTAATACACATCCAAGCTTAAATAATGTTCCAATTTATTAGTCTATGTTGTGGTTCCAGTTATATTTTATTTTTAAACATAGTCAGTTTTACATATAATTTTACTAATCTGTATAAAACTTTCAATCTATTTTAATAAAAATAAAATAATTTTACTATGATACTTCTTTATGGAAAATTTTTATGGAAAATTTTCTAATTGTAAAGAAGCAAATAGCTATTAACTAGCACATGGTTAAAATATGACTGAGGATCTCACATGAGTTTTGAGCTGAGCACTGGAGGTCAAGTCTTGAGTTTCCCACCCAAAAATAATCAAGAGCCTTACACCATCACCAAAAATATATATCATAGGGATGCCTGAGTGGCTCAGCAGTTGAGTGTCTGTGTCTCTGCCCCACTCTCTCTCTCTCTCTCTCTCTCTCTGTCTCTCATGAATAAACAAATAAATAATTTTTAAAAATAAAATAAAATCCTTAAAATATATATATATACACACACATATATACATATATATCATATACATATATTTAGTGTAAATGGGTAATGAACAGTGGGCTTACAAGGTTTCTGTTCTTCCAAACTGTGACCAGATGGATTACATTCAAATCATGGAATAACTTTCACTTTCAAGCTGTCCCAGGACCATGAAAAGAGGACAGGGTGTGTTGACTACATTGCTGGTTTCATCTACATGGCATTGATCAAGTTCTGGTTTCTCTAAGCCCTTCAGTTTCCTCATCTGTAGCATGTGAGTGATAATCTCTGACTGGGTTGTTGTGAGAATCAAATATATAAGCTACTATTAAGCTGCAGTCTATCATATCCAGTAAGTCAGATCAAGAATTCACTATTCAAGTGGATTTTCAGAAATAAGAAATAAGGATTATGCCTTAATCCAAAATATTAATAGTTATACAAAGAACATTTCACAACCTAAGATAGCCTAAGATATATGCTATGTGATTCCATGCATGGTAGGTAATCAGTTACTGCTCCCTCCCTTCCTTCTTCGCCATTAGGCATACTTTGCCTAGTCTATTGTCTACAGCATGCAGCACATTGGCCAAAAGAAGGCCCAGCTTATCATCTGCTGGAGGGAGCTCCACGGCCCCTTCAGCCAGGTGGAGGACCTGGAACAAGTGGAGGTTACATCCCGTAAACAGATGGAGTCATTCCTGAAGGCGAACATCCCGGGTCTCCCCGTGTGCCAGCGTAGCAGCCCCTCCTGACTGCCAGCTCCTTTCCTCATTCTTGCCATTTTTTTTAATCCTCATATAATTGCGTGTCATGTAAATACAATTTTTACTCTGGGAGTGGAAGGAAACAGCCCACAACTCCACTGATAACAATGTCAGAGTTTTCAAAAATATAAATTCTCAAAACTTAACAGTAAGAAAACAAACAAACCAATTTAAATTAAAACAAGGAAAGAAAAAAAGAACATATACTTCATCAAAGAAAATATACAGATGGATGGCAAATAAACGCTGAAAAAATGTTCGATGCTATTAGCCATTACCAAAATGCAAATTAAAATCAAAATGATATCTCACTATATGCCAGTATCTTTTTAAAAATTGAGATACCAAGTTTTGGGAGAATGCAGAGCAACTGGAATTCACACACACCACTGGTGAGAATGGAAAATTGGAAAGCTACTATGGAAAAAGAGTTGGGCAGTTTCTTATACTTTTTTTATAGAGTTATATATACACACTCTCCAGAAATCCCACTCTTAAATTTAACCTAGAGAAATTAGAACTTATGTTCACACAAAAATCTGTACACAAATGTTTATAGTAGCTTTATTCGCAGTCACCAAAACTGAAAATATCCCGAATGTACTTCGGTAGGTAATGAATGAATAAACAGTGGCACATCCATACAGTGGAATAGTACTTAGCAATAATATGAAACAAACTATGCATGCATACAACCAAGGTATTATGCTGAATGAAAGAAATTAGTCCTTAAAAGATATATGCTATGTGATTCCATTAATAGGACACTCTCAAAAAGAAAAAAATCTATACTCATTGGGAATATATCAGTGGCTGCCACGAGTTAGGTGTGGGTAACATGAGCATAAGGGGGCAGCACAAGGGAGTTTCTGCAGCGATGGAACTGTCCTGTAGCCTGACTGTGGTGATAGTTACATTAATCTACAAAGGTGTTAAGATTAACAGAATTGTACAACAGAAAAATCCAATCATACTATAGGAAATCTTTAAAAATAAGATTTTAAAAGTATACTATATGGTACTCTACTATTCAAGAGATTTTAAGATTATTTTATACAAAATAAAATTCAAAATTCAAGACAACCTCTCCTCCTTCATCTTCTTTCACTTCTTTTATCTTCACTCAGCACATAATCATCGCCAGGCAGCTAGTAATTATATGTGTGATTTAAGTCTTTACATTTACATAATAATTAACATACTGAAGGCCATCTGAGTGGCTCAGGGGGTTAAGCAACCAACTCTTGATTTTAGCTCAGGTCAGGATCTCAAGGTCATGACACTGAGCTCTGCCTCAGACTCCATTCTCAGCAGGGAGACTGCTTGAGATTCTCTCTCTCCCTCTCCCTCTGCTCCTCTGCCCACCATACTCTCTCTCTCTAAAAGAATTTTTTAAAATAAATCTTGAAAAAAGAACATAATAATGAACATATCAAATATGAAAATTAAAATAGATATCTATACAATTTTAAGTATTAAAATATTTGCAAAAATCTGGATGGATAATTATTTTTACTTCTTTTAAATATTTGGCACTTTACCAACACCGAAGGGTTTTGTTTTTGTTTTTGTTTTTGTTTTTTGGTATGTCTTTGTGAATTTTATTAAAAATTTATTTTTTGTATATTTTTTTATTGGAGTTCGATCTACCAACATATAGCATAACACCCAGTGCTCATCCCGTCAAGTGCCCCGCTCAGTGCCTGTCACCCATTCACCCCAACCCCCCGCCCATGTCCCCTTCTACTACCCTTGTTCATTTTGCAGAATCAGGAGTCTCTCATGTCCTGTCACCATCACTGATATTTCCCACTCATTTTCTCTCCTTTCCCCTTTATTCCCTTTCACAATTTTTGTAATCTCTAAATGAATGAGACCATATAATGTTTGTCCTTCTCCAATTGACATATTCACTCAGCATAATACCCTCCAGTTCCATCCACATTGAAGTAAATGGTGGGTATTCGTCAGTTCTAATGGCTGAGTAATATTCCATTGTATACATAGACCACAGCTTCTTTATCCATTCATCTTTGGAAGGACACTGTGGCTCCTTCCACATTTTGGCTATTGTGGACATTGTTGCTATAAATATTGGGGTGCAGGTGTCCTGTCATTTCACTGCATCTATATCCTTGGTGTAAATTCCCAGCAGTGAAATTGCTGGGTCATAGGGTAGTTCTATTTTTAATTCTTTGAGGAACCTCCACCCTGTTTTCCAGAGTGGCTGCACCATTTCACATTCACACCAACAGTGCAAGAGAGTTCCCCTTTCCTCCTCTCCAACATTTCCCTATCCCTTTGTCTCTCCCTACCTCTCTCTCCCACTCTAATTAATATTTTTAAAGCATGGGTTTATTTGTGTTCTCTCTATTCTGTTCCATTGATAACCATCTAATTTTGCATCAGTACCACAGTTTTGATTACAACAGTTTTGTAGTATATTTTAAAATCAAGGATTGTATACCTCCAAATTTGTTCTTTTTCAAGATTGCTTTACCTATTCAGGGTCTGTTACAGGGTTTTGTTTTTTTTTTTTGGTATATTTTTTATTGGAGTTTGATTTGCCAATATACAGCATAATACCAAGTGCTCATCCCCTCAAGTGCCCATCACCCAGTCACCCCATCCCCCCGGCCTAATTCCCCTTCCACTGCCCCTTGATCCTTTCCCAGAATTAGGAGTCTCTCATGTTCTGTCACCACCACTGATATTTCCCACTCATTTTCTATCCTTTCTCCTTTATTCCCTTTCACTATTTTTTATAATCCCCAAATGAATGAGACCATATAATGTTTGTCCTTCTCCAATTGACTTACTTCACTCAGCATAATACCCTCCAGTTCCATCCACATTGAAGTAAATGGTGGGTATTCGTCAGTTCTAATGGCTGAGTAATATTCCTTTGTATACATAGACCACAGCTTCTTTATCCATTCATCTTTAGATGGACACTGAGGTTCTCTCCACAGTTTGGCTATTGTGGACATTGCTGCTATAAACATTGGGTGCAGGTGTCCTGCCATTTCACAGCATCTGTATCTTTGTATCTGTATCTGGGTAATACCCCAGCAGTGAAACTGCTGGGTTGTAGGGCAGCTCTATTTTTAACTCTTTGAGGAACCTCCACACTGTTTTCTGAGTGGCTGCACCATACATGACAACAGTGCAAGAGGGTTCCCCTTTCTCCATTTCCTCTCCAACATTTGTTGTTTCCTCTCTTGTTAATTTTCCCTATTCTCACTGGTGGGAGGTGGTATCTCATTGTGGTTTTGATTTGTATTTCCCTGATGGAAAGTGATGCAGAGCATTTTCTCATGTGCTTGTTGGCCATGTCTATGTCTTCCTCTGTGAGATTTCTGTTCATCTCTTTTGCCCATTTCATGATTGGATTGTTTGTTTCTTTGCTCTTGAGTTTAATAAGATCTTTCTAGTATCTTGGATACTAGTCTTTTATCTGATATGTCATTGGCAAATATCTTCTCTCATTCTGTAGGTTGACTTTTAGTTTGGTTGGCTGTTTCTTTGGCTGTGCAGAAGCTTTTTATCTTGATGAAGTCCCAATAATTCATTTTTGCTTTTGTTCCCTTGCCTTCATAGATGTATCCTGCAAGAAGTTGCTGTGACCAAGTTCAAAAAGGGTGTTGCCTGTGTTCTCCTCTAGGATTTTGATGGATTCTTGCCTCACATTTAGATCTTTCATCCATTTTGAGTTTATCTTTGTGTATGGTGTAAGAGAATGGTCTAGTTTAATTCTTCCGCATGTGCCTGTCCAATTTTCCCAGCACCATTTATTGAAAAGATTGTCCTTTTTCCAGTGGATAGTCTTTCCTGCTTTGTCAAATATTAGTCGACCATAGAGTTGATGGCCCATTTCTGGGTTTTCTATTCTGTTCCATTGATCTATGTGTCTGTTTTGGTGCCAGTACCATACTGTCTTAATGACCACAGCTTTGTAGTACAACCTGAAATCAGGCATTGTGATGCCCCCTGTTCTGGTTTTCTTTTTCAATATTCCCCTGGCTATTTGGGGTCTTTTCTGAATCCACATAAATCCTAAGGTTATTTGTTCCAACTCTCTGAAGAAAATCCATGGCATTTTGATAGGGATTGCATTAAACATGTAAATTGCCCTGGGTAGCATTGACATTTTCACAATATTAATTCTTCCAATCCGTGAGCATGTAATATTTTTCCATCTCTTTGTGTCTTTTCAATTTCTTTCAGAAGTGTTCTGTAGTTTTTAGGGTTTAGATCTTTTACCTCTTTGGTTAGGTTTATTCCTAAATATCTGATGCTTTTGGGTGCTATTATAAATGGGATTGACTCCTTAATTTCTCTTTCTTCAGTCTCATTGCTAGTGTCTAGAAATGCCACTGATCTGAGCATTGACTTTGTATCCTGCCACACTGCCAAATTGCTGTATGAGTTCTAGCAATCTTGGAGTGGAATGTGTTGGGTTTTCTATGTACAGGATCATGTCATCTGCAAAGAGGGAGAGTTTGACTTCTTTGCCAATTTGAATGCCTTTATTTCTTTCTCTTGCCTGATTGATTGCTGAGGCTAGGACTTTTAGTAGTATGTTGAATTGCAGTGGTGAGAGTGGACATCCCTGTCATGTTCCTGATCTTAGGGGAAAGGCTCCCAGTGTTCCCCATTGAGAATGATATTTGCTGTGAGCTTTTCGTAGATGGCTTTTAAGATGCTGAGGAATGTTCCCTCTATCCCTACACTCTGAAGAGTTTTGATCAGGAATGGATGCTGTATTTTGTCAAATGCTTTCTCTGCATCTATTGAGAGGATCATATGGTTCTTGTTTTTTCTCTTGTTGATGTTGATTGCTTCACACGTGTTGAACCAGCCTTGCATCCCGGGGATAAATCCTACTTGGTCATGGTGAATAATCTTCTTAATGTATTATTTGATCCTATTGGCTAGTATCTGGTTGAGAATTTTTGCATCTCTGTTCATCAGGGATATTGGGCTTTAATACTCCTTTTTGGTGGGGTCTTTGGTTTTGGAATTAAGTGATTTTGGCCTCATAAAACAAGTTCAGAAGTACTCCTTCCCTTTCTATCTTTTGGAACAGCTTTAGTAGAATAGGTATTGTTTTTTCTTTAAACATTTGATAGAATTCCCCTGGGAAGCATTCTGACCCTGGACTTTTGTGTCTTGGGAGGTTTTGGATGACTGCTTCAATTTCCTCCCTGGTTACTAGCCTGTTCAGGTTTTCTATTTCTTCCTGATCCAGTTTTGGTAGTTTGTGGTTTTCCAGAAATGCATCCTTTTCTTCTAGATTGTCTAATTTATTGGCATATAACTGCTCATAATATGTTTTTAAAATCGTTTCTATTTCCTTGGTATTGATTGTGATCTCCCCTCTTTCATTCATGATTTTATTAATTAGAATCTTTTCTCTTTTGAGAGAGCCATTAGCTGGCTAATGGCTTATCTATCTTATTAATTCTTTCAGAGAACCAACTCCTGGTTTTGTTGATCTATTCCACAGTTCTTCTGGTCTCCTTTTCATTGAGTTCTGCTCGATTCTTTATTAACTCTTCTTCTGCTTGGTGTAGGTTTTATTAGCTGTTCTTTCTCCAGTTACTTTAGCTGCAAGGTGAGCTTTTGTATTTGAGTTTTTTCCAGTTTTTTGAGGGGTGCTTGTATTGTGATATATTTCCCTCTCAGGACTGCTCTTGCTGTATCCCAAAGATTTTGAATGGTTGTATCTTCATTCTCATTAGTTTCCATGAATCTTTTTAATTCTTCTCTAATTTCCTGGTTGACCCTTTCATCTTTTAGCAGGATGCTCTTTAACCTCCACGTGTGACTTTCTTCCAAATTTCTTCTTGTGACTGAGTTCAAGTTTCAAAGCATTATGGTCTGAAAATATGCAGGGACAATCCCAATCTTTTGGTATCAGTTGAGACCTGATTTGTGACCCAGTATGGGATGTATTCTGGAGAAAGTTCCATGTGCACTTGAGAAGAATGTGTATTCTTTTCATTTTCAGGCTGGAGTTGTCCCTAGGTCTAAAATGAGTCTCTTGTAGACAGCAAATGGATGGGTCTTGCTTTTTTATCTAGTCTGAAACCCTGAGTCTGTTGATGGGATCATTAAGCCCATTCACGTTTAGAGTTACTATTGAAAAATATAAATTTAGTGTCGTCATGATACCTATTCAGTCCCTGTTTTTGTGGATTGTTTCCTTGGGCTTCCTCTTTCTTTTACAGAGTCCCCCTTAATATTTCTTGCAGAGCTGGTTTGGTGGTTACATATTCTTTCAGTATCTGCCTATCTTGGAAGCTCTTTATCTCTCCTTCTATTCTGAATGAGAGCCTTGCTGGATAAAGTATTCTTGGCTGCATATTCTTCTCAGTTAGACCCTGAATATATTCTCCCAGGTCTCTGTAGAGGAGTCTGTTGTTAATCTAATATTTCTCCCCATATAAGTTAGGGATCTCTTGTCTCTTGCTGCTTTCAGGATTTTCTCTTTGTCTTTGGAATTTGCAAGTTTCACTATTAAAATTTCACTATTAAATAGTTTCACTATTAAATATCGGGGTGTTGAACGGTTTTTATTGATTTTGGGGGGATCTCTCTATCTCTTGGATCTGAATGTCTGTTTCTCTCCTCAGGTTAGGGAAGTTCTCAGCTATGATTTGTTCAAATATGCTTTCTGGTCCTCTGTCCCTCTCGGTGCCCTCTGGAACCCCAATTAAATGTAGATTTTTCCTTCTGAGGCTGTCATTTAATTTCCCTTAACCTTACATCATTCTCCTTTAATTGTTTTTCTCTCTTTTCCTCAGCTTCCTTCCTTGCCATCAACTTGTCTTTTTTGTCATTCACTCTTTATTCTACCTCATTAACACTCATCATTAGGACCTACAGTTTGGATTGCATCTCATTTAATTGATTTTAATTTCAGCCTGATTAGATATAAATTCTGCAGTCATGAAGTCTCTTGAATCCTTTATGCTTTTCTCCAGAGCCACCAGTAACTTTATAATTGTGCTTCTGAATTGGCTTTCTGACATCAAATTGTAATCCAAATCCTGTAACTCTGTGGCAGAGTACTGTTTCTGATTCTTTGTTTGTTTGTTTGGTTGTTTGTTTGTTGTGAGTTCTTCTTTCTAGTCATTTTGTTCAGTGCAGAGTGGC
The DNA here is from genome assembly GCF_018345385.1 of Vulpes lagopus. Taxonomy (NCBI): domain Eukaryota; kingdom Metazoa; phylum Chordata; class Mammalia; order Carnivora; family Canidae; genus Vulpes; species Vulpes lagopus. The sequence continues at coordinate 100,758,822 of NC_054828.1, read as the reverse complement.
TAAAAATGAGTTGTACTCTTAGAAGGCCAAACTCTTCTCTCTGTAGCATTTCAGCTGTTCTCTCTTTAAATCTCAGGTTAAATTCATAGGTTTCAGGATGATTTGAAAGTTATCTAGGTAAGTTGGTGGGGACAGGTAAGTTGGGGACCCTATTCCCTCACCATCTTGCCCCACCCCTCCAACACCAAAGTCTTTGTATATTTCCAGTTCCTGAAGGAAAATAGTTTCTCATTTCATATAAATCATCACATTTATGCCTCTTAATGTCAACAAACTGGGTCAATATTTTAGTCCAATTTTCATAAATAATTTATCATTACATTTGTATGTTCAGTTCTAGGAAAGACACACTATTACTAACTTAAATTGAAATATGACCTCCATCTATCTTTCTCTCTCTTTTTCCTTCCCCTCTTTCTCTCCCTCCTCTACCCTTATTTTCAGTCTTTCTCTTTCATATTCTAAACTTAAACTACTGAAATCTGGTTTAAGTTAACATTTGGGAGGGATGCCTAGCCTGTATCTTCTCTTCTATGTAAGCTGTCACCCTCATCCCAGGTTTAGGTTCTAGCAGATAGCCATTTTTATATCCTGTGAATGATTTTTCAAGGTTTTTATAAAGAAATATAACTAAGGTGTAATATGGAGATTGTGCCCATGAGAGACTACCAAAGACTCTTGACTTGAAAAACTGACAACAGAAATCGAGTCCTCTGTAAATCCAATATAACACATTTATCCTGCTAAAAAGAAGTATATTTTAAAATAATATGACTGGTTTGGGAATCAATTAGCAGTTAAAGGGAAATCTTTAAGCATAATAGCAGGGTCCTGCAGGGACATATGGGGTATGAGCAGGCAGGGAGTTATCCTTATGCAAATCACATTCACCTGCACATAACTTTGTTCTTGAGAAATCATTCAAGGGAACTAGGCAAAAGCCTGATCCAAAAATATCCAAACCAACTTTCCAAGGCTAAAATACCACTGCTAATGACTTGCCACTTTCAGTCTAGAGAAAATAACTACACACAAAAGGCAGGGGCCTTGAATGAAATGCATGATAGGAAATAAAAACTAGTATGTTTGAAACAATTTTGTGAAAAAATAAATTTAAGATGTTATGGGAAAAGATCTGTAAGCAGGAGAAAATCAGAGAGATGAGTGGAAGAGGATTAAAACACTTTAGAGGAACTGAGACTTAGATTGCGGCCTGATAACTGACATTCAAAGACAGACAGACTGGAAAGATAAACTGAATGAAGGATGCCAACAGGTCTGAGACTAGAACTGTAAAGTTAGTGCCAAGACACTGACTAAATTGTTTCCTTTACCTGAAGTACTGGAATAGGAGGTTAAATATAAAAGTGTATGACTGACAAAGATTGAACAGATGTCTCATATGAACTAAGACTAAATGCTTGTTTTCTGAAATACAGTTGGAAGGTCATGGTATAGACTAGAGGATGTAGTTTTTCCTCAAGCTTTAGGATGCTGGAAGGACTGCTGTATTATCTAATGGACATATTCTTGAACATACACACACATGCCCAGAATAAAACACAAGAACAGATAGAACCCTTGTTAGAAAGAAGCAAAGAAAAGAAGAATGTGTTACCTGCCTGCTCTAAGCAATAGTAATTTTAAATACATACCGGATATCTGGAGCAAGGGAAATATTTATAGCAGAATTAAAACTGGGAAAATTCCCAGGAGACTCAATCTGGTACTTTTTTCCCCAAAAAAGGGCAGTATATTTTAGAACTCTCAAAGAGAAAGGTCAAATAAGTGTATTAGGTTAGAGAAATGGAAAGTCTGCTCTTCCTTCACATCTTGTCCATTTGTTGCATGGTATCAGAGAAAAGGGACTGATAATATTTCTTTAAAACTGTTTAAGTGAAACTGCATTATTACAATGATGGGCTACATCCAAAGCAGATTTGGGGTAAAAATATGCTATTTTTAAGGAAGCTACTAACCTTTAAGGAAAAATAGAATTTCCACTAGTCTAACTTTTGTCATCAGCTACCCTACCATGATTGCCATAAAAAACCCAGAAGCAAAGTCACAGACCATCTTGCCTGCCCAAAGATATTAATTTACCTGCTAGACAAGGAAACTGAGAATAATAAACTTAAGGTTTCCAAAATAAATTTAAGAATCCTCAAGAAAAAAAAAAGGAAAAAAAAGGAAAAAAAAAAGAATCCTCAAGAAATAAGTTTTATTAAACTACTGTTATAGAATAATTTACTATTAGGTGAGTATACATGAAGCACTTACATTTGTATCCTATAAGACAATACTGACATAGGCACTAAAAAAGAGACAATTTCTCTTACAAACAGGTGATATAATTTACAGTATTTTATTTATTTATTTGTTTGTTTATTTTTATTTTTTATTGCAGTTCAATTTGCCAACATATAGCATAACACCCAGTGCTCATCCCCTCAAGTGCCCCCCTCAGTGCCCATTACCCAGTCACCCCAACCCCCTGTCCACCTCTGTTTCCACTACCCCTTGCTCATTTCCCAAAGTTAAGAGTCTCTCATGTTCTGTCACCCTCACTGATATTTTCACTCATTTTCTCTACTTTTTCCTTTATTCCCTTTCACTACTTTTATATTCCCCCAAAGAATGAGACCATATAATGTTTGTCCTACTCGGACTGACTTACTTCACTCAGCATAATACCCTCCAATTCCATCCACATTGAAGCAAATGGTGGGTATTTGTCATTTCTAATGGCTGAGTAATATTCCACATAGACGACAGCTTCTTTATCTATTCATCTTTCGATGGACACCAAGGCTCCTTCCACATTTTGGCTATTGTGGACATTGCTGCTATAAATATTGGGGTGCAGATGTCCTGCCATTTCACTGCATCTGTATCCTTGGGGTAAATCCCCAGCAGTGCAATTGCTGGGTCATAGGGTAGTCTATTTTTAACTCTTTGAGGAACCTCCACACAGTTTTCCAGAGTGGCTGCACCAGTTCACATCACATTCCCACCAACAGTTCAAGAGGGTTCCCCTTTCTCCACATCCCCTCCAACATTTGTCATTTCCTGTCTTGTTAATTTTCACCATTCTCCCTGGTGTGAGGTGGTATCTCATTGTGGTTTTAATTTGTATTTCCCTGATGGCCAGTGATGCAGAGCATTTTCTCATGTGCTTGTTGGCCATGTCTATGTCTTCCTCTGTGAAATTTCTGTTCATCTCTTTTGCCCATTTCATGATTGGATTGTTAGTTTCTTTGCTGTTGAGTTTAATAACTTCTTTATGGATCTTGGATACTAGCCCTTTATCTGATATATCATTGGCAAATATCTTCTGTAGAATTCCAGCTGTTCTCTGTTTACACCTCAGGCCGAATTCATAGGTTTTCAGGATGATTTAAAAGTTATCTAGTAAGTTGGTGGGGACAGGTAACTTGGGGACCCTACTCTTCCGCCATCTTGCCCCGCCCTCTCTCAATTTACAATATTAATAAATACAGCCCAGTACTATAAATGCATTGTTTCTTCCTTACGATTTTCTTACTAACTTTTTCTCTAGCTTACTTTATTGTAAGAATCCAGTATATAATACATATAACATACAAAATATGTGTTAATAGGCTATTTATGTTATGGATAAGGCTTCTGGTCACAGTAGGCTATTAGTTAAGTTTCAGAGAGCCACAAGTTATATGAGGGTTTTCAACTGAACAGGAGTTTCAACTCAATAGCCCCAACTTATTCAAGGATCAACTTTATACAGAAATTGAGGCAGCATATCCCAGTTCTTAGAGACTTGAATGTTATATATGCCCTAGATCACCATATATCTGCCTATGAAGTACAGGATTCCAAATGAAAATTAACAAAGATTACTCTTTTTATAATCACTAATGCTTCTGATTTTAGCATCATCAATTTTTAAGATAAATCACATGAGATGGCAAATGGAATTTACCTGAGCAACCTAAATCTGTTTAACGCTTTGTTTGAAAGGTTGTTTTGTCTCAAACTGAAACTATGCTAATTCTTTAAAATGTTGCAAATTATTAGATCAATATTAACTTTTTAAAATAAAAATGGTAAACCTATATACTTCATAATCATTTTTAAAAACTTTTTTTCCTTTATTTAGACTGTATTTTTTGTTCAGAGTCCTTTTTCACTTCCTCACCCTTGCCATGCCTCAGTGTGAGTGGAATATTCTTCCCAACTCCAGGAACTTTGGGAATGTCATTGTTTTGACCAATGAGATGACAGCATGCCAGCTCCAAGTGCAAAGTTTAAGAGGCAGCTCATGTTTCTACTTACCTTTGAGTAAGTACTTTGCCTTCCACTCCAAAAGCAACATGTACCATGCTCCTTGAGAACTGGGTGGCAGAATGAACAAATTTCAAGTAGACTAAAACCTGTTCTGATACCTGGAAGTAAACCCAGCTAAGACCTGACAAGCACAATCACAAGCAAAACTTAGACCAATATGCAGGAATAAATGTTTCCTGTAATTAGACACTGAAATTTGGAGCTATTTATTTTATAGGAAAAGCTTACTAAACCAGTTTATTTAATAGTAAAAAATAATTATAAATTTTAAAAATAAACAAGGTAGTCTTGGCAGGAGAAGCAGAATGTATAAGCAGGTCATCAACAATTTCCAAACCATCCATACTAAAAGTTTGTCTTCCATTCTAAACATTATTGTCCAACAACAACAAAAAAAAAAAGGCAGAAGACCCGAATAGACATTTTTCTAAAGGAGACATGGATGGTCAACAGACACATGAAAAGATGCTCAATATCACTAATCATCAGAGAAATGAAAATCTAAACCACAATGAGAAGTAGATTAAAGGGTGCACTTGTTGCGATGAGCACCGGATATTGTATGGAAGTGTGGAAGTACTATTGCATACCTGAAACTAATAAAACACCATATGTTAAATAAATTTAAATAAAACAAATTAAATTAATTTAATTTGGAATTAAATAAAAACAAAAAAACACTATGAGATATCACATCACACTTCCCATAATAGCTAGAATCAAAAAGATAAGAAATAACAAGTGTTGGGAAGAATGTAGAGAAAGAAGGAGAATTGGCCATTAAACATTTACCAACTCACTGCTAAAAAGGAAAACCATCAGGAAAAAAAAAATGAGGTTTTGTTTTTGTTTTTGTTTAGTACCATATCTGCTCTCCTTGGTTTCCTGGATGTATAATTAGACAACTGTCCTGAGGACTTATGAGCACCTGAAACCCTTCCTTCTCTCAGCCCAAGCATTTTTCTATTCTGTTAAGTCAAACCTAGCAAGCAAAATCATTTTATGGGAAGTTTGAAGCAACAGACAGAAATAAATAGGGCCAAGAGAGCATAACAAGGTACCTCTTTGCTCCCAAATCAGCTAGTTTTACTCTTCCTCCCTAAAAAGAATTAAAGGGCGTATATTGTGTGAGCTATAATTTACTTTTGTCTGTATCTTGTTCTGCTTCCATACTTTAATCCTCTCATGCTCTTGTATACATACTATGTGTGCACAGTGTTTTTGACAAGCCAACTAAATACCTCCATTTCCATACATATTTTTTCATATAACTCTTTTACAATCTTGCCATCTTATTCACTCCTTTCACATAACATCCTAACATAAAAGTATTTTACTACATGAACTCTTAATATAGGCTGACGATCAGAAAACTGGCTCTCTGGCTTTGGAAACTACATTTCTATAAAGGCAGTCTAAGACTGTGTCGACCGTGTTAGTTGTCACCCAATACTGTAGGCTCATAGCAAGCTTAAGGTTAGCTAAACTATTTCACATGAACTATTCAGAAGTTGGTCTCCTCCATCTTGTACTTGGAAAGCCTAAGGCAGAAATAGCAAAGTTGAAATGTGAGAGTACACTAAGAACATATGAGACAAGATGAGCAAACATGAACACAAGATGGTAAGATTCAAGAAGTATAATGAGAAACGAAGATCCTTTCATATCTAAATAACATTGAGAAATCATGTCATTACATCTCAGTACATAAATAATAATCATAGCAATGACTCCGCACTGTCAATGTTTCAAAGGCAAGAAAATGTGCCATACTTTTTGGAAAGTTGTCCATCAAGTTTATTTTAAAAATTATTTGTGCTAAACTGATCATTTTTATGAAAGCATAAAATTCCCTTAAAATTTTTAGAAGCCCTCAGAACCTTCAACATAATAGATTTTCCTCAAATGTTTCTGAAACAAATTAAAGGAGTTAGTACATGCAAAATCTGGAAAACTCTGACATAAAGAAAAAACATCAAAATTAGTGATAGCCCTGAATTACTATTTATAATATGAGCAAGCACTTGAACTCCTTCTGCAGGATAGTAACTTTGTATATGTTATTCCCAAACAACAACAACCCTGAAAAAATTAGTATTATTATTCCTATTTTACAGATGATGAAACTGAGATATTGAAAATGTATATAAATTGCCCAAGTTCATAAAACATGTAATTGGCAAAGCTAGGATTCTAACTCAGAGTTGTTTGATCCCAAAGCTTGAGCATTTTCTCCTATTCCACATTCTTCAAACAATGATGAATATGTGTAATAATTACTATGTATTAATTTTGGAATCAGTTTTATTTTATTTCAATTGTAAACATTATTCATATATGCTTAATCAGCATGGCCTAATATTTACATCTTTATGAAAGATAAACAAAATGTGTCTTAAATTCTATTTCATAAAAGATACAAATAACTAAAGTGTTTTTTATCAGTTGAGAATAAAGAGTAATAAAGCCTGGCATAACCTGAGTAATGTTGATAAATTCCATGGGGAAAACCTGGGTACATGCACATATTGAACATGCTCCATATGTTCAATCAATACCTCCATAACTAGCCATTTAGTGTCCTTACTGATCTGGCTGTCCAGTGTCCAAACAGGCAAATGTAGGATGAAAGAAAAGAATGGCTTTGGTAGACCTCTACTCCCTTCCAGTGTCTTTGACTACTTCCAGGATTCTTGATTTTCCATTCATCTCCAGCTCTGGAGACCTAGTGTGCTTTCAAGAAACTATCTAAATTCCAATGAGTGATGAAAGTTTGAAGAGTTGCCTGCCTCCCAGAGTATTTGCATGCTATGCAGTGTCCAAATGTTAATTGATGGTATTAGTTTCTTTCCTTTTTAATTTAAGGCATCAATACCATAATGCTCAACCAAGTTATCAATGACCTTATCCAAAAATGACACCACATCATCATTTCTGTATATCAGAAATGATACACATTTCTGTGTATCATCACAGTAAAAGTTGTCCCCAAGGTATCATAAATGTAGAATGTTTTGACAACTGTAATAAGAGCAGACCAGGAAAGAATTTTGAGAAAGTTTGATCATTTAACTTTCTTAAGGTAACTCATACTAATAACTAATTTAAGAATAAAGTATAATTATTCATGTAGACTTTAAGTTACAAAAATGCATGTGTATGCATGTAAAAGAGCAAATAAACTCATATAAACTGGCTCAACTTTAATCCAACATCAAATAAGGCTCTTCCCTAAAATCCTGAAATTGGCAAACACAGACAAAACCTGAGAAAGAAGAGGCACTAAATGCCCACCCAGTCCACATACAAAAGAGGAACTATCAAAGATTAAAGTCATGCAGCCTCCCCAGGGATTATAAGGAGACCAGGGAAATGGTCTAACTACCATAAGCATCTAAGAAGAGAGAATGAGGACGGATGGAAACTGATGGAACAGGCTACTCCCCAACTCCTAGCCCCACACCCAGACAATTCCCTAGCCAATATGAACACCACTACATTTAGTAGTGGGACCATGGCTAATGAAAAGAAGCTGCTGATCTACCCTTGTGCCTATAGAAGAGAAAAGGGAGCTGGAAAAAGATGGCAGGCAGGGGGGTTAGAATGCTCAGCAAGTGAGGGAACTTCACTTCTACTATTTGGGGTGCTCAAGGTAAGTCAGTTTCCCAGAGATCAAATGGACATCATGGAAGGGGCCTGGGCTATAGACATTTTGCTAATACCTTCCTAAAAATGTTAACACTGGGGAACACACACACAAACACACACACACACACACACACATACGTGTGTATGTACATACATATATACACACAGGCTCAAGAAGCTGTGAGATATTCAATCTCAGTGGCAGCCATTTAAATCCAAAGATTGGGTGGAAGTGATGGAGTTGGAGTCATAGCTGCCAAGATATTAATCTATGCAGTGAGACAGCCTCACAGATCCTCCAAGCCCCAGGACCCACCTAAGAAGTCACACATTGTACACACAAGAAAGCCAATAACTGGACATCTGCAGTGCGGAGAGTATAGATAACTAGTCCTTATTAACCAAAGAAGCAGCAGTAACTCAAATAAAGGAGTCTACCAGAGTGGTCTCTTGTGCAAAGAAACTTCCTCCCTCCTTACCATCCTAACACTCGGGTCTGACATGGGGAAAAGAGGTGAGGGAGAACTTGAATGACATTTAAGCTAGATAAACCTTATAGAAACTGAACGTGACCAGGAAGTTACACAATCTGCCTAAGTTCTGTTGAAGACCAGGAAAGGGACAGTCAGAGTATCCTCACTAAAGACCAGGACAGGAAGAAAAAGTAATAAGAATAAAAATGGTTTCATGTTTGTACTGGCAGATAATTGATACTGTTTAATGAATCATTTATTCCAGTTTTTCAGTTGAACATTTTTCACCGCAAATGATAATCAAGAGCATAATAATTACAATACTATACAAAAAGACTCTATTCTCTTTTTTTCTTGGCTTCTATTATTTTTAAGTTTTCTTCAGGATTACTCCACAATTTTTCTCTTAATCATATCCAATTGGAATTATGAGTCAGGTTGTGGGAAGAGTCAATTCACTCTCTTAAAGGACCATATATTTTGTGTTTCCTATTTATATAATCCTATGTCTAAAGACAAATCCATTATATTTTAACAATATTTAAAACCATACAAAATACAATTATTCATCAACATCTGTTATTAGTATTGTGCTAGGCACCACAGTTATGCAAATAAATATATAAATAAAAGCAAACACACAAAATAGAGAACAAAATGAAACAAAAAATAATGTAACCCAATGCTAGGAATAGAAGAAGAGAGTGCATTCAGGCATGCTTCACAGAAAAAATTAAGATATCCTAAGATAGTTAACATTCTCTTTATTAACTACATATACCTTGATCAATTATTTTAAAAACTAACCTTGGTATACCATGTATTTCCACTTTTCTATCTCCCCTAGGCCCAACATCCCTATAAATCATTTAATATGTAATAGAATGGAGACTTAGCTTACACAACTGGGTGAGAACTTTATGAGGTCATTTCTACTAAAGTAAATCAGCTGGGACTCTAACCCATGGTATTTAATTACTTTATTTACTAGCCAAGTCCAACCAAGGAAAGCATTTTATTATGCAACATATTTCACATCTAAAAGGCTCTAAGTTTATATACCGAAGGAGATATGAAACTGATGAAACAGGGAAGCAGTTTATAGCTCTAGTACTAAAAGTATTTTTATTACTTAAATCTATCAAGACAGATTACTATTGACTAATAATTTAGAATATTAAGATGTCCTTGAGGGGATATATCAGATTTCAGTATATCCTGACTTTTCTTCTAAGCGTTTATTGCTTGTGATATAGTAAATCCTCATAAATTGTTTTTTTGTTTGTTTATTATGGGGGAAAAGGTCTTAAATGTCTTTAATCAAACAATGAACAATACTGCTCTATGCTTTTGAAAAATTACACAGATGTTAGTAAGTATCCTTTTGCAACTTGCTTTTGCATTCTATATCATGTTTTTGAGATACATACCAGCTTGAGGGAAGGAGGAAGAAAATGGGTGGGGTTTTGCTATATTTGTAATTTGTCTTTCTTTGAGACTTGAAATGGGAAAGAAAGAGGAGAAGGAGAAATAAGAGGAGAAAAGGAATGGAGAGGACAAAGGATGAAAGAGAGATTTGAAGCAAATATGGCTAAATAATATTTCTTCAAATTGAGAGATGGGTATGTAGGTGTCAGTTATATATCTTTAAACTGTTCTGTATGTTTGAAATATTACAATTTTTTAAAAATGTAATATCCTTTAAATGAAGCAATGTCACAGAAAAACATGTTAAGAATGTTATCAGTTCCCAAACCCATATTAACAAATAATGTTCTAATTAAAAGTTCTAGACTACTGGTTAAACCGGTATCCTAAAGCTCTATAGTAGTCAACCTTTATTTATCTGAGAACTTATCAAATTCAAGACATATGAATTTGAAAACAGTAAAACTCTTTCCTTTAAAATTTAAGTGCTTCTGAAGATTTGCTCATTGACAGACTTAGCTGGATCACCATGAGTTACAATGTTTCAAACTTTCATATTTAACTTGATGGTCCCTATAGAACTAAAATCTATGAAAGAGCATACTAAACTGAAAGCCAAGCCCTTCTAAAGTGAAATATGCCTCATGCTTTGAGGTATTTGTCTAAATTTTTTACAAAGACAACCATTAATTGATACTATCAGTTATTGATGAGCAGATTAGACATGTAGGTATAGTTTAATTAGAAGTCAAGAACCGGATCATCACCTTGGGGACCAACAAAAACATAGCTCCAATCAGTGAGAACAACAGCAACATGGGAGGGCAGGGCTCACTCTTCCTTCAGATTATGGCTTTAGGAGCTCTGGCAAGAGCTTCTAAAGCCCACAAACCAACACTACTAGAACCCATGGCTATTCAACAGCCTTACTTAGGTGCAATACATTGCATTCCTTGTTCTTAGATATTAAAAACATGTAGAACCTCCAATTTGTTGACAGATTCTTGTTTTGAGTTCATTGTTGTTTTCTAAATTTCACCTTGCTTTCCCTGTGACAATCATGGACTCCTCTGAGTATCTAATGCCAATTGCCATTCTGGCCTTAGAGTAGTAGTCATTGGAAGCCCTTACTGTTTTGTCATCTGTAAAACGTAATATTCCACAAACAGCAGAAGAAAGTTTAATGTGGAGGCTTATTGCCAGAAACTTCCTTCCTTCTCTATTATCCGCACCACCATCACATACATCAGAATTCCTACAGAGCATGAATAATTAAAGAGAATAACATAAGATTTAAGGTTATATATTAAACATGTCTTTCCTCATAGTATGTCATGTGTGGGAAGTGAGGGAAGGATCTAAGGAGTTAAAACCCTCTCAGGGAACCCCTGTATGGAAAGTACTTCTTGTTTTTAGGTCAGCTCTTTCCTCTCAGTCCTCTCCTTAAATTTCTTCAATTTCCCAACTTACCCCAGGAGAATTTCCATCCTCTTTCTAAGAGCTCTGCCCTGTATCCAAAGATATATATCTTACTTCAAAACCCATCTCACCTTCTCCAGCAATTCATTTCCATAGTGGAAGGGAGGTCTTTCAAGTCAGTGATTCTTTCAGATATCACTGGTCATCAGTGATATCTAACAACAAACATCCAGTATCTGAGGACAGTTCACCTTTAAAATCACACAAGCACACAAAGCTGACAAACATTAATTCTGAAAGTCAATACTGTCTTAACTTGTAAATATGATGAACGATATTTCTATAACTATTTCATGATTTATGATATTCCTCTCCCTCAAAAGAGCTAGTATTCAGTTTCTTTTTCATCGTTCAAATTGTGCCTAAGTAAGAAAGGCACTCTTACTGAGCCAGGTACCTATTAATAACTGCTCTCTTAACTACAGAAAGAGAAAGCTGAAAAGTTTTTAGAAATGCTTAGTGAAGTGTACTATTACTAGTAAGTTGTACTAATAAGCTGTGTTCATTATTTATACACAGCCCAGACAGTACAAGTCTAGATACAAGGTGAGCTCTATGCAGAGCTGACATAGAAGAAATCACTACTTATTTTCTGGATTGTCATTCTCCTGTGTACCTCCCTCCACTTCCAAATACATATGTACATACCAAAGGCTCTTTTTCTTTTCAGAAATTTATACCCTCTGTGTACTAGATTCCAACTGCTCCCCCATCTTCATTCCATGACTCCTTCTCTATCAATTTCCCTAAGTTACTTGTATGGAATTACTCTCAACACTTTCATGAAAAGACATAATAAACTCATTTTTGGGCAGCCCAGGTGGCTCAGTGGTTTAGAGACACCTTCAGCCCAGGGCGTGATCCTGAAGACCTGGAATCAAGTCCCACATCAGACTCCCTGCATGGAGCCTGCTTCTCCCTCTGCCTGTGTCTCTGCCCTCCCCCCGCCCCACCTCTCTCTCTCTCACTGTGTGTGTCTCTCATAAATCAATAAATAAAATCTTTAAAAAAATAAAATAAACTCATTTCATTGTAAGAGTCAATAATTACTTGAAGTTTAAAGTTGTTATCCTCCTCAGGATCATTAGCTCAAAGACATGCAATATTAATGGTAGAATGTCATGTATCAGTGATATGCTGATGGGAAAGAAATGTTAATACCCCCAAATCTCACTAAATAGAGGATTCCTTCTCATTCCCAGCAGAGAAAAATCCTGTTGGGTCCACTGGATTGGCAAATCATTTTCATAAGAGATGGCTTAATAACTTGACTAAAGATTAACATCTAAAAATTTATAAACTAGTTTTGGAAGATTTATGTATGTTCACTGTCTATACATACTCAGTTGTCATTTACTTTTCAATCCAATACAGTTTGGGGCTTTTACAATCATACTTTATTGAAACTATTCTCACCACAGTTATTAACTTCTTTATTGCTAACACACTAGAGAATTTTCTGACTTCATATTAACATCTCTGTAGCTCTTGACACTTTTGATCATTTCTTCCTCCTTAATACTCTTTATATGATTTCTATGGCTGTCTTCATGTTTCTTCTACTTCTCTGTTCTATATCATAATGGTTAAAAGTGAATCCCAAGGCCAAATTGACTGGATTCAAATCCCAACGCTGCCTCGTTCTTTTTTATGGATGAGTAATATTGATCATATGTATGCATGTATGTATATATACATATATGTATGTACACCTCTTCTTTATTTATCTATGGATAAATGCTTTGGTTCCTTCCATATCTTGGCTATCAAAATAATGCTGCAATAAATATAGGGGTGCATGTCTTTTCAAATTGTGTTTTTGTTTTCTTTGGACAAATAACCAATAGTAGAACTATTGGATCTTTGGTGATTCCATTTTAAATTTTTTTAGGAAACTCTATAACATTTTTCACAGTGAGTCCACCAATTTGCATTCCCAACAATAGTACCCGAGAGTTTCTTTTTCTTCACATCCTCATCATTTTTTGATTGTCTTTTTTTGTCCTAGCCATTCTGACAGGTATAAAGTGATATCTCATTATGGTTTGTATTTGCATTTCTCTGATGATAAGTGATGCTGAGCATCTTTTCATGTGTCTGTTGATAACCTGTATTTCTTCTTTAAAAAATGTCTAGTCAGGTCCTCTGCCATTTTTAATTGAATTATTTGGTTGTTCTGGTGTTGAGTTGTAGAAGTTCTTTATGTATTTTGGATATTAACCCCTTAACAGATGTATCATTTGCAAATATCTTCTCCTATTCAATAGGTTGCTTGCTATTTTACTGATGGTACAGAAGCTTTTCAGACACTTTTTATTCTAGTATAGTCCCAATAGTTTAATTTTACTACTGTTTCCCTTGCCTCAGAAAACACACATAGAAAAATGTTTCTATAGTCGATGTCAAAGAAATCACTACCTATGTTTTCTTTTAGGAATCTTACGGTTTCAGGTCTTACATTTACATTCTTAATACACTTTGAGTTTATTTTTGTGTATGGCATAGAAAAATAGTTCAGTTTCAATCTTTTGAATGTAACTGTCCAGTTTTCCCAACATTTGCTGAAGAGACTGTATTTTCCCCAATGTATATTCTTTTCTCATCTCCCAAAGATTAAGTGACCATGAAAGTGTGGGTTTAGGGGCACCTGGGTGCCTCAGTCAGTTAAGTGTCTGACTCTTGATTGTGGCTCAGGTCATGACGTCAGGGATGTGAAATTGAGCCACACAATGGGTTCTGCCCTGGGCATGGAGCCTGCTTAAGATTCTCTGTCTCCCTATCCCTCTGTCTCTCCCCTACCTCTCTCTCCCACTCTAATTAATATTTTTAAAGCATGGGTTTATTTGTGTTCTCTCTATTCTGTTCCATTGATAACCATCTAATTTTGCATCAGTACCACAGTTTTGATTACAACAGTTTTGTAGTATATTTTAAAATCAAGGATTGTATACCTCCAAATTTGTTCTTTTTCAAGATTGCTTTACCTATTCAGGGTCTGTTACAGGGTTTTTGTTTTTTTTTTTTTTTTGGTATATTTTTTATTGGAGTTTGATTTGCCAATATACAGCATAATACCAAGTGCTCATCCCCTCAAGTGCCCATCACCCAGGCACCCCATCCCCCCGGCCTAATTCCCCTTCCACTGCCCCTTGATCCTTTCCCAGAATTAGGAGTCTCTCATGTTCTGTCACCACCACTGATATTTCCCACTCATTTTCTATCCTTTCTCCTTTATTCCCTTTCACTATTTTTTATAATCCCCAAATGAATGAGACCATATAATGTTTGTCCTTCTCCAATTGACTTACTTCACTCAGCATAATACCCTCCAGTTCCATCCACATTGAAGTAAATGGTGGGTATTCGTCAGTTCTAATGGCTGAGTAATATTCCTTTGTATACATAGACCACAGCTTCTTTATCCATTCATCTTTAGATGGACACTGAGGTTCTCTCCACAGTTTGGCTATTGTGGACATTGCTGCTATAAACATTGGGTGCAGGTGTCCTGCCATTTCACAGCATCTGTATCTTTGTATCTGTATCTGGGTAATACCCCAGCAGTGCAACTGCTGGGTTGTAGGGCAGCTCTATTTTTAACTCTTTGAGGAACCTCCACACTGTTTTCTGAGTGGCTGCACCATACACGACAACAGTGCAAGAGGGTTCCCCTTTCTCCATTTCCTCTCCAACATTTGTTGTTTCCTCTCTTGTTAATTTTCCCCATTCTCACTGGTGGGAGGTGGTATCTCATTGTGGTTTTGATTTGTATTTCCCTGATGGAAAGTGATGCAGAGCATTTTCTCATGTGCTTGTTGGCCATGTCTATGTCTTCCTCTGTGAGATTTCTGTTCATCTCTTTTGCCCATTTCATGATTGGATTGTTTGCTTCTTTGCTGTTGAGTTTAATAAGATCTTTCTAGTATCTTGGATACTAGCCTTTTATCTGATATGTCATTGGCAAATATCTTCTCTCATTCTGTAGGTTGACTTTTAGTTTGGTTGGCTGTTTCTTTGGCTGTGCAGAAGCTTTTTATCTTGGGATCCCTGGGTGGCGCAGCGGTTTGGCGCCTGCCTTTGGCCCAGGGCGCGATCCTGGAGACCCGGGATTGAATCCCACATCAGGCTCCTGGCGCATGGAGCCTGCTTCTCCCTCTGCCTGTGTCTCTGCCTCTCTCTCTTTCTCTCTGTATGACTATCATAAATAAATAAAATTAAAAATAAAAAAAGAAGCTTTTTATCTTGATGAAGTCCCAATAATTCATTTTTGCTTTTGTTCCCTTGCCTTCATAGATGTATCCTGCAAGAAGTTGCTCTGACCAAGTTCAAAAAGGGTGTTGCCTGTGTTCTCCTCTAGGATTTTGATGGATTCTTGCCTCACATTTAGATCTTTCATCCATTTTGAGTTTATCTTTGTGTATGGTGTAAGAGAATGGTCTAGTTTAATTCTTCCGCATGTGGCTGTTCCAATTTTCCCAGCACCATTTATTGAAAAGATTGTCCTTTTTCCAGTGGATAGTCTTTCCTGCTTTGTCAAATATTAGTCGACCATAGAGTTGATGGCCCATTTCTGGGTTTTCTATTCTGTTCCATTGATCTATGTGTCTGTTTTGGTGCCAGTACCATACTGTCTTGATGACCACAGCTTTGTAGTACAACCTGAAATCAGGCATTGTGATGCCCCCTGTTCTGGTTTTCTTTTTCAATATTCCCCTGGCTATTTGGGGTCTTTTCTGAATCCACATAAATCCTAAGGTTATTTGTTCCAACTCTCTGAAGAAAGTCCATGGCATTTTGATAGGGATTGCATTAAACATGTAAATTGCCCTGGGTAGCATTGATATTTTCACAATTTTAATTCTTCCAATCCAAGAGCATGGACTATTTTTCCATCTCTTTGTGTCTTCCTCAATTTCTTTCAGAAGTGTTCTGTAGTTTTTAGGGTATAGATCCTTTACCTCTTTGGTTAGGTTTATTCCTAGGTATCTTATGCTTTCGGGTGCAATTGTAAATGGGATTGACTCCTTAATTTCTCTTTCTTCAGTCTCATTGCTAGTATCTAGAAATGCCACTGATTTCTGGGCATTGACTTTGTATCCTGCCACACTGCCAAATTGCTGTATGAGTTCTAGCAATCTTAGAGTGGAGTCTGTTGGGTTTACTACATATAGGATTATGTCATCTGCAAAGAGGGAGAGTTTGACTTCCTCTCTGCCAATTTGAATGCCTTTTATTTCTTTTTGCTTTCTGATTGCTGAGGCAAGGACTTCTAGTACTATGTTGAATAGCAGTGGTGATAGTGGACACCCCTGTCATGTTCCTGATCTTAGGAGAAAGGCTCCCAGTGTTTCCCCATTGAGAATGATATTTTCTGTGGGCTTTTCATAGATGGCTTTTAAGATGCTGAGGAATGTTCCCTCTATCCCTACACTCTGAAGAGTTTTGATCAGGAATGGATGCTGTATTTTGTCAAATGCTTTCTCTGCATCTAATGAGAGGATCATATGGTTCTTGGTTTTTCTCTTGTTAATGTGATCTATCATATTGATTTTTTTATGAGTGTTGAACCAGCCTTGCAACCCGGGGATAAATTTCACGTGGTCATGGTGAATAATCTTCTAAATGTATTGTTGGATCCTATTGGCTAGTATCTTGTTGAGAATTTTTGCATCTCTTCATCAGGGATATTCTCCTTTTTGGTGGGGTCTTTGTCTGATTTTGGAATTAACGTGATACTGGTCTCATAAAACGAGTTTGGAAGTATTCCTTCCCTTTCTATCTTTTGGAACAGTTTTAGTAGAATGGCTATTGTTTCTTCTTTAAACGTTTGATAGAATTCCCCTGGGAAGCCATCTGGCCCTGGACTTTTGTGTCTTGGGAAGTTTTGGATGACTGCTTCAATTTCCTCCCTGGTTACTGGCTTGTTCAGGTTTTCTATTTCTTCCTGATCCAGTTTTGGTAGTTTGTGGTTTTCCAGAAATGCATCCTTTTCTTCTAGATTGCCTAATTATATAATAGCTGTTATATATATTATATAATATATAATTATATAATAGCTGTTCATAATATGTTTTTAAAATCATTTCTATTTCCTTGGTATTGGTGGTGATCTCTCCTTTTTCATTCATGATTTTATTAATTAGAATCTTTTCTCTTTTGTTTTTAATAAAGCTGGCTAATGGTTTATCTATCTTATTAATTCTTTCAAAGAACCAACTCATGGTTTTATTGATCTGTTCCACAGTTCTTCTGGTCTCCATTTCATTGCGTTCTGCTCGATTCTTTATTAACTCTCTTCTTCTGCTTGATGTAGGTTTTATTTGCTGTTTTTTCTCGAGTTTCTTTAGCTGCAAGGTTAGCTTTGTATTCGAGTTTTTCCAGTTTTTTGAGGGATGCTTGGATTGCAATATATTTCCCTCTCAGAACTGCTTTTGCTGTATCCCAAAGATATTGAACGGTTGTATCCTCATTCTCATTAGTTTCCATGAATCTTTTTAATTCTTCTCTAATTTCCTGGTTGACCCTTTTGTCTTTTAGCAGGATGCTCTTTAACCTCCACGTGTGACTTTCTTCCCAATTTCTTCTTGTGATTTAATTCTAGTTTCAAAGCATTATGGTCTGAAAATATGCAGGGACAATCCCAATCTTTTGGTATCAGTTGAGACCTGATTTGTGACCCAGTATGTAGTCTATTCTGGAGAAAGTTCCATGTGCACTTGAGAAGGTGTATTCATTGCAGTTGGATGTAAAGTTCTGTAAATATCTGTGAAATCCATCTGGCCCAGTGTATCATTTAACGATCTTGTTTCTTTGGAGATGTTGTGCTTAGAAGATATGTCATTTGCAGAAAGCGCCGTGTTGAAGTCTCCCAGCATTAGAGTATTATTATCTGAGTATGTCTTTACTTTGGTTATTAATTGATTGATATACTTGGCAGCTCCCACATTAGGGGCATAAATATTCATGATTGTTAGGTCCTCTTGTTGGATATATCCATTAAATATGATATAGTGTCCCTCCTTTTCTCTTACTACAGTCTTTGAGATAAACTTTAATTTATCTGATAGGAGGAATGCTACCCCTGTTTTCTTTTGAGAACCATTTGAATGGTACATGGTTCTCCAGCCTTTCATTTTCAGGCTGGAGTTGTCCCTAGGTCTAATGAGTCTCTTGTAGACAGCAAATGGATGGGTCTTGCTTTTTCATCCACTCTGAAACCCTGCATCTTTTGATGTGATCATTTAGCCCATTCACATTCAGAGTTACTATTGAAAGATATGAATTTAGTGTTGTCATGATACCTATTCAGTCCCTGTTTTTGTGGATTGTTTCTTTGGGCTTCCTCTTTCTTTCTTTTTAATTTTTAAATTTATTTATTTATTCATGATAGAGAGAGAGAGAGAGACAGAGAGACAGAGATACAGGAGGAGGGAGAAGCAGGCTCCATGCCGGGAGCCCAACGCAGGACTCAATCCTGGGACTCCAGGATCGTGCCCTGGGCCAAAGGCAGGTGAGCTAAACTGCTGAGTCACCCAGGGATCCCCGGGCTTCCTCTTTCTTTTACAGAGTCCCCCTTAATATTTCTTGCAGAGCTGGTTTAGTGGTCACATATTCTTTTAGTTTCTGCCTATCTTGGAAGCTCTTAATCTCTCCTTCTATTCTGAATGAGAGCCTTGCTGGATAAAGTATTCTTGGCTTCATGTCCTTCTCAGTTAGGACCCTGAATATATCCTGCCAGCCCCTTCTGGCCTGCCAGGTCTCTGTGGAGAGGTCTGCTGTTATCTAATACTTCTCCCCATAAAGGTTAGGGATCTCTTGTCTCTTGCTGCTTTAAGGATTTTCTTTTTATCTTTGGAATTTGCAAGTTTCACTATTAAATGTCGGGATGTTGAATGTTTTTTATTGATTTTGTGGGGAGATATCTTTATCTCCTGGATCTGAATGCCTATTTCCCTCCCCAAGTTAGATAGTTTTCAGCTATGATTTGTTCAAATACACTTTCTGGTCCTCTGTCTCTCTCAGCGCCTTCTGGAACCCCAATTAAATGTAGATTTTTTCCTTCTGAGGCTGTCATTTAATTTCCCTTAACCTTTCCTCATGGTCTTTTAATTGTTTTTCTCCTTTTTCCTCAGCTTCCTTCCTTGCCATCAGCTTGTCTTCTATGTCACACACTCTTTCTTCTACCTCATTAACCCTCATCATTAGGACCTTTAGTTTGGATTGCTCTCATTTAATTGATTTTTAATTTCAGCCTGATTAGATCTAAATTCTGTAGTCATGAAGTCTCTTGAATCCTTTATGCTTTTTCCAGAGCCACCGGTAGCTTTATAATTGTGCTTCTGAATTGGCTTTCTGACATCGAATTGTAATCCAAATCCTGTAACTCAGTGGCAGAGAGTACTTTCTAATTCTTTCTTTTGTGGTGAGTTCTTCTTTCTAGTCATTTTGTTCAGTGCAGAGTGGCTGTATGAGCAGGCTGCGTCAAGAATATCAACCACAACCTAAGTAAATTTCACCCTAGATGATTCTGTTGAGGTCAGAGACCAGAAATTGAAAGAAAGATCAGAACGAAATAACACAAAAGGACCACTAAAGTGAAAAACAAATTTTAGAACAAAGTAGTAAAAAATAAAAGGCCAGGAATCCTAAAGAGGAAGTGGGGAAAAAAAGAAAATGAAAAAAAGGAGAAGGAAGAAAGGGGGCACTGGGAGATGGTGGTGGTGAAGAAGTTGTAGTGGAGGGAGGATGTAGTCTACTGAGGGCTTCTAGAGGGTGATCCTCTTGTCTGAGCATGTTAAGTTCTGTACGTTAGAAGATGCTCAGTCCCAAATTTATATAAACCAGAGATACTTGTAGAGGGCCCCAACATTGACCAACAAAACATAAATGAAATAAAAAAGGGTGGCAGAATGGAAATGAGGAATCTCACAGAATGGACCAGCACAGTATACCACTTGGTTTTGGGTGCATGCTGGTCATGTTTTAGGAAGTATTAACTTCTGTCATTGTAGAACAAAATGAGGCAGAGAAAACAAAAAAACACAAAACAAAAAGAAGCATATCTTGTATATATTCCAAAATTAAGTTGAGTATGTTGAAGGGAATCTAGAAGTGGCAAATTTATCTAGGACTTGTAATTGTAGAAATATGAAAGTCAAAAAGGAAGAATCTTAAAAATGAAGAGGAGGTAAAATACTGTAGTTAAGGTGGGAAAAGATAAAAAATATTGGAAATTTACAGACTGATATAAAAACGAGTTATACTGGAAAAAGGAAGAAAAAAAGGAGGGGTACCCTCTGGTTCTATATACTGTAAATCCCTCGACTTCCCCTGGAGCTTTCCAGTGCTGCTTGGTCAAGAACTTGCTCTTCCCCTGTCCTTCCAGCTGGTGTTCTGGGGGAGGGGCTGTTGTGCTGAGTCTCAGGTGTGTGCACCTAGGGGAGCTGTCCCACCCTCCTGCCAGGCTGGGCTCAGTGGGAGCGGTTTACCCCTGAGGCCCCTGTTCCCTGGTGGCCCCGCCTCTCCCAGGCACAGGGTGACCCCAGGAGGAACAAGCACACTGGCGGCGGCCAGCTCTCCAGCCCTGGCGTCAGCATCCCCAGTAATTCCCGCAGCTCCTAGTCCACACTGGCTTGGATGCCCCGGGGCGGGAGCGCAGATCTGCACAGCCTGGGGGGCCCAGCGGCAGGAGTGTCCCGCTGCCCTGTCCCTCCCCGCCTCCGCCTGTCCTGAGGGGATCGCCAGATCCTGGGCTCTGTCCCCGGTGCCCTGGGATCTGGGGCCTGCGCTGCTGGAATTGCGCTCCCGGGGCCCCGGCTCCCGAAGGCAGCAGGGCGCAGCCCCCTCCGCCCGGAGCCCCCCACCCCGAGCTGCTCCCCAGGCCCGGCCGGGCGCTCCAGCCCTTTACCGCGGTCCGCCTGCGGTGTGCGGCGCGCTCTTCCCCGGCCGCACCTCCTCTGTTAGCGACCCCGGGAACCTGGGGGCCCCTCTGCCCCCCTGCGGTGCTGCCCGCGTTCCCCGCTGAGCGCCTCTCTGTCTGGAAGAATCCGGTGGGTATTTTTAAAGTTCCTGCTTCTCCGGGGCTGGGCTTTCCTGTCCTGGAGGCTCTCGCTGGGGGCCTTAGCCCGGCTCCTCACGGGGCCCCTCTCCCACTTGATTCCTTTTTATTTATTTTTCCTGCCTTCCTACCTTGTTAGAAGCGAAAACTCTTCTCTCTGTAGTGTTCCAGCTGTTCTCTCTTTAAATCTCAGGTCGAATTCGTAGGTTTTCAGGATGATTTGAAAGTTATCTAGGTAAGTTGGTAAGTTGGGGGGGCGGGGTGAGTTGGGGACCCTACTTCTCCACCATCTTGCCCCGACCCCTATCTTTTGTGGTTTTATACAAATTTTAGAATTGTGTGTTCTAGTTCTGTGAAAAATGCCATCAGTATTTGATAGGGATTGCATTAAATCCGTAGACTGATTTGAGTGCTACGGATATTTTAGCAATACGGGTTCTTCCAATCCATGAGCATGGAATATTTTTCTATTTGTCTGTGGTTAGGTTTATTCCCACATATTTTATTATTTTTGGTACAATTGTAAATGGGATTGTTTTCTTAATTTCTCTTTCTGCTGCTTCATTATTGGTATACAGAAATGCAACAGATTTCTGCACATTGATTTTATATCCTCAGGCTGTACTGAATTCATTTATTCTAGCATTTTTCTTTTTGGTGGAGTCTTTCAGGTTTTCTATATGTAATATCATGTAATCTACAAATAGTGAAAGTTTTACTTCTTCCTTACCAATCTAGATGTCTTTTTTTTTTCTTTTTGTTGTCTGACTGCTGTGGCTAAAACTTCCAGTACTATGTTGAATAAAAGTGGTGAGAGTGGATATCTTTGTCTTGTTCCTGATTTTAAAAGAAAAATTCTCAGTTTTTTACCATTGAGTAAGTATGATATTAGCTGTGGGTTTTCATATCTGGCCTTAGGTATGTTGAGGTATGTTCCGTCTAAACCTACTTTGTTGAGGGTTTTTATCATGAATAGATATATGTTATCAAATGCTTTTTCTGCATCTATTGAAATGATGACATAGTTCTTGTCTTTTCCCTTGTTAAGGAGATGTATTACATGGATTGATTTGTGATTAGTGTAGCCCAGAAATAAATCCCACTTGACTGTGGTTAATGATTTGCTTAATGCATTGTTGAATTCTGTTTGCTAATATTTTGTTGAGGATTTTTGCATCTATGTTCATCAGAGATATTAGCCAATAGTCCACTTTTTTGTAGTGTCGTTATCTGGTTTTCAATTCAGGGTAATGCTCACCTCATAGAATGAATTGAAAGCTTTCCTTCCTCTTCTGCTTTTTTTTTTTTTTTTAATAGTTTGAGAAGAATAGGTATTAACTCTTCTTTAAATGTTTGATAAAATTCACCTGTGAAACCATCTGGTCCTGGACTTTATTGGGAGGTTTTTTTTAATGACAGATGGAATTTCATTGCTAGTAATTGACCTGTTCAAATTTTCTATCTCTTCCTGATTTGGTTTTGAGAGATTATAAGTTTCTAGGAATTTATCCATTTCTTCTAGACTGTCCAATTTGTTGGCATATAATTTTTTATAATATTCTCATAATCCTTTGTAATTCTGTGGTGTCATTTCTAATTTTGAGTCCTCTATTTTTTTTCTCCTTCATTCCTGACTTTGAGTCCCTCCTCCTTTTTTTTTTTTTTGATGAGTCTGCCTAATGGTTTTTTAATTATCTTTCCAAAGAACTAGTTCCTGATTTTATTAATCTGTTCAATTGTTTTTTTTTTCCCAGATCTATTTCATATATTTGTGCTCTAGTATTTATTATTTACTTTCTTCTATTTGTTTTTGGTTTTGCTTGTTCTTTTTCCAGCTCCTTTAGGTGTAAGGTTAGGTTGTTTATTTGAGATTTTTCTTGCTTCTTGAGATAGACTTGTGATGTTAAAATCTTCCCTATCAGAATAGCTTTTGCTATTCACACCAAAGATTTTGGACCCTGTATTCTCACTTTTATTTGTCTGAAGAGGGAGAAATCTTGACATAGACTTTAGAGTTTAAATATCTCTTCACTGGTTCAGCGGTTTAGCACCTGCCTTTGGCCCAGGGCGTGATCCTGGAGTTCCAGGATCGAGTCCCACATCGGGCTCCCTCTGCATGGAGCCTGCTTCTCCTTCTGCCTTTGTCTCTGCCTCTCTCTCTCTCTCTCTCTCTCATGAATAAATAAATAAAATCTTTAAAAGAAAATCCCTTCATTTCCTCCCAAGAAAAGAAATACTCAGATTACTTAGAAAAGAATATGACTTACAAAATCAAGGTCATTCCCCTCTCCAAATTTCTACACAGAAAATGGAAACCCTTCCAGGAAGCCCAGATTATTTTGAACTGAGAATAAAAATGTGTAATTTTAACTTTCTAGACACACTAATCAAATTTAAGGTAAAAGATATAAAAATTGAATCCACAATAAATCATCCAAAAGCACTAACACTGGCATATCAACTCATTCAATCCTAACAACTCATGAGATAAGATTACAGCTATTACCCAGTATATATGGAGAACTCAGCATAAAGAGTATAGTAATTTCCTCAAAGTTACACAGTTTGTAAAGTGGCTGAGCTGATGTATGAACACAGGCTCAGTAGGTAAAACACCATGCTATACAGCACAGCCTCTCACTGATCAATTTTGTCTCTTGACAACATTCTCTTTCAAAATTACACTGTTCTATTACATGGAGATACAGTGATGAACAAGGTAATGGGGACACCATAATAGGAAAGATGACCAAAAAAAAGTAACAAGAAGAAAATGTCAAGAATGTTTTGACAAGGAAAGTTCAGGGACCTGGAGGAATAAAGCAGGACTTCTCTGATCCAGTAATAAAGAAAGGCTTCTTATAGAAATGAAGATGAACCCAGAAAGATGAGTAGGAATCTGCCTGGTAAAGAAGGAGAAGATGGATTCACGCATGTGCAAGAAACTAGTAGAAATTTTATAAAACTAGAGCAGAGAGAGCAAGGTAAAATAATAGATGAGGCTGGAGACAAAGTCAGCCAAATTACAGTTTGGGCATTATGGAAAAGGCAATGAAAAGCCATTGGAAGGTTTTCTGCAAAAAAGCTATGGTATAGAGCCTAGACAGGCGAGAAACAATACTTGAAGCACAAGCTGCAAAGGGGAGGAAACTATTTCAGCACTCCAAATACAAGATGCTAGTGTGGAGATGGTGGGGATGGAGAAAAGTGGATATATCTGAGAGACATTTATGAGACAGGATCGACAGGACTTAGTGATATACCGGATAGGGTAGGTGAGAGAAAAAGAGAAGTCAAGGGTGACACTCAGGAAGAAAGCATGAAGAGAGCAAGGAACAAGACACCAAACCTTTGCCATAAGCATCTGATAAAAATAAAAATATAAAATGTGTTAATGTTTACCAACCAACACCACGGATCAGTTGAGTGTCAAAGAGAACAGGTCAATACATCTATCAGGAAAATATTTACTTTTGAGATGCAGAATATTAAAAGGTGGGACAAGAGGAACAACTACCTGAATTATAAGTATATGCATACTGAAGTATCTCAATATGCAGAAAAAAATAGCACAGAAAACCAAAGCAGAGATCCAGAAAAGTAAATGTAGAATGGGAATAAGAGCTAATACTAGTGAGTCTTACAAAAGCATCTCTCTTAGCTTATTGTTTTTAAACTCTGAAAGGTATCAGTGTTAGAATATATGGACAAGAATCAGCACCTAACCAGACCCGTAATCAAGGGTCCAATACTTAAAATTCTATAAACAACAAATCAGGATCTACTTGTAGCAGCAGCATCAAAAGGAGTATGCTAAAAGAAAATAAATCCAAGGCGGAAGGGATTTTTGTTCCTGTGATCAGCTGGTACCCTTAAGAATATGACTTTCTAGGATTTGAAACAGAGGTTATAAATGCCTTCCTATAAAGTTTACTTAATACAGCATCAATTACTTGGAAACAGTAAGACATTAACAACAATAACCAAAAATAGAACAATTATATTGTAATGAAGTTATGTGAATGTAGTGTCTCTCACTCTCTGACTCTCTCACAAAATATCTACTATACTGTACTCCCTTTCTTCTTGTAACAAGAGATGATAAATGCCTACACGATGAGATGAAGTGAAGCGAATGACATAGGCACTGTGACGTAGCATTACATTACTACTGATACTTTGATAATATATCAGAAGGAGGATCATCAGTTTCTGCACCACGGTTGACCAAGGGTAACTGAAACTGTGCAAAGTGAACCCATGAGTAAGAGGGGATCACTCTACTGTCTTTAGGGATTCCAATTGGAACATGCTGCCATAAGGTTGGTAGACATTATCCCAGTGTGTTATTGTTTAGTGGCTGTAAGTGGTGATGAACTTCCCTAGGGACAATGGAGAAGAGTTTCACTGCAGCTTCCCAAAATGGTAATGACATTCTGCAAGGACTAGAGAGAAAATCTGCATTATAATGCACTGGGGTGTCACTAAGTAACACGTGAGTTAATATTTTTTAATCAGTAATATCTGAATAGTCACCAGGCAGGAGAAAGTAGCATTTTCATAAGGAACTAATGCCCTTGTTCATTATTCCAACATTTTAAAAGAACAAAGACTGGCATTTAAAAAGACTACTACAGTCATTTGTAAATTATTATTTCCTTCAATGACTGTCATTACAGAGGTGGCAGACTGGTAAAGTTGAAAATCTTGTTTGAAGTTTGTCCAACAAATAATAATCCTGATAATTTACTGCAAATAGAAATAAACTTACCTGAAATATTCAAAAGACTGAAAGGATTTGCCATTACAATGGCCTCATTTTTCTCCTTCACTCGGTAAGTTAAGTGGTTCCTCACCCAGAATGACTATATGCTACCATGATATGGAATGAGGACTCCATTTGTTTCAAGTCCAGGTTCTACTGTCAAACAGTTATGTCACCTTAAGCAGGCACTTAAAATTCTGTAGGCTTCAGTTTCCTCATCCATTAAATGTAAGATTAACTGATCTCTAAATTCCTTTTAATTCTGAAGTACTAGCTATGCTTATTCCAATAGAGAAAAAAAAGTATTCAAAGTTTAGCAATCAAGCATATTTAAAAGTATATGGCACCCTGAATGTCAACTGAGGAATTAAGGAATTATGTTTTCCTGTTACTCACTACTTTCTGACCAAGCCCATATTTCTAACACAAGAACTACTTTCCATGAAGACAGCTCACAAGGTGTTTTGTGATAACAATACTAATAACAAGAATTTCAGGTGTGAAATTCAGTTAAATAATCGCATTTCCTCTTGGAATACACTTACTTCACAACATCAGAACTTGATACATCTTTATGTTGTCAATTACAACCTTTTGGAAATTTAATTTAAAATTTAACTGTTGATAAAACTATAATTGAACTTAGATAATAAAGCATTAAAAAATTACTCCTGAAGAAAGGTCTTAATAACCTGAGAGAAAGGTGACAGTAGTTGTAAAATCAGTGCCCTCTCCAAGTCTGCTCATATTATAATCATTGTCTCTCTCATGCTCTCTGAATCGGTCTCTGTCTCTCTCTTTTTCTCTCTCTCTAAACTGACTCAGAACAATTACCTCAGGTGACCAAAGGAAACTAATAGGTATTGCCTTACTCTGATGTAGTAAGGTTAACTCTATTCTAATCTTCTCCAGCACACTCAAATGTCATTAGTGACCAGCCAAACTTGGAGATAAGCAACTGCTTTCACAGGAATCAGCTCTTGAAATGAGAAAAAGTTTGGATCCTACTTCTGCATGCTACTTCTTGTGAAAGTCTGTATCTTTTATTTAGGATTTTCCTTCATTCTGACCTTTGATACTCAGACTTTACCTGGGCTGTAACTGCCTGGATCCAAGACCTATTTTTACACCCCTACTTTTTAAATAAGTATACTAACCACAACTAGGGTACAAGGGCTAAAACAAACAAACAAACAAAAAAAAACTATGTATAACTATTGGACAAATATGATACAAGTTCCTAGAGAATGAATCTTTGTCTTGATAGTTATATAAAAATATTTTATTAAAAAATATTTTATTTAAACAAATGTGGACATATGAAGTATAGTATACTACATAATATAAGTGAATTTTAAAAATTAAATTAGAGATCTCATAGTATTTCATTTTTGTATCAGGCAAATTTCTCTGGTTGCGTTTATTGATTTGCCTCTCCTATTAGAGATACTTCAGTAGAAATTTCTTGGGGGAAAGATGACTGACTGTATCAGCAACAATCCTTTGGGGACATTACTTATGTTTCATGGTAATTATCTAATTGCATGCAAGTCCCCTTCACTTCACTGGCTGAACAAAGATAAAGTCAAAGTCCTTGACAGCAAATTCCCCTAGTGACAAAATGAATTGCTGAGATTTACAAAATGAGATTCAATCTAAGCTAATGTAAGTGCCACTTTGACTAAATCAGCTCACTTTGACATGATGTAGGATTATGAAATATAATTTACACATATTTCAAAAGACTGTAGTTTCATCTTTTTAATGATCTGGTCCTATCAAAAATATATTAAAATTTCTCTAAATACTGTAATCTTAATGTTGACATTATGAAATTTAAAGATATTTTTAAAGTAGAAAATTATTTCAGAAAAGCAAACATAAATGTAAAAGCAAAAGTTTTTAGCCAAGTACAATTAACAATGATCAAGGTCACAAAAATCTTTGACATGTTTTCTAGTTCAACTGATCACTGTGGGAAGAAATATCAAAATTCCTTAGAGTCAACAAAACAAAAACTATTGGTTTGCATTTTACCACTAGAAGGATAATGAAATTTTCATTTTCAAAGTGAGACTTTTTTTAAAAAAGTGAAACTTCTTAAAGAGTGTGAATCACAGCATATAAATCAGAGCTGAATAACTCTACAGAGCTCTTCTCTTGATAGTAGAAAAGGAATAGAGAGCAGATATTTCACTTTTCCACTCACTCATTCCTTGGGGATAGACTTACTCAGTCCCTCAATTAAAGGAAGGTTTCTTTCATTAGAGATTCTGACCTGCTGCTACTCTTTCTACTTAGTGCAATTCTGGGAAATAGGACATAGATATCAGAAAAAAACCATTCTGAGAATGACCACTGTTGAGGAAGAAAACATATGATTAAGTGGCCTCTCCAAGCCATAGGGTTTCAAGTATGATCTGGATACAGAGGGCTGGGCTGGGTGATGTGGTTGGTGTCTCACATCCAACCAAGAGCTATGATTTAGTCATGTTTTCCTTTTACTTACTATAATTTTCTTAAACTTACAATATTCTTAGCCCACAAGACTGAGTAGGTGGTAGTTACTTCCATAATATCTCCCTTAGAACAATGACACTTTGGCAATAGGGACAAATGAGTGTTTATTGTCCAAATATTATGGGTCATACTCCTAATTACTATTGAACTTTTTACTTTCTTATGTTCTGAATTCTTCAAGGCCCAAAGTATATTTAGTTCACGGGGAAAGAATTAATACATGTTTATTTTCATGGCTACTTTTGGGGATTCCAGGAACCTCATCTGATATTTGTTATTTCAAAAGTGACCTTTAATGATGCTGAATTTGTTCCATGCATGGGTCAAGGTAAAAGCTAACAATTAAACAACTCAGTTCATTCTTACTTGCTTGGAAAGTTGCAACAGGTACAATACCCACTCTAAATGTCACATTTAACAGAAATGAATTCAGGTTATTCTTTTTATTTTTAAAATTTTTATTTATTTATTCATGAGAGACAGAGAGGCAGAGACATAGGTAGAGGAGAAGCAGGCTCTCTGCGGAGAGCCTAATGCCGGACTCCATCCCAGGATCCCAGGATCAGGACCTGAGCCAAAGGCAAATGCTCAACCATTGAACCACCCTGGTGCCCTGAATTCAGGTTATTCAAACTCAGGATTCCCTAAAGGTGAAACTTTTCATCAAAGGAAATTCTTTCTACATCTACATTGAAAAGGTACAACTGGTATATCAAATTCATCAGTTTGTTGTTATCCTTTGAAAACATTCTAGAAAAAACACAGTGACAACCTTATTCATTTGTTCAACAGCCTAACTGGGACACAGGGAGGTGAAACTGAAGTAAGAAGGACAAAGCAATAACGTTCTTATGGAAGAAAACTGCTAGACAGAAAGCATGCGATTCTTTTCACATGGAGGTCCCCAACTGCTAAAATTCCAGTTCCTTCTTTCTTGTTAGACTTATTTAAAACAAAAACCCAGTGTTATTGAGAAATGGAAGTCATATTGGTACCTGGTAGAAAGTTTTGAAAGTAAAATGCCAGGAACCAGTTTTTTTTAAATGGAAGCATAAAATGCCAACAGCACTTGGCATAAGTTATATCATGATGAGAATGCCTCTGTATGAAGTTTAAACTAAAAATGTACTCTTTACAAGTACACACACACACACACATACATACACTGAGTCACTCAATTAGTAGTTTAACAGTCTACAGGGATTATTCCATAAATGCAAAAGAGAATGGATCTATCTTTTTTACAAGTGCATTCAGTATTGGAAGTAAATTTATAATGCTATAGGTATCCCATCATATCTCTTCAGAACACAGTGATGCTGGAAACATTTCACATCACTATGCTATAAAATAGAGAAGGAAGTGCTTTAAACTCACAATGTATGATGTGAATAAAGATACTAATTCAGTTTTTTAATTTTTTTTTATTTATGATAGTCACACACACAAAGAGAGAGAGGCAGAGACACAGGCAGAGGGAAAAGCAGGCTCCATGCACCGGGAGCCCGACGTGGGATTCGATCCCGGGTCTCCAGGATCGCGCCCTGGGCCAAAGGCCGGCGCCAAACCGCTGCACCACCCAGGGATCCCCAGTTAGTTTATTTCTTAATGCATTTTTCCCTTTAGATCTTTCATATTTTGGCAAGTGTCAGGTTTTTTTCCACTCATTATATAGGTGGTAGTAAAAGTCTTAGAAGCAGTACATAGCTGTCCCATTCTTCTGCTCACTAATACAGGAAAGATCTGTTGACCAGATATCTCTGCCTGGGTGCCAAAGGTGTATGCTAGCTTAAGAGAGTCTAATAAAATTAAGTTTAAGCAACCAAGTCATTCAACAAGACACTCCCCAGGTTATGGGGGGCAGATCCCAGTGTAATATATATTAAATGTTTCCACTGCATTTATAGCAGGGTGAACAAAGGGTGGTAGATTAGAGTAGGAAAGTAAAACAATAGCTGTAAGTAAAAAAGGTAAATATATATGTGTGTGTGTATATATATATATATATCAAAATGATAAGTTATAGAAATGTGTGCAGATGTAGAAAATGCATCACATTGTCTTTGTTCTAAACACAGTTTCTGCCAGTGGATAAAGCGATACATTGATCCATTCATTATGTTCAGCCTCTGCGCCTTAGCAAGACTCCTGCTTGAGCATGTGTTCAGATGTTGAGATGTGCCTGAGCTCACAATGATGATCTCTTAAAATGGAAG
Organism: Vulpes lagopus; assembly: GCF_018345385.1. NCBI lineage: Eukaryota > Metazoa > Chordata > Mammalia > Carnivora > Canidae > Vulpes > Vulpes lagopus. The sequence continues at coordinate 100,727,913 of NC_054828.1, read as the reverse complement.
TCAAAATAGACATGTGCCTCATAAGCAAGTGGACGTTATTACCTTTGGATGTTTGCCAACTGAGGCCTTTAGAATCAAAAGGATTATGACTTCCATATTACAGCTGCAACTCTTATCAACCAGAGTAGGAGCAAGAAATGGGGGTAGTGAAAAGAGAAGGAAATCAAGTATTATTTCTAAGCTTTGAAAAACCATAATGTGACAAAAGAGAAGGCAGGATCACCTACTACATAATTTGTGGAACCCAGTACAAAATAAAAATGCAGAACTCCTTATTCAAAAATTAAGAACTCAGAACAGAAAGAATGAAGAGCTAAAGCAAGTGTGGGGCCCTTCTAAGTGCAAGACCCAATGCAACCACACATGCATGAAGCCCAAGGAAAAGGCATGCTAGGTGGAGAATGGTATTTGTAGAGGCTCAGAACCCAAAGAGAATAAATTGCAAAAAAGAAAGAAGAAAAAAAAAAAAACCCTAGTATAGGGGAAATCTCAACCTCACAGATGATGGCAAAGAATAACAAGATTCCAAAAGAGATGATTAAGCACACAAGTAGATTGGCCTGCTATAACTCTGTAGTTGCCAAATTACAAAATGAGACAGTGGATCAGAGCAAGATAGTTTATAACTCACAGCACAGCAGATAAGCAGGAGCATCATCAGTCTATTAACACTATCCCCTTGTCTCCATGTCTCACCAAGTGATGAGAAGTCTTAGATTGCAGCTATTCTTGCCAAGGGTAACACCACAGTTGAGGAACTCGGGGCTTAGCAACTTTTAGAGCAAGTAGTAAACAAACCATCCCCCTCCCCCAGCAAGACAGTTGTCATATTATAGCCATGGCATTCAGAATGCGTTAAATGTCTACCCAACTAGCTACAGAAATGGCTCAAGACTAGAGCATATTAGGCCTTGTATTTTGGCATATTTAGAAAAGTATGCAGCAAGGCCCTTGGCAGACTGCCTCTCCCAGCACACAGCAAAGAGCTGCATATGCCCTTCAAATAGGGTCTCTGTTATGGGTTCGGTTGTGGCTCAGAAAAGGATATGTCCAAGTCCTGACCTTTGGTATCTGTGAATTTGATTTCATTTGAAAATATGGTCTTTGCACATGCAACTAAGTTAAGATGAAGTAGGGGCACCTGGATGGCTGAGTGATTGAGCATCTGCCTTCAGCTCAGGTTGTGATCCCCACGTCCTGGGATAGAGTCCTGCATCATGCTCCCTGCAGGGAGCCTGCTTCTCCCTCTGCTTATGTCTCTGCCCCTCTCACTCTCTGTCTCTCATGAATAAATAAATAAAATCTTTAAAAAAAAAGTTAAGATGAGGTCATACTGAATCAGGATAACCAATGACTGGTGTCTGTCTCAAGATGGAAATCTGGACACAGATATAGGTACACACTCTGATAATAAAGTCAGAGATTAGAGTGATGCATCTAGAAACCAACAAATACCAAGGACTGTCAGAAAATGGAAAAGCTAGGAGATGAGCAAGGAACAGATCTTCCTTGCTTGGGGTACCACAACAAAATACTATAGACTGGATGGCTTAAAAGACAGAAATTTATTTCTCACAGTTCTAGAGAGTAGGAAATCCAAAATCTCTCTTGCTTTCTCTTCTTATAAGGCCACCAATCCTACAGGATTCGGGGCCTACTCTGATGACCTCATTTAACTTTAATTACCTTCAAAAAACACTAGCTCCAAATATAAATATCGTTGACTACACTGGGTATTAGGGCTTCAGCATGTGAATGGGGGCACAATTCAGTCCATAGTATTCTCTCAGTGCTTCCAAAGAACCAACCGTGCTAACACCTTGATTTTGAACTTCCAGCATTCAAACTATTAGACAAAAATTTTTGATGTTTTGAGCAACCTAGTTTGTGGTACTTTCTTGCAGCAGTCCTTGGAGACTAATACAGATTTTGGTCCTGGCAATGGGATGTTGCTATATAACAAATACTACAAATGTAAAAGTGGCATTGGAAGTAGGTAAGAGGTAGAGGCTGGAAGAATTTTGAGTTACATAATAGAAAAAAGCCTAGACTGACTTGAACAAAATGCCTAATTCAGAAACATGAATATTAAGGGGTGCTTCTGGAGAAGTCACAGATGGAAATGAAGGACATGTCATTGAACACTGGAGGATAGGCAGTACTTGTTACCAAGTGGCAGAGAGTTCAAGTAAATTTTGTTCCATTGTTGGGTAAGAGGTAGAACTTAAAAATGGTGATTTAAAAGACAAGATTTGGGACTTTTTGAGTTGATTATGTTTGGATGAGATTTTGGACTTACAGTTAATAATGGAATGAGTTAAAACTTTGGGGACGTAGGAATAGGATGAGTATATTTTACATGTTCGAAAAAGATAAATTTTGAAGGAGGGAAAGAAGGTGGACTGTTATGCATTGAATGTGTTTCCCAAAAACATATGTTCAATATGAATGTGACCTTATTTGGAAATAAGGTCTTTGCAGATGTAATCAAGATGAAGTCATACTGATTAGGGTGAATTCTTATCCAATAACCAGTATCCCTCAAGAGGGAAATTTGAACACAGACACAGAAGGAATGCTATGGTGGCAGTCGATGACAATGGAGTGGTGCATCTATAAGCCAAGGAACATCAACAATTACTGACAACTGCCAGAGCTAAGGAAAAGGCATGGGACAAGTTCTCCCTCAGTGTCTCCTGGGGAAACCAATCCTACTGACATTTATTTCAGACCTCTAACCTCAAGAGCAGAAATAATAATTTTGTGTTGTATTAAGCCACCCAATTTGTGGCATTTTGTTACTGCAGTCATAGGAAATACCATTTCCTTTGGTATAATGAGAAGACAGTGACTATACCTCTAGTATATTGAGATAGAAAATCTAAAGTCAAGCCTTCTAGTTGTGAAATTCTTACAGACTTAACCTGAGTGTTTACTAGAATTTAGTTTGCATGTTTACTCTGGGACACCGTGGCCTTAATTGGAAGTATCCATGTACCCTGTGAATTGAACATCTGAAGAGAAATCTGGAGCTATTACCAACATCTTCACAGCAAAATGACAGAAGGGGGAAAACAACTTAGAATCCTTGACTTACGAGGCATACTCTCTAAAGCAAAGGAAACTCATCATATTATTGTCCTTCTTTGAAATAAATGAGTTAAAGTACAACAAGGAAAAAAAAATAAAGTACAACAAGGATCAGAACACTAAATTGTATTTAGAATACACACTTCAAGCAGCAAGCCTATCTATCCTACATTTTCTTTTTGGTAAGCCACCACTGACAGCCTCAAATAAAAGGGTTAGACCCTGATGCCATGTTTCCATTCTTTACCAACCCTAACCACATTGGATGAAGCTAAGGTTCAGACCTCTGGCCTCTGTGCTGAGACAAATTCTCTCCTTCTTAGAATTTTAAACTAAGGCATAGCTGGAAAGCAGTTAGAAATAGCTTCTAGGGCAGCCCGAGCACCCCAGCGGTTTAGCGCCGCCTTCAGCCCAGGGGGTGATCTTGGAGACCCGAGATCGAGTCCCACGTCGGGCTCCCTGCATGGAGTCTGCTTCTCCCTCTACCTGTGTCTCTGCCTCTGTCTTTCTGTGTATCTCATGAATAAATAAATAAAATCTTAAAAAAAAATAAATGGCCTCTAGATCTAGATATTCTCATAAATTTCGAAGCTGGGGCAACCATTCTCAAACAATGTATACTGATGACCAATAAGACTGCATCGGTAGCAATGGGCAGACAAGAGATCTGTGAAAGTAGAGGGATAATGGAAGGGAAGTTTCTTGGGTTTTGCTGGAATTTCTACTCTCAGGTCTGATTTTTCTCGATAATCAGTTGTACATCCCTTGTTTCTGTGAAATATTCCTGCTTTTTCATAATAAAACACCTTTACACCATTTAAAATGGAATTTTTATTTCTTCTAATCAGGTATCTAATCTCCTTGACATGCATCTTCAATACAACTCAAAAGTTTGTAATGATATTGTTTAAGGAATGATTCCTCAAAAGGAGCACCATACAAATAACTTTCTAGTGGATAGAGAAAACCCCTTAGAGCTGGCCAAGAGTTGAGAGACGACAATGCCAGTTAGGAGGCTACCGGGAGAGCCATTGCCAAAGGAAACAGGCTCTAGGCTAAGAATTAGCTGCTAAGACCTATGAATGATGCCATGAGCAACACTGATCCATTACAGCCTACAGCTTATCATTAGGTGCACCCTACTATTTGCAACTTTTCCACCTCAGGGTGAGGAACTTTTGGAGGAGAGTGGGGGCATCACCCTTATCAATTTCTCCAAATTGATAAGTCATCACCCAAATAACCATTCAAATAATGGGCTAAACAGTCCATTTTTAAAAAAACAAGCTTTAGGAGTAATTTGTAAGCTTCATGTTAAGTATTCAATTTATAAAATTAAATATAAAAATTAAATTTCCAAAAAAATACTTTGATTCTTTGGGATAAAAAGGATGAATTGCAGGTAGTAAAGACAGAATATCTGGCCTTTTACATTTTTCCTAATGCATCAAATTTATGCATTTTTCAAATTAAGTCTGTGAGTTCCATTTTTTAATTCTTGTTCTGAAAACATAAATCCTGATGAAATGGATGCAGAGTAGGTTGGAAAATCATTGAGCAAAATGATGAAAAAATAGCAAGAGAATACAAATGAAACTCAACAATCCATAATTCTTAATGCAGTATAATATTTAAAGTTTAATCCCCAAATAGCTCTTAGAGTCACCAGACCTAAATATATTAGAATGGTAGCACCTGATCTTAGTTAAAATACATTACTAAAATCCCGATATTTCAAGAAAAAAAAAAAAGAATTGATGTTTACCCCTTAGAGTGCAGACAAAACTCATAAGAATCATGTAGGTATGTGAACATCCTTGAAGAACTGTCTTTTGAAGTTTAGCTTGGATTTCAGTGATCTTGATATGCATATATATCAGTCACAAGCAAATGTTAGGCTCCATCAAATGTTCATTCCAGATTCTTAATCTATTTTAAGAAGCCAATTTTTAAAAATGCAGTCTCATTTTTGTTAAATTAAACCTTCTAAAAGGGAATGGCAAGTCTCTATACATATGCCATCTTCTTTATTCTCTGTGAAATCTATGAAGTTAATTCCATTTCACAGTGGGCAAACATCAAACAAGACTTTGTGTTGTTCTCTTCTAATAGAGAATTTTAATCTTTCCTGTAGGCCTTTATCATGAAAGAATATAAGTGCCTCTGTTAGGTCATTTCTGCAGACAGAAGTAAAGAGATAGGCTAAGACTGAAAACTCAGGAAGTCTATTGCAATGGTATTTCCATTAGGGATACAGAGCCATCTGCCTACTTTTTTCATTGCTACCCCTCAAGGCTTAGTGACAGCAATTTTGGGAACAAGTTCTTTATTTCTTCCACCCATTTGCAGAATAAATCATCATGCCAGCAACTTACGCCCAGGATAGTTACTTTGACTGAAGAAGTCTATACTTACCAAGGGCATGCTTAACGTTTAAATTTAGGCAACTCTAATTCATACAAAAGGAATTCACCTTCAAAAGAGTTCTTGGTAACAAAACTTAAAGATTTAGAAAATTGTTAGCATAATCATGTCCCAATTATCTTAAGAAAAAACTGTGAGTCTTAACAGTAATAAGATCTTTATTTGGAGTCTCTAATTCAACTACTTTGCCTGGGATTTTCTGAGTGCCAGTCTAGACCAGCATAATATGGATATCAAAAGTAGGATCTCTGGGACACCTGGGTGGCTCAGTGGTTGAGCATCTGCTTCAGTTTAGGTCATAATCCTGGAGTCCAGGATTGAATCCCACATTGGGCTCCCTACATGGATCCTGCTTCTCCCTCTGCCTATGTCTCTGCCTCTCTCTGTGTGTGTCTCATGAATAAATAAATAAAATTTCAAAAAAAATGTAGGATCTAAACTACTTAGAAATTGGGTATACACATACACAATCTTATCTTGCAACATTGGCCAATGTTCCTATTCAGGAAAGGGAAAAATTTTTTGATATCTTCTTTTTACATAATTTATGAATTGTTCTCATTCATAAATCATTAATAACTAAGGAAAGAATAAGAATTGCATATCTATGAATATAATGGTAATCAGTTTAAACCAAATTTCTGACTGTTTTTCATTTCTATGTTATTTCTACAACTTATGTATTTAAGTATGTACTGAGCACCTAACTATGGGCCAACTATATGCTGTGAAATAAATAAAACATAGGGATATGCAAGAGAGTTTAGGGGTAACAGTAGACTAGCCTGGGTGTCAGAAATAGCTCTCAAAGGAAATGACATTGAACTAAGACTGACTAACAGAAAGTAGATGCTCATGGATTCACTGTTCTCAGCAGAGAAAACAGCAAGTGCCATACTAAGTTAGAATGAATTTGATATATTCAAGGAACAAAAAGAAGCTCTGAGTGACTAGATTTAGTGAGAGAGGATGAGAATGGTTAGGGATGACAGTAGAAAAATAAGCAGGAACAGACTAGATAGGATCTTGTAAGCCATTGTAAGGAGTTGGGATTTTATTCTCAGTACAATGAAAAGCCATTGAAAGAATTTAATCAAGGGGATTATATGACCTGATTTACATTTTTAAATGTCCTTCTAGCTTCTGGGACCAGATCAGTGGTTCACACCAGGCTTTCTGTTCCTATGGACTGAGAGCTCAGAGGAACTGGAATTTTCTAGACTGCAGTGACCAAGACTACCTGACGCTGAGAGGACCATATGAGAATACTGTATTCAATACCTATACATGAGTGAAGCTAGCTATAGCTTGCTCTCCAGGCATGAGGAAAGGCCTCAGGTCACTTTTCCTGCCACTTTAAGTCATGTTATTTCATGAAATAAAGTACCAACAATGCAAGAAAATCCACCAATTGAACAGGCTGTAGCTGGACTACAATTGAAGTTAGACTGTAATAGTCATCTATAAAATGCTAAAGAAACCCAGAGTACAGAGCAGAAAGATAATAAATCCTGGTTTGTAGAATTCAGTGATTGTACTAAGAAGTAGCAAGTCTATTTGTACTGAATGTAAATGTGAAACATAATGGATTGTTGCCTAGCGAAGGGGAAAAATGCTTTGTCACATACAATATTTCTGATGGTTGTTTGGTTAGAACATGAAGTGATTGATATTTCCTAATGCATATTGTTTAAAAGGCACATTTTATCGGCTGTAGTCTTATAAATGATCTTTTTTTAATGGTCATGAATTCTCAACAAGCTGAAGCAGGAAAGGAAAAACAAATCTCCAAGGTGAAATAAACCTACAGAGGCCAACCTGAGAAGAAAAACAGTAATCATTATGCAACCAGGCACTTCTTATAGCTATATCATGTCATTCATATAAAACTCTACCAGTGAAGGGTACTACCCTTTTATTACAGACAGAAAAACAGGCTCAGCGATGTTATAGAACTTGCCCATTATCATAAAATGAGAAAGCATCAGAGCTGTCTCTGTAATCATTGCTATTCCTGGTTATAGAGCCTAAGTTCCTTCATTGCACCAAGCAAGGTTAAAGCCAACAATAAAAATTTAAAAATACAATAAAATAAAATCAGATAGTACATTCCAAAGGAGTAAAGCAGATGAATCTCTGGAGAACCTATGTACAAAATGAGCCCATGTCTCCTCCCAATCAATCTTCCATTTTCATCACTGTTAATCTTTCTCAGAATACTACAATGAAAGGGGCAATTCATACATAGTCCCTTGCTCTCTTTTTGGATCCTTTTCCTCCCCAGCATTGCTTTCATGTTTTCTTTGTTTTCATATTTCCTTGGCCCATATAATTACCAATCTCTCCTCTCATATTCTTTATTCATGTTAGAACTGAAACAACTCACACCAAGAAGACAAATGTAAAAGAGATTCATTTTATGATGATGAGAGACTTAAGTTATTAAAATTAATCTCTATATTTTTCAGAGAGGAGTCCATAGACACAGGAAACTTATGGAGAACCAGGACCTACTTCAGTTATGAAATCAATCTGGATAGATAGGACTTGTAACTAACTAAAGTAGACTCTGGTCCAGTAATTGCCCTATCAAAGCTTACCTGCCTTATCTCCTACTTTTCTCCCCTCCAGCCATTCCATCCAAAATACATCACCTTTTTCCACTTCTGTAATCTGGATACTACCATGCATCCCACCTAAAATTCTCTGCTTCCTCCTCTTTATGCAAGTCCTACTCATCCTCATAACTCTTGTTCAGGACAAGTTATTTTCTTTTTACGATTTTATTTATTTATTTATTTACTTACTTACTTACTTACTTACTTATTTGAGAGAGAGCATGAGAAGGGAGAAGGGGCAGAGGGAGAGGAAGCAGCAGACTCCCCGCTGAACAGGGAGCCCGATGTGGGACTTGATCCCAGGACCCTGGAATCATGACCTGAGCTAAAGGCAGATGCTCAACTGACTGAGGCACTCAGGCACCACCAGGACAACTATTTTTTAAATAATACATTTTATTAGCCTTGAATACATGTTAAGTATTAAAACTTTTAAAATACAAGCATATAAAGAATAAAATGTTTAAATCAATGTGATTCTATCACCAAAGTAACCATTTTTAGTAAGCTTTACCTGTCCTTAAGTCTTTTCTGATCATTTCAGCTCTCTCAGTCCTCAATCTCTCTCTTTCCCTCTCTGTCCCTCTCTTTCTTTTGAACTCCTTCAGTTTACTGACTACAATATTCAGATGCTTATGTATTTATTCAATTATTGCTTTAAAAAGTGTTTATAAAGTCCACCTCTTTTGTACCAGACATCATTCTAGATTTAGGGTGGTAAATAAGACAGATTTGGTTTCTGCCTGCATGAAACTTACAATCTAGTGCCTATAATTATGACTTACTACTCAACATATCTAACTTACTAATTTAACAACCTACTTTTTATAAGTGAGTATTATCTCCCAAATGAATGGAATTCCTCGGGGTCAGAAAGTACATAATGTCATTATGAGCAAATATACAGCCAGTACTATTTATTGCAATGCCCACAGGATAAAAAAGGAAGAAAGCTGACCTTTCTTCACATCAAAATCAGCTTCAATTACATGTAACAAAAGCCCTACCAATGAACACATTGTTGATTTATAAATATTGTTATGTTCTATTCCATGCTAGATCATATCAATTAAAAATATTTAACATAGTAAAATCTTAATTGAGGATTACAGTTTATAGTCTGCCCAAGCAGAAATGGAGTCTACTCTATAGTAACACGGTTTCTGAGCAGGATAAATGAAACAACTATTTAATCAGGCACAATAAAAAGATAGGAAATTACAGGAAATAGATGACATGTGTTTATTGTATGTAACATAATAACTGTGACTTAGATAGATCTAAGCACAGAATGGATGTTCCAAAATATTTGCTAGATGAATGAATGGTGTTGAAAGTTCTTGCGTAAGAACAGCAGGTGCATGAGTGAGCACTAGATTCTTGAGGTGACCTGGGTTCTAATCCTGATCTTGCCTCTTCAGTTAAATTCCTTTACTTTCATGGGCCTTAATTTCACATACAAAGAAGGGCCTGGATTATCCACGTTCAATTATTTTTTTTTCTGCATATTCTTTATTTTCTATTCATTATGTTACTGCCTAAAACATAAAGAGCAGTAGAAAAAGATAAACTATGCAGTAGATGCTAATTTTTTGCAGTCAATAGCATGTGTTTATTTATTTACATATTTATTTTAGTTGGAGTATAGCTGACACACAATGTTACATTAGTTTTAGGTGTACACTAGCAATTTGACAACTCTATATATTATGCGGCACTCACCACAAGTGTAGTAACCATCTGTCACAACACAAAGCTAGTACGATACTACTGACTATATTCCCTATTCTGTCCCTCTTATCCCCATGATTTATTCATCCTATAACTGGAAGACTGTATCTCCTAATCCTCTTCACCCATTTTGCCCATGTCCCCTGCTCCTCCCCTCTGGCAAGCATCAGTTTGTTGTCTGTATGTATGGGGTTACTCCTGCTTTTTTTGTTTGTCATTTCTTTTGATTGTTAGATTCCACATATGAGTGAATCTACACTCAATTCTTGAATAGTAAATGCAATGCATGTACAAGTAATATATTTGTTGTGACATATTTTGCTAACTTCTAACAACTGAACAAAGATGAATAATACATTCTTTATGTGACTTTCAATAAAACTTTTAATTGCAATAGTATATACAAATAAATTCATGTTGTATAGAATGCACCACAATCAATTCATGCTGTATAGAATGGACCACATTCTATAACATTATGATATACAAAGTAGAGCATCTTCTAGGAAACATTTGATTACATTACAATCTTCTTTGTTAATCTAAGTTTATCAATTTATTTCATAAGCTAAAAAATAAATTCTATGCTTCTAACAAAGAGAATATTCCTTCCTTTTCAGCAATGACCTTCTTTTTCCTAGTTTTTATATTCTCTGTATTTCATCTCCCCCATGATCATCCACTTTCAACCTCCTATAATTCTTTTTTATAGAGTATCAGGGAAATAACAAAACCAGGCATATCTTTGCCATTTGTTTTTTCTAATGTATTAGTGAACAAATATTAATGAAAATAAGGAGACTTGCCTTCAAAAAAGCAGGTATCAGGTCACAGAAGAAATCATACACCTTTTATTCTTTACTTTTTTAAAGAATCAATTCATCTTAGTAAGGGTATCAGGTATGGTATCAGGCTTACTCGCATTCCAGAGTACTCCCCATCTCATGTACAGTAAGCTCAAGCCAAACTGAACTCAATATTCTGAACTAACCATTCACACTCTTATTTCAGGACCTAAGCCCATAGCAGCCCCTCTATAAAAATTCTCTCCTAGCCTGGCCCCTCATGTTTAAATCGCTCCTGCTCATTCTTCAAACTCAACTTAAGCATCCTGAACTCTGAGGAGTGGTTCTTGATACCATTTGTCCTCCCCCTCCACTTGTCTAAGATCTCCTCCTCCTCCCACAGTCTTGATACAAACTTCTGTGACTGCCTATTTTCCTTTATACTTCTCACATTAAACTATCAGCTCTTGAGAGATAGGAATCATCTCTTATTCATCTTCCTTGCTCCAACAACAACAAAAAAAGCACAAAATAGGCACACAAGAAATTCTCATTGCTGAGTGAATTACTTAGCTAATAATGAATAAAAAAAACTTCCTGTGTCAGATATATTTGAAAAAATAATTTAAATGAATAAACCAAACATGGGGCTTTAGGACTTTCCTTCCCTCACAGCATGTTCTCCAAATGTTAGTGGATTTCCTTCAGCATGGCCATTATACCACAGGCTTCAGGAGATCAGAAACCAAGTCTTTTCCTTCATAATTTCTTCTGATGGCCCATACAGAAGAAAGAGTTTTTTAAAAAATGGTTTTTGATGAAAATTATATATCCCTTTCTATCCATGGACATTTAAAATTTCTCACAGTTTGAGCCAAGTGCATAGGACTACCTAAAAGTTAACTTAGCATAGGATCCAAGATGATAATTTACCTACATAGATACTTCCTGAAAATTTGTTCCAAGTGGTCCTAGACCACACTTGTAAAAACACAAGTATAGATCTTTAAAATAGATGGACCCTCACAGAACTTTGAGCTCAACCTCTTCATTTCACTAACAAGGTCAGTAAGACATAGAGTTCAGATGAATTGTTTGGATCTATGTAGCTAATTGGTTGAGGGCCCAAGTGATAGTAGCCCTACAGGATTAGAAGCTTTCTCCAATTTACTTATGAACAGGCCCCTTAAGATATCTCAAGCCAAGAATTCTGATTACCTTTAATTCCCCTATTTGATATTTATTCATTGATTTCATAATAAATGCTTGTTTTCCTACCAGTATTTTTCAAATTAAATATTCAGAAAAGAAGAGGAATTAATAATGATCATTTAGATGAAGACTGGGTCTTATATATCAAGATCTTTAAATGGTACTTGAACTGATGAGTTGTTTGGCAATATTAAGAGGAATATATGAGAAGTGTTTTCAGAGAGGCTCTAGAAGTATTTGAGGAGTTTTAGTAGCACCTGCCATTCTTAGAATAACTGTAGAAAGCAAAAGAGTCAAATGCCCAAAGCTTCTTTTAATATGAGAATTAAAGTAATACCAGGGTATTACTGTATTAGTTACTGCCTCTATAATGCTATTTAACAACCCAGCCCCAAACTCAGCAGAACATAACAACAACCATTTGTTCTCATGCTCAGAAGTCTTCAGGTTGGCCACAAATGGACAGATCTAGGCTAGGCACAATTGAGAAGCTCTGTTTCAAGTAGCAGATCCAGTTGGACTTGGATCCCCAGTGCAGGTTGGGTTCACATTTGCAATAAAATTTATGTACATTCTAGAGCATACACACACACACACACACATACACACACACACACACACACACACACACTCACACATTTTAGGACCGAAGATGAAAAGGAAGCAGCTACCTGGAAGATGCTCTTTTCATGTCAATGGTGAAAGAGCAAGCTCCACCACACAAGCCTTTCTTTTACATCTAATGTCTACTAACAGTTCACTGGCCAAAGCAAGTCACAAAAATCAATAAAAGAAGTATACTCTACTTAAAATAAAGATGTGGAGGGAAATGAATATTTGCTGAACAAGAAGTTATACAAAGCTACACAAAGCTATACAAATTACAAAACTGGTTTAAAATTTGAATCCTTTTGACGAATATTTGGAAAGAAGTATATTGTTTAACATATGCTCAACATAAACATATTTAAATATCACTTACCTTCTCATTCTATTCAAAGCTATATGGAGAGAAAGGCAGGTTATAGCGAAAAGAGCTCATTAGGAATAATGATCAGATGCCTTGGTTGACACAAAAGGACAGGACTCAGCCAAATTCACTCCATATAGGTCATCCTAAAATTTAATCTGGGTGATAGCTTTGGAAAAAATGCTATTTATCATAAGTAACAAGGGGATGGAGATAGAGATAGGTTTCTGGTTCTAGCAAGTCAGTAGTAGAAATGTTGATTTCCCTCTTTCTATTTTAGTCTAATACTAACCTCAGCCTGCTTCTCAGCACTCCACTGGGTCTATCTGCTTCTTACTTGGACAACACAGGTCTCTGACTATGATATTATATATGGGATTATTATATCTTATCGTTAAAACTGACGTCTCACAAATAAATTCAGTACTGAACTACCAGCAGTATCACTGATTTTCAGTTGTTACATTTATTATAAATACATTTATTATAAATGTATAAATACATTTATTATAAATAAATGTATAAATACATTTATTATAAATATATATATTTATATTATATGATATTATAAATAAATATCATATATTTATTTTTTTAATTATATAGACAAATTATATGTTTTTCTGGAGCAATCCTAATGTAAACTTGATGTCCCAACATTATTAAGAGTACCATGTCCTATTCTCAAAATTATCCTGATTTATTTCAAAAATTATATATTGACCCTAATTATAAAAGACAACATGATGATCTATAGGCCATCACATTGGCTACTTACCCCCATCTAAACTTCATTGAAAATAATTAAACTACCAGTGATTTCAGAACTATTTGATAATGTCATCAAAATTTCATTTTTACAACCATGTTTGACCAAAGGAAAAATCAGTCATACCAGTTTGCGGTTGCATGATAGAAAAAAATAAATGTAACCCTGTCCTTTGCAGTTGGTTCTGATGATTAGGAATATGTTATAAACACACACACACACACACACACACACACACACACACACACAAAAGAAAACCCTCAATTATCAGACTCCAGGAGAACTCACTTCCAAATACTACCTGTAACATTAGAAATTGGTGCGTACAATTACTAGACTAGTCCTCCTAATTTTCAGTTGAAAATTCTCAGTTTTCCATAGCACACATGACATGGTCATGTATATAGTAAATGCTCAACTGGGTATTAAAAGAGGACCAAAATTTGGCTACATAGAAACTAAATAGTGCCTGCTATGGTCAGTTTCCTCTATTCCACAAAATATTAAGTACCTAGTATGCTTTGCAGAAGCTTACTAGATTTACTCACTTTCTGAGCAATCACTGTCAAAATTAAATATTCCAGAAAAAAATTTCTTTTGTATCTGTTATTCTTAAGCCTTTTACAATATCACATTTAGGTCCTGTACACCTGTTTGAATCACAAAGTACTATGGAGTCCCAGATTACACTAGGAAAGAACAAAAACACTATTCTGTGATGTCATAAAATGGGGTATTTTATATAGCCAAATATTCTGATTAATAAAATATCATTTATGTATATGGATGTCAATATACATGCATATATATGTATCTTATACTTGAATTTAACACTAAACATATATTGAACATGGCCAATTTTTATTTAACTATTTATAAAATACATCATAAAATACATCCAAATCCTCCAAAAATCTTGAGATTATCATTTTGAAGATCAACCTTTTTTTTCTAATTGTGGAAGATTAATAGATTCACAGAAATGCTAGGTAATACATAATAGGAAAGCTGGACATGCCAGCTTTTACTGTAAGTGGTACTAAGAGACCTTTGTTTTTACCCTAACAATTATCCTCTTACATGAAAAACTATTATTTCATGGACTAAGTGAAATTTTATACAGGAGGAGTCTAATGGATTCAGAGTTTCTTGTTAAGGGGATGAAAATGTTCCAAAATTAGATCATGGTAATAGTTGCACAATCTTTGTGGATATACTAAAAACCTCTAATTGTGTACTTCAAAAGGATGAATTTTATCATGTGACTTACAGCTCACAAAATAAAAAACAAGTAACTCTTCTGCCTAATAAACAATCTGACCTATTTAACATGTTAAATAAATGCATAAATACAATACAATTTATACAATGTTCTGATTATATAATCATATATATTTTTAAAGTCTTACTTCAGGATTAAAAGCGAGGAAGGCAGGAATCTGTCAGTTTTGTTTTATTTATGGGGGTGGGTAAGGGAAATAGATCTCCCAACAAGTTTAGGGACTAATTTCTTCGAAGTAGACACCTGTAAGATGCCTCAGCTAAAGAATGTTCCTAAGGTCATCATCACTCTAAATACACTAAAAAGTCAGGGAAAAAAATCACCACGAAACTTCAGCAAAAGTACATCAAGACTATAGGAAATTACTCAAAAATAAGCCTTAGGAACAGTAAGCAGATAAAATAATACTTTTTGTGATGGTAGCTGCAAAACTAAATACTTTTTTGCTAATTTCAAAAACTTGAGAGTCTTGGTAAGGCAAACCACTTAGAATGGTAGCTCCACTGGATTTCCTTAAAGATGGCAGACCTCATATCTGATTCCAAAATAAATATTTTAGGAAGGGGTTAATACCAAGTAAATGGTACCAATCACTTCATATTAATTATCTGCCAATATAACTGGATAGTGTCTCCTCATCCTCATAACAGTAGGACCTGGACTAGCTAAACTAGATATTATCTACAGCTTATTCATTTAAGTCATTCATTATCCATTTACTTTTGCCTTGATTTACTTAGAATGGAGATGTCATTTAAAAATTAAAGGATATCTATATTCTCTAAAATAAAAAGCATTTCAACTTTCTACATAGCTTTCCATTTGCTCTATTTGTCAGCATAATATAATTCACCTATAGACATTCGAGTAACACATATAATAATAACACAATGATTCAGAATGCTCTTGGAATGGTTTCTTTACTAATTATGCTTTCCTGGTTAATTGGGAATATTTTTATTCCCAAATCTTACAGTAAAAATCTTTCTCAAACTTTATTTGTGTACTTCCCTTATCAGATAGAGTGAGCGTAACTGAATAGTTCTTTCATGATCAGAGGTAAAAGTAAGTGTACACTGCATTAGATATTGAAGTAAATGATAATAAATTCAGAATAATTTTTGAATATTGTTTTAAATAAATGAAGCCAAACTGCTTTTTTTATTTCTTGTTATTTTAACCCATTTTTAAATGTTTTGTGCAAAAAAATAAAAATGAAAAGAATAAATTATAAGCAGTTATATGTCACAGAACAAGAAATCAGTTATAAAAAAATAAGTTATTTTATTTTACTTAATTGTGTTCTAGTTAATAAAAGTAGAGGACCAGAAACTTCATCTTTCTCCTAATTTAGTTCAGTGGTTTTCAATCTTGGATGCATAAGAGAATTACCTAAACTTTTTAAAACTTCCTGGAACCCCTCACACAGATTGTGTTTCAGGTGGTCTGAAGAGGCACCTAGTCACTGCTAGTTTTTAAGGTTCCCCGGGTGAATCTGTTGATCAACCAGAATTAAGAACCTCCATTCCTGAATTTTACCCCCCACAGAGCTCAAACTTTGCCTGTTCCTTTAAGCTTCTCTGAATAATTCTGCTTAACATAAGATTTTTCTCCCCCAAATTACCTGTATACATAACCTGTGTATATAACCACCTGGATCTTGCCTGTTACCACTTCTTGATCTACCTGGTATTCCATTCACATGGATATATCTTTTACTCAACTACATCTGTGCTCTGTAGCCTAACATTGGAGCTGACAAATGCCTCTCTAATGGATAATTAAGTTGGGTGACTTCCTTAAAAATCTTGTAGGAATATAGAGGTCCATTTCTTGGAGGATGCAAATGAACCAGTTTAAAGAAATATCTGATTATTCAAAGCATGTAGGATGAGTCAAGAGTCAACCCACTGATGATCGATCTTTTTAATGATCCTTTGTCAACCACCTTCCTCTTCTCACCCTCAATACATTTGTTTCCCCAAACTTCTAGTCTCACTGTTCTCTTCACATTGTATAGATTCTCCCTTGAAAAGATAAATTCCTTTTTTCCTGATGACAAACATTCCAAAATATGAATATAATCATTCTTGATCCTGAGCTTCTGATATGTAATCCAACTAACTTTAGGGCATCTCTAACTCAATGTCAAACATGACATGACTGTATAAACTTGTCATCTCATCCCTAATCAAATTCTTTTTCCTCTATCCTCTCTCTCAGTGAACAGCAAGCTGTCTACCCACACGTAGCTCAAGGGAGGAAATTGGGGGATCTTCACACAAATTTCTATCTCTTCACTTGCCACCGTCCTTGAGGCAATATATGTTAGCAATAAATTCTCTCCTTTATATCCCTAAAACCTGATTGATTCTTCCATCCTTTGTATTGCTACTATCATCATTTCTCCCCTATACAATATTAACTATTGAATTGTTTATTGAAAAAAAGATATAATAACATCATTTCCTATTTAAAATCCCTCCCATCCACAATAGCCAAACTGTGGAAGGAGCCTCGGTGTCCATCGAAAGATGAATGGATAAAGAAGATGTGGTTTATGTATACAATGGAATATTACTCAGCAATTAGAAACGACAAATACCCACCATTTGCTTCAACGTGGATGGAACTGGAGGGTATTATGCTGAGTGAAGTAAGTCAATCGGAGAAGGACAAACAGTGTTTGTTCTCATTCATTTGGGGAATATAAATAATAGTGAAAGGGAATAGAAGGGAAGGGAGAAGAAATGTGTGGGAAATATCAGAAAGGGAGACAGAACATAAAGACTCCTAACTCTGGGAAATGAACTAGGGGTGGTGGAAGGGGAGGAGGGCAAGGGGTGGGGGTGAATGGGTGACGGGCACTGAGGGGGGCACTTGACGGGATGAGCACTGGGTGTTATCTGTATGTTGGCAAATTGAACACCAATAAAAATAAATTTATTATAAAAAAATAAAAATAAATAAAATCCCTCCCAGGCCAACTATTTTTTAAAATAAGTGAATATAATATGGCATACAAATATCTCTGTATTCTGGCTCTGGCTTATCTCTCTTCTTGTCACAATCATCTCAAGCATTAATTGCCCTCTCAGGAAGTTTCCCCCTGACTCCTCAATCTGGGTTAAGAACCTTGCTTGGGATCCTAGGAAATGTTGTGCTTACAGAATCAGAGCATGTATTGTTATATTGTTATATTGTTATTGTTATGTTATGACATGTATGTCATATTGTTATGTACTGCATAATAGTTTACTTGACTCTCCTGCCATCTAAAAAGTGAACTCCTTAAAGGTAGAACTGTATCTTCATTAAATTTTAAATTCCCAGCAATTAATGTAATAACTGACAGAGAGCAAGCAACTAATAAATGTTTAGTGAATAGATAAAATGAAAAAATAAAAATGAAATGGCATTTTTCTTACATAAAGCAAACAAGTGCCGGGGGTGGTGAAAGGAAAAAGTAGTAGGAAAAGAAAAAGACTTCTAAAATGAAAAGAGGTATACTAAAGGACTGGGAAAAGACCAACCTTCTTTATCAGTTTACAAATCCCTTAAATTGCCACAGTGGCTAGTATAAAACATTTAACATTCCTAATTCCTTTTGGCCTTGCTCCTGAATCTCAGATGGCTGAACACAGCATAGGATTCTCTTTAAATCCTTAGTCTGGTGGCAGAATGAGTTAGGAGAAATATGAAATCTTTTTTCTCTCCTTCAACACTAAGAATTGTTTGCATTATGCTAAAAAAGACAGAGCCATTTTGCAGCTCTATTCTTCATAATACGTTCCTTACAGACTTGCTGAACACAGCAAAATTAAAACATCCCTTTTCACTGGCTTTCTCCAGAGACGAAAGAAAGCAGAATTTAAAAAGAATTTTTAATAATTGTAGAATTCTTTGGCTTAAAAAAAGCAATGTATCAGAAAGTATGCATGAAATTAAATCCAGTCAGTCCAGAGCCTAAGATTAAAAAGTTGTCAAGGCATGTAAGTGATCAATTATGACATCTATGAACTTGGAGCCAAGAGACCTTGATTTCACGTCTTTGTTTGGGATAAGTCATTCAAACTCTCCTGGCACCAGCTCTATGTTGTAAAATAGGGATATCGCTCCAGTTTGCCTCATAAGATTATTTTAAGAATCAATTTCATGCCTTCCAACATGTATTTTAACAAAGACTTTTTGAATGTCACTCTTCTAGGCATCATTGATGCAGCCCTCCTAGAACTCACATTCTAGTAAGAAAGATATAGAAATCAAGTAAGTAGATGGATGTAGAACTTCAAGGAATGATGAGTACTCATTAGGAGAGTATACCAGAGTAAGGGGATAGAGAATGACTGGGAAGGCATGCATTTGTTAGGGAAGAGAGGCAACTTCTCTCTGACAAATTGATTTCTGAGAGGAGATCTGAGTGAAATGAGAGGGTAAACTGTGTCAACATCTATAAGAAGAACAAGCTACAAAGGAAAGGTCCTGATGTAGGCACATGCATGGGACTACCCAGGAACAGCAAAGAAGCCAGGGTGGTTGAATCCAAATAAATGAAAGGAAGAAAAAAAAATAAGATTAGAGAGAGAGACTGGAGCCAGATATATGTGTGCAAGTATTTTATAAACTATTGCTGATTACAAAATTGCAAGGTTGATTTACCCCAAATGGCAGGAAATATTGGCATCATTCTTCATAAATTTTAAATGGTTTGTATTTATCACTTTAGATGTTGAAGTAGTGTTGTTCATTGTATAGCTATAGATTACTTTATCAAATGAACTATCTTTGCCATACATGAACACATGTGTACATACACACAGTGCAGAGCTCTGTCTCTACCCTCTATGCCTGTGACAGAACAGTATGGGATTTCTCATTTTCCTTAGACATTAACAGCAAAGCAACAAGAACAAATAGTACCATAAATACCTCCAAAGTTATGACTTTTGTTGAGTCTAAGTCAAAAGCCAGGCCCTTGTTACAACTGTAGCCTAACATTGGTTTTACTATTAGAGAAGGACGCTGAAAACTTAGAGATGAGTCAAAACAAAAGCAATAGACATCAATCAAAGTATTGATTTTGGAAACCAAATGAAATAATTAAATGAGCTAGGATATACATGGAGATTATAAAGAAAAATCATAGACAGAAAGAGGGCACACCAATTTTTGTTAGATGACAGCCGAGGTTGGGCCACTAGAGTAGACAATGCTATAACCAGATCCCTAGAGAACATTTGGTTCTATAGGGATCTCAAAAATATGCAGCCCACAGAAAGCTTAAAAATAACAGGAACTTCAACATAGTGAAATGCACAGCTACAGTTTTAGAATTCCTTTTCTCTGACCCTCTCCTTTGTTACTTGCATCTGCCCCTCTAGTACACTTACCTGCCACCTCTGACCTGCCTCTTCTACAGTCCTCTCTCAAACATTGTTCGCAATGCTATTCTCTCTCCTATGTTTAATGCCTACACGGTTTTTTTGCAAGACAACTCCCCCAGTGTGTCTTTCTGTGCTAGTTTCTCAGTGTATCAATGAACAAAACTAATCTTCCCTCTCTCTCTAATCAGTTTTCCTTTATAACTCCACAATTTTTGTTCTATACACCCTCTCACCTACTCCCCAGTAATCAATTACTGAACTCCATTAATTCCCCTTCAATATCAGTTGTCCCCTTCCCTCTGTTGGCCCCACTCCTCTATCCTTTGTGTACAGAGGAGTGGCTTCTCAGCATACCTCTTCCTCTAGTCTGTCTCCTTTTAATGTATTTAATAAAATACTACCAAGTATCTTCCAAAGTATACCCCTAATTAGGCCACTCCTCAAAAAAATCTTGTACCTAAGAGTATTAGAGCTATAAAAATATAAAAACAGAAGTTTGTAAAGAAATTTGGACAAAATTAGAGATCAGGACCTGTATTAGTTTGCAGAGTGATCGTAGATCACTCTAATGACTTATTATCTAGATTCTACAAAAAATCCAAATGTGAATAATTCTTAGCCTCCAGATTTATGAACATTTCATCTTCAAGAATACATAAATACTTTCCTTCTACAATTCAACATGTTCCAAATATGCTGCATTGACAGTTCCCAGTATAACAAAAGCTTATTTCTGGTTTTGTTGTTGTTCCCTGACTTTAGGTGAGAACTAAGAGTTAAGTGTAATGGCATATTCATTTAGAATTTCATGTGCATTCCACTGATGTCAGTAGATTGGCATTAATTATACTGGAACAGAATATTTGATGTATCTTAAAAAAATCAGTCATGTGGAACAGTACACAGCCTTGAGTTTTAAGTACGAATTTGGAATCTTAATTCAGAAAGCCTGATACTCATACAACTCCCACTGTGTAAAATTTCTGACCTTCAGATAAAGCCTCAGTAATGTTTTACATTTATCCATAAAGCACTAGAATGAGAGACAGTGTGTGCTTGCTTCCCTGAAGCTTTCATCATTCTCCAGTGTTTTATAGTAAAATTTGTTTCAATTTCTAAGCTACAGAGTCAAAATTCTGTGACCAAAAGCTATGGGTCATATTTTCTTTGTATTACAGAAGAACTAAACTGACCGTCTTTTTGTGTGCAATATATATCAGAGTGGCAAGGAATGTTTTTTCCATTGTATAAAACTTCTCCCAAGAAACACCCCCAAGCAATACATATTTTTTAACACCTAACCCAAAAGCAACTCCCACAGATAATTTTTTTCAGAGTCTAACAACCCATAAAGTTCAAAGTGTTCTAGAACTTTTCAAAACTATAGTATTGAAACTACAATTCACATAGCATACCTGCACATGCATGCAGACATACACACACACACACACACACACATTAAGCAGTTTTTCAGCCATCTCACCAATAGATCCCCCACGGATAGGTTCTAAGAACCAAGATGGGCAGGTGGAGGCAGGATAAATATGTGGTTGTGAAATGAGGAGCAAAGGAGATCCAGAAAGACTATTCTAGAATAGCAGTGATCTGTGAGCCAAGGAGGCCATCCAAAGAAAATCCAAGACAAGGAGGACCAAGTGAAAAACCATGCCCAGAAAAAAGATTTTCAGCTGGGTTAAGTGAGTCTGACAGGAATTTGAATAGAAGGCTCAGGCTTGAATTCCCTGAAGCACCAATACACATAAAGCATGACCACATACCACAGCAATTGGCTTTGCCTGTAGGTAAGGAGGCTACTCATAGCCAGGAAGGCTATTCATGCACAAGATGTTTTTTATACAGGCTAAATGTCCACTCTGAAAAAAAAAATTGTTATGAAAACTGTCATACACTCAAAAGACTAGTATGTGATCATTAAACACAATTTTTATAAAAAGCCCCTGACGACATGGGGGAAAGCATGTGTTTTAATAACAAATAGAAAAAAAGATAGCAAACTAAGTGGATACAATATAACGGCTAAAAACAAAATTATGAATTAAAAAGAGGGCTAACAAAAAAAAAGAGGGCTGACAGATTACACCAAAATTTTGTTATAAATTATTGTAAGGTTTTTCTTTTTTGTCATTGTTTTGTTTTATTGTTGCTTCATTTTCTGCATCTGTGCATTTTCTTAAATTTTTTTTCTTTTTGTGCATGAATTAGTTTAATAAGAAGAAAAATACTTATAAATCTTGTTTATTTTCTAGGATATACCATCCAGAATTGTGCTGTCACAAAAAAAGAGTTCAGAAGTGGGAATCAGAGGTCCTGAGTTTGAGAATAAGCCTGATGCTGTCTGGTGGTGTGGATTTAAGCAAGATACTAAACTCTATAATAATAGCCATCATCTTTTGACCTAATGAACATCTATTCTTTGCCCATGGTATCTCATCAAATATTCACATCAATGAAGTAGATAGGTCTTGTTCCACCATTAATTATATAGATGAATGAACTAAGACTTAAAGAAATTAAATAACTGCCTGAGACTACAGAGCTAGCAAATGGCAGAACAAGGAACAGAACTCAGAACTGCATCTCCTAATCTTTTCAACCATAGAGATATGCTGTGAGTCTCAGATTGTTCTATGCATGAGTTCCCATGAAGGCAGGATCTTGTATTAGTTTGGCTCACAGATATATCACAAGCACTCAGACCGTGCTTAGGACACAGTAGGTACTTGGTAAATATCTGTCAAAATACCTGCACAGGGGATTGAAATCACAGATTTGAGAGCTCTGGAACAGCTCTCAAAAGTCACCTTTTACAAGCTGAAATTTCTTTGGAGTCTCACAATTTAACTTAAAGCTTTATGTGGACTTTGCATTCTACCTCATAACATCACATATGTGGTTTAATAACAACATCACAGTATGTGGCTTAACCTAAATATTTTTCAAACTATTCAACTCTTAAGTAATCCTCTTTCCCTCATCAAATAGGTAATACTGGTGCTCCTGGAAGATTCAATAAATCTATTATATGGTTTCCTGTATGCCTGGGACACACCATATACCACCATGTGTACATACGTGGGCAAGGATCTTGGACCTAAGTAGCCTCAAATGTTTTCATCAGCTCAAAAATGCTATGCTTTCGGAACAGAGCATAATCTACCAGATAAAAACGAACTAATAAGACATACAATGGAACATCTGTATTCTGGACATAAAAATGTTATGTCTTTCATCGAAGACTGCATTAAGGTTTTTTTTGGCAGCTGAAATTAAAATTAGTTCATTTTAAGCTTATAATGAACCAAACCCCTAGGTCTTTCTTATAGAAACTGTTGTACACCAGATACTCCTCATCTTATACTGGCATGTTTTTAGTTTTTGAACCTATGTGAAAGATTTTATATTTCCTCCCTAATAAAATTAATCATTAGGTTCAGGTCATCATTCCAGTCTGTTGAGAACTTTCTTAAACCCAGTAGTGTCATCTATCATAGTATCCATCTGACAGAAAATTGTCAGATATGCCTTTCATATCTCCAGCTACAGCATTTACAAAATAAACACATAAATAAAAAGTTCAGGACAGAGCTTTAGGGTGTGCCACTAGACACCTTCATCTAGGTCAAAGATACTCATGATCAAGAGGAAACACATGCCTTAGTAAAAGGACATATCAAAATCCCTGTGTGAACATGAGATATTTTTATATTTTTCAAAATAACATGAATTAGCTTTAAACGACTAGACATGCTGAACTAGGATGACAAAGAATAATTCATCAACATTCTAGGTACTGTTGATCAATTACCTATGAATTTTCCCATCTGCACTTTCATCTGTTTTTGTCTACAGGATATATATTTAAAAAAAAATTGACCGCATAAGCTTCTAAATCAGGATCTCTGATGAACCATTCTAGTAGTTTGTTTTTTAATGAGGCTAATTTGGCACTATTTAGTTTCATTGCTTTCTCTCTGAGAGTTCAAAAACAATAGGTATTTTTTTCTAGAAATTAACATACATCTCACTGGTATAAAGATTCTGGAATTTTCCTTTTATCTATCACTTCTAAGATCACTTTCATCTATCGGGAGCAGATGTTTACAGAACCCCACTACCTCACCCCCCTCCAATCTTCCCTGAAGGACACTGCGCACTTTCCTCCTTCATATCTGCCACAGAACCTTCTCTGCCAGAGGAGCCTGCTAAACCTATGAGCAGCGCAACTGAATCCCCCTCAGAGAGACAGCTGTGAGGCACTGTTCCACAGTCTCTCAGGACCATGAATATAATTCCCAATGGAACAATTCACTACATTGTATGTCTACTTGCTTCCCTCCCTTCCTCTCACTCTCCTATTCCCATTCTGTTTCCTGGGATCACTTCCCATAAAACTACTTGCACCCGAATCCTTATCTGAGTATGCTTTGGGGAAAATCAAAACTAAGACACAATCTCCAACCTCCCAGTACTGTTCCATCTGTGTGATTTTTCTAAAATTACTGAAAGTGTTTGCCCAGTCACATCTAATGTTGCTTCACTACCCATGAATACAGTGCATTTGCACATATAGACTAGAAATCATTGAAAACTGACATATGGGTACTTTCCTATCACTGCTCCATTTCTTTTGTGCTTCAGTGGCCCTTGGTCATGCTTATGTCACATTTTACAATATGAAAGTCATCCTTCTTGCTGGAGAAGTGGAAAACAAAATAGCAGTTAAGCAGTATTGTCTTTTTCTCTCTCAAAATTCCTCAAGGTCATACTGAAAGTCTTCAAAAGAACTGAAGGCTAAAATATATATATATATATATATATATATATAGTTCTAAAATGAAGCAAAACCCAGATATTCATTTAAAAAGTTAAATTAACCATTTATAAGATAGCATCTATCTGTAACTTACTAAGAGACTAAGTAGTTTCGCAAGTGGGACTATTGTTCTGATCACCCAAGGGTCTAAATTCCAAACTAGGGTTCTATTATTCTTTCAACAAAAACTTCTTTAGTTCCCAATATGTGTCAGTCACCGTGCTAGAAAATGGGGAGCTACATCTGAGAAGATATGCCCCTGACAATAAGAAGCTTACAGCTGAGTGGACAGCATTAGCATAGGTATAGGCAGAAGTGATCCTCTTGACCATTCCATATCATTCCACTATAGCCACTTAAGTAGGGTCTTGAATTTCTATACTGAATTGATAATTCATATCCTAAAGCTTCTGGGTCCTTTTGATAAACTGGCATATTCTTCCTCCTATACTTTTTTTACCCAGATGATAACATGGAATATTCCTCACAGCTCCCAAAATTCTTTGTGATGTTCTAATCCCTTTTAATTCTCTTCCACTAGGAAGTTTCATTTGGCTGAAAGTAAATGGCACCTTATTAAAGATACAAGAAGATTATGCTGGAGGCAGAGGCACTGAGGGGGATGTGCAGAGTCTATGCAAAATGGTCCTCACGGGAAACCTGCCAGATGAGCACAGTATGCCAAAAATGACCATCTTGTGGTCAAGAACATCAGCCTTAGAAAACGGAACACCAAAGGCACCTTCTCTGAAACTGCCACAAAGCAGATCTATTCCAAATGTGGCCTGGCACTAACCTGCATTAAACCCTGGTAAGGAACCAAGGTCCCACAACACTAGTTACATGTGGTAACTGGGAGGACACATTTAGGGATATGTCACTTCAGATACTGCTTGTCTTTGCAAGAAGCCTTTTCAGGCTGAACACAAAAAAATCACTTCAGACATACCACATGTGATTTTGTACACTGTTTATAATGACCTTTTTCAGAAAATGCACTGTTGACATGATTCTTTCTTTTTTTAGACCAGCATAGCAATCACTTTTAGAAAACTCAGCTATTGAAATACCTGAGTTTAAAAGAAGAAAATTCACTTTCTATTATGTTTCTTTCATTAAAGTGAGTCAGATGTATCATTGCTGTTTAAGAAGCATTATTTAACATATTTTTTCTGGAAGAAAAACACTTCAGGAAACACAGTAAGAGGTTTTCAAGCCCATGCTATGGAAAAGTTTCTTGCTAATGTCCCATTTCCCCTCCTCCAATCGAATAAGCCTGATATAACCTGGCTGAAGAGATGATAAATTATAGAGACAGAGATACTTTGGTTTTCTGTTCCTTTACTAGCTCTGTGGCTTTAAGATAGTCACTTAATCTTCCTGAAACTCAGTTTCCTCTTTTTCAAAATAGACTCTTCAAGGATTAAAAGACATGATATATTTACAATGCCTGGCATAGAATTGGTACTCTACAGAGTAACTGATGGTCATGGAGTTAGTAATTGCAACAGCAGCTGCTGTACTCGAAGACAACTTGCAACTCAGGCCTCTGCTCTGGTGCTCTAACAATTTCCATGCCCTGGCTCTGGGAGTCCACAGGTTGGGGAGATCTCCTATTAGTTTTCACTCCTAGTATCTTAGACAACTGAAGTTTTCATGCATATACAGTGACTCAGTATTAAGGACAATACCAACTTAATCCAGTTTGTGAGGCTGTCATCCCAAAGACTCTAGGCTGCCTACATGTAATTTATTATTCTTAGAGCGTTTCCTCCCCTCATCATAGAGGGTAAAGGAGAGAAGTCTTTGTCCATTCCAAAATGGTCTCTTTTAGAGGATGAACCTGTACAGTAAATATTGTTTATTTAAATCAACTCTTACTTATTAAATCTTATTATTTAATCAGACTTATTAAAACAGGAGTTACTTCTAATGTTAATTCATCTGATATGGGTATTTTCTAACAACATTAAATGCTAAAGAATCAAAACCTGGCCTGTCAAACATACAAAATGTTTGATATACAGAGGAATGTCAAGATATGTGATGCTTCTAGACTAAACACTCAATGTTTGTCAGATTGTTTTACTTGTCAACCACATTACTATATAGTAAAATACATCATCGAAAAGCATTTCTTTGGCACCCTGGGTGGCTCAGCAGTTTAGCACCACCTTCAGCCCGGGGCCTGATCCTGGAGTCCCGGGATCGAGTCCCACATCAGGCTTCCTGCATGGAGCCGTTTCTCCCTCTGCCTGTGTCTCTGCCTCTCTCTCTCTCTCTCTCTCTCTCTCTCATTCTCTCTCTCTCTCTCTCTCTGTCTCTCATGAATAAGCAAAAATTTTAAAATCTTTAAAAATTTTTTTTAAAAAGCATTTCTTTGAAAGGGCATTTCTTTCGTTGGTCTGCCTGCTTTTGCTGTAAAGCTAATTAGCCATGACAATTAGCATAGGTGCAGATCCTAAAAGAAAGAGGATTAGCTGAAATGAAACCATGCTACAGGGAAGCCAATGTAATAAAAATAAAGCATGAGACCTAACACTAGGCAAAAATGCTGTACTTCCTCAGGCTCACAGACACCAAATACATCCTTTTTGACACCTGCTGGAATGATAAGCGTTTTATAGTCTGGTAGGTTTTTTTTTTTTTAAGTGAACTTGCACAAATGGCATTTTAATACAGAAGACAATCCAAATTCAGAAACTTTATACATTTCAAGGAAAACATTCAGGCAACATCAAAGAACTCGAGACCAGAAAAGCCTTGATATGTAAAACTCAAAATTTACAAGAAAATCAATATGAAACTTTTTTTGTACATGTAGATACTGCTGCATCACATTTAAAGCAGATCAGAATTGTTCATTGATAGTTCAAAAATATGAACTCTAAACAGAGCTACATGTTGTAGCAGAAGCATGTCCATACACCAGTTTCCATGGTAGTCTATGCTGAAATATTCCACTAGAGGGATAAAGTACTTGAAAGAAGTGACAATTTGTCATCTGGTAGCACCTTGGACCTCTGCAGCTCTTTAAAGGGCTTTAATCGCTTAATTTTGAGAGGTTCATTGGGAGCTATAGTTTCTGCAGATTGTGGATTCCTTTTCCAAGGAATAAACACATTGCATTTTTTGAAGGGAATAAACAGCAAAAATGAGGTTCCACGTATGGTGAAGGTCATGGTCACCACCATTAGAATAAGTTTCTTCTTTTTAGTTGAGAATTGGAATGAGTTTACAATGACCTCAGTGTAGAATGTCACATCTCATAGATGAGACTAAGCCAGAGAAAGAAATTAGTGCTCAAGGTAAGGCCATTTTACCAACACTCCACAATCCACCTTGGTATTTTATGCTCATATAAATTATTTTCCTTTCAGTGAAAAAAATCCATTGTTCTATGCTCTATGGTTTTTTTTTATAAAGCTACATAAAAATAAGAAATTTAGTTTTGCTGTTTGCCTCTGAAGCAGGACAGATGTTTAAGAAATTAGTTAACTTCAATATATGCAAATCTTATTTTTCCTAAAGGGAAAAAATTGCTAATGATGTTCTTGCAACTACAAACTTCTCCTCACCTGAGGAGGTCATTTTAAGAATTACTTGTTATTCAAATTGAAAACAGAATTAATGAGAACAGTCTAAATTGTTTCTTGGGCATATTACTCTAATGGTGGGTAAAACTTAGAAATATTCATTCCAGGGATTCCAATGATCAGTTTTACTGAGTCATCAATTCCTTAATTACTCAATAACACACTTGCTATTCCCCTCCATTTCTAATGGGAATAATCTCTGTCACAAATTTGGTGAGTGATTTCATTATTTTAGTACAGCTAAGAATAGCAACATTTAGAGAAACCATTACATTTCAGAGAGACTTATACCAGCCTCAAAAAGGGAAGATACAGTTTTTTAAAAAAATAGAATTTAAGGAATAGACATAAATTTGAGACCACCAGTATATTGCTTTCATTATCTGCATGTTTGAAAATTCTTAATGATACTTTCGAAGGCTTATAGAATGCTTTGTTTTGGTTTTTGATTCAATAGTTGGTTGAGAAAACCTGAATCCATTAAGTGAAGAAATTATCAAATCTCAGGCCTGGATGGCAAGAGACAGAGAATGTGTTGTGTCATCAACTGCAAGGATGATATGCACCAACATTTAATCCCTCAGGACCTCACTGTCTGTCATAGCAAAGTGACAAGGCTAGACTAAGTAATCCCTAATGTCATTCTTTGTATTTACTGCTAGTACATATTTGAAAGACTCATCAGAACTTTTTTAAACATGACAACTAACTTTTATGAATATTTTTAAAGATAATTAAGGTAAGAAAATAGCCATATAATTGCATGTACATTAAAGAAAAGTTCAGAAGGATACATAATGGTTCATGGGAAGAAGTTGTGTGTGCGCGTGTGTGAGTGGAGAAAGGAGAAGTGCTTTGTCCCTTTATATTCTTCTGAAATCTATGAATGTTTATGCCAAGAGCATTTAACTTTTGCAATTAAAATAAAACCAAATATACATGAAAAATGCAGTACAAATATTTCTTCACAATTACTATTTTTGAATTTCAAATATACAATTATTATTCTATGGCTGTACTGATACAGTATTGTTGTTTCGTTTTTTTTTTTTTTCAGAAAATATTCAAGTTTAGAGTGGTCTTAATCCTGATGTTCTCCTTTTTGTCTGCTTATCTAGTTTCTACTTAACTCCCACATCCTGTTCACATATCACCTCTCCCTCCTCCTGCCCTGGATTTTCATAAGCAGCTCCACTCTAGTAGTTGAATAGTCATGTAGTCATGTTCATATGTCTCTCTCTTTCTCTCTCTCTCTCTAGGACCCAAAGACAGAGACCTTGTCTTACTCTATTTCCTCTCAAATTCTTGTTTTTTTAAGATTTTCTTTATTCATGAGAGACACAGAGAGAATGGCAGAGACATAGACAGAGGGAAAAGCAGGCTCCTCAAAGAGATCCTGATGCGGAACTCGATCCCTGAGATCACGCCCTGAGCTGAAGGCAGACACTCAACTGCTGAGCCACCCAGGTGTCCCTATTTCCTTCTAAACTTATAGCACAGGGATCCCTGGGTGGCGCAGTGGTTTGGCGCCTGCCTTTGGCCCAGGGCGCGATCCTGGAGACCCGGGATCGAATCCCACGTCAGGCTCCCGGTGCATGGAGCCTGCTTCTCCCTCTGCCTGTGTCTCTGCCTCTCTCTCTCTCTCTCTCAATCTCTGTGCGACTATCATAAATAAATAAATAAGTAAATAAAAATTTAAACTCATAGCACAATGCCGGGCATTGGGAGGAGACTCTGTATATTTTATCCCTGGAACACACTGTGATGGAATCTGACATCTTATAAGCTCTACTTAAGAGATTTTTTTTATGCCATTATAAACATATGGAGAAAGAAAAAGTAAAAATCTGATCGCATGTTGTAAACATAGACACATTAAGAAAAGTAACAATTTGAGCTAATGTCAGCAGAAGTATGTTAACTGAAGAAGAAACTATTTTAGGGCTGGTTTGCCTGGGCTTCCCAGGTAGAGTCAGATTCATTGACAATCATCTAAAGGTACTCTATAATCTAAATTTTTTTTAATTTCTAATCCAAAATTCTGCAATAATAGGAATTAAATTTAATGAAAAAATGGTGAAGTGTTGGGCTGGGTGAAAATAGTAAGAATAGAGTTGTGAATAGTGTCTCTCTGTACATGACTGCTAAGGTTAGCATCAAGAAGTGGCTATTTCTTAAAAGAGGCAGCTGAGACCCAAGACTGAATCAGAGGCAGCTGATTTGTAATGGACAATAACTTGTAATGCTTAAGGATATGGAAACACAGAATTCAAGTTCACTTTTTATCACTCATTCTATGACAATTTGTCCAAGTCACTTCAGTTATCTGAGCTTAATTTCCTAATCTATAAAATAATTTAGAGCAACGCCTGCCTATGGGATTTTTGGAAAGATTAGATGCCCTAGTATATAGACAACCAATGCATAAGCTATTTATTGTATATGGATATAGAATACTATTGTTCACTATAGGGATTTCTTCAATAATTCTTCCCTAACCTCCAACATTAGGTGGAAATGCATGGTGGAGTGGGAATAGGCCAATGCATGGGAACCCGAAGACTTCTGGTCTTTGTTCATACCTTTCTAATTGGGTAGCTTATGGCAGTGTCTTAACCTCTCTGCATTGATTCCTCACTGGGAATAAAATAATAATATTATGTTTAGATAGCTGAAATATTTAAAATACATGGAAAAATGGTTGTGAAATGCTTTTTTGCAAAGCCGAGAGCTTTCAGCCAAGACAAGCACATTTGTGTCTTGAAAAGTGGGTGACAGAAAGGTAAAGTGACTCATGCTAGGATGTTCAGCTTACTGTTATATATAGGAAGAAACTAGGCTAGAAACTAGTTTCAAATTCCTTCTACTCCACTACCTATCTGAATAAGTAGATCATGTACACAAGATATTGGTCAAAAAATATATAACAGTAGACAAATGGAAGCTCTATTTTTTAATATAAAAGAAGAAAGCAAAACATATTTATCTGCATAAATAGGCTTAAATAATATTCAGACATTGAGGCATTACTGTTCAGTTACATTATGAAACAAAATACATTTACTGTATATTTTTGACAATGACTTCACTGACTAGCTCTTCACAGTTACTACTGCTTTCTAGCCACTCATCTACTTTTCATCAAAATTATAAACCTTTTATTTCCAAGTCTGTTTGGGTATAGCTGCTGCTTGTCTTGGTTATGCAACCAAGAATTTATTTAAAAATTTATCTCAACCTTCATCAAAATGTTCTTGAGCATTTAGCAAAAAAATCAACCTGACTTTCTTGCAATCAAAATTTCTAATGAACTTTATCTATCTTTATCTATTATCTATACCTTAATTATCTATTAAGGTATATGAATTGCAAGTGCTTGTTTTTTTATGTTTTGATGTGTTTTATTTTTAAATTAGATCAACTTACTATTGAACACCTTTCCTGATATTGTTGCAAGTTTCTGTTGAGTTTAGATTTTGAAAAGAAAGATTTTTTTAATTCTTTTAATATTTTGAGAGCCTAACAAAATAACTTTTTCACAAGCTGGCTACCTGAACAATGTTGTATTGTTCTCTCTCTAGAGATAATCTTTATGCATTATTCAAATTTACTATTAATGACATGAAAAGATGGCTCCAAACAAAATTTCTGACCCTTGTTTATACACACAAAGGGATTTGAAATCTAAGTCTTCACATTAGCACGGTTTGTGAAATGTCATTCCATTATGGGATAACTTCCTGTTCTATAATTTGGGTCAACATCTGAAAGAAATCATTATATTATTACAAAATTCTACAAAAGTGCCTCTTTCCAAAAAACTTACCGTTTACCAGATTTGGGACAAAAACCTCAGAAACTCTGCCTTGCTCCTTTCTTTAAGACTCTTACTATTGTCCTATTAAGCTGTAGCTATTTGTTCACGTCTCCCCCAACATTGGATCATAAACTCCTTAGGGCAGGGCCCATGCATAAACCATCTTTATAATCTAAAGAGCTTAGCACCTAGAAGGTGCATCAAAAGTATTTGCAGAAAAAAATAAAAGTGTTTGCAGAGTTGAGTTTACATAACTAAAGCGATGTATGCTACACTCTTACAACTTCATCCTTTCTATTATTAACCTCCTGTGGAGACGGAGAAAACACCCCAAAGAGCATGCCCTTCACCAGCCATAAACACCTGCGCAATCTGACTCCTTCTGAAGACCAGGACGGACCTGCTATCCCGTGTTCTAATACCAACACAACTATGTAAAGACATGGCAGAAAGAACCAACACATTCAAGGGGTCAGTAGCTTGCATGACCAAAAATTCCCATTTTCCAAGGGCAGGCCTTATTAACACACATTGTCCTAGTATCCAGTTTGGCCTAGTGTATCCCTTTCACCCTCAAAAGTGTTGTCTTTTACATGATAAGTTTTACAGTCCTCTTATTAATACCGATGCTTCAACTGTGTCCTTTTTCCTGTACTTGAAGCCTTGAGGGGAGGTTCTGGAAACACCAATGATATGCAAAATTGTGCAGGGAACAAAGACAGGATAACTGGAGGTTGAGTGGGACATTTTCTGTTACCCTTTAATAGTACCTAAAATCCAAAACTGAGAATTAATAGACATAGAGTATATCATATTCTATTTTATTTTATGGGTTTATTTATTGTAAGAGAGGAGGAAAGGAGAGAAAGTGGGTATGTAGAGGGAGAATCTCAGGGCTCAATTCCACAACCCGAAGGTCATGGGCTGAGCTGAAATTAAGAACTAGACCCTTAATTGACTGAACCACCCAGGTGCCCCCAAGTATGTCACATTTCAAATGGAATGGCCATCATCAAGAGTCAGAAATCCATGTCACAGCTCATTAGGAAACAGACAAACTTGCCCCAATACTCCTAATTCATCAGTCCAGCCCCCTCCAAATCCTCAGCTCAAGCACTCCTTTTAGCTTATAAACTGAAATGGACAGAAGGAAGAAATGTGGGAGTCCTGAGTTATTGGCTAGACGGTGGTTCAGAAACCTAAGCAAAATATAGACTTTCCCAGTGAAGGAGGAAGCTCCAGGAAATCATTCAGAGAAAAGGGGGCAATTTGGGAAGAGACCATGATCTCATTCCCCAGAGGACATCTGCTTATGCAGAAAACCTTGAGATCTTCTCCACCGTGCCTTCAGAACTAGGGGAAGAAAAGTGGCAAGAGAAATCAGGTCAGAGAAAGGAGGAACCTGTGGAGGACCTACATATCCTCTGTTTGGAGTGGCAAAAAGTATTTCTTCCTTCAGGATCATATGGACACAGCAGAGAAGCTAGGCTTAAGCTGTCCTCCCAATACCAGACCCAGCAAGGCTGGCTGCCAGGACAGGAGCATTCAAAGAGGTCGAGTCCAAACCAGAACCATATTTCAACCAAAGACAACTGTGTGGTAAGGAAATACCATGCTTTTCACACACACTTCCACAAAGGGTCATCCCAAATACATGTGCACTTCCAGAGAGACAGCCTTTGGACTCTTATCACACAAAGGCCATCAGTGACTCGGCAGTATTGTCCAGACTTACTGGTAACAATGAAGATGCCACACAGGGGCAAGTTAAGGAAAATATACTAGTATCTTTCTCCTCCCCACTTACCAGTATTACTGTGTAAGAGGAGCTAGAAAAAGGAGGAAGACAGTGATGAAGAGCCCCAGGGGTAATATAACCCTTCTCGCTCTAGGTCATCCAGAGCTACAAGATTTAAGTTAGAGAGGAGATTAGAATTCTAAACCAAAAAAGATTTTTTAAGCTAGAAGTGACTGGGAAACCTCACATACTGCCCAACATGTCATTTGGGATGCTATTTGATAATAAAAGTTGAAATCAAGAGTTGAGGGAAATAATTAGAGCAAAGTAAAACTTCAAATTTGTACCTTACCAAGTTGAGCTACAAGAATTCAAAATCAAGATTTTTTTTTTCTAAGTTTGAGCTTCATAAATTAATCAAGTGCTCAGAGACAAGTGCTCAAGGTTTTATGAGCCTGGAAAGATATTCTGGCTTAGTGTCCAGCAAGGACTGACTTCTAGCCTCCACCCTATGTTCATGTTCTGCGCATTAAATGGCTGCTCAGTAATTCATGAATTCGTATCAATGGCTTAATTTAACAGATTAGAACCTGGCTGTGGCCTATTTGTTTCCACAACCAGTTTCCAAGGTCATGCTTTCTCTCCTCCAAATCTGAGTGTGCCTAAGGCTTGAAAAGATTCCCAGCAAGAAGGACACAACCAAGGGTGTCCTCTATTACATAGCCTAACTCCCAGGTAACAATACTTTGTCTTCATTTTCTCTGTTTCCCCTACATTCAGATGACTCAAGATTTGAGAAAAGAATACTCTTCCTTATAAAAATGCTGAGAATCCCTCTCAGGAAGGGTAATCTAAGGGCCAGATGTGCTGCACTTTCAAAGGGTATTCTTTTGAAAACATTCTGAAACACTATAGTAAGTCTATAAGTTTCAGAAATGGCTCTGATAAAAAAGCAGTTTAATCTTAGCATCAATAAGTTTAGCAAAAAGTTTAATCTTAGCATTAGTAAGTCTCCAACCCAGACTCACTCAGAACTGGGTTCCAACAGGCCAGAGGGATATAAAAACAGTTAAGTAAGCTCCATCAAAAAATAGTTAAGTATTAAAGAATTATCTTAGATGTGAGAGCCTTGAACCCTTCTTCCTTTCTTCACTATACCCTTGTCCCTATTAGTTTTGTAGCAAGGTTTCTATAAGATAGAAGTCAAATTAGTGGTTGGTCAGGGGTCACAGATTTCGTGGCTCCCGATTTTATATGGAACTTGAAACTAACCCCAATGTTTCCACGCCTCTCCTGGCTTTTGACTCAGCAATATTTAATTTAGTGTGTTCCACTGTACCAAACTTTTTGGTCCACAGCTACCCACAACTCCCATCATGGGAGAAAGATTAGTAATAACAATTCTCTACAAGTATTGTAGTCTAAATTTAAAAGAAAGAAAATTCTTTTCCATACATTTCCAATGCCTCTCAAATTACAGAAGTGGCTATAAAGTCTACTTATATATAGTATCAACGCTTTAAGTTTCAGGAAATATGCTATAATCTTAACCATTCCCACACACACATACATACACATTTCACCATCACAATGACCACCCTTACCACCAGGCCAAGTATACAATTTGGAAAACAAAATGCCAAATTCTGTTACTCACCAGATAGCTAAGAAACAGACAGGAAAGAAGCTCATTTAGCAGAATATACCACAATGAGCAAAACACATCATAAAATGTTTGAATAGAACTTTAATAACATAATCTGAACCAATATACTTATACTTAATTTGGTTTGGGTAATTTTATTTGTTCTACCTAAAAATCTGTGGTGCTTTCTTGTGCGTTGTCAGTAAGAATGCAAATTGGCATAGCCACTGTAGAAAACAGTATGGACATTCCTCAAAAAATTAAAAATAGAATTACCACAGGATCCAGTAATTCCACTACTGGGTATTTACCCAAATAATACAAAAGCACTAATTCAAAGAGATATATGCACCCCTACCCCTATGCTTACTGTATAGCGTTATATACAATAGCCAAATTATGACACAGCCCAAGTGTCCATCCATAGATAAATTGATATAGAAGAGGTGGTAGATGTACACAATGGAATATTATGCAGCCATTAAAAAGAATGAAATTTTGCCATTTGCAAGAACATGGATGGATCTAGAGGGTATAATGCTAAGTGAAATAGTCAGAGAAAGACAAATACCATGTGATTTTACTCATGTGGAATTAAAGAAACAAAACAAACAAAGAGAAAAAAGAGAAACAAACCAAAAAGCAGACTCTTAACTCTAAAGAACAAACTGATGGTTGCCAGAGTGGAGGTAGGTAGGACAGGAGTGTAATGGGTGAAGGAATTCAGACTGTACTTACCATTATGAGCAGTAAGTAATGTATAGAATTGTTCAATCACTGTATTGTACATCTGCAACTAATACAACATTCTTTACTATACTCGAATTAAAATTTAAAAAGAAAATAAAACTGACCCAAAACATCTGTGATATTTTAAGAAGCAGGAAAGAAAGCTAAAGGTATTATACTGTCCATGTACACCCCCAATCTGGAATACTTAGAATTGAACCAGCCTCTTGCTAGTACTCTTCCCTTTGTCTTTAGCATCATTTCACTACCCAACAGTCATATTCTCAAGAGACTTTCAGGAAGCCTCTAATATTCTTAGAAAAATTGCAGCATCCATTTGATGTGAAGAGAATTGTGCTTACTGAAAGACAGGTTGCTTAACATCCTCAAAAGAGCCTGAGCTTTGCAGTAAAGGCAGAGTGGGGTGAGCTCCTGCCTCTAAATATAAAGATTTCGGTTTCTTACCTCTCTAAGCCTCAGTTACTTTATCTGTAAAATATAATTTGATCTCACCTCTGAGTGCTATAGTGACCATAATAATATATGTGGAAGAGCTAGGACACAATAATTTTTTGATAAATGCTTTGCATATGAATTTTTAGCACTGAAGCTGAAACCTAGAAGCAGTTTCTGGACATTTTAATTATATAATACTTAATATCATTAAAATCTGCTACATAAGTGCTTCGGTTCCAGAGATCTCATACATCATCAGCTTTCCCTTTTTTCTTGTTAATTTTCAACTATTTACCCTCTGATTTTGGCTGGCAATTCATAAATTGTTATTGGCCCTCTCAATCACCTGAGGAAACAACAAGAAGATTTGTTTGTACACAGCTCAAAACATAATCAAGATTCTGATAATCTGCTATGCTGAACCCCAGGAGACCATAAGAAGAAAAGATGATGAGTAAGGATTGCTTCTTTGATCACATTTTCAACAAAACAGCAAAATTCAGTACTGTTTAGCAGCTTATAACTTTTAACAATTTATACTTGTAATAGAAACAGTATTATTTCCAAGACCTCTTTCTCACTATTGCAAACAAATTCTGCTCTTCTAACTAGCTACATGGTGATAACACTTAAGCAAGGAGCAGTCAAAAAGGTATAAAATACAAGTGACTGAGATCACTGTTGCAGTGAGGAGGGTAGGGGGAAAATATTTTTCAAATGTTATGATGGTCCTCTCCTTGTACCCCTGTCCCCATTCCAAAGATAAACCTCTTATAGGCCAATTATAAATATACTAGAGAGATACAAGCTTGGTCACAACAAAAGCCTTTAAGGCTGGATAGGCATTATCTGCTTTTAACAACCCAAACAATGATCATGAAGAACTGCTGACTTAGAAATTGAACTCTGATGACCCTCTGGTCTAGCCACTCACTCCATACAGAAATTTCTCTTGTAACAAACCACTCCAGTGGGAGAACTGCATTAACTTTCTTCCAGGCAACCCATCCTATCCTGCTACAGCTTTAAAACTCAGGTCAAGCTCAGGAAAACTGGGCACTGAAAATTTTAGAACTATAGAGCTACTTTACATCACAGGCAGGGTCTTGAGATGAACTGCCAGAGGACAAATAAGGAAGAAGCAGACTTCTGGAGCTCCACTGACTCCCAGTTAGGTGCCTATTTGTGAGGCCTAACATTAGCAGCAGTTCTACCACAGGCAGAAAGTGGCTCTCCAAAGATGCCTGTTATCAGCCAACAAGTATGCCAAGGTTCAAGAGAAGTGAGGACTTCCATCTACTCTAAGGGATCTAAAGGGTGGCTCAGCCTGGTGTTTAAGACTGAATTTCAAAGGGAAAAAAAAAAAAAAGATCTTGAACCCCTTTCTTTAATCTTGCTTAGTCTAGTCAATACCCAATTACTCGAATGGCACTAAAGTTTGTGGAGCCCAATCCTAGACCAACAGGGTGTGCGAAACATGAAATGAGGCAGGCCTCCCCCTCGATCACCACTTTTCCCTCTGTAGGGGAAAGACCCACTTAAGGTGACTTCCTCCTCAATGTCAGAGAAGGAGAAGGTTGTGCAGCAGAACCAGCTTTATTGCCTGCTGCCTTGATAATTAAGATGATTGGATGTTAACTAGAATTATTGTGATCATTTTGCAATACATACAAATATAAAATCATTACATCGTACACCTAAAACCAATATATTTTATGTCAAATATTATCGACAATAAAAAGAAAATGGCCTTACATTTAACTTCTCACATGAATTTTCTAATGCAAAATTTACCTCCAACAACTGAAACAGCAAGAAAACTGGACTTTACGAACCAATTATGATGCCCACGTCTTACTCATTTTTGTATTCCCAGTGTCCAGAGCAGCACCAAGGGCACAGGCACTTGGCAGACATTAGCTGACTTAGGCAAAGGACTAAAATGTGTTCAAACACTAACCTTCAAAAGTATTTCTTCATATTGGAGATTCTCAGAATCAAAGGGTTTTCTGCACAGTTTTTCCATGTCTGCAATAAGGTTTGTCTACCCAACTATTTGCAGAAGGCAAGCCTGAAGAGTCCCAACCTAAGAAGTTCAAAAACAGGAGAAACAGACATGAGGTAAAACAACACATTCTTTGGCGTTTGTTCACTTGATCTATGTGCAATAGAACTTTTCTTATTTATATATTTAGAACATTGCTCAAATAGGATCTATTTAATAGAGGTTCAATTTCTTACTACAGATCCATGTGGACTGCTGTGGAATTTGGGTAAACCTCTCATTTTGGACTTTTTTAAAGCCAAGTTGCAACAGCATGGTTCAAAAAACAAGGTAATTCTTTATGCGGGTGATGTGAAAGTAAGATGTAGAAAATACAGTGATGGTTTCTTAGGGATCATTTAGCCACCCCTAAGGGGGTACATCAGAAATATCTCCAAAGGGTGTGTGTGTGTCAAAGAGAGACAGAGAGAAAGAAATCTCCCTCAGAGATTCTTTTCAAATAAAACATAAAACTCTATGCCTATAGGTGGTGTCAGACCACATCTCCAAGGCCTTCCTAGTGCTAACATTTGAAGAGGATAGTAAAAATAACAACACCTATTTTTAATGTGATCTTTTCAAACTCAGATATGAGATCACTCCCCTGTTTAGGGTCCAGGGAGAGAGATGCCAAGGATGCACCCCTTCAGGACAGCCGAGTTGGGATGCTCTGTCGGCTGCACTGCCTGCCCTGTCCACTCTGTTGGACCACACCAACGTCAGCAGCTTCCACTAGTTCCCAGGGAAGGCCCTCACACTAAGCCTACCTGGGACGTGTGGCCTGTCATCATCATGGAGCTGATGGCCTTCAGAGACTTCGACTTTTCGGGGGTAGGGGGTTCTGGCCCTCTCCCCCAACCCTGTCCTGACTTAGCTCCTAGTAGTTTTTTAAAAGGTCTTGCCCCAGTCAGGCAAAAATAAATATATAAAATTTTGTAGGGTTTCTCACCAGCATGGGCTCAGCACATGGATCCAGAGGATGAAGGATTACTAAACATTTGGCCCCATTCTTTAAATTCACTGCATTTCTGTCCTGTATAATTTCTCTGGGGCATAAAATGGTTAGAATTGCTTCAGATTGCTTTTCCACATGGATTTTATACGTGGGGTTCCTCCCCAGGTTGAGTAGGTGCCTGATAATTAAAGAATATGTAGTAACTGAAGGTCTTCTCACTTTCATTGCACTCAGGGATTCTTCCCCATAGAAAACTGCGCTTTTTTCCTGACAGTAGATGGTTTTCCCCAAATTTCATTCTGGTTTGCAGTGGTCTCTTTGGTTCAAGGTTGAGACTTCTGGTCTTCACAGATGTCTTGGAGAAATCTCTCTGGGGCCCTCAGTGCTTCCTGTTCCTCCAGGGTGAACACGTTTGGGCTTTAAGAGGTGAGACCTCACTGAGGCCAGGTTTCTAAAGATCTCCAGCGTCACATCTTTGTACAGGATTTTCTGAGTAGAGGTCAGCAATGTCCACCCCTCCTGGGATAAGTCCACCACCACTTCCTCGAAGGTCCCCCTGTCCTGTGACCAGGTGGCCAACCCTGGAGCCATCGCTTCCTGCTCCATGTTCCCCTCCTGAATACAGGTGGGGTCTTAAGCAGATACAGTGATAAAAAGTTGCAAAGTGTCTCCTTTTTAACAGACAAGGACAGCAGATATCATCAGTTTAAGTCTTGATGGTGCTGAAGGCCCTCCCCACAGACCAGAAAGGACTAGCTGCTCGGATGCCAGGAGCCGTCTCAGTGTGGCTGGCCCCAGCCTCCGCTGCGGCTGCCTGTTTCCACTTCCACTTCCTCCACTTCCTTCAGGTCTGGGGGGTGGGCGTGCCTGAGGCAGCGGGGTGGGGGGTGCACTAAGCTGCGGAGCCGGACGGGGTCCCATCCCCTGCGTCAACAAACTGTCAGTCCTGTACCAAGGCTCGAGGTCCTTTTGCCTAGCCACTGTCTTCTCTTCTGGCCTCTTCTCATTCCATGCACCCGCCTCCGCCCTACACTGACACCCACCACTCGCCAGCTTCACCTCGGCCACACTGAGCCTCAGTTTCCACAAACTTACAGTAGTAATGCTCTCACATCCTGGCAAATTGACAGCACATTCCTCTGGACAACCTCCTCCAACAATTGATAATGAGGCATTAAGTTTGTCAACCAGCTCACTTCTAAAACAAAAGACATTATTCTTCAAATCGGTTGTGGACAGATGGATAGAGCATGTTCAAAATAGGAGTATAGAGTATGAGGATAGGCCACAATAGGTGAACAGTATAGATGAACCTAAAAGACCTCATTTTTTTTCCTTCCACGTGCAAGGAGAGGTTCGTTATTAAGGATCTAAAGAACGTAAGGATTTATTCCATAAGCATTGGGTGACAATGATCTCTGTGAGGAGGCAAAGTAAATATAACCTTATTATATTTATGAGATTGATTATATAGTCATTGTCCTTTAAA
This sequence comes from Vulpes lagopus, assembly GCF_018345385.1. Taxonomy (NCBI): domain Eukaryota; kingdom Metazoa; phylum Chordata; class Mammalia; order Carnivora; family Canidae; genus Vulpes; species Vulpes lagopus. The sequence continues at coordinate 100,686,345 of NC_054828.1, read as the reverse complement.
ATTCTAGTTTACTCATAATCCATTTCAGCATCTAGTTAAACTAAATTCACATGAGTCTGGATAAGCCTCATGTATCTCACTATTACACAGCAGTTTCAAAATTTGGTGTGCTTATTTTGTTATTGTTTGCTTGCTTAAATTGGGCTTCATTAAGGAAAATGTGCATATTAAACAATTTTTAAAGTTCTCTAGAGGTCAAACTTCGTCATAATCAATGTTTACATCTCTTGAGAGCTAACCAAGCCTTCATGAACTCTTCAAATCTGAGCTGACTCCTGATACTGACAAGCATGCAAACTGCCATGAAGATGAGGATCTCATGATGGGTGGTTTTCCATTTTCTTGCTGTAACACACTTTTCTCCATTTGTTTTTATAGTACTAAATGTCTCCTAATGCAAGGTCAGGAGCAAAGAAGAGTTGCCGGGCAAAGGAAAGGCAGTAGATCCTTGCCTACAGCATTTTTAGACAGCAGCAATTAATTTCCTTCATAGTTTTCACACCATACTCTGATTCAGTCAGAATATTGCTATTAGACTTATTGATCCAACTGGCATTAGATTTTAACTGTGAAATGAAGAAAACAGATGTAACTTATTTTTCTGTTAACCTAAATGATACTTAGTAATTGTTTGAGTAAGATACTTATTTGTATGAGTCTTTAAACTCCCTGAAGTTAATCATTTGACCAAAAATTCTTAGGCCCTCGCAGGTTATCCCTGACTTTTTTTTTGCAGGGAAAAGAATATGGCCAAAGTAGTTCTACACATCTCTGAGTTGGGCAAGTATGTATACCCTATTTTGTTTATTAATTTTAAAAGGTGATCTGTTGGGGCACCTGGTGGTTCAGTTGGTTAAGCGTTTGCCTTCAGCTCCAGGCATGATCCCAGGATCCTGGGATAGAGATCTGCATCCAGCTCCCTGCTGAGCAGTGAGCCTGCTTCTCCCTCTCCCTCTGCTGTTGCCCCTGCTTGTGCTCTCTCACTCTCACTCTCTCTCTTAATTAAAGAAATAAATAAAATCTTTTTTTAAAAAATGGTGACTTGTTTTTTGATATCTTTCCTTGACTTGAGAGCTGAGAATCAATAAGCATGTGATTAAAAAACATTAAAGATATATATATTAGAGTTGAAATGATTGCTATCAGGAAATCCAAAGATAATCAAACTAATGTCATGGTTCTTTAATTCATATGCAACCCTTACTCACTGCTTTATGATTAAAATGCTCCTTTGGAACTAAATTTATTTTTTCCCTCTTTGCAGGATGATCGATGATTAGGGTTTTATTTGCAGTCTGCCAAAACTATCCATTTACATACTACTGACCACCCTCTGCAATAGTGACACTTTTATTGATGAAGCTCAATTTTCTATTAAGAACTAGAAGTGAAATATTATGTGTATGTAAGTCAGTAAATAAGAGACAAGAGACAAGTAGACTTTGATGGAATAATCTAAAGCAAAAACAATATTTTAAAAAATGAAGCAGGAAGATAGAGCATTCCTTTCTGACTCCTGAATGATGAAGCCAGCTCACATCCACCGAACAGTACAGGGAGTTCATAAAAACCTATCACATTTCCTTTTGTTCCCCAAATGTATCCAAGTTAGTTCCCACTTCCCTATTTTACTCCCTCTTGCTCTGAACTTTCCTAGCACCTCAGTTCACCCCTACACACACTTCTATGCATCATCCACTTTTTTGACTCCATACCTCAGGCCTAATTTCCCACTAAATCCTCTTCATCAATCATCCAGTGGAGACTCACTGTTTGGACTTCCAGTAGATACAACTTCATCTCTTCTGAGGCCTGACTATTGTCACAAGTAAAAGAGTTTATCCTTAGCCCCAGAAAATACATGGGCTGAAAAATCCCACCCTAGTCGCTCAAGTTAGGAGGAGTTGATGGTTGATTATTTAAGCAATGTAGGGCCATAATTACAAAGATTGGAATGACACAAGAAAGAAGAAATATGAGCTTAGGAAGGGAAAAAATAAGTTATCAACACCTACTATTTGGTACTGATAAACCCATAATGACAGGTCTGATTTTTACTGCAAACAAAAAGGACATTAAGAACATAGAGAAAATGCAAAAGCCCACAGATATTTAAACTTTTTTTTTTTTTTTAACATTTTCTGGGTCTGTATTATCCTTGGAAAAAGAGACATTCTCTGATTAACATATCTGATTTTTTTTTATTCCATAACTTCCCAGACCCTCTCCAGGCAAAATCATATGGGGATTCTGAAAGTCCTACTTTACTTTGTTCAATCTTATTTGTTTTATGTCATATGATATAGTTTATATGATTAACATGGCGATTCTGATGCTCCTGTGTACTGCCACGGGATCTCTCCCTCTTCTGTGTGCTTCACAACTTTGCTTCCAATAATCTTGTGTTTATTAATCCTATATTTCTCCTTGTGGTTTTATCACATATGGCTGTAACTGGACAATATAGTATTTAGTTTTGCATTATTTGAACTTCATGCAAATGGCATAATTCTTCTGAAAATTATCTATTTGCTCTGAAACTCTGATTCATGCAGGTTGGCCGATAGAGCTAGAATTCACTAATTCTCAATCTTGCATTTTGTCTTACTGTATGGATACACTAATTTTCAGTTCAGTTGGAGTTTTGGGTTACTCAAAAGATCTGGGATATGAGATTAACACAAGTATTTAAATTGACAAGATATTGTCAAATAGTTTTCCAGAGTCTTTTTATCAACATATGCTGTCGATTATTGTGAGATATGTGTTAAAATACTCCACTATGATGATAAATTTGACAAATTCTACTTGTAGTTTTGGTGGGGTGGCCTTGTCCCTAAGTTCGTAGAAGTTTTGAACTATTATAACTTCCTAGTGACTTGAAACTCATGGTTAAGGAGTAATTTTTTATGTCTCTTCTAACACATTATTTGAACTTTAGGTCTTAAAGTTTATTTGGTGTGATATTAATATAGCTTCTTTAGCCTTCTATTAGCCTCTTGTATCATTTTTTCAAACTTTTACTTCCAATTTTTCATGCCCTTATGTTTCAGGTGTGTATCTTATAAACAGCCTGTATCTAAGATGCTTTTATATAATCTGTAATATTTTTTAAACTGGAAAATTTAATCAATGTACAATTACTATTATTTCCTACTTTCTAGTCCTTATTCATTTATTTTAAAAATATTTAATATGCTGCTTATTTGTGCTTTCCCTTTGTTTTTTTTACCTTCTTTGATTTTGCCAAATATTTTTCTGGTTTTCAATTTTATTCTTTGATTATTTCTATTGTGTCTTGATTTTCTGTTTCATTGATTTTTTTTTTTTTGCTCTTGTCTGTTACTTCCTCCCACTTCCTTTTTAAAATTAATATTGTTATTCATTTGTTAATATCTTAAGTTGTATACTTCATTAATTTTCAACTTTTATTTTTCTCTAAGAACTTAAGACTAAAAAATTTTCTCAAAACATTACTTTTGAGTAATGTACTTTTGAGCCTCCCGCAAGTTTTCCATGAAGAATTTTTATTTTCAGTTCTTACTACTTATTTTTAATATTCATTATGAATTTTTCCTTGATTTTTGAGTAATTTAGAAAATTATTTTAATTTCCAAATAGTAAGAAAATTATCTCTCTTTCTGTTTTTAAACTCTGACTAAATTGTACTGTGTTCAGAGGTTCTGGCCAGCACAATAACGTTGAAATTTAATGGAAACTTGCTCCACTGCCCAGTGTAACCAATTTTATAAATGACCTACTTATAAAAGCTTGAGAAGAATGTATATTCTCTAATGTTGGACACAGAATTCCACATATTTTCATTAAATCAAGTTTGCACCTGTCTGCTGTAATCTTGTGAAAAGTTTGCTCAATTTTTTGTCAGGTGTTCCTACCAATTATAGGGAGAGGTAGGGAATTTCTCACTATGGTGGCCGTGAGTTTGCCAGTTGCCATATATTTTGAGACTATTTTAATACTTGCACACGTATTTGGAATTGTTATATTTTCCTAATGAAACCAAATTTTTCTCATTGTGCTGTGACTTTATGTATGCATTAGGCTTTTTGGCTTAAAATCTTTTTTTCCTTTTCTGATATTAATATAGTACAGTAGGTTTCCTTCATTAGGAATTTCTTAATAAATCTTTCTCTATCTTTTCACTTTCAACTGTTATGTGTCCTTACACTTTTGATGCATCTTTTGTAAATGACATTTATCTGAATGATTTATCAATTTGCAATCTCTGTCATTCAAATGGTGAGTTAAATCCGCTTATATTTATTATAATTATTGACATAGTTGAAAAGATTTTTACTCTATCTCTTTTTTATGTTTGTCTCACTTCTTTTTTCCTGTCTTCCTGCTTTTTTATTAAATTTTTATTCCTTTTTTATTAATGTACTTTTCCCCATATATTGGTTTTAAATTTCTATTCATTTAATGATTACCTTTAATATTTTTCCACACTTGCTTAACTAAACAAAGTCTAAAGTTAAACCATCCCCAAACTTTAAAACGCATTAGTATTGATCTTATAACTTTAAAATGCATTAGTATTGATCCTTTCCCAATTTATATAGTATTACACACTTCCATCATTATTTTATTCAAGCAATGTTTATCTGGATTGTTCAAAAGTTATTTTTCTTTTGTTTTTGTGATTGTTTTTGCATTGTCTTCAAAAATGATCTTTAATTTTGGAGGTTTCATGAGAACAGATTTCTTATAATAGGCTTCTATTTCTTGTTTTTTTTTTTTTTTTAGTCTTCAAATGTCTTTTCTAGAATATATTTGACATCATTTACATCATTTTTAACTGTAAAAATATTTACATAATTTTTAATTGTTTTCAGTAGAAGTATTATTTAGGGAAGTTGGTTCTTATTTCTGCAGAAATAGAAGAGCAAATCACAAAAATCTTTAAATATTTGTAAAATAGGACCTAAGGAAGTAAATTGAGAAAAATAGACATTTTATAGTAAGAATTGCCATCTTTCATATAAAAAGATAATCCACCTATTAGTTGAGCCTGTGTTTTTAATTAGACTGATTTGTAAAGCTCTTGCCTTATTGCATGCTTTGTTTCCCAGGTGGCCATTGGCACACATTCCTGATTTGGCAGAGAAAAATTATACTCTGGCTTTGAAACAGAGCCTGAGTAATTGATCCATATGAACACTGAGGCCATGGCCCCACCTTCCTTAGCAGCATGTGCTGACCAACTAAGCCATCTCACAAAAGCTGACCACCTTCATAGATTATTCCCAACAAAAAAACAAAGCTAATTTTTTTAAAAGATTTTATTTATTTATTCATGAAAGACACAGAGAGAGAGAGAGGCAGAGACACAGGCAGAGGGAGAAGCAGGCCCCATGAAGGGAGCCTGATGTGGGACTCGATCCCGGGTCTCCAGGATCACATCCTGGGCCGAAAGCAGATGCTAAACTGCTGAGCCACCCAGGGATTCCCCCAAAAAAGCTAATTTTTATCCTTAATTTCAGCCATAATGATTATGTACACACAGAAATATCGCTGATAAATGCATGAGGACTAAACCAGAAAAACATCATTTCCATTATCAAAGTAATAGCTGACCCAGATGAGGACCATAATTGGATGCCAAAACCACCAAAATTCACTGTTTCTCCTATCATCCTACAAGTTACATATTAAATGCAAAGAGGAAAGTACATTTTACAATGGAAAGATATCTTACATTAAAAACCTTAATCAAGTGTACAAACTTGACATCACCAGCTATGGGACAAGCTGATGTCCATAGATGCAATAAGAAATATCAACATTATTTGTGCAGTACTTTGCCAAAAACATTTAGCCAGATTCTAATCATGAATGAAAAACATTTTTTGAGGAAAAATTTGTTTAGTTTCAGAACAAAGAACATTCTACAAAATAATAGATCAATACTCTTCAAGAAAAAGTCAATGACATTAAAAACAAACAAGAAAAAAGCAAGCAAAATGTTCCAGATTAAGAGATTAAAGTCACATAACAACCAAATATAATGGAAGAACTTTGACTGGATCTTAGATTCCTAAAAGACATTTCTTCGGTTGAATATAGAGAGCACCCTAGGCGATGCTGTTGAAGTAATATTATAGGTGTGAGATTGGCTTCATAGTTATGCAAGAGAATAACTTGTTCTAAGGATTACAAACTGAAGTAGTTAAGGGTGAGTGTCATGATGATTGAAACTTAGAATAAAATAAAGAGCGAGAGATTAGGGGAGCACAAGGAGAAAGAAAGCAAAGGTAGTAAATGTTTACAATTGAATGAAGGATATATGTGTTCATTTTCTTAAGCCATAAAGTTTTTCAAAATAAAAAGTTGAGGAAATAATGTGGATGCCCATTCTCTTCCCTTCCTTCACTGAACAAGAAATCTAATTCTGAAATGGAGCCTAAGAGATTTAGGTAGATAGAATATATTTCAGAGTAAAAATTCATAAACGGTGAAACAAATGTCTAAACTACAGCAACTCCTTATGGATCTAAAACTTTGAGTGTGTGATTTTCTAGGATGACTTGATGTTACAATCACTCAAACTAAATGTCTGGCTGAAAGCTAACACCTCAATGTTCCCTCCTGCTTAGGAATTTCTGATCATTAATTTACATTAAGAAAATTTATTATCTTATAATTAGTCAGGAATTTAACAGAATAAAGTGTTATTGAGACCTTTGAAACTATATTGAGGCTTCAAAATGTGGCTCAGCACACTGATGCAATAGATCTCCAGTAGTTAAATTGTATTAATATTCAATATCTCTAGAATAGTTTAGAATCCAATTCTAACACCAATGGATTAGGGAAACAAATATTTTCCCCAAGCCTAAAATCAATTTCCGGCCAATCTGAACTGTTGAATCATTTTATGCTAAAGACATAATTAGCTAAGAATGTGCATTTTAGGGGCATCTGGTTAGCTCATTTAGTAAAGCATGCAACTCTTAATGTTGGGGTCATGAGCTTGAGCCCCACATTGGGGGTAGAGATTACTTACAAAACAAGAATAAAAAATTTAAAAAGGGATATGTGTTTTATTTTTCACATTATGCCATCTTGGAAGAATTTGAGACTGTTTAAGGCTGATTATAGATTAATTTTTAGCCTAAATATTGGCAATATGTTAGGGATAATAAAAGCTATTTGGACAAATATATATTTTACAATACAATATTGCAAAAAAGTAAGGCGATTACAACATAAATTATGAAACATGCAGATTTAAAAGAATGTCAATTTCTAATTCTGCAAATTCTTTATTTGCATTAAATATCAACATTCATAAATCATTCCTATAACTACCAAAAATGGCCCTATTGGTTAAAACAGCTAATGCTTTAAGCAAATTATCTACAAAAAGCATACCAGCAGCATATACAGCTTGAAAATATGAAAACTTAAATAAGTAATTTTGCCTAGATATTGAGTTATTTAAGTGATAAAGAAAACAATTATTGGAGCAACTGGGTGGCTCAGTATAGTAAGTGTCCTACTCTTGATTTTTGACTCAGGTTATGATCTCAGGGTTGTGAGATAGAGCCCCACGTCAGGCTCCACTCAGGGCGTGGAGCTTGCTTAAGATCTCTCTCTCTCTCTCTCTCCCTCTCACCACCCACCCCCCAAAAAGGAAAGCAATTACTTTACCAGGTGACAATTCTTAAATAGTCCATGGAGACATTAACTCAAGACTCAAATAAAGCATTGTATCCAGAAAATGCCTAAATCACCTAAGGATTGAAATTGTTTTTAAAGATTTCCAGGATTGAAGACTTGTCTTGTTGATTAACACTTTTTTATCAAGAGCTTCTTCCTTCTGCTACTACAAGTTATCCCTTGTTATGTTTAGTACGATTTTTCTTATTTAAACTAAGCTGGTCAAAACTATGTGCTGATATGGTGCAGTCATACTAATCAATTCCAGGTTATTTCAATTTGCTGTAAAAGGACTCATTTTCAATTCTGTTTTCTTGCTTCTCTGTATCTGTCTTGCAGTGGAATGACCAACTGGTAGAGCCGGAAGGGACTTTTAAGCCATATTGTTCAGTGGTTTTCAATATGGGCGCTGAGAAGGCTTCATGATTTTCACAGATATATCTTCTCTTTCTCCCAATCTGCAATCCAGTTTCCCAGAAAACTGACATTCACAGTAAAAACTTGAGGTCTACATTTGAGGCTCATGTACTTGGTTATTCACTTTTATTTAATTCTTAATCTTTTCAATTTTTTTCTTTTCCTCTATGGACAATGCCAAATTTCTGAAAAAGCCATCAAATTTTAATACTGTAAAACTGGACATATATGCATAGTCCAAAAAAAATTTATAGTTCTCAAGTGAAGTGCTGACCAAAAAGTAATTACAGTAAAATTTATTCATAATTTATGTCCCAGATGTTGTACTTTGGTTATTTAGAATGCCTTGAGTAAAAAGAACAAGAATAAAAAAGAAAGAGTAGCAAAAACAAGAAGCTGAGAGCCATGCTGCTTATAAGAAAGATTTCCTAAGAATAAACAATTCATTTTTTAAATATAAAAAATTCTAATTGCATTTATTTTAATTTAATTAATCTTAAATAAATAATATAGTGACAAAATTCAAAAATCAAAAAAAGTATGAAAATGTCCACAGTAATAGCATCTCTCCTAGCCTGGTCCTCTGTCCATCAAGTGCCCCTCCCTTCCTCCACTCCAACAAGGTAACTGTCATTATTGTGTTTGTCATTCCAGAACAAATTTATACTTAAAAATATCAAATACAATATGTATTTATCTACCTTCCTCCATTTTGCATTAATGTAAATATTCTACAAATGCTGCTCAGAAAACTTATTTTTTCACTTAATACAATATACCTTGGAATATTTATTGAACCTGGCACCTTTATGTTCCTGGCACCCTTACAGGAAGCTATAAGAGAATTACACAAATTTCTACTTCTAATTCTCATCACGTATTCTTCTAGAAGTTGTCATAAACTAAGTTGTCAATAACTGGGCCATATTTCTTCATATGAACAACGTTATAATTAGAGGATTGTTTCCATGACCAACAACCAAATCAAATAAATTATAATTATGACAAAGATAGAAAAGGGACTTTTAAATTAGTGTTAAATAGTTAATATAATTATTTCTCAAATACCATAATTATACACATATAAATACAAATTTCCAAATGATTATATAAGCTTGCAAATACTTTCAACATAAATTTTACCTATCTAAAAATACATTCACTACAAACACATTTGATGATGTTTTTCTTGTCTTAGATTTTTTAAGATTTTGGGGTTTTTTTTTTGCATAATTCTGATTCTTGAATTCTCCTTTTTTGCAAAGTCGCATGCTTTTTTTCCCTTGGTAAATGTCTTATGCAGAAGAATTCAAAATCATTTCACTGATACTATTCTTTGAAAAATAGCCATTAAAAATAAGCATTAAAATATATATATATATGTATATATATATATATGAAGTCTTTTCAATCAGGGCTTCAGTTTTAAGAGTTTATTTTAAACCTCTCTTAAATTGATCTTTTTGTTCTTATTTTCATTTGTCTTTATCTTTTAAATAATTTCAATGAGGGCTTTAAAGAGAAAAAGGAGTTGCATGAGAATCTCTAGGCAGAGAATGTGAAAGCTGTGGGGCCAGGCTCATGATCACTTGCTTTGGCCAAGGGTAAATGAAGCAGAGCAAGTGGAAGGGGTGCTTGCTCTACATCATGAAGACGTCTTTTTTTTTAACTGCCTAAATCACTCACTGTGTAGCATCTTGACCTAGGAGGAAACTCTCAAATAAATGAACAAATATGGATGAACAACATTGAAAACCCTTTGGCAAAATGGAATCAATGAAGTAATCAGCAGGAATTGCCTGTTTTATTTTTTTAAAGATTTTATTTATTTATTCATGAGAGATACAGAATGAGAGAGGCAGAGACACAGGCAGAGGGAGAAGCAGGCTCCATGCAGGGAGCCCGACTCGGGACTCCATCCTGGATCTCCAGGATCAGGCCTTGGGCTGAAGGCGGCACTAAACCACTGAGCCCCCCAGGCTGCCCAGGAATTGCCTGTTTAAACCTGATTCTTGGCCAGAAATTACTTATGGTTCTTAATTTTTTGTCATTTCAGTTTTTAAAAACCCAAAATACAATCTCTAAAGACATTAAAACATTAATTTTTCACTCAAAAATAACTATTTTGATCTAATGATTTTAAATGTGGCCTGAGGTGATTGTTAGTCCTGTGCATAGGTTCACTACAACAGGTGTCTTAAGAAAATTTTTTCTTTTGAGTACTCACATCACCCTTTCTGTTCCTCTTACTCATCAGCCCTGCTCCCCAAAGGCTGAGTATCTTCCACTGCTTCTGGCCTTCCACAGCTCTTTACTAAGAACCACTCTTTCCCTAAAAGTTAAGGACCTCCAAAATGGCCAGCCCATTTCCCAATATTTAATCAGATCCTCCCTTCTCCAGGGAAAGTGCATGATTTGGGGGTGATGAGTACTGACTGGAGAACCCAGAGCTGTCAGAAATGCAGAATGTGAAGCAAGTGGTTGAGCCAAAAGGAAGAATGCCAATAGGATTACACTTGCATTATTACAATTTCATGCTACCACTGATTGTAAAACATCAGTGAATTTGGTTGCAAGTTTGAGTTCCTGACACAAAAGTCAAATGGGTGTTAATGGCCATGATCCTGGCAGTGAACCTGAGCTCCTGGCACTTCATCTTATTGGGACAACACAAAAACATTCTCTTCAATATGACAGTTCTGCAGGGAAATGTTGAGAGTTGTTTCTAGATGCATAGCTTTGAGTGTGGTCCTCAGCCCCTTCAAAGATTTCGATACTTTTTTATATGCCTGTGGTTTGTGGTTTTGGTAAGCTATCCAAGGTAAATTCTGTTGTTTGCAACTAAAACTTCAAACTAGTAAATTCTACTTCACAGAGTTGTGAGGCCCCAAAGAGATATTGTAAATTAATTGATGTAGGTTGGTATTATGATAAGTTGTTAAACTTGTGCTTAAAAGAAAGGATAGCATTTAGTTCTGTTAAACACAGTTGACTCTGTAGTTTATTTTACTTTTATTGTATGGCCTCTCTGAATAACACCTTATATAATTTGGGCCACTTGAGAATAGTGAACACTAGCTAAATACATATTACAGTATTGGATTTACTACGAAGATCCTTACTTAAAATATATTTAAAACCCTTCACTCAAGCAAAGCTTTAATCAAAGTAATTTTCATTATGGATTTATTTGCTCTCAGCAATCCTTGCAGTGTTACCCATCTGAGTCTCTGAGATACAAGACTGTCAGGACTTTATAGGCAGGCACCATGCATCATTCATTATTGTACCAGCACTGGGCCTGACATTTGATAGATATTCAATGAATGTTCATCCAAATAAGCTAAATTATAACCAGAGAGGCAATAACCTGATCACTGTATCAATTTCATTTGCCTTTAGTAGAGGCATGCTATGTATGTGTGGAAAAGTTTCCACTAGTCAATTGGTGTTTAACTCTATTTCCTTGTAGACATTTTTTAAATTCCAAATGATGAGCAACCTCTCGATTCTGTGTAATATATAAGTGATAGATAAAATAGCAGTATTATTTTATTGAAAAAAAAAATATTTTATGGCAAACAACGCGTTAAACTCATCTCTTTCCCTTGGGGCTAATAAAGAGGTAATTATGTGTACATGTGTAAAATGTGCAGCAACTTAAAAACAAGGTCTTTATGTGTGGACCATTATTGGTTGCATCTATCTAGACAGATCAATAAGAAGCATGAATACCCTTAAGATCATCACTAAGAAATCAAGTTAATTTCTCCTGGGTTGTTTCATGGTGATCAAGTGACTAAGCTGACAAAGTAGGAGGAGAGAAAAGAATGCTGATTCATCTGTGAAATGACCATCCCTTACATAATAATTTTTGTTCCAAGGGCCCTTCTGTACAAATTTAACAGAAGTGCATTTGGATGAAATTCTAACGAGATGCTCCCTGATGATCTCAACCATGAAACCACCAAATCATTCAGTTGGAATGTATTATGATTCTCTCTTCCTTGATGCTCTCATTTCATTATGGAAACTGATGCAAAGGTAATGAGCCATCTTACATAGATTTTAGTTAAATGCCTTACTTTAAAGATTATTTGATCTGATCATAAAGAAGAAAGCTTAACTATATTTCAAACTTTTACCTTTATAATTTTTTCCCCAAGGAGAATTATAGTTCCTAGCTTGCATCTAGTGTATGTAAACACTTACTATCTTTAACATCTCAAATATCAGAAGGCTTCTGGTGTTTATTTCCATAAGGTAGCCAGCAGGATGTAGAATATTTCTGACTAAACTCATCAAAGAATGGAATACTTTATATAGAAGTACAGATTAAAGATTAGCAACTTTCCCTTTGAAAAGATAAAGGCTAAAAGGAGGCTTGTTTGAAATGAATAAAATCATGTAAGTGAACATAGACTGGGTTTCCAAAAGTGACAATACTAACTGCTGTAAACTCAATGTGTTCCCCCAAAATTCACTTGTTGAAATCTAGCCCCCATTGTAATGGTAATTCAGGGTGGGACCCTTGGGAGGTAATTAGATCATGAAGGCAAAGCCCTCATGAGTGAGATTAGTGCTCTCATAGAAGAGACCCCAGAGAGCTCCTTGTTCTTCCCTTTGGCCATGTGAGGAAAGGAGAAGACAGTCATCTATGAAGCAGGAAACAGGCCCTAATCAGACACTGAGTCTGCCAGCACCTTGATCTTGGACTTCTCAGCCTCCAGAACTGGTGGAAATAAATTTCTATTCTTTACAAACCACCCAGTCTATGGTATTCTGTTATAGCAGCCCAAAATAACTAAGATACCTTCTAGTGCCTTTTCTGTATAAACTCAAAATTTTTTTGGACAAATAAAGGGATACATAACTTTAACACAGTTGAGAGAGGTACAAAAGTCTCCAGTGAGAACTCCTTTACCTATTATACTAAAAATTGATTGGAGTTGGCAAGCTTCTTTTTAAAACCAGAAGCAGTCCCAGGAGAGAATCAAAACCACTAAACATTCACACTATAGTGCAAGCTATCATATTTCATTTATTCTAAACATTTAGAATCATTTAGAATTTATACATACTTTTAGTAATACCTCCTCCAATAAGCAGATGCTTCCACTGCCATCCCTACCAGCTAAACAGAATCAAGCACCCAAATTCTTCCTTCCCATTACTTATAATTGAAATATAGGCTCCCATGGTACCTTTGACTGGTGAAGCCCAGGTGTATTCTAGGTTCTAAGGAAGCTGATGGGAATTTCAGTTCTGACCTCAATAACAATAGGCTATCCTCATAACTAGGGGATTCCCCCAAATATAAAAAGACTAATAAAAGATGATGGGACAACTATGACAAACATCCAATAAAAAGCAATAGGTTAGGACTCACTGTCCTCATTGTTCAAAGAGATTATGTCAAGTAATAAGATCACAACCAGGCGATGGCAGACTTCCTAGGACATTCTTTTCCTGACTGAATGTTCAAGTATCCCAAATTAATACTTTTAAAGAGAATATATCCACACACTAGATGACCAATGGACATATTTTAACACGTATAGGCAAACTGTTTTCAGATCCACTAACTCTGCTTTAATGCAAAAGTAGTGAAAACTATGTCTGAGGATGCTATCACAATTACATATGACATCACCATGACACTTCAGCTTCTAACAAAGCCTTTGAAACAGGATCTAAGGAGTTGGATAAAGGAAGTTGAACTGCAGTCCTATGGATGTTTCAGAAAGCTTGCAGCATATTTGATCATTGCGGACAACCAGAGCCTTGGTATTCACGTATGTGGGAATTTTATGCACAATACTTAAAGCATGAGTTGCAAATGGGCAAAAATCTTGTGTTCACACCATTCCAATGGGCACTAGCTACAATTGTGCCTTGGCAGAAAAGAAAAAAAAGAAAGCCTCTCTCAGCTGTCATTTATTCTATTCTCCATCCTTTTTTCTCTATGTCCTAGTTTGCAGGCCTGTTTTTGCACAACTATTTTTAAAACTGACAACAACTACAAAGCATGCCAATGACTGATATGACCAAACAGGATTTCCATACTGCTGCAGTCTTTGTTGATGCCCTGACACACATAGGACAGGCACCTTTGGGTATGGGCACTTAAGATCTCAGATATAAAATAGTCCTCAAAACAGTGGAAATCAGTTACATTCTGTCAAGTGAGTAAGGCTGAGAAAATACTAAAGTAGGTTTTGGGTCTCTTCTGTTCATCCAATGTGGCTACTGTTGTTTTCTAAGTGATTCAAAGAGCAAATGCATCTTACATTCACACCAGGTACCTTGAATACAAAATACAAATTAAATTTTTTAAATCTATCTCTAATAAATAATGGTAAAATTAGGAAAGGGTTCTTTGGGGCATATACTAAGGGGGCACAGTGACTTTAAAGGACTTTAATACGGGATAGCTGGGTGGCTCAGTGGTTGAGCGACTGCCTTCGGCTCAGGGCATGGTCCCGGAGACCCAGGATCAAGTCCCACATCGGGCTCCCCTCGAAGAGCCTACTTCTCCCTCTGCCTGTGTCTCTGCCTCTCTCTGTGTGTCTCTCATGAATAAATAAATAAAGTCTTTTTTAAAAAAATAAAGGACTTTAATACTGAGGTTCTAAATGCAGACATACAGATATCTAAGTCAAAATCCTTCTTAATACTATAATGCAGAAAATTGGTCCATATTATACAGAATAGTTGTTTTGTTCATCTATATAGGCTATGCCTTATTGCAGTACAATTATAATGAAACTAAACTGGGGTCTAGAAACAACCATTCAAATAACTATCTGCGACCATCAGTGTCAAATCTCTTGGAAAAGTTACTCCTTGTTTCATTGGCAGGTGAATCTAAAACTATAAAAATTGTGAAGTGAGCAAGATCCTAAGAAAGAAAAGCAGCCAGTTATCTGTGACTTAAGGGACTAGGAGTTACCTAACAGTTTTCTAAAACTATTAGGTTTTTCTTTTAAAAATCTAAGAGATTTTTTTTAAAAAACACAAAACTAATAGAATTTAAAATATTTCATATCAATTTAAAAACTAAACTGAATTTGCATCCAGGCATTGAATTTGGCCTCCTTATTCTGAATCCTTGAAAAATAGTTCCAGGTTGTACTCAAACATTAAATTTGCCACTGAGAAGTTAGTGTTTTTAGACATCACTCTGTATCTTGAAAAGTCTATTTTTTGTGCCCCCTAATTCTGTCATTTTCACTTTACCCTAGTCTTTCATTTAATTTTAGGTGCTCCATTCAGACATGGCACAGATTTACTGAAAATTTTATGAAGTCCAAAATTGAAGTAACATAGTAGATGAGAAGGAAACGTGCTAGCTCTTCTAATAATTGGTAATTTGATTTACCTTCTGTTTTATTTATTTGCTCATTGTTTTCCTACAGAAAGCGCTGGATGCCTGGGCAAAGTCCATAAGCTGTGTTTAAAATTTGTGAGTGGAGGACACCCCCGGTGGCTCAGCAGTTTAGCACCACCTTCAGCCCAGGGTGTGATCCTGGGGACCTGGAATCGAGTCCCATGTCAGGCTCCCTGCATGGAGCCTGCTTCTCCCTCTGCCTGTGTCTCTGCCTCTCTCTGTGTGTGTGTTTCTCATGAATAAATAAATAAAATCTTTAAAAAAAAATTTGTGAGTGGAAGTCATCAGTAACCCATAAAGCCTTTCCATGGGCCCTAAAATCCAAGGTAGCACAAACTGATCATTTGCTCTTACTGCCTTTAAAATCACTGGCAAAGGAATGAATTGTAAATTTCTTGAGGTTAGAGAATCTTTTTTATTATCATTTTTTTCTTTTGGTAAAAAAATATCCCATACCACAAAGAGTTCAAGGATAGGAACTCGGGCTTGAGAAAGAGCATAGATTATGTCCATTATCACCAGCTTATAAAAATGGAATAACACTGAGAGCTAAGCCAATGATGCAAAGAATTCCCAACCACCCTTGATTTTTCTTTTTTCCAATAGAGTTTCTAATATTCTTACATTTCATTTTTGAGTCCTTATTTTACTCTTTGATCATTAAAAATATTGGGCTAAACCCCACTGGTAAACCATAGTCTAGGCTTTGTGCCACTCAAAGATTAAATAGAGAATATCTTACACATCATAGAAAAGAAAATGGTCTTTACCCTTATTTATTTCTATGGAAATATTGTTAGTGAGTTGTAAACATTTTACATTTGTTGTAAACATTTTCACCAGTTTATAACCAATAAAAAACAAGCAATTGCACTAGATGAAGTTGAGGGCACAAATAGCAGAATATACAACTGCTATTTGTATAGCAGTTATCTATAGTTATCTCTGGATGGAAAGAATATGTATTTTGCCTCCTTTTTATTAGTAGCAATTTTAAATTTTTCAACAAAAGGCATTTATTGCTTTGTAAAGAAGAATAAACGATAAAAGTCATGTTTATTTTTTCCGTTTTCCCTTTTTTATTTAAATTCAACTAGCCAGCATATAAGTACATCATTAGTTTCAGATGTAGTGTTCAGTAATTCATCAGTTGCATGTAACACCCAGTGCTCATCACATCATGAGCCCTCCTTAATGCCCATCACCCAATTACCTCCCCCACCTCCCCTCCAGGAACCTTCAGTTTGTTTCCTAGAGTTAAGAGTCTCTCATGGTTTATCTCTCTCTCTCTTATTTCTTCACGTTCTAGTTCCCTCCCTTCCCCTATATTCCACATATGAGTGAAACCATATGATAATTGGCATTCTCTGTTTAATTTTAAAAATACACCGCCAGAACTTAGTCTACGAAAGAACTGCAGAGTCCATCTATTCATCTATTCAATCCAGTCTTGCAGGATGATAAGGATTTAGGAGAGACTTTTCACAAGTATACAAAGATCAACTGCAAGTACATTGTAGTGGTTATAAGCATAGGTTCTGAGATCAGACTGACTTATTTTGGAACTGTAGCTCCGCCTCTTACCCTGTGTGTTTAGCCAAGTTTCCTAAGCTCTCTCAACTTTGGTTTCCTCTGTTATGAAATGGAACTAATGGTACCTACCAACAAAGTTCAAAGTCACTGTGAGGATTAAGAAATCACACAAGAACAAGAAGGTAGCAACAAAATACAGGCTAAGTAAATAATAATAATAGTAAAAATAATAATAACCACAACATTATCTAAAATTTATAGTCCATACTGGGAGTCAGGCTCTACTTTAAATGCATTCATGATTTACCCCTTGAATTGTAACAACTCTAGATGAAGTAGATAGTTCTATTTTCATATTTTACACTTGAGGCAACTGAGATACAGAAAGTCCCCAAGTCCAAAGTCTTGACTTTCTCACCATCACAATGTCTCTTAAGACTATTATTTTTGCTAGTGAATAATAACATTAATTTGTATTTACTGATTTGTTCAAGAGAATTATTTTGGATAATGCATATAGTATTTTTGAACCTCAGAAGTTTAGAAACCTAGCTTTAAATTTTATGTTAATTGAAACATACTTCAAAGACTATCAATGAGGGGTAATAAAAGGGAAGTTAATTGAAAAGTCTGAAGCTGTGATTGATCCCCTAGAGCGTTTGTTGGCTTTTCTTCCAAAAGCATTTAGGACTGGGGTTTGTCCTAATTAAGGAAATGAGCATCTTAGGAGCTATACTGTGGTCCCTCCATATGGCAGAGCAGGAGACCAGTATTATTTTAGCCTTGGTCCCCTAAATAATATTTTTTTTCTCTTTGGAGTCCCAGAATGCTTCCACAGCCTTAATGGTGGTTCCCCTTATACGAGACATAAGGAGAAAGATAGATAACAAGCCTTCCAGAAAAATGTTTTTCTTGAGGATAAATGACAATGTTCTGTTGTCTTTAGAATTTTCACTTTCTCTTTTCTAAGAATAAATAACCTCTCACATAATATTGTAAATCATGATCCCTGAGCTTTCTCACTCAAATTCTCGTGAAATATTAAGGAAAACAATCCTATCACGTTAAGAAAAACCTAGTGAGATACTTTATACTTTGATATGGAAAGCTAGTCTATTTTTCTTGAATTCTATGAGGACTATAGTCATCCTTCATATCAAGTGGGTGCATTTAGCTACTGCTTCTTCCTATGCAGGTCCTAATTTCAAGTTTTCTGGGAATATATATAATTCATTTACAAGAGCCTTAAGATTGTTCATATCCACATCAGAGAGCAGTATAATAACGATGACCACTTATGGCAAGACCTTCTTTTATAAACTGCAAAGTATTAATGCTTTAATTTACTCTCTCAGGATCTAGATGATGGTTGAATTCATAATCTTATTCTATCCTCTGGGCAAACTTCATGCTGATTTATAAAGTGTGGAACTTTTAGCCAGTTCTGTTCTTTAGGATGTTATTAATCAAAATCTAGAAGGAGATGGCTTTTAGATGAGGCCAGAACTCCTGGATTCTAGCTGTAACTCTGCCACTTCCAAGGTCATTAGCCTTGGATAAGTTTATATTTCTGACCCTCAGTCTTCTCAACTGCAAAATAAAAGCTTAAACAGATGATTTTCCATAGGCCATTTCCAGTTCCAAAATTCTAGGGTTTTTAAGAGACGTTTAGTTTTATGTACTGGCTTCATAAAATGAGAAAATTGGAAAGATACCCTGACTCATCAAAGGCATGTAAACATTAAATTTTAACTGTCCAGAACACAATAGCCACACATTATCAGTAACGATTATTTATTTTTTCATGCATATTTCCCTATGAACATTGCCCAGAATATATTTCCTATGTATACAGAATATATTATCCAGAAGGACACACATCAAAAATTCTATTTATGGTGCATAAATTATAAAAGGAAACTACTTCTTAGCCTTTGCTCTCACCAATCTTTCCTTTTTATATAATCAGGTACTCAATCATTCAGTAAACATTCAATAAGCATTTTGTGAGCATGTATGTGCCATGTGATATAAACAGACATTCCACTATTTATATTTAATTCTCCCAGAAATCCTGAGGGACAGAAAACTGAACATTAAAGAAGTTATATCTGGTTCAGCAACAGAGTTGATAAGTAATGGCACCAGAATTTGAACCCAAATTTGTTGGTTCTGTGCCAAATATTTTTGTTTGCCTTTCAGATCCATTTGTTTTACATTCTTTTCCACCTTGCCCCCATCAAGAATGCTGATCTATATGATCACATCAATGTGCCAATAGGGATGCCCAGAAAGAGATACTAGGGAAAATAGGGAGTGAGAATAGATGATGACAGATTATGTTCTTGCCTCCCTCTCTGCAGGTTCACCAAGAACTGGCTGGGTCCTTTCACCAGGCTCAGGGTTCCACTGAAGTTGGCCTACCCTACACAAGTCCCCTTTTCAGGTTTTGGTCACATTCCTTATGCTAATGGGTCTACTCTTGATGACAGGTCTGGGGAACTGCACTTCGCTTAGGATTTCCTACATTCTGCCTTTGCCTTGGGAAATAGTCCCTTTTTAAGACCTTCTCAGATTATTCTAATTAGAATGTACTTTCTCTTTCTTGCTGGGACCCTGAATAATATAGTCACCAAAACTCTTTCTGCCACGCCATGCCATTTCACAAGTTAGAATGTAACAACCAACTGATTTAATCAAGTATTTGAGACCAGATATCCTCTAATAGCGTCAACAAATGCTGGTATTTAAAAGACATTGTCATTGCTCTGTTCCTGTATTTCTTTCACTTAAAACTTAAAATGAAATCAACAAAGATACAGAATTGTATCTGATCACATGATCAGAATGATCAGAATTCTGTTACTGCCTTGGTATGTTTTGCATCAGAATGATTCAAACAAACAAGTCTAACCCACAGTGATACAAAGTAACTGACCTATAATCAACTCTTCCATTAGATGGAAATACCTTTGACATGCTAGCTCACCCTTCAAGACAGGGCCTAGGATTAAGTTTGAAAGAGAATTATAACATAGGAGAGACCATGTGACATCACAAAAAAAAAAAAAGCACATCAACTCTTCATGTTGTTATTTAAATTGCCTGGAAGTTGACATAACTTTAATTTTTTGTCTCTTCTATCTGAACAAAAAGTAGTGGGAGGAATTTCTGCTGATTCTACCAAACAGGCAGAATTCTAGGACTATTGGTGTTCTTACATCCTAGCTGAGGAAGATACCCACACACCAACCTCTTTGTTTGAGTCAATTAGATAATGAGTCATGAGCTATCAGAATTTCTTGGCATGAAGCAAGCAAGGACTGATTAATCTAAATGTTGCAGTAATGGAAAAGACATGCTTATACATTGAAAAGGAGGTCTGAAGACTGTGAATCACTAGCCTGGGGTCTATTAACCTGAGATTTTAAGTCTTGGTTTTTGGGAGTCTTTGAAACTACTGAAATATGTGAAAAAGCTTGTGTGCATGTGTTTTTGACTGGTGCGAGATTCCATGGCATTAACCAGAGAGAGTCCATGGACTCTCAAAAAGACCTAAGAACCAAAGTTGATAGGGAAAAATGGGCACTGCGTCTGCTTCATTGACAAGACCATATTACACAGATTAGTATACAAGATTACTTAGATATTATTCTGATTCCATATACTCATCAGGCAATTTTCTGACTTTTGCTTTAATTTCCCATGTAGAGTTTTGGAAAGATACATATCTTAACTTTAATTATTGCTTTAGCCAAAAGTCGGTTTCATGGATTTGAAATAGGTCTTTTATGTCTTTTTTCTCAAGCCTTGAATTTCCCTAAATAAGTTATTTACTGAATTTCCAGATGTATAGAGCTGGAGAAGTGGACCCACGAACAAGGACAACCAAATATATCTCTGATGTCCTTGAGATCTTTCCTGACCACCAACATAACCCCACAACCACGTTAAACTCTCACTGCCACAGGTTTAACCTGGAATTTTAATATGCCAATACTGAATATCAAAAAAGTTCATACGTTCTAGTACTTTCCTTCCTTCATATGTTTATTACTTTTTTCTCATCAGAGAACCAGCAGTGAGCAATTTAATGACTGTAAAATTTTTTTTCATTTGAAAAATAGATGTCCTGAGGATATAATAAAGAATAACATTTGCTTAGAAGGAACAAGGTAATAATTGTTCCTTTCTGTCCAGATCAGTGGACTTCACTTTTTGTGCTATGAGGTAAGAGGTAATAGAGTTATTGATGTGATTTTTAAGAAGTTATATTTTTTCTATTATGTTCACATGAAGGAGTGCTCTCTTCAAAGGAAATATGCTAGAATGAAATGCATTATGATGCTGTAATGAGTGTCCTTCACCAAATGCAGGATAGAGAATTAAACCTCTAACTCCAATGTTCATGCTGGGAAAGATTTTGTATCTCTAGTTCCCATCATGGAATGCTCAGAGGTATTTTAACACCATTACATCCAAAAGCACCGCTAGCTCCCTCAGTAGCTCCCAAGTTTCTTTCAAACCCTCTCAAAATCATCACCCCTGCCTTCCAAGGCATTAATCCTCTGCTGATCTCTATCATTCTTGAACTGCCTTTACCATTTGACACTAATAACTCCCTTCTTCAAAAACTCTATCTTTCTGGTCACTGTTAACTGCTGAGGATATTTTCTTTTTTTCTTGGTCTTCTCCAAGAAAGACCTCTCCATTCATCCTCCCTCATCTCCATTACTGACCATTCAGTGCCTCAGTCCTCCTCTTAAATGCTGCATTCTCTAAAGTTCCACTCTTGATAATTTTCTCATTGAGAAATCTTACCCACTACTTCTATAGTGGCAACACCCAGATCTGTGTCTTCATGCCAGGCCACTCTTCTGAATACCTAGGTCCAGTGCATCTAAATATCAACCAGGCATCCCTATACAGGTACTTCAGACTTACCTGCCCAGAATGGAATCCATCATCCTCCTCACCCCTCCCAAACTAGTTATCCCCTCTATGAGCCTTCCTTAGCTTAGCTTTTGTCTCTATTCACCCAGGCATTCAAATCAGCATTGACTAACTCTCTAAGACCTTTACACGAGTGATAACATTTGAGTTTCATCCTCATGAATAAACAGAAATGTATCAATTTGAGTGCCTGGGTGACTCAGCTGGTTAAGTGTTCAATTCTTGACTTTGGCTCAGGTCATGATCTCAGGGTTGTGAGATCAAGCCCTGCATTGGGCACCACACTGAGCATGGAGCCTTTATAAGATCTCTCTCTCTCCCTCTCCCTCCCCCCCTTTTTACCCTGCTCCCTTGTGCACTCTCTCTCTCTCTCTCTCTCTCTCTCTCTCTAAAAATAAAAATAAAAGTAAAAAAATTTTTTTGAAAATTTAAAAAAAGAAATGTACCGATTTGGAAAGAGCACAGCATTCCAAGAATGAGACAAGATTTTCAAAAAGTCATTGAGTTGAGCACTTTTCCTTATATGATCTTTCAAGTTCATAAAAAAAGGAAAGGACAAAGATAGGGGGTAAAGTCATTGAGTCATAAACAGCATGATGTGTTTAGAGAATGATAAGAAACTATATTGGGCTAGATTATAGAAAGCAAAGTAGAAATTGGCAGGAGATGAAATAGAAATAAACTGGGGTCAGATTGTAAAAGATCTTGTGTATCATGCTATGGCTTTGTACATTATTCTATAAGCAATAGGAGGTCTCCTACAATCCTCAGAGAATGGTCTTTTTTTAGCAATACCTTGTGGCCTTTACACTGACTCTAGTCTCTTCCAAACTCTCATCAGATCTGTCCTGAGCCATTTTTGAGAAACTCATAATTCCCAGAGAGGCATTCAATATTTGTTGCTCAAGGTACATAGAGGCTACAATATCATAGTACTACCCTTATAGGCTTCTTAATAAGGATATTATAGTGAGCATTTATTGTGTTAGTTAGCCATAATGTAGTCCCCCATCTTTTGGAAACAGAAAATCAATTTTCCTTTAAAGATCACCTCTCTTCTACGGAAGTCTGTTTGCTCTAATTGGCAGTGACTCTTTGTCCAGATTCTGCACCCTTTCCTCCCCCAACTGGGTCATTTCACCACTTTGACCAATGTAACACTCCAGGCTACCCATGGCTTAAAGCAAATGATAGTCAGGTCGAGATATTTTGTTTGTACTGTTTAGAAAGATGCTATCTCTTTTATGGAATCATAATGGGAGAAGATGTTAGGAGTGTAACAACTGCAAACCAGCTTATCCCCACCAAGAGACTGAGGATAAAGACAATACAGAATAAAACATATGCAAGAGGTAGCCATAGCTGTGTTGTGAGTGCCATGGGGGATACAGTGCAGTAATTGCAAGGTCTCTGCCTTCATTAAGCTTAAAATATATCTGAGAAAACATAATAATGCTTACATTTATTTTAAATGTAATAATAAGAACAATACTTAAGAAAAGGAAGAAAATTGGGAAACTACCCTCTTCTAGTTACACTACAAGGAGTTGAGAAAATAAAACAGCAGTGTTCATCTCTTCTCTATTAAGAAAAGCAGGAAAGTCTGCCAGTCTGCCCAAACTTGAGGAAGACGAGTTTAAAGAAGTATTAAATTAGGAATTTAGGCTTTCCTTTATCTCTCAATCTTCTTTCTCCCCATCAGCTCACATTCTTAAATATTAATGGGTAAAAATATTCTTACCCCTCATTCTGCCCCAGCTGTATTGTGAGCTATCTTATAATCATGTTTTTCTGTAGAAAGGAAGGGTATGGACATACTAATTTTAAAACAGACTGACAGGCAACAGAAAGTTAGACTGAGAAATGCTCACATGATCTGAGTGCAATCCAGGGATGGTGATGGAAGAAAGATGCTTAAGAAAATTGCAGAATCAGGAGACAGGATGACTGAGTGAGACTGAAGAATGGAGAAAGAACTTAAGGGAATTTGGGCAGACCAGGGCAAAAAAACACCAGTAAGTAAAACTATCCAGGAATAGAGAAAGCACTTAGAGGAGACATATTATTAATACATTTTTTTATCATGCTGAGAGGAATCAAAACAAGTGGAAGAAATGTAAAACGAAAGTGCCAAAGACAGTTGTTTTGAACTGAAACTAAGGAGTAGACATGAGACCAAAGTACAGAGCTGAAGTTCAGAGGACTGTAACTACCTCATCCTGTAAAAGCCCAGCACTGTTTCTATCTGGCTCGTGCTGGATCTAGTAATGAGGCCATCTGCTTGTAATGCTTGCTCCATGTGTGGCTTTTGCCCAGAAATCTCCACGCCTTCCAGCAAAGTCATTTTTACACTGTACTTGACAGACAGAGCATGTGTTTGTGCTAAAAACACTGCAGGAAAGGGGTACTGGAAGGAATCAGAAAAGCCTTGACCTTGAAAGAAGACAGCCATGAGCTCTGAGGAAGTAGCATCAAAAAGCTAGAGGCAGTGGAATGCTGAGGAACCTACCAGAAATAATTCCTGAGACTCCTATCATGCCATGGTAGGCAAGAACATCTGTTTGCACTTGCTTTGGGGGAAGACAAAGCATGGTGGCCCTATTCTTTGATTTTAAATAGATTTATTTTCTTCAATATTTAGCTAAAAGTAAAGCCAAAAAATGACTGAAAATCTTAGTGGGGACCCCACTGCCAATTGCATAAAGCCCAGATTACTCATCATGATCCTTTACAATATGACCCCAACTTACTTTGCAACCAACCCCATTTCAAGCCATTGACTACCACGCCCGTTCACATTTTTGACAATCCACAAATGTGGCATACCCTTCAATGACTCCACACCATTTAAAGTATAGTTTGCACTGCCTGAATTATCATTTTCACCCTTTTCCAAGTGGATTATAACCCTGATGAAAGAAAAATATTTCTATCCAGTTTGCTACTTCCAAATAATAGACATTGTATTTAAATAACATTCTTTTATTCATTTTCTGCTCAGCATCTTTCAGCAACTATTTTCAATCACATCAAACCAGATGTATTTTCTAGTCCATTTAAGACCTAACTGTTCTCCCACTTTTACCTCACAACCCTGACCGATTTTAGTACTGCTTTCTAAATTAAGCAAATTGTTTTTGATTATACACACACACACACTCACACTCACACACACATACATGTTTGTTCCCTGACTGTCTTGCATGGAGGATGCTGGGCAGTGAGAATAGGAAGAGATCTGGCAAGTCTGAGGCGTAAATGAGGTCTAAGAAGCAACTATCCAAATGTAGCTGACAGAGAAACTAGAACCATATCGCCAAGCAGTAGCCAGCAACAGAGAATAGGAAGACCGGAACAAGGCTTGGAAGGGATAAAACCTTTTGAGGTATCTACTACAAGCTCATGTAAGAAAAGGAGCTATGGAGGTTATCCTGTTTTTAAACAGGGAATAATGCCTCTGCCTCTGCATCCCTCTAGATTCCTAGTTCTTTTTTATTATTATTATTCCATTTTACTTAACATAGAGTGTTATATTTGTTTCAGATGTGCAATATAGTGATTCAATAATTCTATACATTACTCAGCACTCATCATGATAAATGCATCCTTAATCCACTTTCACCTATTTCCCTCATCCCCTCATCCACTTCCCCTCTGGTAAACATCAGTTGTCCTCTAGAGTTAAGAGTTGTTTTTTTTCTTTTTATTTGTCTATTTGTTCTTTGTTCATTTGTTTTGTTTCTTAAATCCCACATGAGTGAAATTGTATGGTATTTGTCTTTCCCTGCCTGACTTATTTTGCTTAGCTTTATACTCTCTAGATCCATCCATGTGGTTGCAAATGGCAAGATTTCAGTATTTTTTTATAGCTGATATTCCATCATACACGTGGAATATATATCTCCTATTCCTTATCCATTCTTCTAAGAATGGACATTTGGGAGGCTTCCATAATTTGGCTATTGTAAATAATGTTGCTATAAACATAGGGGTGCATGTATCTTTTTGAATTAGTGTTTTTGTTTTCTTTGGGGAAATACCCAGTAGTGAAATTCTTGCATCATATGGTAATTCTATTAATTTTTTGAAGAATGTCCATACTGTTCTCCACAGTGGTTGCACCAGTTTGCATTCCCACCAACAGTGCAAGAGGGTTCCTTTTCCTAGACTCCTAGTTCTCATTCTCCCTGCCATTGCATGTGATGCCCAGAACTCACAATCTCTAGAAAATCCCAATTCCACTCTGATATTCTGTTATATCCTTTGCTCTTGTATCTTTGTCAGCTACTTCAACGTGTATATGTTTGCCTCCACGATGAGACTGTAGGTGATCAGAGAGCAATGACACTATCCCACATAAATCTCTGACATATACTCCAACATATGGGACAGTTTGTGCTGAAACAATGCCTATTGACTGTATGAATGAGAGGCATTTTAGCCCCTACCACTCATGTCATAATTGTTCTGTGTATGAATTGAATAGACAATATGTTCTTTACCTCTTTTGCTGTTGAGATATGTAATTTATTTTTTTTACATCCTCATATCATCCATGTTTTGTAAAGTTAAATGAGGTTCCCCTTTGTTCTACAGTACCTTGCTGTGTTTCATGTGAAGAACATTTGTCATCCTTCCAGGTCAGGAGTATTACATATTTGGATTGCACAGTTTTGTTTTTTGTGAGTAACTGCTTCTTGGATATTTGTCCAGTTTCATCTTGGTGATAATGTGAGGAAGCGCTTTGAAAAAGAAAAATTGTTCCTGATTTTTACATATTTCACATGTCCTGATTTTACATGCTTTGTAATATATTAATAGCATATTCAGTTATAGCTTTCCAGGAATTTTTTCTTAATGAAATTTTAATTTTATTAATTCCAAATCCACATAATTGGGACAGAGTGGGTTGAACTGTGATTTTATTCAGGAATATCATTCTTCATGGTCAGATTATGCCTTCAAAGTCCCTCAAATCTTCCACCGTACAAATGGATATGTAAAATGCTGCAGAGACACTCTCTGTCATTGTCAAAGACAGTCACTGCTCTGCCCTCTGAGAGAAAATATTGTATTCACTTAGGTCAAGATCCTCTATGCCAGGAATGTATCTTTCATAATATCCTACAGTGAAGAATTTTTTTATCAAGGCAGGTTCATATTTTTAACCTGTAAATCTTCCTAAAGTGAAGAACTTTTATTACACAGTTAAATGTCATTTCAGTTTAAGTTTTTTGGTTTTGTTTTTGTTTTTGTTTTTGTTTTTTACTTTAAGAGGTGCATTATTTCTAGTGGCTTTTTCAAAATCTAATTTTTTAAAACAAGAGTTGGAGTCTCTAATTCCTTTAAATCTCATAACTGTTTGATCTTCAATGCATTGTTTATATAGAAATAGACTTCAGAATTTCTACCATCTTCACCTCATGCAACTAGAACCTTATTCTAAAAACCAAAATAATGTAATTATGATAAAGGTCATTTTGCTTTTGCTTTCTTTTTTGCATTTGAAAACCCACAATGAATGTGGTTTAATTTTTTTTTCCCTAATCTGGACAAGTTAAAAAAAAAACACATCATTTTTCTTTTCATTGGTTTTATTATATGGTACTGCCATCTATGGGTCCTACTCAGAGAATAATTTTGGCTTGAAGGAAAGAAATTTATAATTTGGAACCTGAAAAACTATCTAGTCCTTACTTCATAGTTATAAATATGAAATTCAAGACTTTAAGTGACTAAATAACTTCAGTATAGGTACATGGCTAGTCAGTAACAGAGACTGAATTATTTTATTATTATTATTATACAATTTTTGCAAAAATACATGTGAACGAAGTTGCTCTGATTTCTTTTTTACTCAGCCTTGGGAAGTTCCAGAGGTCAAAGTTATACTAGCTTTTGAAAATGAATTGGGAAATTTTTATCTTTTTTTATACTGCACAGCAGTTTTAATGGTATTGGAAGTATACTTAATGTTATTCCAAAACCTCATTTTAGGCCACCAGCAGCTTCACAGGTACTTCCGGAAATTGTTACTATATCCTGAATATGTTTGGGTTCTATGCAAAATGTTTTTTGTTGTTTTGTTTTACAGGTTTATTGAGGTATAACTGATATAAAGGGAGCTGCACATACTTATGTACACAGTTTGATAAGCTTGGGATATATGCATACACCTATGACAGCATCATCTATCAAGATAATAAATATATTCATCACTTCCAAAGGTTTGCATGTCTATGGAGCTTTTTCATTTTGTTGTTTCTTTTCATTTTTTGTTTTTTTCTGTGGTAAGCATGCTTTGCATGAGATCTACTCTCAACATATTTTTAAGTGCACATTCACTTCTTTCCTGACATCAATACTATTACTATTTCCCAATTGTGTTTAGTGCGATGACTCAGATGTTAACATTTCCAAAAATCATGTCATTTAACCACTACTGGGTATCGAACACTAGACGTGAAAGTCTATATGCAAAAAACTGAAGTTGATAGTAGACTGGCCCACACTCTCCCACCTACCTACTGATTCTCTCTGACCTATATTTGAATGATACTCTAAGTTCACTGTAAAACAAGGAAACTATGTGGTAGATAACTATTTATCCAGGTAGAAATAATAATTGGGGTAAATTGAGGAAGTTATAGTAAAAAGTACATTATTTCCATTTGTATTTATTTTTAAGGAGATTCACAGTTATTTTAATGATCTTTTATAAGATACAAAGAGAATTTACTTCAAGAATTTCTTTGGTGTGTTGACACCTACCTTAACTTATGCAAAGAATAGAACTTATCAGTCTCTCCAAAAAGGCTTATAATGGGGGATCCCTGGGTGGCGCAGCGGTTTGGCGCCTGCCTTTGGCCCAGGGCGCGATCCTGGAGACCCGGGATCGAATCCCACGTCGGGCTCCCGGTGCATGGAGCCTGCTTCTCCCTCTGCCTATGTCTCTGCCTCTCTCTCTCTCTCTCTCTCTCTGTATGACTATCATAAATAAATAATAAAAAAAAATTTAAAAAAAAAAAAGGCTTATAATGAATGTCCATTGTAAATAGGAAAATAAATCTTTTCTCAGTTCTCCCCGTATAGAACATACTTATTCTTATTTACTAATCAGTTTATAAGGTAGGAAATAACGTGAAACTGTTTGTTTCAAATAAATGTAACCATATTTTGCCAGAACTTAACCGAAAATTTCATAACAAAAATCATTATAATTAGCACTTAGAATGTTTACTATGTGTGCCAGGGAGTTCAAGCTCTCAAAACAACATTATAAATTTACTTTATAGAAAGTTCTGGGTTAGATGCTACAGGAATTACAAGTTGGGGTAATATCTAGTCATGGTCCTTCCAAATATTGTAGTTTCCTGAAGAAATAGTTTTACAAACCACTGGAATACAAAGAAAATCTATGCACAACAAAGACGCAAACTTGGACAAAATTATTGGAAGTGCTCTTGACAAAATTATTGGAAGAGATATCCTTTGAAAATGAAATTTAAAAGCACAAGTAGTGGGGTGCCTGGGTGGCTCAGCAGGTGAGAGCCTGCCTTCAGCCCAGGGTGTGATCCTGGGGTCTGGGATCGAGTCCCACATCAGGCTCCCCACATGGAGCCTGTTTCTCCCTCTGCCTGTGTCTCTGCCTCTCTCTGTGTGTCTCTCATGAATAAATAAATAATCTTTTAAAAATATAAATAAATAAATAAATAAATAAATAAATAAATAAATAAATAAAAGCACAGATAGCATTTGAATAAAAGTTGAGGCCAGAAGTTTATACCAGAGAGAAAAAAATAGCAGAGGAAAGATAAGTGGGAAACTTCAGATGTGTTCAAGTAAATTCAAGTTACCTATTTTGGCAAGAGCTTCAGTTAACATTAACTTTAAGAAGATAACCCCAAACAGTTGAATTAGAAACATACTGTGAAAAAACTCATAAATCAGTCAATTTGTGATGGACTTAGACACAGAAGGTAACTAGAAAGTTATACGAGCTCTGATCTGGAATGGCGACAAATAAGAAGCTAGAGGGTATAGAACAATGAAGGAGACAATTTACAACTTTAAAAGTGGTTGGGATGGAATAAAGATATAAGCCAGAATGGTGGTTGTGAGAAAAAAACAAGTGGACAGTTATGGGAAACATTACAATGATGGAATACCCTGTGCCTTGGTATTCACTGACAAAATGTTAGAAGGAAAGCGAAGTCAAACACGTACCTCACAGGTTTGAGTCAGAATGACCTGGAAAAATGATGTTACCATCAAGAATGGGTAAGTCAGGAGGGGCACATCTAGATGGAAGACATGACAAGTTCCTAGTGACAATATTAGATTCCAAGTGGCAAAAAGTATTCAAATGGAATTCCCAGGAAGGCAGGTAGAAGTACAAATCTGGAAATCCAGGCTGGAGAAGGTCATTTGAATTATTTTCATATTGAACAGATCACTAAAATCATAGAAGTAGCTGAAAATGGAATTGCTTAGCAATAAAAGGACCAATGAAAGCATTTGGGAAATCCTTATTTCCAGGAAGATAGATATTTCAAGAAGGACATACAGAGGTCTTCAGATAGCCAAAAAGAGAACCAGAAAAAAATGCTATAGAACCAAAAAGAGGAACAAGTTTCGAAGAGGAAATTGTCAAATGCTTCAGGCCAGTGGAAGACCATAAGGGCTTAGAATAAATTTCAGGTTATACTAGGAGATTATCAATGGTCTTTGACAGAAGATTTTTATTAGAGTGACCTTCCCCAAGATATAAATTTTCACCAACAGTGCCCTTTACCAACAGTGTTAGATTGCATTATTTGCTCTCCATTACTAATTTACTCCCCATTTTCACCATTCTTCTCAGTAGAAGGAATATGCTTCCAACTCAGTAACTTTGGGCTTGGCCTTATGAATTGTTTGAGCGAAAAGAATGTGAGCAGACTTATGCCATCTTTTACCAGAAGCGCAGACTGTGCTTCTGTGGTTAGGCTCTGCTCCTGTTGTGTTCTGCCTTCCACCATGAGAATAGCACAACCTGGATAAGAGCTTCTCCTTCAGCCTGGGTCATGGAATGGGAAGATAGATGGAGCTCATCCCAGCTGACCCCAGCCAAGACAGCTCAGCCAACTTTCAGCCCTCTTGCAATATAGGTTAAAAATAAATGCTTGTTCTTGCAAGCCACTGAGTTATTGTGATAATTTGTCACCACAGCAAAAGGTAATATGCTACCTTTAGAAAACAGATAAGACTGTTTAAAATTTCTAGAATCTTTGGAAATGTTGTTGTTCGAAGTTCCTTGAGGCATACAAATTAAAACTAATTTACACTAATCATTATCATAAACCTGCATCAATGTTTGAAAAACATTGCCTATTAGCCTTTGGTCATTAAGTAATTTGTAGACATATGTGAGCCTTTGTAAAATCCTTCTAATAATGTGATATACAAGATATAAAGCATGCTTTCTTTTCATTTGTCTCCATGGGCTATTTAATAGCCGTATAGCCACAGTCTCCCAGTACTTGGATTTACCATGGAAAGTACTTTTCTTCCCTGTTATTGTTGGCAAAAGCTGCATCATTCTGGTCTCTTCAGAACTCAACAATCTGTACTGCCAATTTTGCTATTACAGTGTCTCTTAAGATTTCCACCACTGTTCCTTTATTCTTGGTACTTCCTTTGTGATTTATGAGTTGTTTTATGGCATCGTAATGTGGCTCTTGACATATAGTTGCAACACACTAAATTACCCCAATTTCAATAAACAACTTAACATGTGAATGTATTTAAACATTTTTAAATGTGGTATTTTTCCCCTTGATTTGGCCGAAAAATCAATGGCATAAAAGTTTAAAAACACCCTGTCTTAGCTTATAATATGCACAATGTTTCCTTTGCTTCTTCTATTTGTGATATTTTTTTTTCTATTTTTTTTTCTATTTGTGATATTGATGGAAACTAAAATTGTGTGTTTTTTTTTTTTAATTTTTTTTTTTAATTTTTTATTTATTTATAATAGTCACAGAGAGAGAGAGAGAGGCAGAGACACAGGCAGAGGGAGAAGCAGGCTCCATGCACCGGGAGCCTGATGTGGGATTCGATCCCGGGTCTCCAGGATCGCGCCCTGGGCCAAAGGCAAGCGCCAAACCACTGCGCCACCCAGGGATCCCTAAAATTGTGTGTTTTTGAGGAAAGATAGTATATTGCTTTAGAACATAAGGATTTCTTTCATTTATCATCACAGTATATCCAAAATCATATGACTGCCCATGCTTATGTAAGTATACTTGTATGAAAATATTGATACTTATATAAAATATTGATAATTCAGTCTTTAATTATGTTTCATATCAAATAATAAAGATGCAAAAGAGAGGTCAATATTGAAAAATGTACACTATTTCCCCCATAAATATTACTAGTCTAGCCCTATGTGATCAGAAGCACGTTGACGATAGTAATCTGCTACATTCGAAAAAGAATAAGATTGAAGACATGCCCCCAAATGTGCTACTATCTTGACTGCAAAAATCACATCTGTTACCACTGCTGACTCAGGTAGGAGGCTGCAAATGGCACAATGGGTGCAGCTGTAAAGTCCAGGAAAATACAAAGAGCCTAGTATGGAAACAGTGAAAAGATAAAAGGGATTTTTCAGAAATGAAAACTTACCAGCTTTCAAGACAAGGCAAACTAAGGAGGGAAGGCTCTTAGTGGGAAATACATCAGACTTACTTAAAGAAATATTTTTAATAAAAGTAAATCTGTATTCTTAGAAAATAGTACCTATCCATTTAAATGTTCTTTTCCCTGCTTTTATTACTTGAAGTGTTTAGTTCTCATTCCTCATTAAATAATAGTACTACTGGCCTAATTGTGTTCTCAAGAGTATATTTAATTACAGTTTCTACATTTAGTTATTTGGTTATTAAATCAATATACTATGACATCATGTTTCTATTGGAGCACACTCAAAAAAAGCATAATCCACTCGGCCCTTAGATTTTCCTTTTTTTCTCTGAAAACATTCTCTTTCTATACACATGGTAAAGTATGGCATTTCAATTCCACTGTAATTTCTTCCTTCAGCAATGAAGCACCTGTAAGATTGCCTTGAACTATGAGCCTACTCATTCTTTGAGCCTTCACAGAGAGGCAGTCCTGAGCTCTGAATCTCATAAGATTGAGTGGGCGTCATACTTGAGCATATACCTCAACTCAACATCCAAATTCAGTTCTTAGTTCCATTGTGGAGGTTGAAAAAAATAGGAAATTTTTGACCTGAGAAGTTCATTTTCTCACATATTCCACATATAAGTAAAGCTAATGATTTATTTCTCCCTAGTTTTCTCTTTCCTTCAGGAAATCTTATAGTCCAGAAATCATAAGAGACCAAAAATTAAATTTGTTAATAGGAACTATAAAATATAACAATGCAATTTATTTTCTGGTATAGCTCTCCAATAAAATTTTGGAAGCCATGAACAATAACAACACCAAAAGTACTTCTCTTCTAAAACTCACAAAGGACCTACTCCAGGAATTAGGTAAATAAGAGAACATGTTAAAGACACCAATCCATATCACGAGGTTAGGTAAAATTTTATTTATTAATTTCAGCACACCATCTTTAGTGAAAATGCGTACTAATAGACATAATGTACATTTTCCCAGGACGTCTGAGTGGCTCAGTGGTTGAGCATCTGCCTTCAGCTCAGGGCGTGATCCCAGAGTTCTGGGATCAAGGCCCCCCCCCCCCCCCGCCATTGGGCTCCCTGTAGGGAGCCTGCTTCTCCCTCTGTCTCCTTTGTCTCTGCCTCTCTCTGAATATCTCTCATGAATAAATAAATAAAATATTTTTAAATATACATTTTCCCCTCTCCTTAATGAGTTTAGATGTTTAAGCTCAAATATTAAGTATAATCATATTTAAATAATCAAATTATCAGTATGTAAAAATCAAATTGAAAAGGTTAATACTCAGAATTAGAGCAGCTTACATGATAGCTTACATTCTCATATCCTTTCTTCTACTTCTATTATTTCCTAAGATCCCCAATTTTTTTTCTTGTAGTCATAGCTTCAGTGTTTTTGTTTGTTTTTTTTTTTTTTTATGATAGTCACAGAGAGAGAGAGAGAGAGGCAGAGACACAGGCAGAGGGAGAAGCAGGCTCCATGCACCGGGAGCCCGACGTGGGACTCGATCCCCGGTCTCCAGGATCGGGCCCTGGGCCAAAGGCAGGCGCCAAACCGCTGCGCCACCCAGGGATCCCAGCTTCAGTGTTTATAAAAGTTTACATAAAATAATAATATTGCTTCTGAATAAAGACATATGTTATATTTTCAGATTCCTAAAGATACTGGTAAGTTCTAGGTTTATTTAACATCAATATTTTAATAAATGTATAAGCAAAGGACATACTTAAGCTTAACTGAAAGTCAACAAGGTAGCTTGTATATTAGGTGCTGTCATCACCACTTTACAGATGAGAAATTGTAATTCAGTGAATTTTTCTTTTTAATCTTGCTTTAGGTTAAAATTAGTATGTTAAAGCGTCACCCAGGTTTGGCTCTTTTTGCCACATCACCCTTTCCTTCCATATCTGTTCTTTCCT
Organism: Vulpes lagopus; assembly: GCF_018345385.1. Taxonomy (NCBI): domain Eukaryota; kingdom Metazoa; phylum Chordata; class Mammalia; order Carnivora; family Canidae; genus Vulpes; species Vulpes lagopus. The sequence continues at coordinate 100,651,755 of NC_054828.1, read as the reverse complement.
TGGATCCAGTGTCATCCCCCGACACTTCTCACTGCCTACCTCACCTCCACCCTCCAAACACATGACCATCAGGCCATATTAAACAGCCTTGTAGCTCTGAACATTTTCCCTCACTGTTGTGGAATTTCTTACTCTGCTTATGTCTGCCTGAAAACTAAATAATTTTGGAAAAAATCACAGCTCAGAAGTCACCATCTCTCAGGAGAGCTTCCATGAACTCCCTCTTATATTTTGTACCTACTACGCCACATTGTAATCTTCCTCCCACTTATCTCTTTATCCCTTCTCCTCCTTGTCCTGAGTTTCCCCCCAGATTGTGAGTAATTTGAGGACAGGGACTAAGATAATTCACCTCTGAATCCACAATATCTAACTGTTGAAGACATCACTGGCTCTAACTGAAATTTGTTAAATTAGGCCCTCAACTGTGGACAACAATCATTTAATAGCTATACTAGAGTCGACCTTAACAACCAGCTAGTGACTCAGTCCCATTTTGAAGCAGGGTCTATATAAATAGCAGGTGGATATAACAGAAGATGATGTTTCCAGAAGAAATAAAAGAATACATTACTTTGTATTCTTAATGATTTGATAATATTTTTTTAGTGAACTGTTCTCCATTCATAAGTAAAAGAAAAATTTACAACCCCTTAAACTTTCCTAGTCTCACAAAATAAGAACTGTGTCATGAGTGGTCCTACTATCCAATAACTGTCAGAAAGTATTGTAGATCAGTTATTTCAAACAAAGAGCACTTTATTCAGTTTATAGTGTATATTTTTATATGGTAAGGAATCTTATTTATTTACGTGTTCATATTTGTACAAATTATCTATTGCTGTATAACAAATTACCCAAAATTTAGTGGCTTAAAAAGAAGTTTCTGAAGGTCAAGAGTCTAGGGACAGCTGACCTGGGTGGATGTGGTCTCTCATTAGGTAGTAGTCAAGCTGTTGACTGAGGTTGTGGTCATCCCAAGTCTCAACTAGCACTGGAGGATTAATTTCCAAACTCATTTACAGGGTTGTTTGCAGGCTTCTCAGTTCCTCACTGGCAGTTAGCTGGGGGCTTCAGTTCCTTGCCATATGGGCCTCTTCACAAGGCTGCTGAAAATGGGACAGCTCCCGCCTCTAGAGCAAGAGAAATGAGAAGGGAGGGAGAAAAGTGAGGAGAGAGAGAAAGGGAGAAAGGGCAAAGAAAAGGAAGAAAGAGTAAAAAGAAAGAGAAGGGAATACTCAAGTTGGAAGCCATACTCTTTTTTATAACCTAATCTTTAAAGCGACATCAATAATTTCCACCATTTCCAGTTTGTTAGAACTGAGTAAATCCAATACATGACAAGTTTATCCTAGAGTATTCACCTGGAGGATACATTGTTTAAAGCTAGTTATATTTTAGAGATAAAGATATTTATGGCCAAGCTGGGCTTCCCGTTACACCTATTTGAATTTCATTTAGCCTAAAATTATTGCTATCATGCTTTATATTATTGAAACTTGAGTTCTAAGTTATTAGTTGATGCCTTTTTTAGACTAAGTCCCAAATTAATTTGTTTAGGAAGATTCTTAGTACTGACTCTAACGGCTTTGATGTAAATACAATTTTGTTTCATATGGTCTCGTAAATATTTAAAAACTTCTTTTACCTCAAACTTGGCTAAAGTATTAAGGATATGGCTCCATAATTAACTGGCAACAGAGACCAGCCAGCCACACTCCAAATATTGGCCAGGAAACACAATCTCCAAATGTTTGCACACAACATTTTAGCTCAGCTGAGAGAAACCAAATTTTCAGATGACTTACTAAAGTATATGGAGTCCAGTTATTTCTCTAGACTCTAAAGCAGTATTTTTCAATATGGTATAGACCTCTTGTACTATCAAAGACTCCCAGGGTGATTATCCAAACACAAATTCTAGGAATCTACTTCCAAACTACTGCATCAGAATTTCTAAGGGGCAATAAGGATGGGAAAGATTCATAAATCTACACTTAAATGAATTACTCACAACCTTTGCTACATAGGCCAGATCATTAAAGAATGATCATATTGGTCCCCCAAAAAACCATTTCTACTGAATTATATTCTATAATCAGTGCTATTTTCCAACATTGATTAATCTTATGAGAAATAAATCTATGAGACTCAGTATTTTGTATATTTAAGAATCTGTAGGAAAATTTTCTCAATGGTCTTAGATTTAATTACCAAATGAATGACTTGATTCTATATTATCATCATTATGAATCTTATCACCAATCCTTTTCTTTCTCTGATTGATAACTAGAAAGGTCAAGGTCAATCTGTAGCCCACTTCTGGCCTGCACATAAAACTTCATAGCTTGAACTTGAACTTGTACTCTTTTCATTCCTGCCCTCATTTGACTTGGCTGGCTTTATTTTCCTTTACCTTGCTTTTGCTAAAACAATTTTAATTTACTTAACCTTTCTATATTTTATGCTTCACTGTAAATTTATTTAAAAACTTACTGGAACAAGGAGGAGTAAATGATTTAAAGACATGACTATTTTGAATGAATGAATAAGAAAAGCATATATAATGTTTTTTTATTTTACCTTTCTAAATTCAGTTTTACTTATTTTTTTAGTTATTTAGTTATTTAGTTAGCTTTTACCAAGTCCCTGAGCCAAGGTCTAAGTTACTTATTTATTCCGAGCCTTCCTTGAGAAATGTTAGCTTGGAAGTACATTTACCATGTGGTTTCTGGTCTATGTTATTTCCCTTTAAATTTGTACTGCTTTTCCTTATAATTTTACCAATTTATAGAATATTTAAGAATTATTTATGCTTTAATTTTAAAGATCTAGTTGGCTTTATTAAACAATTCATGAATCAGGCAGCATCCCATCTTGTAGAGGGGTGCTGCCAAGGAATTGGGTTTTTGGAGGGTTGTGCTTTTTTTTTTTTTTTTTTTTTTTTTGGCTTTTTAAAGATTTCATTTATTTTTGAAAGAGAGAGAGAGAGAAAGAACATGAGCTGGAGGGAGGGGCAGAGGGAGAAGGAGACTCCCCACTGAGCAGGGAATCCAATGCGGGACTGAATCCCAGGACTCTGTGATCATGGTCTGAGCTAAAGGCAGACACTTAACCAACTGAGCCACCCAGGTGCCCCAAGAAATTGTTTTTAAGTCACTCAAGATCCCATCATTTGAACACATCTATTATTTTTGTTTTGGTGTATTTCCTTCTAGTCACATTTTGTTAATCAATAGCACTTTTCAGTTTTACTCAGCAAACATTTTCTGACTGCTGACCATGTGCCAGTTGGTATGGTATACACTGGAGTACAAAGATGCAGATAAAGTAATAGCCTTCAGCTCCCAGTCTAGCAAATCATGTCACATGTAAATAATTAATGCAATAAAATGTGACAAGCGTGAGGAGATCTATAGTCCTTCACAAACTGGTAACTCTTAAGTTGGGACCTAAAAGATGAAGAGTTCTGTTGGTAACCGTTGGAGAGAAAGCATTCCACATTGACATGGTGTGATGGCTTGAGGGGAGAAGTTACAGGGAATGAGACAAGAAGGGTGGACAGGTAGGGACCAGGACTGAAGAGTATTACATGCCAGGAAAAGGAATTTAGATATTCATTCTAGAGACAATTGCAAAACCAGAAAGAGGTCTAAGTGAAAGAATAACATGATCAGATTTGCATTTCAGAAATCATTTTGGTAACATTAGGAAAGACTATTTGGAAGAAGGGCTGACATTAAGATAAGCCATCTGGGAGGCCATAGCAATGGTGGCAAGAGACAGTCTGAACTGGGTCATAGTAGTAAAAGTGAAGAGTCAGGGGACAAAACTGAGAAATGTTTAAAGAGAATTAACATGACTCAGTGACTATACAATAGTAACCATACAATAGGGTGCCAGGTGGGAGCGTGGTAGGAAAACTGAATCTTAAGTGATTTCAAAGTTTCTGGTGTAGGCTGCTGGAATGAAAACATTGCCATTAACTGAGAATGGAAACATCTGTTAAAAAGAGTAGAAACAGGATTGTGGGGGAAGGGTAGAGACTAGTGAGAAAATGAGAGTTGTCTGAAGCATCATCTTGTTTGAAGTGCTAGTGGAGCTCAGAGAGATGTCCTTTGTGGCTCTTGCATACATAGAGTTGGTAGACATTTAGAAAAAGGAATTTGGGAGCATTCCCTAAACAGCTGGTAATTAAAACTAGTTAAGCCTTTGTTGAGGCTGATTTAATGTGTGCTGGAGGAGGAGGGAGGCAGAAAAACCTGATGGAAATGGATGAAGTGGTTAACAACAAGGAAACAGAGAACCAGCACAGATTGGAGCCAAGATTTGGCTGCAACTTCAGAGACACACAAAGCCACAGGAGAGACTTTTTAATTCAAGATGAGAGAAAGGTTAGAGTATATATTTAGTCCACAGAACAAGCACTTACAGAGCAGACAAAGATGAGAGATAGGAGAGAGGAATTAATCAGTGGAATAAGACACAAGGAGGGGAAGGAAAGGATGGGATCAAGAGACAAATGCAGAAATCACCCTGGAATTGGGGAGGAAATGCTTCTTGTAAGAAGAGAGGAAAGAAAGAGAAGATGGGTAGTGAAAGAATATTACAAGTGTGAGGAGGAGGTTTAAGGATTTTCAAATCCATTAGTTTCTTGATGCTCAGAAGATGATGTCATCTGCTGGTCATGGACAGGGTGGGCAAGATTCTCAGAAGAATCAGAATGTAAGTGAAGCTGCTACAGGAAGGAAAGAAAGCATCCCCCAATGGCAAGGGAAAGATTGTGCAACACCATCCAGGCATCACTGAAAGTTTACAATAGTAGTGAACTGATTTATGATTAATTTCTAGCCATACTCGACCAACTGAGTAAAGTAGAGAACCCATATTTAAGCACTGGTTCAGAGTTGGGGATTCTTTTTAAGTTTTGGTAATACAGGGAACAACATATAACAACCTTTAATGATGAAAGCTAGTTTGCAGGATAGCCAACAATTTAGGGAGTGCTAAATAATGTGAGGCTTCCCCCTTCACTTTAAGGAGTACGGAAGAATGTGTGCTCTCCATAGGCAGGCAGAGTTCAGAAACAACTGATTGTACACTGGCTCTGCAAGCTGGAAAATCCCAAAAAGGATCTAGAAGGTGAACATGCTTAGATCCTCTTCCAAAATTCATCATTTAGATTAGTCATTCACTGTCCCCTAAAAGGAGCACATGCAAGAAGAAAAGCCAGAAATTTTATTCTAGTGGAAGTCTGACCACAGGGAGGAAGAAAAGGAGGGGAAGTGTCCCTTGTGCCTTAACAAAAGCTGGAGAAAAACAGGGGATAGAAACTTAATGTACTATTGAGAGTGATTCTAGTGATTGTCCAGCCTAGAATAGGAAGGAAGCATGGATGAGAGAGGCTGATAGATATAAAGAAAAGAACTGCAAAGGGTGATGATATATAAGGACAGGTTTGGCAGGTGTAGGTAGATTTGGTGGAAAAGAGGGAGTCTGATAGGCAGATTTTTTTAAAGATTTTATTTGTTTATAGATGAAAGACACAGAGAGACATAGGCAGAGGGAGAAGCAGACTCCCTGTGGAGAGCCCAACATGGGACTCGACCCCAGGACCCTGGGATCATGACCTGAGCCAAAGGCACAAGCTCAACCACTGAGCCACCCAGGTGCCCCTGATGGTTGGATTTTTATCAGCAAGTAAAGGAGCTCAAAACTTCAGAAAGCAAGCAGTTCTGATGACTGAAACAGGAGAATGAAGTGGGCTGGGCTGCAGTTCACACTGTAGTTGAAAACATCATGAAACTAACAGGTGAGGTACTGGATAGGTTGACTACATAAACACTCAGATAATTCCCTATGTTGGCAAGACTCAGAGTAGGGAAGAAGACAATTAGTTGAATACCAGAGTCTTTCAAGAATGTGAAGCAATGAGCTATACTGTAAGTGGATGATAGTAGCTGCTAGGATGACTCTAGCAATGAGTAGGGGATAGATAACACAAATGTTGGATGAAGCCTAGAGAAGATTTTGTTTCTAGTGAAAAAAAATGCCTTAGTAACAGCAAGAGAGCATTAGGAGAATGCATTCATTGCTTCCCTCCTCTGTTATCACTGGACCAAAAGAATGAGCAACTTTAATGAGGGCCTATGAATGTGAAACCCCCACTCTTCCAGACTGCCTTCTTGAGTGTCCAGAATAAAACAGAATGATATAGGAGTGGTAAAGGACCATGGACATCTTTCCAAGTCACATTTCCATGCAGTATACCAGGTCATGTTCCTATCTAGTGCATCCTCTCTAAGGAAGTCTTAATAGCCAGAGAAGAAGACCTATGAAAAACCTATTTAATTTGCATAAACCAAAAGTTTCCTAATGATGTGATTAAAGAGTTGCCTAAGATTATTAGTGTTAGGAATAAAATCCAGGTCCTTCTGAATATGAATCCAGGGGTCTTTCCAAGCACCCAGCAGTGCTTTACCTGTGTCCCTTGGAGTCTGGTGCTGATAAGATACCTCAGAAGACACCAGATGAGATAGTAGACTGGGTAGGTGGGGCTCCAGGTATATCCTACCATTTCACTCAAAACAACTTTGCTTTTACCTGTTTTATATATCAGTGTCCCATTTAAAATTTGAAATTTTTTAATGTTTTCAAATAGTCTACTAGGCACATGAATGTTTAAAGTAGAAAATGGTATTTTGATATAGCTAGTTGGATGATTTTGTTTGGATCAAAAGCTTTAACCACCCAAACAAATTATAGGTTCCTTTAAGGTCAGAATTTTGTCTTAAACTTCTTTGAATCTCCTGCTTCTTACCAAGGGGCTTTACACAAAATAGATGACCAGAGAAAATATTTATGAATGACAGGTTTGATACCTGGACACTTTATCATTCAGTGGCCTTTTCTCAAATGTTTCCATTAATAGAAGACATAGGAAAAGTCTTGTGCTAACAAAGGATCTTCATTTCCTCTAAAGTGTGAGTGTAAGCTGGGGCCCTTGAGAACAAAACAAGTCTTATTTACCAATGTGTTCTAACTCCTAAGCAAGATAGGAAGCATGAGATGAGAACTGTGGTTGGAAGTTAGAGCTCAGTCCCTTCAGCAGCCCAGAAACTAGACCCCATGAAAGTAAACAGAGAAAAATTAGTTCAGAGTGGCTAAGGAGTTTCTCATTTATTCTTACAAGAATCAATATCAGATGGTAGAAGGGAATGAGATAGACACAGATATAAAACCCGTTCCATGACTTAATAGCTATGTGATTTTGACTGAGTTCCTTAAACTGCCCCATCTTTAGTTTATTCATCTGTAAAATGGGCTGAACACTGCATGCCTCACAGAGATGCTGAAGATTAAATAAGGTAATTTGTTTAACATGCATTGCACTATATGGTATCTCTATATAGTGCATGTAGTAATCTCTCAATAAGCAGTAACCATTATTATGTAGGAAACAGCACAGAGAATAGTAGAAAAGGTTGGGCTTCAGTGCCGGGAGGGGCGGGGGGACACTGAATCTAATCTCTATCTTTAGTTCTACCACATTAATGAATCAGTTAACATCTCTGGGTCCCCTATTCTTTAAATGTATAATAAGTTGATGATACCTAGTTCCTTCATCAAGTGATAGCTCCCTGAGAAGGATTAGAGATCTGGGACCTTTTCTTTCTTTTTTTTTTTTTTAATTTTTCCACAACAATGCAATGTCATAAACCCATAACCCATATAGTCTAGGTTGTAAATCATGCAGTACTTAAGAAAGCAATCCCCAAAGCTAATTTCCAGTTTTATTTTCGTCTTTCAAAATTACCCGTTATTTCATATTTTCTGACACCCTATAATCCCTGAGAGCCTCATATGCTTCCCCATGAACATTTTCTGCTTCATATATACTCTCAGATCTCTGCCATCTTGCCTCCTCCATCATATCTCCCGCTGTCCTCTCAACCGAGCACATCCTCTATTGCACGCACCCCCCAAGTGGATAATGTGTCCTTTGAATTTCCTCAAAGTTGGAAAGGAAGAAGCCAAGTGGTACCATCTAAGATTTTTCTATTCTTGTCACATGGGGTATAGGAAAGGCTATTTACCTTCACACGGTAATGATTTTGTACTATCACCAAGAGATGATACTATCTTGTCTTCTCCACCCAGGGCCTGTGAATTTGGTAATTTTGTGACTGTGTCAACTCAAAGCATAACAACACTTGACTTAGCTCACACTCTGCTCCCTAAAGATATGCAATGGCATGGGCTGAGAAACAGTATGTTTTTACTAATTCTTCTACTTATTGGGTATTTTTTTGTAATTCTCAGAGGCACTGCTTGTGTTAGAGACAACTCTGGCATTACTGAAGAGTTCATTCTAGGGCAGTGAGTCTCAAACTTTGTTTCACTTTAAAATCACCCAGCAAACATTTAAAGACATTGGATACCCAGACTAAACCACATGCTAGTCAAATCAGAATCTCTGGAGGTAACATTCAGGGATCAGTAATTTTAAAAACAAAATAAAAAAAAAAAAAACCCTCCATGTGATTACATGGTACACCCAAGTTTAAGGAACAGTATTCTAGGACAGTGCATTTCAAACTTGAACTACATAAGAATCCCCTAAGGAGATTTTGAAAAATTCTGATTCCCAGTCCCTACAATAATTATATCATAATCTAAGGACCTAAAGAATCAGAATCTTTTAAAATATCCTGGGTTATTCTTTGTGGCCCATTTAAGAAGAACTGTTCTGTCAAGAGAATGACAAGACAAACCAAAACAAGGAGCAATATAAATATAATAAAGAACAACTACACAAAATCCACAAAAGACTCATAACTCAATAAGAAATTTAACAACCTAATTAAAAATTGGACAAAAATCTGAATAGACACCCCAACAAACCATCTCTGAGCCTCAGTTTCCTTATCAACATAAGGCAAATAAGCTATGAGAAGATGTTCAACATCACATGTCAATACATCTCAGTTCCAACCAGAGATAATTTTCAATCCAGCTCTAAAACCAGCAATTATTTAAACGATATGGAACTACAGAAAGAAGGTGAAAAAGAAGAAAACAAGAAGGAAAACATCCCATAAAGACGTTGGTTGAAGTACAGATGTACTACCTTTAAATGATCAGGTAGCTAATACAACTCCCAGGAAAAGCCGATCCAGCGTTTCTCAACTCCTCACACCTATATCACAAGATTCCTGGGCCCCACCTACACTTGCTTTATCTGAATCAATAAACATGAGGTAGAGAAATGTGAATTACTAACAAGCATCCCAGAGGATTCACATACCCAAAATATGTTTGTAAAATACTGATTTAGGGGAAAGCCAAGTTCTAGTCTCATGGTGCCAAATCATATAGCTCTCTTTTTAACTACCTGGAAGGGATCCCTGGGTGGCGCAGCGGTTTGGCGCCTGCCTTTGGCCCAGGGCGCGATCCTGGAGACCCGGGATCGAATCCCACGTCGGGCTCCCGGTGCATGGAGCCTGCTTCTCCCTCTGCCTATGTCTCTGCCTCTCTCTCTCTCTCACTGTGTGCCTATCATAAAAAAAAAAAAAAAAAAAAATTAACTACCTGGAAAAGAAAGCTTAAGTCTCTGATAGTAGAATGAGAACAAAGCTCCAGCTGCCCTGAATGGAACTCAACACATCAGTGTCCTTCCCAGGACTGAAGGGCCAAGATTCCCATCATTCAGACCTTTTACTGAATTGCACCCAGATGACACTCAATCAGCTTGCACTGAGAGATGCCATAAAAAAACAGAATTTTGTTGTTCTGTCTCCTGCAATGAAGTCTTGGAAAATATTGCTGATTTAGAAAATGTATTCATAAGACACTTCATAAGACACTCAGGAAACATTTCTTTCTTGTATTGTAAACAGTGGTCCATCTTCTGAATAAATAGATTTTTTTTAATCTTTGGAGGAACTGAATTGCTTAAGTAATCAGAATTCCTTCTGTACATTGACCAGTAGAACATTTACAGTCTAGTCTGAGGCTTATGTGCATTAAATAGCTAGGATTTAATAAGGTGCATTTCTGAGTTAATTTCGTCCTCTTTTTATGATCTTGCTCCTTTTCACCCTTGCCTTTTTCATCTACTTCCAATTTGTTATCTTTCTTTTATGTTTCCTTACAAACCATTTTAAAATACTTTTTGGAACAAAGCATGTTCGAGGCAGATAGAGGAGTAGACAGAAAGATAAACCCTTATGGACCTCATTCCTCAGTTATAAATGAAGGATTCAGACCAGGTGATCATTAATGTACCTTCCAGGTCTAAAGTTCAAAATTCTTATAACAATTTGGTACAACAATGAAATCTCCTTTTAAACATACTGTATTTCTAATGTATCACTGCAATATTTTGCTAACCAAGAACTTAGAAAAGTGAAGGAATATGAATTCCAGAAAGGATTTTCTGTCTACAAAATGTAATTGCTTTCTTTTTCATCTGATTTTAGGATAGTGCTTTATGACTTTATGAAACCAATTGAAAAATAGAAAAAAACTAGTGTCAGTAAAAAATATATATATTTTAATTTTAATCGACTGCTTATTCCTCCATCTTCTACCCATTTTTTTAAATCTTGTTCATTTGTTTCCTTCTGCCAATAGATAGAGACAGGAAATTTTGATTTAAAGTTACGAAATTTTGATTTTCAGAATATAAACTCCATCAAACTTTGTGAATGTATTCACACTAAATACTATATATATATATATATATATAATATATATATATACTAAATACTATATAAATACTTACAAATGGTTAAAATGATACATATTATGTTATGTATGTTTTACCACAATTTTTTAAAAACAAAAGTTAACAATATCAATTACAAGAAGTGGCTTTAAACCTTACCATGAGCGTTAACACCTATGTATTATTCTTTTCTAATTTATATGTTTGAATATTGCATAAATTCAGAAAACCATAAAGTGGCAGAGCTAATTTGTAAATTCCAACGTCCTTTCAATATGTTGTTATTTAAAGAAACATATACAGCAGTTCACAGAATGCAGCGCCACAGAATTATTAGGGAGATACTCTTTTCTCCTAAATAATTTGTACACTTTTAAATTTATTATCATTACCTTATTTGGATAACATTCTAGAGTCTTTCCTAGGATATACTTTTACTCCAAAATACTTTAGTGATACTTCCCTAAATCATTACCCCCTGCCTAAATAACAAACTAGGTCTACTTTCAGCCCCTCCGACCAAACATTAAGATCTTATTCACATTCCCTAAACAAAAGTCTCCTTTGTTTTACTTTTAAAAAAAAAAATGTGTAGAGTCATATATGTAGAAATATAAATGTAGCTAGAGATAGACATAGACATAAAGACAACTGTTACTGCCAGATTGAAAATCTGCATTTAGCATGCATGAGAAATATGGAAAAGAAAACTCAAAAAGATGAGAGACAGTAGGAGAGAACTTAACCTGATCTTTATTGAGACCTTTTGTGTTTTGCAAGGTGTTTGAAATAGAAAGTCTCATTGAATTCTTGTCCTCCAGCCTCAAAACAACAACAAACCACTAGCATTTGAGACAGAGTCACAACATATCTTTCACCTAACCTCCATCTACTTACATTAATACCATTGTCCTAGTTCTAAACTGTTGGTTCTGTGGTGTCACATCAAGCCCCACATTTGACCTCTTCAGATACAGCATTTTGACCTTTCTTAGAACAGAAAAACTAGCAAAATGCAGCCTCATCACCTGTTTCCTGCTGACCCTGAAAAGGCTGAATGACCTTCCAGGTCCACCCACTATGCCTTCTCTGATACAAGCGTATTTTTTGTAAGATTTATTTATTTATTTGAGAGAGAGAGAGTACATAAGCAGGGGTAAGGACAAGGGAGAGGGAGAGAAATTCTTAAGCAGACTCCCCACTGAGTGGGAGCCTGAGACAAGACTTGATCCCAGGATTCTTAGATCATGACCTGAACCAAAATCAAGAGTTGTTTAAGTAACCGATTGAGCCACCCAGGTGCCCCTAGGCGGGCTTACATTTTCACATGCTATGCTGACAGAAAGTACCACCCTAATCAAATCACAACCTACCCTAAAGGCAAAAGGAGAACCAGCCCTTTTCTGTACTTGCAACAAGCCCTAGCCTGATGGAATATTTTGAAAAACCACAGAACTAGAAGTAGTAGCCACTGATCTCCCAATCCACATCACAGTAAATTCAAGAACACTGTGGAGTTTTATAGGCTTGACCTTGGTCCAGCCCAACAGGGTCTCATATAAGTGCACTAAGTGGACAGAGGATCCTTCGAGGTCAGCCATACAAGAAACCCGCCTTACACATTCCCAATTCTTCTCTTGGCCTTCTGTCTCTTATGGTTGGAGCCCCATACACTACCACTGATCAAATGGTCCCACCCTCCATTTTATACTTGGGTTCTCTCACTAGCCCAGATTTGAAATGTAAAGAATGTGGGCCTTTTTTTAATACTTTCAACCTATACTTTGAATAAATTTAACTGGCTGTCAAACCTTAATCAAGTTATCACTGTTGGAACCTTCATTTCATATAACTCATGGTTATTTATAAGACTTAATATTAAAGCAAATGCCCAAAACAGGAAAAAGAAAAAGCAATAAACAGATTTTAAATATATAGATGAAAGCCTGTAAGAATAGCTTCTTTTAAAATCCTTTTGAAGCCTTCTGTTAAAATAATCATTAATACAATTTAATTCACTAGCATAATGACAATTAAAAGTTGTTACAAATAAGAAAATTGAGCAAGTCACATTGTTACAAATATTTTTGTTACCCTTTTAAAGATTTGTGAAATATAAGGTTGAACACAGTAATTTAATACCTTTTAAACTGTCACCTAAATATCATGTTCCTTTTAAAATTATAACCTCTCTTAGTCCTAATGAGTCAGAAATCCATTACTGTTAAACTCATTACTGATTCTAGGCTAAAGAGCACCCCATAGTTGGCTTACATTTTATTATGCCCTGTTAAGTTGCTTTTGCTATGTTCTTTTAAATTTTTTAAGTATGTCTTTCATTTAATACACAGTAATCTTATATAGTTAGAAAACAGAGGTAATTTTTTAAATGAAAACCTTAAGTTTTATTGCAGAATGCACAGGCTTCATCTTAATTATCCTTATTTAAAAATATATATATATTATTTATTTATTCATGAGAGACACAGAGAGAGAGAAGCAGGCTCCATGCAAGGAGCCCGATGTGGGACCCAATCCCAGGACTCCAGGATCATTCCTTGGGCCGAAGGCAGGCACCAAACCACTGAGCCACTCAGGGATCCCCTCTTAATCTTTTTAAGACTGGTGCTTAACATAGAGCCTGGTATATTGCTGGCATCTAATAAATGCTGATTGGATTAAGAAAAAATGATTTTTGCACAATCAATTCCTGCATATATCTAAGCTAAAGTTGTGCTATGATCATGACATTATTCTCTAGGCCTGCCCATGTAAGACTTGAAACTTCTAAGAGAGCTATTTAGTTCTGATTTTTTGCTTTCTTCTGGCTTGTTTGCCTCTTGTGTTTAAGATGACATATCTCTTTAATTCTAAGGTTATATGGATTATAAAGGAAACATCAATTTAATAAGAGCTTTTCAGATGAAAAAAGGGAAAAAAGGAACTACCCAAGCAAATGTATACATTGATTTTATGATGTATACCAATCTTACAAATGTGAAAACATAAAAACTTAGTGTCTTGGAACCAAGTAGATAGAGCATAATGGTGGTGACTTGTCATGTTATTATGACCTGTCTTTGTTCTGTTTTCCAGCCCATCCAATGAACATATGATGGGATGTGTACTCATGATGCTGTTTGGGAGACGTCTATGGGCAGTATTACATCAGGCTGTATCTTCCTATAGCCTTTTGTTCAGTGTCTATTGTACCATGATTCCTAACAAATATGAAATAGCAAGCATCTCATGTAACAAGGGAAAGGGCTATACTTTTCACCAGGCATAGATACCAGTAGTACCTTGAAAGAAAGCGAATTTTGTAATGTACATATGGAAATTTATGTAATGGAGATGTTTTCATTTAAGTAATTATGAGAAGAATTAAAGTTTAAATAACTCAGATTTCTCCTTTCTTATAACCTAGTCTAAACTACTCTGTTTTTGAAAACTTTAAGTTCAAATGATTATCAGGTTTACCATTGCAGATAAAAACAGCTGAGAGAATAATAAGAAGGAACGGAAATATGATGAAAAACAGAGAGAATCAAGTGTAAAACACAGGTCAAAGAAGTACTTGGAAACTCTAGGACATTGTAATCCAAATCACCAATTGTTACTTGTCTGACACAAAATGCTGCCCATTTATTTCTGGAATTGTAAATGGTCTGAAATAAACATCCTAACAAGGCATAACAAAGCATAAAAATTCTGTCACTGAGTCTCCTAAACAAGATGCTTTATTATGCCCAGATGATTTGTAACTCAACTTTTAATTCTTCCCTGCCTTTGAGAATGCTTCTGATTTGTTTCTCACTAATAAGAGTTTTCATATGTCCAGGAAATGCAAGTTCACTTTCATTCTCATCTAAGCAAATCAGAGAGGAAGATAAGCATGATCCTGAAAATAAAATAATTTGATGTATCCCAAATTCTCATCTAAATGAAAGAAGGCTGCTACTATTCTTATTTGTGAATGTGAATAAGCAAAAGTTGATTATACAACAGCTGGAAAGAACAGATTTTTTAAAAATTTCCATCATCTATTTATTTGATGCCACTATTTATATTACAAAGTAATCATTTAAAATGAATTTGTTAGTAGAAATTGTAGCAAAAATAATTCTCAAATGCTTATTTTCTCTAAATAGAAAGCAACTATTTTTGAATAATAATCATAGTCCCATTGGGACAATTCCTAATTTTTTATTCCAATTAATGATTATTGGAACACAAAGGTAAGTGTTTTTTGTGAGCAGAGCTCTGATTTAGTAATGAAAATAAACACTCAGTATATCAATGTAGAAATTACATATTCATGTTAGCATAAACCATCATTTAATTCATTCCCCAGGTTTCTATGTAAATGATGCAAAATGAGTTATAGTTGATGATGTTCTTAAACATATCTAGTGGAGATTCTACTTTCTTAAACAATAATTAGTTCTAGTGACAAATTTCAGAGAATTCTTAAAGTAATCTACCCTTGGCTAATCTAAATCCCTTCTGAAATGTTAAACCTATTTTTTCTCTAGTGTCAAGAGGAGCCCAACTGGTAAAACTCTTTAAAAACGTATTTATCTTCTTCAATATGCACCAAATAAGACTGTGATATGAGTCAGGAAAGTAGCTTTTTTTTTTTTTTTTTTTTTTTTGCCTTAGCTTCTAAGTCATCTAAGGATAAGGCATGCCATTTCATCTCCATAACCCTGGGTAAGACTATGGGTATGAAGATATGCATATTTGTATACAATGCTTACATCCTGGGTTGTTTGGAGTTTTGTTTTTTTTTTCATGGATTCTTCACTTGAAAAATCCTTTTTGAGTGCCTTGAGTATAGTTGTTGAGTAAACTGGAAAAGACCTACAAAACATTACTCTATTATTTCTCAACTAAGTAAAACAAGAGTCAGGAGGATTTAGAGTGTATCACTCTCAAAGTTTCTCCCCCAGAATTATTCTCAGAGAGTAAAAAAAAAAGATTACATCTAAAACTGTAAAAAGTTTGATAATGATGGGTTTGGGGGGTTGGGGTCTGGGTTTTTTTTTTTTAATCCAAGGAATTGAAGAATATATTACAACTTCTTTGAAATCAGTAAAGTAAATTATTACCTAATGTTAAACAAAGAAACAAACACTGAGAACTGAGCCCTGAAGGAAAAGCTACCTGGGATTTGAGGTCAATTTAGAATTTATAGAACAATAGAGAAAAAATAAAGCTTTTAATGTGTATCGCAAAAAGGAAGGAGGAGAGAACGAACGCCAAATGTTACATGACAAAGAACACCTGTATATATCAGAAACTTTGTTTTGACTCAACAAGTTGCTCTACAATACTTCTAAGTTTCAAAATTTATTTAATACTTAAAATTTAGCAATTTTAAGAAAATTGGTATTTTTTAAAATATTGTCTACACTCAAGGCAGGGCTCAAATTCATGATTCCAAGATCAAGAGTTGCATGCTCTACCAACTGAGACAGCCAGGCACCCCTGTAAATTTTTCATTGTAAGTAATTTGTGGTTAATTTTTCCAAAAATTTTCTCCAGTGAGAATGAGCAACTGAAAGATCCTGCCACCACCATAATAATGAGTATGTACTACAGTAATAGCTCTAGTGAAGAGAAAACTCATTATTAGAATACAGAAACTGCAACATCACTTATAACTAAGAAATGACACTTCAGAACTGTAATAAATTTTAGGATTCTGTTTTCTATTTCTATAAAAAATGTCATTGGGATTTTGATATGAATTGCATTGAATCTGTAGGTTGTGTTTTCCAATCCATGAGCAACACTATGTCTTCCCATTTCTTTATGTCTTTTTAGATTTCTTTCATCTATGTTTTATAAATTTCAATATATAAGTCTTTTACCTTCTTTGGCAAGTTTATTCCCATGTATTTTATTCTTTTTGGTACTATTTTAAATGGGATTGTCTCTTCATTTCCTTTTCAAATGGTTCATTGTCAGTGTATAGAGACACAACTGATTTTTGTGTTGGTTTTGTATCCTGCAACTTTAATAAATTCATTTATTCTAACAATTTTTGGTGCAGTTTTAGGGTTTTCAGTATATACAAATACAATCTAAAATTCATATGGAAATCAAAAAGAACCTCAAGTAGTCAAAACAATCTTAAGAAACAAAAACAAAGCTGGAAGCACTACACTTCTTGATTTTAAAATATATTAAAAAGCTACAGTAATTAAAACAGTCCAGTGCTGACATAAAGATAAACATGTATACCACTGAAACAGAATAGAAAAATAAACCAAACATATATAGTCAACTGATCTTCAATAGGGTACCAAGAATAAATAATAAGGAAAAGATAGTCTCTCAAACAAATGCTGTGAGAATTGGATCCCTATCCTACCTTTAGGGGAGAAAAACTTTCTCCTTCCCTTCTGGGTTCTTTGGCTGGCCTCATAATTAAATTGATATAAGACAGATTAAAATTTAAAAAAAAAAAACAAATTTAAGGGGCACCTAGATGGCTCAGTCAGTTAAGTGTCTGCCTTCGGTCCTGGGATTGAGTTCTGCATCTAGCTCCCTGTTCAGCAGGGAGCCTTCTTCTCCCTCTTCCACTCCCCCTGCTTGTGCTTGCTCTCTCTCTTTCTCTCTCTGTCTAATAAATAAAAATATTTTTTAAAAAAAACAAATTTAATTTCATATTTACAGGAGCTCATAAAAATATGTGACCCAAAGAAGTGACCAAAGCAAACAGTTTTCATACCTTTTAGACAAAGAAATGATGAATTTTTGGAAAACTGACAGGACAAAAAAGTTTGGCCTTGGTGTAGTGAACAGTGAAGAAGAAACAAGGTTTGTTTATATAGCCTTCTCTGCCCTAAATTCCTTATATTTGGTAATAAAGATGTCTTTCTTTCCCCTGGTACAAGAAGGGTACCTTCCAGATGGGAAATTTCTTTCCTGCTTTCAGGAGGACAAAGAAGGGTCAGTGCGTCTTTCTTACACCAGCTATTTCTTAAGTAACTTTAATTCAAAATAATCAATATGCCAGGGTGCGTGGGTGGTGCAGTCAGTTTAGCATCCAACTCTTGGTTTCAGCTCAGGTCATGATCTCAGGGTCCTGGGATCAATCCCCACATAAGGCTCCATGCTCAGTACAGAGTCTGCTTGAGATTCTCTCTCTCTCTCCCTCTGCCCTTCCTGATTATGCTCTCTCTCTCTCTCTCTCTCTACATCTCAAATAAATAAATCTTAAAAAAAGAAAATCAGTGCACTAAAGTGGCACATTTTGAGGTAGCCTGCCCTGAACCCCATCACATCATATGCAAAAATCAATTCCAAATGGATTAAAGGTTTAAACATAAGACCTGAAACTGTAGAATACCTAGAATAAAACACAGGGGAAAAGCTTCAGGACATTGGATTTTACAATGATATACTGAATTATCACACTAAAAATACAGGCAGAAAAAAAAGGAAAAATAGACAAATGGAGCTACATCAAACTACAGAGTTTCTGTACAGCAAACAAAACAATCAACAGAGTAAAAAGGCAACCTACAGAATGGGAGAAAGTATTTACAAACCATGTATCTAATAAGGGATGAATATCCAAGTATATAAGGAACTCATGTAATTCAATAGCAATCAAAGAAATAACTAGATGAAAAAATGGGTAAAGGACTTGAATAAATATTTCTCCAAAGAAAAGATACATGTGACTAACAAGTATATGAAAAAAATGCTCAACATCACTAATTATCAGGGAAATCAAAATCATAATCAGATATCACCTCACATACATTAGAATGGCTATTATTTAAAAAAATATATTTGTCAATACAAATTTTTTGTGAAAAAATTGGAAAACTAGTACCTTATTGGTGGAAATTTTAAAAAGTTTAGCCACAGGGAATCCTTGGATGGCTTGGTGGTTTAGTGCCTGCCTTCAGCCCAGGGTATGATCCTGGAGTCCTGGGATCGAGTCCCACATCGGGCTCCCTGCATGGTGCCCGCTTCTTCCTCTGCCTGTGTCTCTGCCTCTCTCTCTCTCCTCTGTGTCTTTCATGAATAAATAAACAAAATCTTAAAAAATAAATAAATAAAATAAAATAAAAATAAAAAGTTTAGCCACAATGGAGGTTCCTCAAAAATTTTTAAATAAATCTACCATATGATTTACCAATCACAATTTAGAAGAATCGCAAGCAATATCCTGAAAGACATTGGCACTCCCATTCAATGCAACATCATTTACAATAGGCAAGATGTAGAAACAAACAAAATGTCCATTGACAAATGACTGGATAAAGAATATGTGGTATATACACAGAATGGAATAATGATTGGCCTTTAAAAAAAAAAAAAAAAGGAGGGGCAGCCCAGATGGCTCAGCAGTTTAGCACCACCTTCAGCCCAGGGCCTGATCCTGGAGACCCAGGATCAAGTCCCACGTCGGGCTCCCTGTATGGAGCCTGCTTCTCCTTCTGCCTGTGTCTCTGCCTCTTTCTCTCTCTGTGTGTGTGTGTGTGTGTGTGTGTGTGTCTCATGAATAAGTAAGTAAAATCTTTAAAAATAAATAAATAAATAAATAAATAATAAAAATAAGATTAAAAGGAAATGTTATCATAGGTAATTACATAAATGAACCTTGAGGCTATTATGTTAAGTAAAATAAGCCAGTCACAAAAGGACAAATGCTGCATGATTCCATTTATATATATAAATTAGTCAAACTCGTAGTAGCAGAGAGTAAAATGGTGGTTTCTAGGTTCTGCGGGAGGGGGCAGTGGGAGTTGCTGTTCAGCAAGTATAAAGTTTCAGTTATGCAAGATGAATAAATTCTAGAGATGTGTACAACACTGTGCCTCTAGTTAACAATACTGTACCATACACTTTAAAACTTTAAGAGGGCAGATCTCGTGTCAAGTGTTCTTACCACACACACCCACACATAGGACTGTAATAAAACTCATTTACAATAAACCTATTATAAAAAGAGATATCTACGCATATGTGTGTATACATCTACATGTGTTATACATACAGCTAGAGTTCTGAATGCCTGTTTCTTTTATGTTTCTTAGAAATGAACATTGGGTAGCACTTTTTTAAAATCACAACAACTCAGGCCCTGGCTTTAGACATATGTTTGGTAGCTCTTTCTAACCATTTCTAAGAGAACTTATAAAAGGAACAGGCATTTGTTGGGCCAGCGGGATCAAGGGGGATAGGGAGGCACCAACAAAAGGGCAGAGGACCCTCCATCTTGTCACCCTCACCTCAGGACTTTCCCGCCATTAGCAGACTGCCATTAGCAGACACATCATCATGGGAAAACAGGACCTATGCAGGAAACAGAAACCGAATCCCGTACCACATACAGACATAAGCCACTATCACCCTATACCCGCAGCACCCTACCTCCCCCCTATAAAAGCCTGCCTGTATTATCCCCACACGTGACTTCCCTGGTCTCACTCCCTTGCAGGCCACAGAACCTCACCCGAGAGCGCTTCCATTAATAGCTTGCCCTGACCCACCTTGCCTGGCCTCTCCATTTCATTTCATTATCAACCGGATCAAACCTGACAGTATTCAGAACTATATTTCTACACATAACCCACGTATATGCACATAAATATATACGGAAAGATATATACATATACACAACATAGACACATATGTATATAAAAACATACATACATACGTATATGCATGCATATATATGAATGTACATACCACAGGTCATATCAAAGCTAAATGAAATAAATATCACAATATAAAGGACATTATAAATGACGTAAATATCCCCTTCACCATGCTCTATCCTACTAATCGAGGCACTTTTTCAAGTTTTTATTTTACTTTCAGTCAGCTTACAGTGCTATATTACTGTACAATATAGTACAATATACAATATAGTAATGTAATGCTTCCGTACATCACCCTGTGCTCATCACAACAAGCATATGTGTGTGCGTGTACATTTTCTTTATCCATTCATCAATCAGTGGATACTTGGGCTGCTTCCACACTTTGGCTTTTGTAAATAATGTTGCTATAAACATTGAGGTGCATGTATCCCTTTGAATTCATGTTTTTGTATTCTTTGGGTAAATACCTAGTAGTGCAATTGCTAGATCATAGGGTAGTTCTATTTTTAACCTTCTTTAAAGATTGTATGTATTTATTCATGAGAGATGCAGAGAGGCAGAGACATAACCAGAGGGAGAAGCAGGCTCCATGCAGGAAGCTGGATGTGGGACTCAGTCCTGGAACAACAGGATCACACCCTGAGCCAAAGGCAGATGCTCAACCGCTGAGCCACCCAGGCATCCCTCTTTTTGACTTTTTGAAGAACCTCCATACTGTTTTCCGCAGTGGCTGCACCAGTTTGCATTCCTACCAACAGTGCGCAAGTATTATCTCTTCTCCACATCCTTGCCAACACCTGTTTCTTGTGTTGTTGATTTTAGCCACTCTGACAGGTGTGAGGTGGTATCTCATTATAGTTTTGATTTACATTTCCCTGACGATGAGTGATGTTGAGCACTTTTCGTGTGTCTGTTGGCTATCTGTATGTCTTCTTTGGAGAAATGTCTGTTCATGTCTTCTACCCATTTCTTAATTGGATTGTTTGCTTTTTGGGTATTGAGCTATACACATTCTTTATATATTTTGGATACCAACCCTTTATCAGATATATCATTTGCAAATATCTTCTCCCATTCCATCAGTTACCTTTTTGTTTTGTTGATTGTTTCCGTTGCTGTACAAAAGCTTTTTATTTTGATGTAATCCCAATAGTTTATTTTTTGTGTTTGTTTCCCTTGCCTCAGAAGAAATATGTAGAAAGAAGTTGCTATGAGTGATGTCAAAGAAGCTACTGCCTGTGTTTTCCTCTAGATTCTTATGGTTTCAGGTCTAATATTTAGGTCTTCGTTCTATTTTGAATTTATTTTTGTGTATGGTGTAAGAAAGTAGTCCAGTTTCTTCCTTTTGCATGTTGCTGTCCAGTTTTCCCATCTCTATTTGTCGAAGAGTGTCTTTTTCCCATTGGATATTCTTTGTTGCATTGTCCAAGATAATTGACCATATGATTGTGGGTTTATTTTTGGATTTTCTATTCCATTCTATTGATCTGTATCTATTTTTGTGCCAGTACCACACTGTTTTGATTACTACAGCTTTGTAATATAACTCAAAGTCCAGAATTGCAATGCCTTCGGCTTTGCTTTGCTTTTTCAAGATTGCTTTGGCTATTTGGGTCTTGTGGTTCCATACAAAGTTTAGATTTGTTCTAATTCTGTGAAAAATGCTGTTGCATTTTGATAGAGATTGCACTAAATGTGTACATTGCCTTGGCTAGTATAGGCATTTTAACAATATTTGTTCTTCCAATTCATGAGCATAGAATGTCTTTCCATTTTTTTGTGTTGTCTTCTATTTCTTTCACTAGCATTTTATAGTTTTCAGAATGCAGGTTTTTCACCTCCTTGGGAGGTTTATTCCTAGGTATCTTATTTTTGGTGCAATTATAAATGGGATTGTCTTCTTAATTTCTCTTTCTGGTGCTTCATTATTAGTATATACAAATGCAACAGATTTCTGTACATAGAATTTGTATCCTCAGACTTTCTTAAATTCATCTATCAGTTCTAGCAGTTTTTTGGTTTTCTAAATATAGTATCATGCCATCTGCAAATAGTGAAAATTTTACTTCTTCCTTACCAATCTGAATACCTTTTATTTCTTTTTCTTGTCTGACTGTTGTGGCTAGAACTTCCAGTACTATGTTGAATACAAGTGATGAAAATGAACATCTTCGTCTTGTTCTTGACTCTCAGTTTTTCCCCATTAAAGATGATGTTAGCTGTGGGGTTTTCATATACAGCCTTTATTATGTTGATGTATGTTCCCTCTAGACCTACATGTTGAGGGTTTTTAATCATGAATGGACGTTGTACTTTGTCAAATGCTTTTTCTGCAACTATTGAAATGATCATATGGTTCTTATCCCTTTTCTTATTGCTGTGATGTGTAACATTGACAGATTTGCAAATATCGAACCACCCTAGCAATCCAGAAATAAATTCCACTCGATTGTGGTGAATGACTTTTTAATGTATTGTTGAATTTCATTTGCTAGTATTTGATTGAGAGTTTTTTCATCTATGTTTATGAGGGATTTGGCCTGTAGTTCTTTTTTCAATAGTGTCTTTGTCTGGTTTTGATACCTGGATAATACTGGCCTCGTGGAATGACTTGGAAGTTTTTCTTCCTCTTCTATTTTTTTGGAACAGTTTGAGAAGAACAGGTATAAACTCTTCTTAAATGTTTAGTAGAATTCACCTGTTAGGCCATCTGGTCCCACGCTTTTGTTTGTTGGGAGTTTTGTTTTCAATTCAGTTTCTTTGCTGCTTATTGGTCTCCTCAAATTTTCTATTTCTTCCTTCCAGTTTTGATAGCTTATATGTTTCTAGGAATTTATTCATTTCTTCTGAGTTACCCAAATTGTTGGCATATAGTTTTTAATAATATTCTCTAATAGTTGTTTGTATTTCTGTGGTGGTGGTTGTTATTTCTCCTCTCTCATTTGTGATTTTATTTGAGTCTTTTCTCTTTTTTCCTTGATAAATCTGGCTAGAGTTTTGTCAATTTTATTAATTTTTTCAAGATTCAGTTCCTGGTTTCATTGATCTATTCTATTAGTGTTTTTCCCTATATCATTTATTTCTGCTCTAATCTTTGTTATTTCTGTCCTTCTGCTGGTTTTAGATTTTGTTTGTTGTTGTTTTGCTACCTCCTTTCGGTATAAGGTCAGATTGTTTATTTGAGATTTTTCTTGCTTCTTGAGGTAGGCCTGACTTGCTATAAACTTTCCTTGTAAAACCACTTTTGCTGTATCCCAGAGGTTTTGGACAATTGTATTTTTAATTTCATTTGTTTCCAAGTACTTTTTATTTCTTCTTGTATTTCCTGGTTGACCCATTCATTGTATAGTAGCATGTTATTTAACCTCCATGTATTTGCATTCTTTCCCGATCTTTTCTTGTAGTTGACTTCTAGTTCATAGGTTTTGTGGTAAAAAAAAATATGCATGGTATGATTTCAATCTCCTTGATTTGTTGAAGTTTGTTTTGTTGGCCAATATGTAATCTAAATTGAGAATGTTCCATGTGCACTTGAAAAGAATGTGTATTCTGATGTTCAGGATGTCATGTTCTAAATACATCTGTTAAATCCATTTGTTCCAGTGTATCATTCAAAGCCATTGTTTCCTTGTTTATTTTGTTTAGATGATCTACCTATTGATGTAAGTGGGGTATTACTATTACTGTATTATTATCAATTAGTCCCTTTATATTTGTTATTAACTTTTATGTATTAGGGTGCTCCTATATTGGGTACATAAATATTTACAATTATTATATCTTCCTGTTGGATTGTCCCCTTTATTATTATATGGTGTTCTTCTTTGTCTTTCGTTACAGTTTTTGTTTTTGAAGTCTGTTTTGTCCAATGTAACTATTGTTATTGTTACTTCAGCTTTCTTTTGACATCAATTTGCATGATAGATGTTTCTCCGTCCTCTCACTTTCAATCTGTAGGTATCTTTAGGACTAAAATGAGTCTCTTATAGGCAGCAAATACATAGGTCTTGTTTTTTTATCCATTCTGTCACTCTGTGTCTTTTGATTGGAATGCTTAGTCCATTTACATTCAAAGTAATTATTAATATATATATATATTTATTGCCATTTTGTTATTGTTCTGTGGTTGTTTCTGAAGACTTTCTCTGATCCTTGTTGATTTTTCATATTTTGCTAATTTTCTTTAGTAATATATTTGGATTTCCTTCTCCTTATTCTTTGCATATTTATTAATGGGTTTTAATATATGGTTACCATTAGGATTATATATAACCTCTTCTGTATATAGCAATCTATATTAAGTTGATGGTCATTTAAGTTTGAATACATTCTTTTCTCCTCTCCACCCCATGTTTTGGGTATATATCGTTATATTTTATGTTTTTTTGTGAGTTTCTTGACTGATTTTTTACAAAAATATTCATTTTACTGCTTTTGTGTTTCCCACTTCTGTACTGTCACATTGGGTCTGTCTTTTCCACTCAAAGAGTCCCCTTTAAAAAAAAAAAAAAGTCCCCTTTAATATTTCCTGCGAAGTTAGTGACCATGACCTTCTTTAGTTTTTGTTTGTCTAGGAAACTCTTTATCTCTCCTTCTATTCTGAATGATAGCCTTGCTGGTAATTTGAGAAACTGGAAAGAGAGAAAGAGAGAGAACATGAGTAGAGAGGAGGGCAAAAGGAAAGGGGAAAGCAGACTCCCTACTGAGCGAGGATCCCAACACAGGGCTCCATCCCAGGATCCTGAGATCATGACCTGAGCCAAAGGCAGACACTTTACTGACTGAGCCACCCAGGGTCCCCAAGTTTTCAGCTCTTATTTTTTCAAATATATGTTTTGCCCCTTTTTTTCTTCTTCTTCTGGGATTTCTATAATACAAATGTTACTATGTTTGAGCAAGTCACTAAGTTCCCTAACTATCCTCATTTTGTATAATTCTATTCTCTCTCTTTTATTCAGCTTGATTACTTTCAATTACTCTGTCTTCTAGGTCACTAATTCATTCCTCTGCTTCTTCCATCCTGCTGTTCTTTCCATCAAGCATGTTTCTTGTTTCATTTAGTAAGACTTTTTTCTTCTATGTTATTCCTTATCTCTATGTTAAGGGTCTCACTCATGTCCTCCACTTTTTTCTCAAGTCCAGTGAGTATCCTTATGATCATTGCTTTAAATTATCTATCAAGTAGGTTACTTATTATCTGTTTTTCTTAAATCTCTGGCTGTGGCCTTGTATTTTCATTTGGTATAAATTGCTGTTTCATTTTGCCTGCCTCTCTGTGTTTCTCTGTGTTAAGAGAGTCAGCTGTGTCTTCTCTTCTCGAAAGTAGTAACTCTATGAAGAAGAGGTCCTGGAGTACCCTGAAGTGCAGTATAACCTATTCACCAGAACCTGGAATATCAGAAAGAATATCCTATGTGTGTTGTTTACACCTTATTGTTGTGTCTGAGTCACTTTTCCTTTTGGTGTAGTCATCTTCACTGACTCTCTGCCTATTGTAGGATGTTCTTGCTCTCTGTGGTGTTAGTGGGACTCAGGCAGACCAGCTCTGAAGGGACAGGAACTTGGGAGCAGGGCAGTGGTGTTAGCAAAATTTGCACTGGGCCAGTATTCCTATGCCAGGTCCACCAAACCACTGCAACAGCTGGGGGCTGCACACTGGGGTGGCCAAGGGCATGAGGCTAGGTGTGGCATGCAATGATCACTGGTCACAGCTGGGCCCAGAGTGAGATGGTGACTGGGGGCATGAGGCTGAATATAATGTCGCAACTGGGCACCATGCAGCCATTAGGTGCGATGCACAGTGGCAGCCATGCATGACAGCAGCTGAGAGCCCACAACTGGGCAGGGCACATCCATGGCCTTAACAAAATTTGCCCTGAGCCCAGGACCCAAGCTAGCAGGCCTGGCACACTGTTAGCAGATTAGGTAGCAAGTGTTTGTAGCCCCACCTCCCACACGTTGCTCTGTGTTTTTGCTGGGGTGCAGGAGAGGAAAATGGTGCCTGCCAGCTCCCTCATTTTCAGAGAAGTCCCCCAACATGCTCCAAAATCAATGTGACTAGATCTGTTTCCTGTTTGCCACCCCACCCCCAATGTTGTGTAAACTGCTGTTTTTATGTTGCCTTTCTGTTCAGGCTCCTATCTCTTTAAGGGCACTGACCAGACTATCACTCATCCTCCCAGCTCTCCCAGTGCTGAGTCAGCTGACTTTTAAGGCTCCAGGCTCCAAGTCCTACTAGTTTTACGAACTCATAGAATTCAGCTCCTCTGGGTTTTAGAGCCAAATATTATGGGAATTATTCTTCCTCATGTGAGCTCCCAAGTGCAAGTGCCAGTTTCTCTGCCTTCTCCCCACACTCTGCTCTGTCCCTCCTGTGAGCAGCCTCCCTACATCTTCCTGATTTTCCAACTTTCAGATGCAGCTTCTCTATATTTAATTGTGGAGTTTGTTCTGTCAGTCTTTGGATCAGATCACTCTCTTCAGTTTATTGACTTGGATGTGGATGGTATCTAGTTGTAAATATGAGATGGGGTGAGCTCAGGGTGTTCCTACTGCACCATCTTCCCAAACTCCCTTCTAATAGAGGCATTTTTTAAACATTTGCAAAAGTATAACAAAAAATACTGTGAATAACTTTTGTTTATTACACAATTAAAATAACATTGTTTTTAGCCATAAATTTTGGCTGACATTGAATTTTATGTTTATGCATCTAAGCTCCCAATCTTTATGTTTTTATAATCTATTTCTATATGTAATTCTGCTATAAAACCATATTTTCTCCTGGTTTAGGAATTTATTTTTTTAATGTTTGTAGTCTTAATTTAGTCTTTCAGATAACAAATTTATATATTCATTTCATTTTCTTTTGAATATATTCTGCCTAATTTTGTCCAAAATCCCAAGAACACCTTGGAGAAAAAGTAGACCATTTACAAAATGAGAACACAAACAAATATTTGTCTTGAGGTCATAAAATAATCTAAGCATAAACCATAAAGATGCTGCTAATCAATTTTTAAATATTTCATTTACCCACATAATTTATTTAAGGAACTTCGTGGTATCATTACACATGATATAGATGAGAATTTTCAGGATAAGAATTTATGAAGTTTGTTAAGAATGATATTAAAGCTTTCTTCTGATAAGACTAGCCACCTCAGTATTATGCTGAGTGAAATAAGTCAATCGGAGAAGGACAAACAGTGTATGTTCTCATTCATTTGGGGAATATGAATAATAGTGAAAGGGAATATAAAGGAAGGGAGAAGAAATGTTGGGAAATATCAGGAAGGGAGACAGAACATAAAGACTCCTAACTCGGGGAAACGAACTAATGGTGGTGGAAGGGGAGGAGGGCGGGTGTTGGAGGGGAATGGGTGACGGGCACTGAGGTGGACACTTGATGGGATGAGCACTGGGTGTTTTTCTGTATGTTGGTAAATTGAACACCAATAAAAATTAATTAAAAAAAAAAAAAAAGAAAGAAACTCTGCTTGGGACTGGGTTCATGCTGACAGCTGTGACCCAAGGACCTATGACATGTCATTAACTCAGGAGTGTCCCAGAGGTCAGAAAAAGCAATGCATCTTCAATACACATTAAACTGCAATTAACCCACCCAAAAAAAAAAAAAAAAGACTAGCCACCTCAAAACTTTGATAGGTTTCTGTGGGTAAAATACTTTGAAATTCCTTGTGTTCTGAAAGCAGGGCACTGAGCAATAGACTAATTGTTAAACAGCTCATTTGTCATATAGTTGAATATAATAAGGACAAACCTAGAAAATCACACACATCATGTGCCACCTTTGAAATTTTGTTATTCAGGGATGCCTTGATTGGCTCAATGGTTGAGCATCTGCCTTCAGCTCAGGGCATGATCCCAGAGTTCTGGGACTGGGTCCCCCATCTGGATCCCCACAAGGAACCTGATTCTCCCTCTACCTATGTCCCTGCCTCTTTCTCTGTGGTTCTCATGAATAAATAAATAAAATCTTTTTTAAAAAAGAAAAGAAGAAAAAAAAAGAAGAGAAGAGAAATTTTGTTATTCACTCTTTATTTTGGCCATCTCCTAAAGAAAAAACTATTAAAGGAAACCACATGATATGCCAATTAGTTAAGTATTATTAGGAGCATATTCCCCAGTAGGCATGCAATCCCTGGAATCCTGGGCTACAGTAAACAGCAGTGGTAGGTCTGGTGGTATGATGAAGTCTAAGAGGTGCTAGCTGTGTGCAAGCCAAGCACTTATCACATTTCATAATCCCCAGCCCACTAAAACTACAAGATGAAGGTGGTGAGAGAACTGTGCTAAATATTACAATTATAATATCTGCCCCACTTCAGAAATGTATCTCCTCTGGGACCTCATCTAATGATCTAAATGTCTTCTTGTGAGACTCAGAAATCTTGTGATAGGCTACATGCTCCAGTTAGCACTCTAAAAGTTCCCCAGTGGCTTTTGAAATCTCCAAAATCTTGGCACAAAGATGATAGCTTAGATTCAAATATTTCTCCCCAACATTCAGCCAACTCCAAGACTGTGAATTCCAAAACACTCAGCTTGATCCATATAAATCTAATTCAATCAGAAAAGGAGACCATGCATTGCTCTGGAATAAAGAAGAATGGACAATTACATAAAGCATCACAATGCATCACAAAGGTACAGTCTCCCAAAAGGGAAAAGAGAAGGAAAGTTGTCCCTTCAAAGCTCTGTCTAGTATAATCATATTTCATTTCCCACACAATAGACTCCAACATTTTAGTCCATTAGCATAGCAAGAAAGGTTCCATTCTTCAACCAGCCACTCACCAGTCCATCTGTACTGCCACACTCAAAAGGCCTTTCATTCACACATACACATACCACTCCTATGTACTCCTACATCTACTCCAGTAACTCATTCTCTTCTTTCTGCCCGGTTATACATATCAACAACTTTCAAAGCCATAGAAGATCACCAAGAAACCAAAATGCTCCAGCTAATGGTAACAAACTTGATAGAGAACATGATTATTCTGTTAGAAGTCAGACTTAAAAGAAGCCTGATCTTGGTCCACCTTCTACTTTAGACAAGGCACTTAACGTTTGTTTCCTTTTTTATAAAATGTTTATTCAAATACAGATGTGTGGTAGAGACAGCTAGTTCTCTATATCCTTCATTGTTGCCCTACTTCACTCAGGGCAGTAAGGCACCAGCTTAATGACAGTGTTCCCAGATTCCTTAGCATTCAATATGATAAAGGGATTTAGCACTGAACCCTGAAAGATAAGAGGATTGCTATATGTATGGAATTCTATGGAAGTTTCTTAAAGGGCTCTGATTGAGCTGGTAATTGCTCATCTCTTGTCCTTCTCCTTTCTTGTTTTGCTTAGGACACAAACATGATTACTGACATAGCTGCAGCCATCTTAAACCATGAAGTGAGAGTGGAGTCATATTCCAAGACAGCGGAGCCAAAACATAGAAGTTCTTGGCTCCCCAATGATAGAAGAATGACCATCCCAGCCATTGGAGATTATACCTCCAGACATCTTTTACTAGAGAAAGAAACAAACTTCTATTTTGTTTAAGCTTCTGTTGCTTTGCATTTTCTGTTATATGTAACTGAACTTAATCTTGTCTGAAACAAGGTTATGTTTTTTTCTGACTTGAAATTATATTAAGCCCCTAAGTGCTGCCTTTTTGACATAATTGTTGTCTAGAAGACTTATATTCACTATAGAAATATAAAATTATTCGATAAAAGATTGAGTAGTACTCCTACAAAATCATAACAGACTCAAGCACTGACTTTAGACATATGATTGGTATCTCTTTATAAACATTTCTAAGAGGTATTACAAAAGATATTCAGCTAGCTCTACATATAACACTGCTTAAATGAGGCCCAAAGCAGACCTCTGATAAAATATGAGGTTAATTCATTTCTTAATATATTGTCAGCATCTTATTATTTTAGTACATTTTCTATCCATTTTAATGGTTCCTTTTTAAATTTTGATCTCTCTATTCTTTATTTACATTTTCTTTTTAGATGCCATTTCTGCTAAAATTCTAAAATGATATATGAGTCACACAGACCTAACACTCTTAACTCAACTATGCCAAAAAGCAGGAACACACTGCTTACATACCAATTAGTTTTCCTGAGTTAAGGCCCTAAGCCCTGCTCAGTAACATTCTTCTCTCTGGAAGATGCACATTGAGATGTCCCTCTGTAAAATAAATGTGGTCAAAGACTGGGACCTGGACAGAAAGCAGGAGACTACAGAAAGGAAATGTTTTGTTGAGAAATGCTTAGACAATTAGAATTGAATATTATTAATGTTTAACGGAAGCACGTTTTATATTCTAAAATGAGGTCTCCAGGATAAGTACAGTAAAAATCATCAACCTCTACTTCTGATCTCTCACATATGCAATTCCTTGACATTTTGTCCTTGACATCCAGAAATGGAAAATGAGCTTGATTTAACTTGAGGAACTTGAGTTTTTGAAGCTTAAAAACTATAAAATCTACATCATCCTGTATAGTTGGAACATAAGACATGCTTATCACCATATCAAATTTTATTTTAGTGTTAGTAGTCAGTATGAACCACTTCCTCCAAATTAGAAACATTTCACTGATTTTATAAAAGCATGTGGACTCAGATTTGGCATCTAAACATATTCATATTTCCCACCCCAGTACTCAGCTCTAGCATCTTCAAGATGCCAATGCTATACACAGAACAAAACCCTTCAGATACCTCTATACTCTCCCCACTTTCCCAGGATTCAACCAGTGAAACAGACAGTAGGAGATATATAATAAGACAGTTATTGCAAGAAATTGGCTCACACAATTGTGGGAGCTGTCTGGGCACGTGTGAAACCCACAGGGCAGGCCATCAGGAAAGGCAGACTGGAACTCTCAGAAAAGACTGAAGTTGCTGTCCACAGGCAAATTTTTTCCTATTAGGGAAGATTCAGCTCTGTTCCTAAGGCCTTTCAGCTGATTGAGTCAGAGTCACACAAATTATCTTGAATAATCTCCCTCACTTAAAGCCAAGTGATTATAGACTTTAATCATATCTACTAAATACCTTCACAGCAATACCTAGATTAGTGTTTGAATAACTGGTAAAGACCATCAAACCCTCTTCCACAAACTCTTAGGCAGTAAGGCAGAGGGGTTGCCCTCTGCCTTGGATTTTGATCCCTATTAACAAATACAATACAGACAGAGTACAGCTATTTGAAGTCCTAATCTTCACCTTCTCACAGAGAATTTTGTAAAAGGCTTTCAAGAAGCTGTCATTGTACATCACTCTTCACTTTTTTATCTTCTCATAGGCCTCAGTCTCCATGACTAAGATGATTGTGTATTAAGTACCCAGTTTAATACCATCCCAACTGAGACCTATGACACAGGAAAGAAAACTCTCCAGGTCCTATGGAATTATTTCCTCAACTGTTATCTCAAGGAGGAAACAGGCAAGGAAAGCAAAGATGTGACCTGGTTTCAATCCAGCAAACTGGTTTGACTTTCCTCCAAGCAAAGACCACCCAGAGTCCTGCAGATTCTCTTACCTCCTCCTTTCCCCTCTTCTTTTGTCATTTATCACATAAAAAATATACCCATTTTTATCTTGTACCAGCTGTACAAGTCAACTTTTCTCCATAGTATCCCAGCATTTTTAGCCAAAATTGTTGCATTCTGATACAAAAGACAGGACCCTAAACAATGATGATATTACTCTAAATAAAAATTTGCCATGACAAAGGTTCAGTGGGTGAGTTAGAATTTTAGGTTTGAGGAAGAGAGGAGAGGCTTCTAGAAAATATTTTAAAGGGGGGTTAAA
The DNA here is from genome assembly GCF_018345385.1 of Vulpes lagopus. Lineage (NCBI taxonomy): Eukaryota > Metazoa > Chordata > Mammalia > Carnivora > Canidae > Vulpes > Vulpes lagopus. The sequence goes on along the minus strand of NC_054828.1, from coordinate 100,619,535 downwards.
GTTGGGAAGGTTATTTTCAGAGACACAGGCTTGGGTTTCATTTGTTTCCTTTATTAATTATATGAACTTTGAAAAGTTTCAACCTTATCATCTTTCAGCTTTCTCGCCTATAAATAAGGAGAAGAGATGAAATTCTCTTACAGGTCTATATTCTTTGGCCCTATGGACATAAAGCAGCATAACATGGAGAAAAGCTGACCAGGAAAAGTATAGAAGAGTAACTTGAGGTATAAAGTAGAATGAAATGGTCAGTTTGGAAGGAAGGAAGGAGGAAAAGAATAAGGAATGAGAGAATAAAAAGATGGGGCACAAAGGTAAAGTATAAGAACATGCAGGTACATACAAGGAGAGAAAGGTGGGAACTGTGGCAAACTGGAGAGTTCAAGGCCCCTCTATACAAAGTAGCTCCTATTAATCTCTATTCCAACTGCTTTGTGTAGGAAATACAGATCTAGTGGTGCTGGGTTTTAGAATTTTTCAAAAAAAGCCATAAATTTGGATGCTTATCTGACAACTGCTGATTTTTAAATGTGGACATAATTATTCAAATTTTAAAGAACAATATGCAAAACAGACACAATATATCTACAGATAGATTTATATATATATATTATTATATATATTTATAATATATATATTAATAATATATATATATAAATCTGCATCTTTCAGAGCCAAGACTAGAATGAAGCAAGAGAGGCACTCACCTCATGCACATTTAAGGAGACACCAAAACTTCAATAATCAAGATACATAATATTTTAATGCAATAATTTTAAATAAAAATTATTGCAAAAAATACAATAACAAAATATCAAAAAATATGAATTTTAAAAAAGGTTTATTGAGGTGTAATTTACATACAATAAAACTTATCTTAAACTTAAAGGAGACTATTTATTTTAAATTTTTTAAACATTAATTCCAATATAGTCAACATATTAGTTATATTGATTCCAAGTGTACAATATAGTGATTCCACAATTCTACATTAGTCAGTGCTCATCTCAATAAGTGTACTCCTTCATCTATTTCACCCATCCCCCACCCAACCCCTCTGGTAATCACCAGTTTGTTCTCTATAGTTAAGAGACTGTTTTTTGGTTTGTCTCTTTTTTCTTTGTACATTTGTTTTTTAAATTCCATATACGAGTGAAATCATATGGCATTTTTCTTTCTCTGACTTACTTCGCTGAGGATAATACCCTCTAGGTACATCCATGTTCTTGCAAATGGCAAAATTTCATTCTTTTTCATAGCTGAGTAATATTCCATTGTGTATATCTACCACCTCTTCTTTATCCCATTCCTCTGTGGATGGATACTTGGGCTGCTTCCAGAATTGACTATCGAAAATAATACCACAATAAACATAGGGGTGCCTATATCTTTTCGAATTGGTACTTTTGTATTCTTTGGGTAAATACCCAATAGTGGAATCCCTGGATCACATGGTAACTCTATTTTTAATATTTTAAGGAATGTCCATACTGTTTTCCACAGTGACTGTGACCAAAAATATCAAAAACTTTAATAAAGGCAGGCTCTGATCCTGTACTTGCACAACTCACATCCCTGGCCTCACCCCAATTCTGGCTCCTTATATCCTTTACAGCTTCTGGGCTAAAGGCTTATAACAGGGGGCATGCTAGTGCCATAAATGCAAATAGAAAACAGGAAGAAAAGCAGGATTGGGAGTGGAGATACTGAATTCAACAGCAGTCATTCATTCTGAGGTGCTGTGTGGGCATCTAGATAAAGGAGACTCTAAGCATTTGTGAAAGTGATATCAGTAAGTGGAAACAAAAATTAATACTTACTTGGTGTCTGTTATATTCTGGACAGACATATAATACCTGTTATATGCTTGGTGTCTGTTATAGGCTGGACAGACATATTATACCTCATCTAGCAACACTTATCAACATGACTCTTTAATTATGAGGTTTAATCTCCATTTAAGATATTTTTTTTAAAGATTTTATTTATTTATTCATAGACACAGAGAGAAGGAGGCAGAGACACAGGCAGAGGGAGAAGCAGGCTCCATGCAGGGAGCCCGATGTGGGACTCGATCCTGGGTCCCCAGGATCACACCACAGGCTGCAGGTGGCACCAAACCACTGAGCCACCGGGGCTGCCCTCCATTTAAGATATTTTTTAATGGATATTAAGGTCATTGCCTCAAGATCATACAAGTAGCAATTAATACAACTGAGCTTGTCTGAATTCCAGGTCTGTCTGACTCCCACATCCATTCTTGCCAATAAACTGTGCTGCCACGAGCAAGTCACATACATTTGCATGTCATCAAGAAACCCTGAGATTGGATGAGATTCCCAGAGAGCCTAAATGACCCATCAAGCCTTTGTTGTTATCCTGGGGATCCTCTCAGTGATGGAGGCCCTTCCTTCTTGTTACTCTCAGGACAGGATCTCTTTGGACTAGAGTCTTCCCATCCACTAAGAAATTTCCTCTGCAGCTTTCTGGTCTTCAAGTATTACAGCCACTGAATTCTAAGCTCTTCTCACACATAAAGATCCCTGGCTCCCTTCCATATTTACTCATACCACTGCAGCGTTGTTAAAACAAAACCTGTTTCCACACTCTTTGGAACTTTGTGACTTGACCACCAGATTCTCATACGACTTGCATGTGAGTCCCTATGCCTTAACAACATTTAGCTCCAGATCATAATTCTTCCCAAATGTCCTGTTCATCAGGGCAAAATTAGCCATGTCTCAAAATATAACACCCCCAATTTCTTGGTCAGCCTTATTTCCCTAGCATTTCTTACATAGGAGATTGACTACAGAAATGAATTATTTGTTTCTCAAATAAATTTTGTATCTTTCTCCTCCACCCATTTTTTACAGTTATGTCTTTCTCTTAGACTATCATCCTCCCTCCACTAGTATGGATCCTATCCATACTTCTAAAAGTAGCTTATATTTTACCCCCTCATAGAATATTCTTTCACTAGCCCAGTCTAAATCAATCACTCTCTCTATCAACTATGACAGTGTTGATTCATTGGACACTCATATGCCATTTTTAATCAACAACACATCTATCTTATCTACCTAACTAGAAGAGGAGCCAATGTCTTTTGCTTTGTTAATATTCCCAAAACTTCACACACAATGGAGGGGCTCTGATAAATATCCACTGAATGATGTGTTTCCAAAGCAGGGAAACCTGAAGTTTCAGACTTGTATACTCCTGACTCTCCTTAATTTCTCTCATTGGCTTTCTATTTCTAAAATAAAGATAGCATTATATGAAATTCCAGGAGTTTTATGAAGAATATGATGAGGATATTTTTTAAATATCTACTGATAAATTTTCCTTTTTGGTTTCTCTCCTAGCAATCTTTAACCATTTTTGGCCCCCAGTTAGTAGAGGGCAAATCCACCTAAGAAAGTATAAGATTTGGCTGAAAGCAGTCCCAATTAGATAAGAGGAGAAATAATACAGCCCTTTTAACCAAAGGAAAAGGAACCAAATAGAAAGGGGAAAGATGTTATTTATAGGTGTCCTCCTATCTCTTGCTTTTTTCCCCAAGTACCCTCATCACCAGGGCCAAATATAAGGAAAAGCAGTAGGAAGAGCCCAAAAATGCTAGAGAAACCAGAAGCAGGTCTGTGCCATCATTCTCATTTGGGACTCTAGAAAGAGACCACTTTGAAGAAGGCTGTGCATTAACATGAAGCAAATATACAGTCAGGATGCTGTGTTTTGGCCTATGTCAGGTATGTAGAGGATGCAGAACACCCAACAGGTCCCACAGAAGATGTGAAGAGTAGCTGAGAGTTCTAGCTGGTAAGCTCACTAATAAGATTATTGCAGGAAGAAGACAAGGGATTCTGTAGTAGAATGTTTATAGAAGACACCATCTAAGAAAATGAGCAAATTGGAATCTCAGCCAGAATCAAGGAAACTACTGCTAGCAAGACCTGAAGACAACAGAGGCCACATCTGCATCTTGACCATGTCAAAGAAAAAAACAAGAATCACACTAGACATGGACCATCAATCATGAACAGATGAAAGGGAGTAATCACACAAATTTTGCTGCCTAGAGACCATTAAAAGAAACCCCTCAAATGGAAGAACAACAAATGTGCATGGGGATCTCATTCAATACCATGTGGGAAAGAGTTCTCCATTTCCCAAGATAATGGCAGAAAAGACCTGAGTTATTTGTCAATCTCCTCAAAAAAAATTAGTTTTGACAGAGGAATAATGGAATTACTTTAATTGACAAATTAAGTTTTCCTTTCCCTTTGTATGATGAAGGGCTTGCGGACAAAGAGAACAGTTATAATATAAAGAAAGAGAGATGGTTTTCTTCACACATTTGAGTTATGGTGTGCCGATCTTGACATATATCTCCCCTCGCAATAAATTTACAATGAATATTTTGTATTAACTTAAGAAAGCAACTTATTCTACAAAACTAAGGACACCACACCACTAGATGTGCTTTAATCACTTATTTTCCTGACTGCTTTAAAGTAGGTTAAGAAAAAAAATCTTCCCCAAGTAAGAAAAGAAATCATTATGACATGAGACTTAACTGAAATTCTGCCCTATTAGATTTTGCTAAGAAGAGAAAAGTGCCAGGCAAGGGGATTTCAGGGATGAGTTATTATATTTGCAAATTGGTATAATGAAAATAACCTAGGCAGTACCATGAATTTAAATGAGCTGTATAATTTTTTTCGTAAGTTTTAATATAATTGTTCATGTCTTCCATGAAATAGTTAAAGTTGCTGATTCTTTTGCATAAATCAATATGCTCTGAACAATAAAGCTAATAGCCCAGTAAAGTCTATAAAATGTAGTTGTGTAGCTGTTTCCAGGGCTTTACTGCAGGGGCTAAAAAGCAGTTTCTATTTCTAGTCGACTGCTGTCTTTATCAAATTACTTCCTTGATTCAGTGACAGATTTTTAAGACATCTTCTAACGGAAAACTTCAATTTCTCATCTTTGTTCTTTAACAATGTACTTTTTAAAGTAATAGGATTGACTACTGTTATATATTTGAAGGTTTTTAATAATATTAAAAACAATCATGTATATGTAAAGCTGGATGTACAAAATATAATTCATTTTGCTATTCATCATAGAAACATGCATGGTCTTACTAATTTCACTAATATTATGTTATTATATTTCATAGCCATCTAAAGTATTAAGCTCTAATATAAGCAAACAGAAGTATTTTAATCCAATGATAAATAATCTGTTTTTAAGCTCTGTGTTCTTAGTTATGTAGCCTTTTCAAAAAGAGATCCAAAGAAACAAATATAAGAATGCATGATCAAAGAAAAGGCTTCTACTGAGAATGGGGGTTAGCAGTCTCACAATTTTATTTTTTTTAATTAATTTTTATTGGTGTTCAATTTACCAACATACAGAAAAACACCCAGTGCTCATCCCGTCAAGTGTCCGCCTCAGTGCCTGTCACCCATTACCCTCCAGCACCCGCCCTCCTCCCCTTCCACCACCCCTAGTTCGTTTCCCAGAGTTAGGAGTCTTTATGTTCTGTCTCCCTTCCTGATATTTCCCAACATTTCTTCTCCCTTCCTTTATATTCCCTTTCACTATTATTTATATTCCCCAAATGAATGAGAACATGTGGTTTATGTATACAATGGAATATTACTCAGCAATTAGAAACGACAAATACCCACCATTTGCTTCAACGTGGATGGAACTGGAGGGTATTATGCTGAGTGAAGTAAGTCAGTCTCACAATTTTAGATTATTATGTTAAATATATCTTATTAGATATAAGATGGTAATGCTAATGGATGTTCACCCCTCAGCTTTCTCTGTGCAGCAAAATTACAAAAGATGTTTTTAATGACTATAGCACACTAGCTATGTTTATCTGACATCTACTTGAAATTAAAAAGGCTTAAAATATTATGCAGAAAGATTTAACTATTATAATCCAAAACAACACTTTAATCAAAAAAAAATTTTATATCTAATTAAATTCTTGCTTATTTTTATTGCAACTCTTTAAAAAGTCAGAACAAATTGCTTGTTATGAATTGATACCCCAATAATTTAACATCCTAAATTTAAACCAGATTTGTTTTCTGTTCTGTATATAAGGAAAATGAATTAGATGACTTTCATGATTCCTAACATTATCTACTGTTTTACCTAAATTTTCATGCTAGAATTCAGTCATAAGGCATACCATTTATCTCAAAAATTTCTTAAAATACAGAGCAGTTGTGGCAGACACACAGATTGTATGAGCTCAGAGTAACCTGAGATTTGAACTGTCCCTCTGGCACTTTCTCATTCTAAATATGGAGTGGCTTGATAATCCCCTTGGTTTCTAAATTGATTGAGGATGGTCTGAGAGAGGCTTGACATAATTCCTATCCTCAGGTATAGCCTCAGAGCAGTGTCTTAGGGAGAAAGCATCAGTCCTAATTCAGGCCCTAGTACATTCTGATCCATCTCCAAATCTGTCTAGGAATCCCAAGACACTTACAGGGAAGTCTCCAAAGCCCAATTCCAGCAGGGTATAACTATTTTTAACAATTTAAAAAGGGGTATAAGTGTGTGTATACACATACACACAGACATACAATTTATAAGTTGTCCACTCTGCGTCTCCAACTTTTTATCTATATAACGAAAAGGAACACACTAATGATCTCCAAAGCCTTTGCCTATTCAAAAATTCTGTCATTCCTCAAATGAGATCTCTTTCTCCCCACCTCCCTTCAAAATGGTGATGGATGAGACATAAAATTTTTCAGTAAGAAGAGAGTACTGAAAGTTTGTGTAAGAAATTAAACATCTAAAAGGAGTTTTATAAAGAAAATAAAGTTTATATTAGGTGTAGAGTTTAAAGGATTTAATAACATTAGTTATTAAATGGAAAAAATCAATGTGAAACCAAACCTTAAGGACAATCTTTTTTTTTGCATTTCTATCAATAGACCTCAAAATGTTTGCTCATCAACATTCGTGTACACCTCCTTGCAGCCAAAAGACAAGGAAACTTGAAAGGTAACCAATTCCAAGTAAACTCTCATGAAGATGTAATACCTTGTTGTAGTTAAAAAGAAGGAACATTTTCAAAATGTACACAATATTGGGGAATTAAAGAAACATCTTATAGGAACTCTCATTGGCTAACTTGCAACCTTTCAAGTATCCAAGAGGAAAAAAATAGTCAATTGATACAAACTGAATGATTAAATATCCATTATTTTATTTTTTTAAAGAAAATTAACATAAAACCAGACAAGAAAAGTGATCCTAGCAGAACAGAATCACTTAGTATTAATTATAATACTGAGTAATATGTGAATACATATGAGAATTCTCTTTATTAACTATATAACATATGAGATGTACTGTCCTCATCCTGTATAAACAGGGTAGATAGAAAGAACTGGTAAGTCAATTCTGTCCTATTAAGAGCAGAAACTACTCTGAGAGCAAGCAAGATTTACCACAAGGGGCATTTCCAATAACCAGGAAGAAAGGTGATCCAAAGTTACTTGACATTGTTGGTCACGTCTGGCATAGCAACTGTGTTCCAAGATGATGGATTAGCCAAATATCCTAAAAAAGAGATGTTTTTATGCAGGCTTCATCCTTTGTCTCCTGAGAGATGAAGTCTTGATGGCCTTACAATTAAGGCGTTAATATTTATTAAGTATAATTTTCCAGTAATACTTGCAAAGGAGGTCAAAATATAACAATTTCAGGACAATGAATATAATATTGTCTAAATTGAACTTAAAGGTCATATCATTTGGAGAAAAACACCAAGTTTCAAACAACTAAAACCTACAAAAAAGGCATATGTTTAGTTTTTAAAGCCCCACTTGATATAGCTGCTTTATTCTTATTAAAAAGAGGCCCAGCCCAAAGCATGTCATCTCAGACGGGAAAATTGCAATTGGACTCTACTAGCTAATAATTCAATATCCCAATTAAAAAGCAGTTGCTTGGTAATTCAAAAAAATTTATAACCTGGGCAGCCCCAGTGGCCCAGTGGTTTAGCACCACCTTCAGCCCGGGGTGTGATCCTGGAGACCCAGGATCGGGTCGGGCTCCCTGCATGGAGCCTGCATCTCCCTCTGCCTGTGTTCTGCCTCTCTCTCTCTCTCTCTCTCTCTCTCTCTCTCAATCTCTCTCTCTGTGTCTGTCATAAATAAATAAATAAAATATATATTTTTTAAATCTGTAAACTTGGAAAGTTCAAGGTAGGATTCCTAACTCTAGGAAAGAAGATATGACAATAATATGTTCTAAGCTAATAAAGCAATAATCTGAACTTCATAGAATCAATATCTCTGTAATTCATTTAATAAGTCTTATAAGAATATTGGCAATGTTTGTGTCTTTTTCCTGATCTTTAAGGTATTCAAATTATTTTTTAAAATATGACATACAAGCTGTTAATTTTAGTTCTTTAGGAGAATTTGATTAAAGAGTTTTGTAATCCATATTTTTGTCTCTTTAAAATTTTAACTTCCAAAGGTATAAATTTTAACATTTATATAATGTCTAAAAGTTTACAGTTATGTTGTCCAATATGATACCCACTAGCTATCTGTGCTATTTAAATGTATACAAATTAAAATGAAATACAATTAAAAATTCAGTTCGATCACACTTGCCACATTTAAAATGTTCAGTAACTATGGGGATCCCTGGGTGGCGCAGCGGTTTAGCGCCTGCCTTTGGCCCGGGGCGCGATCCTGGAGACCCGGGATCGAATCCCACGTCGGGCTCCCGGTGCATGGAGCCTGCTTCTCCCTCTGCCTATGTCTCTGCTTCTCTCTCTCTCACTGTGTGCCTATCATAAATAAATAAAATTTAAAAAAAATAAATAAATAAAAAATAAAATGTTCAGTAACTAGAGGGAGGATGACTTGTATATCTGACAGCACAGACATGGAAGTTGTATTAGCTTACTTTTAGATGTGTTAGGACATGGAATAACCAACTATACTTATAAGAGGCTCAAAAATACAGTGGTTCACTTAGCCCAGTCAAGAAAGGAGTTCCTTTCTTTCTTATCTAACAGTCTAGAATTGGTGGGTGGTCCCAGCACAGGATTGGTAGGTAGAAAGGCAACGTTAGTCCATGTGGTTTCCAAGAAGCCAGGTCTTTCTTTCCTGTGTTGTTGGTCCTTAGGGTGCTACCTTATTCTGCAGGACTGGAACTGTCTCTACAATGTCTTATCTACATGTTCCAGAGTACCAGAAGAGGAAAAAGAGAAAATGAAGGACAAGAAATTGCATTTACAGAGAATATGACAGAATGTTGCACACATTACTTCCATTCACACTTTGTGGCTAAAAGATGATTGAGCCCACGTCTGGTTGTTATGGAGGCTGGGGAAGGTGGTCAGGTTGTGTGTCTGTATACTCATCTGCAACTTGGGCCAGAGCAGTGTTATTTCTTAAAAATACAGGAAAATGATTGCTAAAGAACCACTCTTCCACAAAGGAATACATTTAATGGATTTATGGCAGGGCAGGGCAGAGAGTGGAAATTAAGCAACATTTAAACAGTAGATGTTTTCCTCACACAACCATCTGTGAAAAGTAAAACTCTAATCAATATCCATTCTACTAGTTATATAAATTCTACTACTAATACATTTTGTTCTGGGTGAAATAATGTAAACCAGTAATAGAAAATTTACAGTTTCATTTAAAAACTCACTAAAAGAAAGTGTTACTGCCCTGGCTATTAAAAAATAAATATTAACTTTCACTTTTAACTCAACTTCTTAATAAGGAAAAAATTCTTTAAGAATAGTGCTATCCATAAAATCTGTAAAATAATGTACTCAAGTCAACACTGCATAATTATTAGGTCACTGTACATTCCAGCCAAAAACAATAGTTAAACCACATATATAAATAAATCTAACAATACTACAGGCATGTCTTATAGATTAAACTTAAGTTTCAAAGTAAATGTCTAAATATTTGATTTTGTGCATGAGGAACTAAAAAGGACATTATTAAAATACACTAAAATAAAATTCATTCTTCTTTAATAAAAGATTATTTGTTATTGAGCTTTAATCCTTCATTTTTAACCTCCCAATGAAAGTGGTATAATGTGGTTTATATACTTACCTTCCACTTGTGAAAAATTGTTTCTTAAAATCACATATACTTATTAAATATTTAAATTACATATTTTAGACAATAGAAATTACCAAAAGGACAATAAAAATTACAAGACCACAACCATCTTTTAGCAATTGCATCTAAAAATTCAAAAATGTGCTTTATAATTATTGACAGTAATTTCTTCTGATATGTTTTTGTTTAAATAAAAATGTGTGAAGAACTTTACTCATAAGTCTTTTTTAGAAATAATAACAAATTTCAACTGTTGGCCAAAAACCATTTCAAAAATCAAAACTGATTAATTTTGCATTAATAATAAAAGTTTCTCAGACCAATGATTCCCATGTGGTTGCTAAATTATACTGACCAGGAACCCCTAGTATTGGCAAGTCAATGTTCATGTTAGTCAACAGTGTCTGTAAAACAATTGTGTATATTTCACTGCTTGTTAAATTGACCTTAAATAATATGTTAAATGCACTATCTCTAAAGCAAATGAATTCTATTTTAATTTCTTATCATTGGATTTGAGCAAGCAGTTTGAGAAACCAGTTTCAATAGCAATCAAAATATTTCCCTTTCTTATTTCCTCTTATCAACATCTAAAAGGGAAGAGTGCGATAAAAGGGAAGGGTAGCATCCTTTCAAGTTGCTTTCTGCATTGTCTATTATTAGTTTTTGAATATTTTCCCCTCTGACTCACATGGTCCATTTACATGCATATTTCTAATCTGCTAGGATTAACACCAACAATTCCAACCCATTCAAAAAATTACATAAAGCAATGGAGAGTGACATTTTATAATGATTATTTTGTATCTATTCTACAACTTTAAGAAAAAAAAATACTTCACTTCTTATTCCACAATATGAGTCATCAGATACCATGCAAAATCCTTACAGTATAGAATACTTTAAAAAGCTGGATTCAGGGGGGTGGGGAGCAGAAAAAAAGAAAAAAATTTCTATAACTGCACAAAAGAACTGACAAGAAATTGAAAGCAATCCTCAGAGGCCAGAACTGACAAGCAGAATCCAGAGAGAGAACAAAATGCTTATGTTGGTACCTGTCATGGGAACATCTGCTGATCCCGAGAGGCCTACAGCTTCATGCTTACCAGGCTATGTGACTAAAGAACAGGGATAAACCTAGGGACTAAACCAAATAGGAAGTTGGATTAGACTCTCATAAAAAAAAAAATAAATCCCTGAGAGCTGACATCTTAGTGAAAGAATGAACTGAAATTTTAAAAGACTCCATACTGCACAAGGAGAAGATAAAGATACTTGCCTATTTTATTTCTGTTAGCTCTGGGATGAGAAGGAATGATCATCTCTTCTGAAAATTCTTAAACCAGAAGCCTAATCTCAATTGAAATGGAGCAGAAATCATATTATTTGCTTATGAGGCTCCCCAGAAGCCTTGGCCAATAATTTAAAGTAGTCATGAATTAGTAGTATGCTTTGACACCAAGCAGAGGCAAACTCAAACACTCTGAAAGAAAACAACTTAAAATTAAAACTTGAGAGAATTTTCACAGATAAACTCCCAAAGAACATGAACTCACAGTCAAAAAACTTGAAAACACAAGGAATCGACTTACTATGAACAAAAATCAATAGAAATAACAAATAAGATCAAATCCACTTAGATGGCATATATTAGAATTATTGAGTAAAGACTTAAATATATATGTTTACTGTACTTAAAGAGTTAAGAGAACTGACATAGAACATACATCTAAAAGGGATTATAAAATTTTTAAACTTCCAGAAAGCAATATAAAAGATAATTTGTTTTTAAGAAGAAGAAACATAAATGGCCAATAAACACATCAAAAGGTGTTCATTCAGGGAAGTAAAAAGTAAAATCAGAGAAAAACTATATTATACATCAAAATACATTAGAAAATTCTAATAATAGGAGTGGTTATTAGGAGAATAGGAGAATAGGAATAGTGGTTAATAGGAGAATAATAAGGAGGTGGTTAATATAAAAGTCAGGATAGTAGTTATCTTTGGGGGTAGGAAAATTGCAATGAAGGAAAGCAAATGTATGCTTTGGAGTGCTGATAGTATTCTTTTTTCTTTTTTTAAGATTTTATTTATTCATGAGGGACACAGAGGGGCAGAGACATAGGCAGAGGGAGTAGCAGACTCCCTGTGGGGAGCCCGATGCAGACCTCCATCCCAGGACCCCAGGATCATGACCTGAGCCAAAGGCAGACACTCAACTGCTGAGCTACCCAGGCATCCCACAGATAATGTTCTTAACTAGGATGGTGGTTATATGGAAGAATTTCTTATCATTTATTAAGCTATACATATAGTTTTATTTTGCCCATATGTTTATATGGCAAAACAAATTTATGACTAATATAGAAATAAAAATCTAAAACAGAGATTTTGCAGAGATTATTATTATTCACTGATTATTCCATGTGTTCCTTTACATTTTGCAGTCTCCTCTGAAATTCAGTTGTACCAATGTGATTATTTCTGGTTAATGAGCTATTAGTAGAACTCATATGTGTCTCCTCCAGGCTGAAGAACTTAAAAATAGGCCTAACTTCTCCATACTCTCTCTTCCCCTGCTGTGGCAAGACTTGAATCCCCATTTTGAGATAGTAAAGCCACAAAATGTAAGCAAACTTCATTCCTTGATGCCAGTTTGGAATGGAGCTATTCTGCAGAAACACTGAGCCCTCAGAGCAATTTCCATGAATAAGAAATAAAGCTCATATTTAAAGCTATTAAGAGTTTAGGATTTAAATATTTCTGCAGCATAACAGCCTAAGTGACCAATGTAAATGAATTAAGAACAAATAAGATAAAAATAAAACTAAACAGCCTAACTAAACAGACTATAATGGTTAAAGTAATTGGACTCTAGAACAGCATCCTACAGACTTGTCTTAACCAGATATATGTTCTGTAGGAATGCAATATATTACATAGACACATCAAAATACATTTACAGTTTTTTACCATGTATTTAAATTAAAATTTAAGACTATTTAAAATAATATATCAATTAGATTGAATCTATTCTTTAAAAACTCATATCATAAGTTATTAATTAAGAAAAATTGTGGGGCACCTGGGTTGTGATCCCAGGGTCCTGAGATTGAGACCTATATCAGGCTCCCCACAGAGAGCCTGCTTCTCCCTCTGCCTATGTCTCTGCCTCTCTCTCCCTCTGTGTCTTAAATAAATAAATAAATAAATAAATAAATAAATAAATAAAATCCTTAAAAAGAAAGAAAACTTGATACATCAAAGTCTGGCTGTAGGATGCAGCTGGGCAGTTCTCACATTATTATAGAATAAAAAGGCATTAGGTTTGTCAGTGTCTTTCAAAGTGAAGTTTAGCAGTTACTTATAGAGCTAAGTATTCATCTACCCTACAACAATCAGTTACACATGCACATATTTACTTGAGAGAAATGAAAAAGTGTGTCCACAAGGAATATGTGCATATGTCCAACAAAGTCTAGCTTGGACAGCTCTTTACATAATAATCAAAAACTGAAAACAATCCAAATGTCAATCAATAGGAGACTAGATAAATGGTGGTGTATTTACACAATGAAATACTATTCAATTTATTTATTTATTTATTTATTTATTTATTTATTATTTTGAATTTATTTGTTTGTTTGTTTGTTTTTGAATCTATTTATTTATTTATTTATTTATTTATTTGGAAAGAGTGTGTGCAGTGGGGACAGAGGGAGAGGGAGAAGCCCACCGTGAAGCCCACATGGGGCCCTATCTCACAACCCTGAGCTGAAATCAAGAGTTTGATGCTCAGTCAACCGAGCCACCCCAGGAACCCTTCAAATTTTTTAAGTTAGCTACTGATACACATAAAAATATGAATCTTAAGACTTTATATTTAGAAAAAGCAGCCAGATATAGATTACATGTTATATAATTTCATTTATATGAAGTTGAAAAGAATTAAATTTAATCTATAGTGATTGAAATCAAGCAGTGGCAGCCTAGGGGCATAGGAATTAACTGGAAATGATCACAAGGGAATTTTCTGGAGTGACAGAAATATTTACCACCTCAATTATTGTTGTGGGCACATGGTGTATACATTTATCAGAAGTCAACAAATCATACAATGAAGGTCTGTTTATTTCTCCATATTTAAATTTTACCTCAAAAGGACATTAAGTTTTGAATGTTACATATTAAATGTAAAAGAAATGAATAATTTATTCTGGTAAATGAACATCATTCAGTCTCTAATCTCAAATGAAAAAAATTCTTTCTGTTGTATTTGGCTCATTACAAAGGTATTTTTCAGGCAGTCTTTTAAGAGAGAAGGCATCTGGGGAAATTATGTATTGATGCACGATGGCTTATTTGAAAAGGCATACAACAGTTTTGTAGAGTCATTAAAATTTATAGTAAATAATAGATTCAGGAGTGTTTCATTGTTGGCATAAATCATTAAAAATGATCTGCTGTCATCAAAGTTCTCAGCTAGTCATTAAACTGAAATGCACAAACTATTCTCTATACATGTTTACTCAGCAGTGCAAGCTAAAAGGAACACAAAATTAGCGTAAGAGAGAAGAAACTCAGAAGGCACAAAACCTTTAGTTTTATAGTGTAGTTGAAAAAACTGTTTTCCAAGTGGAAAATAACTGGTAAAATATAATGAAGAAAATATAGTAGGTAGAATTCATTATATAAATATTCTCTTCAAGAGTTAACAAGCTGCACAGTTAAGAATAAAATCCAAAGGTAAAATACAAGACACTGAGTAGATTCACATGTGACCCTGTGCTACATGAAGGAAGTTACTCTAAAATTGGAATCCAGTCTATTCCAACACCCTTTCCCACCTCCAACCGTACACATAAACACATAAACACACACACAAACACCTAGCTTATTAGGCCTTTCCAGATCCAGACAGGAAATTTAATGACTGTCTATTGAAAAATGAAAATGGTATAAAAGGCCCCAACATTCTTAGCAAGAGAAATAAAATTAAGCCCCACAGTACACTTTGAAATTGATATTTCACTACAGCCAAAAAGCACTTTGATTATTATTTGTTAGTGATGGCTTGTGTCTGTTGCTAAGCACTAGGTTAATGTTATTTTTTCAAGATTCATTGCTCTATGCCAGTCTGCACATTGACAATGGGAATGGAAAAGAGAATAGCCCCCACAGGAGACAATGAGGGCCAGTGGATAGATGTTAAGGGCCACCAACATCAATGCAAGATGAGGAAAACAATTCTCACACTCAGAGAATGAGCTGCCTTAGATTGCCATGTATTCATGAGTCAAACTTAACCCATATGACAACTTGCAGGATTACTGTAGAGGGAAGAAATAGACTAGTTAAGAGCATGTTTTTTGGAGTGACAAGAAGACTTAATTCTATCATCTACTAGCTGTTTAAATTTGGCCAAGAAATGCAATTTACAACTCCAACTGTCATTGTCTTCATCCTTGTAGGATTATGGTATGGATTAAACGAGATGGTATATGTTGAAGATCTTACCACAATGCATGTCACTTTGTAAGTACCCAGGAGTGTCATGATCAGAGGGAATGAATTCCTTACCTAAAGGAGGAGCAGCAGGTGAGGAGATAAGGCTACACACCTAATACTCAATCCAATTCCAAGAATACACGAGTCTATGAAATAATGTCTTCTAGATGAAGTACATATTTTTAAGAATGATGAGAAAGTGGGTTTTTTACAGCTTATTTTTTTAAGATTTTATTTATTCATGAGAGACAGAGAGAGAGAGGCTGAGACATAGGCAGAAGAAGAAGCAGGCTCCCTGCAGGGAGGCCAATGCAGGACTAGATCTCAGGGCCCCAGGATCATGACCTGAGCCAAAAGTAGATGCTCAACCACTGAGCCACCCAGATGCCCCCTTTTTACAGCTTACTAATAACATTTTATACATCAAAAAATAGAGATAAGGTTATTTTATTTAGAACGAGAATTATGTGACCACAGTAGTTATTTTACTATAAGAACGAATCTTGTCTTCAATTTACTGAAAACAGAAACTTGCCCAAGGTCATGTTCGACAGAGGTTAAATAGCTAAAGGATGCTAAATGTGCAGTTTTCCTATAGTCAAACCTATGCATCCAGTGACAAAGACCAATACAGCCAGAGGGCTAAGGGGTTTTAAAAAAAGAAAAAAAAAAGTACTACAAAGAGGCCAAAGGGAGCAGATTTTCATGAGGAGCCAACTTGGCCTCAAGAACAACTCCGCAGAGCTTGTCTTCAGCTTCAGGCTTGCTCAGCATAACCTCTCCTGGAACATTAAAGCAAATGATTTGCCTGTTGTAGGCTTTGGATTCTCCATGAGAAAACTGAGTGACAAGACCATGCCAGTTGCCTAAGAACGCATTTCCTATAACACAGCTAGTGGTGCTAGATTTATCTTCTTTTCCACTGTAAGATACTTTGCTGGGGGGTGGGGGGAGCAAACATGTTATTATGTCTTAGGAAAACTAGTATTGTCTTGCAATATGGTGGTCTCTAGTTCTGACAGGGAGACAGAATTGGCAAGATCAGATTGCTTTTGTGTTCTTATGTAATTTTCCTCTAGAGCAACCAAAATGTTTATGGGGATCCTCTGCAGATTAATATGAAGACTCTAGGCAAACTCTGTCTTCAAATTAATGTCTGGACTATCCTTTCTACTCCTTTTCCCTTAAAAAATGGCTATGCATGTGTATGGTCTGAATCAAGATCCTTCACTCTTATGTGACAACTCACCCAGAACTACTATCATTTTAAATATTTTATTTTTCATTATGGAATAAAGGTCTTTTTTTTTTTGGTAAAGGAATATGGATCACTTGGGAAAGATGCTAGTGTGTGTGTTGGGGTGGTTGTATCATAAGTGGGAAAAAAAGGATTTATATTCTTCAACTTTCCTTAAAAAAAAAAAAAAAAATCACACTATCTCTAGACTGATCCTGAAAGATGTTGCCTTGGTCACTGACAAGAAGTTATAGGGCCCAAATCAAAAGGAAAAAAATGTTTAGTTCTTTTTCACTATCCCTCTCCTCCCTCAAGGGACCACATTCCTTTTTACTATGAAGAATTAGAAGCTCCTGTTGGCCTCTTCTTCCAGGTAATTTTTAATATTTAGAAGCAAGAGAATCTCACAAAAGTACTTTCTCTTGTCCCTGTTTCTCCCCTAATCATGGAGATGCCATTCCTTATTCTCCTAAGATCCCAGATGCTGGAAACACATTGCCAGTTCTCTGCCCCTTGTTCCAACTCTCTCAGCCTGAGTGTCCCCCAGCATTGTCCAGTCCTACTATCAGATGATAACGAAGTCCTGATCCCCAAGCAAATGGCCCAAAGTTTCACAGACCAAATTTCAGGTGGTTCAATTCTTCAAGGCACCATAAAGCCAGAAACAACAGGAGAGCTGCTAAGAAGAAAAAGGAGGATCCAAAGTTTACTTCATCCTAAAACAAGATCAGCCCCAGCCTTGTCCCCAGTGACTCAGGTAGTTCAGAAGTCTGCTCATGACTTTTCAAAGAAGGCATTTGTTCTAATCATGTCTTCTTCTTTTTGTCAATATTAAGAATTTTATTCTGCCAAAGTTAATAGTATCGCCTTTCCTAGAGACTGGATTAATTTTTGAACCATCTGCACTAATCAAGCCTGTGAAAATTATGCTTAACCCCGTTCCTAAAGCTTTTTACTTAAAATATTAATAAATGATTAACAAGATCAACTCACAGATGGGTATTAACTTGTCAACCCTGTTAAATAATAGATTTATGGTTACTGCATTGAAGTAAAATCATAGAATAAGTCATAAGAATAATAAAAATTAGTAAGAAGAAAAATCCTAAGAATTCATAACTGTTTTCTTAGAAAATAGTACTTTCTTACAAATACTGAACCATTACTAATATGTCAGTCATAGTGCAACTTAAAAAAGAAAATAGTACCTTCAGGTGAATTAAACTGGAAACAGAACTCTCCTTACGTCAAGTGAATATAGACAATTCTCCAAATTACTGTGGTGGTTTTGCAGTGAGAGGCCAGCACGTTGGATAGTTCTTTGGTATCTCCTAAGAAGATGAAAATGAGTGACAATTAGGAAAGAGATTTCCTATTTAAAACATTGAAATATTTAATTTGAAAAAACATAAAGAAAAAAAAATGTAGCCATCTTACCAGTGGGCTGTTTCTATTTAAACAGTACAGGATAATAAGGAATTCAACTTAGCTTAGTTTTTAAATTCTCCAGTCAATATCTAGGCCCACAGAGGTCACACATGTCCTATACTGAAAGACATGCTCACTGCAAATTGACTAAAATGATCTCACTTACACAGTGTCCCACACAGAGACCTACATTAGAAGGAAATATGTTCTGTGACTTCTCACAGAAAGAGAAGGTTGTGATATTTGTTGCCGACATAAAATGCTTTAAACAATCATATTCTCTCTTCAAACACTCTGTTCCTATGCTGTTTCAGTATTTCTCACTATGTTCATGATCAAATCTTAGTACCATCTCATTTCACTTTTTTAAGGAAGGTATAACTTCAAGCTGAATTGTTATGAGGAGCCTGAAATGATAACTAGAAGAGGTAATGGAACTCCCACGAGGACACACAGAAAATACTAGGCTCTCAAATTTAAAAGTAAGAAAGAGAGAGGGAAATTTAAAGAATTAAACATATGGTATCATTCATTTATTTAACAAAGATTTGTTTAGTGTCTAAGTACTATTAAGCCAAATATTTGTTTGTAGATGGTACATTCTGTAGAATGTAGTTTACATTCTAGCTGAGGACAACAAACGATAAGTAACAAAATAAATAATTAAACCACATAGAGTATAATGTAAAAAGGTGCTCTGTGCCTATGGGGGGGAAAAATAGGGTGAGGGAGACTGGGACTGTCAGATTTGGGTGGGGATAAAAATGCAGGTCAGGGCAGAGTCCATTGAGAAGGGAGAGTTTAAAAAAGCCTTCAATGAAGTTTCAGTCTCAGAAGTAAATCACTCACTGAATAGCCAAAAAGATGAAAATTATAAGATAGGTGTCTTGTCATAAGAATTGTAACTATAAATACATACCTACATATATTTTTTCTTACAATAAAACCAAGCTTTTACTCTAAGCATTTTGATCTAAATGTTCTTTTATGGGTTATATTTTCAATTCAATGTTTTCAACCTGACCTTTTATTAACAGATACTTGTTACATCACAGATTGACCTAAAAATAGAAATTTTAGTATCAGTTAACATTTGATTTTTAGAAAATCTTCCATGCAGAAGTAGATGACATAAACATTCAGTCTACCCATTGAACCTTTACTAGATACTGTGAATACAGCAATTTGAAACATACAATGACCTCAAAGATGTTATGGTCTAGGACTTTTAATTGTTGATACTTATTAAAGTGCCATATTTGTTACCACACCAGGCACTGATCCAAGTATTTCACTTAGCCTTCAGAACACGATTATGAGTTTGGTCCTATTATTAGCACCCTTATTTAAATGTGGGGACAGGCCCAGAGTAGTTCAGTGACTCATTAAAGGCAGCAAAACTAGTTAGCAGAAGAGCCAGGCAGTGTAAGTATAGAGCTTGCTCTTCTCCACTCCTAAGAGGATACAGAGTAGTTAACAAATACATTCAACATGATGATGCTTAGATTTGCCTAAAATGGAGCAGGTGTCAGCTTTTTCGTTCAAGTTCATGTGCCAATTTTTAGTGGAAGCTGCACTTCAGCATTTTATTTAGCACTAGTCTTGCAGCAGAGGTGGTAAGAGACAGAAAGAACTTCAGGCAACCTAACACCAAATTAAGGAGCATGGCTCAGATGGCATCAAGAACTGAAGAGTCTGCTCTGCCACCACTCACCAGACCCATGCACCTCTAGTGCCCTCCATTCCACCATGAGCCAATCCTCCCAGAAATACTCTGCCATGGACCATGTTTAAGTTATGAAATTACATCTTGCTGAGTAATATGACTTTCTCATTCTTTGCACATTTACATGGCTTTGTACTTTTAAAAAACATTTTCAATTAAAATTCTCCTGGATATTATGAGTACTTTATGTATTCAATCAATTATTTCATACAAAGTTAAGAAGAAATTTCCCCTGGGGCACCTGAGTGGCTCAGTAGTTGAGCATCTGCCTTTGCTCAGGTCGTGATCCCAGAGTCCTGGGATCAAGTTCTGCATCAGGCTCCCCTCAGGGAGCCTGCTTCTCCCTCTGCCTATGTCTCTGCTTCTCTTTCTGTGTCTCTCATAAATAAAGAAATAAAAATCTTAAAAAAAAAAAAAGAAGAAGAAGAGGAAGAAATTTCCCCCTATACCACTGCTTTATATTTTTGATGAGAACTAGTAAAGTGGCTATAAAGTTCAAACAGCCTTAGAAGGAAAAAAAACACATTACAATTTTTTTCTCAAATTAATACTATAAACACTACTGATCTGCCCACCATATAAGAAATTAGTAATGGCAGAGAAGACCATTATTAAAATTATTAAGTCTCAGATAAAGAATTTATAAAAATAATAAATTAAAACAACTTATTAAGCTGACATTATCTTATTCCTTGTTGTAATTTGCTATTTAAGCTGTGTTATTCGTTGCTGCTCCATAGAAGAAAATTTCATATAAAAACAAATTCCAAATTGCCACATTTGTCATATATATATATCTGTGTGTTATTCAACACTTGTCATCAGATTGATAAGAGATAAAACTGGAAGCAATATTTTTAAAATAAGATTCACAGATTTTTTAAGAGTTCATTACTTATATTTTCATAGTAATATTCAATGTGTTTAGGAGTCAGACTTCTGACAATCCAAACTATACATAATATACCAAATCCAATAAAAGAGACTGTCCAAAGACCAAGCACTTCGCTCTACAGGTCAGGTGTGTCCCCCAAGAAACTTTCTTGGTTAAAGAAACAAGGAAGTATTAGAAGCCAGTGTATTGGGAAGGCAAAAACAACCAAAGAAAAAGGACAGTAAAATAAACTTTTAAAGGCTAGTAAAAAGGCAGTTAAGCTTTGACTCTTGACTTCAGCTCAGGTCCTGATCTCTGGATCATGGGATTGAGCCCTGCACTGGGCTCCATACTCAGCATGGAGTCTGCTTAAAACAAATTAAACCATAGTCTTTTGGTATAATAAACCCAGAGTGAATTAATCACCAATTTGCTAGTGTTTAATACCAGCAGCTATGAGATGATCCATCTACTTTAGCATTTTTTAATGAAAATTAAAAAGTGAAAGGGATTCCCCCCCAACCTTCATTCTCTTTCTCAAATTTCTACAGCTTAATTCTATATTCCTCTTTGATAACAAAGATCTCAGATTGAATGAGCCTAAACTGTTCATCATTCCTAATAGAAATCACTCAAAGGGCATACTGGACATCCAGAATGGGAACCAAACACAAAGCAGTCAGCAGGACAGAGAAGAGGCTTCTGTGGGACAGCTCTGTGTCCTCATAAGGACAGCTGGGAACACTTAAACCCACATCTAGTGTCAGTACTCTGAAGAGGTCTGGGGGGCGGAGTAAAGGATGAAGACAGGTATAAGAGATTACATGTTGTCTCGGTTTTCTATTGCTGCCGTAACAAATTACCACAAAGGTAGTGGCTTTAAAAAGACACATTTATAACGCTACAGTTCTGTAGGCCACAAATCTGACATCTCACCAGGCTAAAATCAAGGTGTCCCGTTTCTTTCTATAAGCTCTAGGATCCACTTCCTTGCCTTTTCCAGCTTCTAGAGTTGCCTACATCCATTGGCTCATGCCCCTTCCCTCTATCTTCAAAGCCGGCAAAGGCCGGTCAAATGCTTCCCACATCTCCCTCTGCCACGGGAAAGAACTCCTGTGATTAGAGTGGGTCCACCCAGATAATCCACAATATTCTCCCCATGTCAACTTCAAGTCTCAGTACACTTTATTTCTTTGTTTTTTCAATCACATCTGCAAAGTTCCTTTTGCCACATTACATAACATATTCAGATTCCAGTGATTAGGCCTTTGACTTCTTTGCAGATAGAGGAAAACATTATTCTGCTACCAGAGTGCTATAGGTAGGAAGTGACTTGGCAAGAAGTTATCGCTGTTTCCTTTCGTTCTTGCTCCCCTCAGTCAGCTTTCCACAGTCAAAGAGCTTGAAAATACTGATCACATTATGTCTCTCTTGCTCAGATTCCTTCAGAGGCTTTCTGACATTCTCAGTAAAACCCATATTCCTTATCACAACCTGCAAGGGTCTACATAATTTAGCCCAGCATATTTGAAGCTTTTTACTCTAGTACCCATAGTAACAGATCCATTTTTAAATCATAGCCTAGCATGTATGCGTGTGCACAGTTCCACAAACCAGTACTCATCCTTATCATATACTCTATACTTTAAAGTCTGATCCATTCTTCATTTAATTTATTTTTAATTCCACTTTGCCACCTACTAGTGAACCATGACTCGGTTTGGAAAACACACATCTGGCCCCACATCCCTCTCAGACTGTAGTTCCTATATCATACCAGGCTCTCTCAGACCTAGACACACCCACCTCCTGTCTCAGGAGAACCACTGATATAACTGTTTTCCCTGGAACTTCTCGGGGGCTGCTCCCTCACCTCATCTGGGTTTCTGCTCAATTGACCCTTCTCAAAGAGGCCTCCCCTGACCATCCTGTTGTGCCCAAGATTGCGAATCCGAGAAACCACCAAGGAGCCGACACCAATACAAGTGCACGAGGGTTTATTAGCAAGCTCGAGCTTGGGTCCAAGTATACCCGACACAGCAGGGACTTGGACCCCGAAGTGGGTTACAGCTGGGTTTTTTTATAGGCTGGTCTAGGGGATTTTCAGAAGGGGTGGAGGAATTTCTCAAGTTCTGTTTACATTCTGATATGGGGCTTTCAAGGGCATTGAGCTCTGTTCTCATTCTAATATGGGACTTTCTACCACCAGCGTGGGCTCTGTTGTCTTTCTGATATGGGATTCCCTGCCGAGGGACATTTTCAGCCTTTATTCACAGCGGCCTAAGATGTCTGTACTTGTGCTAATGCTAAACTTTAGGTGGGATGGCCTTAATTTTTCTTGGCCTCCACACACCCCATCTCTAATAATCCTTCCCCTACCTCCAGCATCATTTTCTATCTCTTGTTTTTAGTTTTTATTTACAACTCTTATTACTGCTTTGCATATTGTTTCTGTTTCTTCTCTCCCACTGAAAGGAAAAGGTCAACTAGGACTACTTTGTTTACAATACTAGTGCTTGAATAGGACTACCTAATATACAAGAAATACTCAAACATTAGTTATAGAATGAGTGAATAAAGTATGAGTGAATGAATAAATGGATTAGTAGACTTAAGACTATATGGGTTATTGTACTAAATTATAAGCATTATTACATTATAACTCATATAATTAACTACAAACATTGGTAGTTATCATTTCTTGATTATCTATGCCACACAAAACACTATGCAGCACCTCTTGAATAAGTTATTTCTAGTTGTCACAACAGCTCTATGGGGCAGTTATTTTTACAGATGGGGAAACTGAGGTTCAGAGAAGTCAGGTTTCTGATCCAGAGTTAATATGGTCTGTAATAATGGCCCATTTTTACAATACTTAACATTTGTTGTCATGTATTATTCTAAGAATTTCACATAGGGGCATTGTCATCATTCCCATTTTATAGAATGGGAAATTCAGGCATAGGACCTGCTCAAAGTCAAACTGCTAGTAAGCAATGGCATCAGAAATCCAATGCAGGCAGTCTGGGACCAGAGTCAGTCGATGGCCTACACCCTCGTGCTGCTCAAAGTGGGTGCAAGCACCAGCAGCAGCAGCACCTGGGGGCTTACTAGAAATGCAGAATGTCATGCCCTATCCCAGGCCTGCATTCCACTAAGATCCCCAGGTGATTCATATACACAATAAAGTTGAAAAGCTTTGCTCTAAACCATACTGTTTCTCAAGGAAACTAGCAGAGATGAGCAGAAATAATTTTATGACAGTAGAACAACCACATATATAATATTTAACTGGAAATATTAAATGTATTTTATATGAATTTAATATAAGTAAAATAATCTAAAATAAAGCAAAAGGAAATTGTAGAATGTCTGATAAATGACTATTTACTCCCAAAATATTATATTCCATTAGGTAAGAAAAAAATATTATGAGGTACATTTAAAGATTGGAATCAATATATTTTTTTTATTCTTAACCTCATGTTCCAGCTTTAGATCATATCAACTGTCTCCTTGCTATGAATAAATAGTCAAAATTGCTCCCTTCTCCCTTCCTACCTGCTTTCTCTACTTCCACATTTATCTGGGTACTTTACTGTTTTTCTTCACTAAAATGTATAGCATTTCCATTCTATTGTACCATCATAATCCCCTACTTAGGTAGTCTTAATTCAATATTTCTTTAGATTCAGTGATCCTGCATGTGCTCTTATCACATCTTCCTCATCTCTAAGTATAATATGTTGACTCATCCTTTGTTGGCTGGGTCTTTTTTGTTTTGCTTTGTTTTTTGTTTTTTTGTCTAGTAGTGCTTTTTTAAAGGAATCATGGAGAATATATTCCACACATTCTTTCATCTTTAAAAGTATTTATCTGCTGCCTTTATAAATGAATGAAAACTTGGCCAACTATACTATGTGGGAATCATGCATTCCTTCAGAACTCTGTGGAGGCTGCTCCTGTCTCCTAGCAATGAATGCAGGGAAGAAGTATGAAACCATTCCAAGCATTGACCTCTTACAGGTGCATTACTTCTCCCAGAAGTACTTCTTTTTAATCTTTGATATAATTCATAACTTAGGCAGAATAGGCTCGATCGAGATCACTATATATATGTTTCCAGGCTATACTCTGTCTTTTCATCATGTCGTTTGGTTCTTTTTTTATTTCAGGAGAATCTTCTTGAATTATTGTTCAGAACACTTTTTCTCTTCCATTTGATGGTTTCTCTATTTTAGGAGCATAATCTCCCATTAGGAATCTTTTGTCTACGTTAGAGAGCACTTTCTAATTGTTTTAGTTTCTTTTTTTCTTTGTCTTCCCTGCCATTGGAACTCAAGCTTCTCCTTCATGCTAGTGATTGGATTTCAAGCTTTGTCTCTTCTGTCACTCCCTATCTGGGGTTTATTCGTTATCTGTAATGGAATTGTATCAGCAGTACAATCGCTCCTTCCTTCTAATTCTATTGCTTCACCACAATACCTTGGGGCTCCCGTTTTATCAAATTCAGGCTCTTATTAGATTTTTCCAGAGCATGAAGCACACTTATACAGCATATTCCTCTCTTCTTTATGTTACACTTAATTTCAGACTCTCTTCAGCTCTCTTTTACATGTTATGTTCTGGTTTGTTTCCTTTTGACTATCTGACAATGGCATCGTTGTCCTGCCTTTTCTTTTCCTCTGCCTTAGCTTCCAATGATTCAGTGCAGAAATATCTTTGACACCCATCCCATCACAACTAGAATCTGCTTCCCTCCACCCCACCTTCTGCCTTTCTAATCTACAATTCGAGGCCTAGGAGCTTATAATATTTATTTTTCTGCTGGATGAGCAGGATTAAGGAGTGAGAGAATACATTCGAGCATTCGAGCTAAATATATTCCTTAATGGGGGACTAGCACTGAACTCTTGAGAATGTCTTTACAAGAGTGGCTGAAGGATGAGTCATGAAACTTTAATCACTATCCATGCACATATCCACCTTCTAATGGGCATAGCCTCAATCCCCAACCTGACCCCTCTGTTGATGGTTTCCATATCATACTTCATTATAGAATAACCAGCTTCCCTAGATTGGATTGGATATCAGGGAATTAGAAACCCATTCATCTTTGACATGTTTTCAGAGAAAACTGCCAATAGGCATGCATACGGATGATAAGCCAATCTCATCATTTCTCTGAAGTATACAAGTAGTTCCTTGAACTCAGATTGTTTTTCTCAGTAATGTCTATCAATTTGTCTCCTTCTCTCTATAGCCCATGGCATATCAAGTGTTAAATGTGGATGCTATGGCATGTTTCCTTGTATCTTTATACTCAACCTCCATTAAAAACAAGGGCTTTAGAATCATAATTTCCTGGGTTCCAATCTCAGCTCTACTGCTTACTCTTTGTGTCACTACAAGCAAGGTAAAGCCTTCCAAAGTCAGTTCTCTTGTCCTACAATCTGGGGTTGATATCTATACAGAGTTATTAGGGAAATTATATGAAATAGCATATAACTGGTATATTGGAAGCACTCAATATATTTATACAGCTATTATTCTTACACGTATGCAAAGTATCATGGAGATACTAAGAAGGAGCATCTTCTACAGATTCTATTGGGGGCATGCTGTAACTAGGGAGGCTTTTTGAAAAGGTAACATTTAGCTACATGTTACTGGTTGAAGAACAGTTAGCCAAGCAGGAGAAAGGAATGTCAGAGAAGACAGACTCTACTCATTCATTTATTCGTTAATCTTAAGTATTTATTAACCATCCTCTCTATGCCAGGCCCTATTCTAGGCAGGGGTTGGGGGGATGGGTACAGCAGTGAGCAAGACAGACAAAACCCACATTCTACTGGTGAAGATAAACAGTAAATAAATAAATGCACACTCTAATGGCAGATGCTGGGAAGCATTAGAAAAATAGAAATTAAAAAGATAGGATAATGGAAAGAAAGGGCTATTTTAGATAGTGTGGTTAGGAATGACTTCTCTCAGGAGGCAACATTTAAACAGAGGCAAAAATGAGGAATCAGTAAAGTTTTGAGGTAAGATATAACATGAGGAGAAAAAAAAAAGTTTAGAATTTTAGGACACCACAATCTTTCAGTGTTGCTGGACTGTGAAAGGAATCTAGGGCAGGTATAGGTATCAGCTATGCTAAACTAATTGACATAATGACAAATGTAACATACATTTACCCTGTGCTGACCAGGAGCCACTGAATGGTTTTAAGTAAAGGAATGGGACCAATCTACTTGTGCTTTAGGAAGACTACTCTAGAAATGGTGTGCAGCATAGATCTGAGACAAGTCAAACTGGCGGTGATGGGAAGGAGCCTCTTTGGAGGCTAGAGAAGAGATAAAGAATTTAAAAGTTATTTAGAGGTAAAACAAGGAGGAGTAGGGGTAGATGGATTAGCTCAGGATATCAGGTTCCTAGCTCTGAGAACCAGTATTTGGGTTGAGATCTGGCAATTCCCAAGGAAGAGAACTGGGAGAAGATATAGGTGCTAGGAGCTCATTCTAGGTCTGACTGACAGGAGGAAAACAACACAGGGGTCCAACAGTAATAAGTATACCATAAGTCTGCAAGTCAAGGAAAATTTAATTCCAAACCCTGCCAGAAGACAAATCTAAACTATTAATATAAGGCTTGCTCTCTAGCTCTGTCCAGGACTGGAATAAATCTGAGTTTCTTTCTAAGGACTGTAATTTGATTTTGTTTACATGGAATGAGAAAGGAACAGGTGGAAAGAAACCAGAAAAAACAGAAAATGACAAAGCTTCCTTTGGGACCTTTGAAAGTACATCCCTTAATTGGCATCTAATTTTTATATGCACCATGACTTCATCTTGTCATTTACCTTGGTGATCCAATGATAGGTTTTATATTCTTCCCCAAGATGTTCTCCAACATTTTCCCTGACAACACACTAGTGGAAAGAAGGTGGGCTCTGGGGTTCAAAGACCTGACTTCCAATCCTGGTTATGCCATTAGTCAGTCACATGACCGAGAAGCCAAGCCACTCCTCCTGTCCACATCCCTGTTTCTTTACTAGGAAAATAAAAGACTCAGAGTGACTTCTGAGGATTAATTAAGGTAATGAAAATGACAGTACCTGGCACAGAGCCTGGCACACAGTAGGTGCTCTATGAATGTTACCTCGATTTAGCTCAAGCATGGGATGCATGTGGAACAGGGGAGGGATGAGAGATGAGGAAGGATCGCAAAAAATGTATTATGTCAAACTAAGGCAATAATGAGGAGTCATCTAAGCATTTTAAGAAGGAAAGAAACAGATTTTCTTGCATAGGCCAAGCTAGAGCAAGGAAATCAGTTAAGAAATATAATAATCCTAGTAAGAAATAATGAATTCAGGCAGTGCAGTGGTAACAAGACTGAAAAGAAAGGTCAATTTCTTTAGCTATTTAGGAAGATGATTAATTAGCTGTGGAAGTGAGGGAGAAAGAGTCTAGGAGATTCCCCATTTCTGGCCTGAAGTACTGAATCCAGGGTCCTATTTAAAAGACAAGAAACACAGGAGGAGTAGCAAGTATAAAAAGGAAGATAAGGGGATCCCTGGGTGGCGCAGCGGTTTGGCGCCTGCCTTTGGCCCAGGGCGCGATCCTGGAGACCCGGGATCGAATCCCACGTCAGGCTCCCAGTGCATGGAGCCTGCTTCTCCCTCTGCCTGTGTCTCTGCCTCTCTCTCTCTCTGTGACTATCATAAATAAATAAATAAATAAATAAATAAATAAATAAATAAAGGAAGATAAGGAAATCACTTGCTGGGCATTCAGTCACTGAATGATTCCTATCATTCAACCAATATTTGTGGAATGCCTACGATATAAAAGCATGGAGCATACAGCAATGAACATACGGAGATGGTCCCTCCCTTCATGGAGCTTACATTGTAGTGAAGAGTGAACTACATAAAAAGAATTCAAGGAAAGAAATCCAGGGAGAGAGAATAGCATATGTGAAAGTCTTGAGGATGAAAGAAAAATGTCACCTTCAAGGATGTAAAGGAGTCTCAGGCTCAAGTAAGGAAAGTGACGCACACAATCAGGATGGAGGCATTTTCTAGATCACGTAGGTCCTGGCAGACCATTTTAAGGAGGTGAGCTTTATCTTTATAGTTTGTGAAACCACTGATGAACTTTGAACAGTAAACTGAGATATGGTCAAATTCACATCTGGAAATTTCACTCTTACTGCAGTGTAGAGACCACTAAAAGTTTTGAAAAGCCCACCTGCCACAGCACATCCAGATATCGGAAATAATGCAAGCATACATTTAATGCATTTCTAGGCTAACAGGAAAGAAAGAGAAATCCCCAAATCTCATGAAAAATAACAATGTGCTGAAACCAATGGTAGGCAAACTCTGTAGCCAGCGCTGCCGTGAGAATAAATGTTATTAACATACAACTAGAGCTTAGGGGACTAATGGCAGAGTAAGAGAACAGGAGCTTAAACCTTGTGTCCATTGAAAATCCCCTGAAACCTTGGGTCCAGACTGCAAATTTGTGATTATCTTTTCTACCAGATGGAAATTATTTGCATCTCTATCAAGTAATGTTTTTATATTGCCAATTTTTACCAAATAAACATGAAAGGGGGGCATTGAGTTTAAAAGATCTACACTCAGTGAAAAAGTGAGCTAGAAGAAAAATCCACATGCTTTCAAAGGAAAAGATAAGGATACCTATTTATCCCAGCTGCAGGAAAAACCATGACTCTAAAAATTTAGATTCCACATGCATCAAAGATTTACTTCATTGATTAATAAGGGAGCCAGCAGGATGGACCCAGGTGGAATATGATTGCTATGTTAGGTTAATATCTTACAAGGCAATAAAACTGTAACTCTGGGGTTATCTTTTCTCCCATACAGAAATTAGCACCTCTACCAAATAACTCTCTTTATATCTTTTCTACAATCATATAAAATATACATATAATTTTCTACTAATAAACATGTAACTTCATGGAGTCTGAACTCTAATTAATAGTAAGTCAAACAAAGGTATGTTCCCCTAGAGCTACACTGTCCAATGTAGGAGCCACTACCCACACGTGGCTATATAAATTTAAACTTAAATTAACTGAAATTAAATAAAATTTGAAAGTAAAATTAAAATTCAGTCCCTCAGTTGCATTCATCACATTTCCAGTGTTTAATAGCCATGGGTGGCTAATGGTTTCTACATGGCACACCGCAGGTTTTAGACATTCTTCTCACCACAGAGAGTTCTGAGCCAGGCTGCCCTGGAGAACTAAATGATCCTGGGGTAGGGTTTGTTGACAATGTTCCAGTATGACACTGAAAGGACATAGAGACATCCTTTTATCTTATTTTCAAGTTTTGGATAATTTTTCTTAACAGTGGAAATATTAATAATGACAATTATAGAGCCCCTGAGAATGTCATCTTGTATTTGCTTCTGCTTTATTTCAGGCCTCGGTTTCACACCGCTCTCACTGTTAAGTGATACCCTAAGCTGAGAAATTAAAGTGACCCCAGGTTGGTAGTACATGGCAGGGTCTACCAATATAATTCTTTTTGGAATTTTATTTTTAAACACCTTTATTGAGGTATTATTAACATATAAAAAGCTGTACCTATTTACTGTATATATATAATTTGGTGAGTTTGGGGGGAAGCATATACTCATGAAAACATCACCACAATCTATTCCATAAACATATCTATCAGCTCTCAAAGTTTCCCTCCACTTTCTTTATTTATTGTTATTTTTGTGTGTATGACAAGAACACTGAACATTTTAAATTTTAAATTACACAATTTTTTTAAGGATACAATACAGTACTGTTATCTCACTGGAAAGTTTCATATGCACCATCTTATTTTATTCTCTTGTCCAAGGACATAGTGAAAATCTCCTAATAAAGTTCTTGTGCCACTCTTTCAGCATACATTATGTTACCTGAAAATTTATTGATATGAATTTTTTCCATAAAGTTTCCAGGAAGCACAAGGACTTCTGGGCAACATATAAAATTAATGATAATACCTAACATTTGTTACATGATTTATAGTTTATAAAATGCTTTTAGGAACAAGAGATAGAGCTATTCTCTCTTCTGGGAAAGTTTGCTTATCTAGCATCAACTCTTTAGAGAAGTCACACATGGCCTCCTCTACCTGTTGCCTCCCAGAAGAACTGCCCAATGAATGACCAAGTCAACAATACCTCTATCTCTTGGATTTCTTGTACATATTATCCATTCTATCTCTTCTTTTTAAAGGTCATTTACTTTTCCATGTGCATCTCTCTCTACTCCAGTAGGAAAGGAAATAGATGTGAATTCTCTTTCCATAACTTGTAAGCTATGTGACTCTATGCAAGCTACTGACCCTCAGTTTCTTAACCTGGAAAACTGGGAATAGCAACATCTACCTCAGAATTGCTCTGAGGACCAAACAACATAAAGATTTGTTTATTCTCATAATATGTTTATTCAACATAATACACGGATTTGTATTATGTTGTTTGCCCTCCTTACCTTCCTTGGCTTACCCATTATCCAAAAACAGAAAAGCCCTCCCATGGGTTTACCCTTTTAGATTTAGGCATATTATTCTTCAGTTTACATACAGAGTTGTTGCTTTTGAGGATTTTTAAATCACTATTTTGATATCTTTCTTGTTATTGGTACCTAATATTATTATTAATATTATAGTTGTAGAACATGATCTGTATGATAGGCATTCTTTGGAATATATTAAGACTTAACTTTGGACTAAATGTGTGTTTAGTATTTCTACACACTTCATTTGCACTTAGAATATGATAAATGTTTTTCTACTTACCTCTTTCAGGAGGTCTATTAATCATCTACTAGGACTATGAACTTTTATCAATTACAATTGTATTTCTGTCAGTTTTTGGTTCATGTATTTATATATTTTACGACTATGTTATGAAGTGCACCGCACCTAATAATTCAGTGTATTGGCTATACTGCTATATTGGTATAGCCTCCTGGTAAACATTCCCTATTATCCACAATTATCCCTTTCATTCCTAACATTGTTCTATGAGTTAGAATCTTATTTAGTTTGACATTAATATTGTTATACCAGGATTCTTTCAGTTCTGATTTGTCTGATATGTGCTTTTCCCATCTCTTTACTGTCAGGTTTTAGCTATGTCTCTTAAAAAAGAGAAAAAAAAATCTTCCTTCAATTTGAGATTTTTGTCTTTCAGCAGTCAAATTGAATCTATTTACACTCATTATTATTATTGATATTCTTACCTTTATTAATTTCATCTCATTTTGCCTTCTCCACAATTTGAATTGGATCTCAAGCCCAAGGAATTTAATCATATTTTTCATTTTACCACAAATTATCACTAGTTGTACACAGTTTTTTATTTTTGTCCCATTTCCCTCCTTCTTATATCACCCTTCTCATGTGATTAGAACACAATTTTAATAAGCCTAACATGAGGGGCACCTAGATGGCTCAGTCATTTAACGTCTACCTTTGGCTCAGGCCATGATCCCAGGGTGCTGGGATCAAGCCACACATTGGGCTCCGAATTCTCTCATTCTCACTCTCATTCAAATAAATAAATAAAATCTTTTTTAAGAATAAACCTAATGTGATTATTAAATATGTAGCTGTGTTTTGAATAGGTATTTTTTTTCAGTTTACATAAATAGCATTTATACTAACTTTCATTCTGTTTCTTGCATGTTTCACTCAACATTGTTTTTAAGACTTATTTATGTGGCCGTGTGTACGTCTAGTTTTTTTATCCTAAATAGTGTGTATTATTTCATAATATACAACCATTACATCTTACTTAGCCATTTAAGATTGGGGACCCCAGGTGTCCTTCACTTTCCGCTTCTACAAACAACATGCAAATAACATTTTTACGTGTGGCTTCTAAACTAGGAGTAAGAACTTCTCTGAGGATTGGCATTACTGGGTAATACAAAATTTGCATGTGTAATTTTACTAAAAATTGACTGTGAATTATTTTCCAGAATGGCTGGAAACTTTGAACTTGTACCACTAGTACTCGAGAGTTTCTGTCTCTCCACATGCTTGTTAATTGTATGTTAGCCATCTGTCTAGTTTTTACAATTTGGTTGATATAAGCTAATATCTTATTGTTATCTTCTCTTATAATTATCTGATAATTAGTGACTTTGAGCATTCTTTCTTCCTCCTAAACAATATAGACTCCAATCTTCCTTGGCTCCAGACCCTCATTTTCCATGATATTACTGTAGAATATTTTGCTTCCACTTTAACGGCCACTCAAATCAATTTTATTTTTATTATCAGTGTTTATTCAAATTTACCAATATGCTCAGTAATATCTTACCTCACCACTACTTTTTATTATAATTCCTTTCTTCCTCCCTCTTGAAGTACACTCTTTTTAAGTTCTGAGAGCAAAGGTCTTTAAGTGTTCTGTTTTGTTAACCTGAAAATGTTTATATTTTATCTTCACTCCTGAATTATAGTTTAGCTTGGTATATAATTCTAAGTCAACAAATTTTCTTTCAAAACCTTCAAACTATTATTGCATTTTCCTATGCAGTACACTGTTGATGAGACATCCATCAGCAAGCAATTAGCCTTTTCTCTCTGGTTGCTTTTATGGTTTTGTCTATGCCTTAAATGATTCTGTGGTGTTTGCCACAGGATGTCTATATGTAAATGTATTTCAGATTCTTTATAACCTGAGTAGTGCTTCTTGAAAGTGCAGATTAATAGATTTCTTCAGTTCTGTAAAAAAAAAAATATATATATATATATATATATATATATATATCAGGAATTATACCTTAAGTCATTAAAAAGCTCTCTTTTTATTTTTACTATTAGATTTAGGCTGGGCCTTCTCATTCTCTCCTCCAGGTTTCTTAGCCATTTTTCCATACTTTCTATCTTTTTTATCAGCACATGAGGTGACTTCCTCAAATCCATCTTCCACTTCATTAATTATCTCTTTGTTGTACCTAATATGCTATTTAAGGCATGTGTTAAATTTATAATCCTAAAGAATTACTTATTTATTTTAAGAGAGAGCAAGAGAGAATGAGTAGGGGAAGGGCCAGAGGCAGAGTGAAAGAGAATCTCAAGAAGACTCTCTGCTGAGCACAGAGCCTGAAATAGGGCTCAATCTCATGACCCTGAGATCATGACCTGAGCTGAAATCAAGAGCTGGATGCTTAATTGATGGAGCCACCCAAATTCCCCTGAAATTTATAATTTTAGTAACTATTTTTTTTATTTCTAGAAGTTCCACTTGACTTGTTTCAAATCTATGTGTTCTTTTTCTATACCATCAGTTCATTTACTTTGGTTTTTATTCCTTCTTTAAGCTTTATAAGCTCTTTAAATACACTTACTGTATAAAATCTTTCAGATCGTTCTACTTCCTCTATTTAATGGAATACTAATTCTCCTATATCTTGCATCGGTTAATTTTCTCTCATGATGCATAATTTTCTCACATAATTTATGATTTTCATTATGAGATCATTTTCAATGAGGGTAGTATTTTCTAAGATGTCTCAAGGGCTCTGATTTATGGAATTATCCATAAAGAGTGGTTTAACATTTGCTACTCTGAGGACTTCAAAAGTACCAGAACCAGTTTTATTAATAATTTAATAAAACTCTAATTCTAATACTAAATAGTAAAATTGGGGGCTTTGATTTCTTTTTTAAAAAAGATTTTATTTATTCATGAGAGACACAGAGAGGGAGAGAGATCGAGAGAGAGAGAGGCAGAGACACAGGCAGAGGGAGAAGCAGGCTCCGTGCAGGGAGCCCAACATGGGTCTCCATACGGGGTCTCCAGGATCACGCCCTGGGCTGAAGGCAGCGCTAAACCGCTGAGCCACCCAGGTTGCCCGCTTTGATTTCTTAAAACTGATTTTTTACCTCACATTCCCTGGCACCCAGAAAACTTCCCTGCTTCTTCCTTAGTTTCCCCCAGTCTCCTTTCCCGGTAGCTTTATTCAAGAGCCCCCTCAAACTCTCTGCAGCCTAAGTCTATATTTCCTGCTCTTCTGTGGCTCTTGCTTTGAGTTCTCTCTTTATTTTGCACTTAATTATTTCATTTTTTTAAGCTCAGCATTCATTATTATGTTGTTGTTGCTGTTATTGTTATCTAGTATGTATCTTATTTGTAGCATTAGGGATACCAGTCTATAGCAGTTTGATCCACTTTGTTGCTAGAAGTTTCCATTTGGGTGCCCTGTTATATGCAGGGGTTCAGATTCTTTCCTAATTCTCTTGTCCTCTTAGTTCTCAAACCTAGTCTTGATTTGAAATACCTCACTCATTCTCAGCATTTACTCATCCAATTTAAAGGTATGCCTGGAGAAAAGCAAAGCCAAGTAGTCCAAGTGTTCTTTGAATTCTTCAATCTGAATTTCTATGTAATTTCTATGTAATTTCTAAACTTGAAGTTTTTCCATTCCTTTAAGAAACTAATGTCATACAAAGATACTGACTGCACTTTTTTAGCAGAAATATATCTTCCTTGGCTCACCCAGTAATACTTTCATTAGGTCTTATATACAATTATTGGATATTTCTATTTCTCTTTCATGAGGTTGCCTGCCTAATTAAGAGCACTTCAAGACCCAGAACGCAGGTGATGTACTTTACAGAGGGCCCAATTAAACGACTGTTTTTGCTATTTCATTACAAACACCATCAGAAATAAAAATGAGGATCTAATCTTACATGTAAAGGAAGTTCTGCTGTTTTTCAATATTCCTCTAAAATATGATTCCCTTTGGTGAATAGAAGATAATTTCTCATGCAAGTAATTTACAATAGTCCCCTCTTACCTGTAGGAGATACATTCCAAGACTCCTAGTGGATGTCTGAAACCACAGATGGTACTGAACACTATATATACTATATTTTTTCCTATACCTACATGTCTATGATAAAATTTCATTTTAAAATTAGATACAGGGCAGCCCCAGTGGCTCAATGGTTTAGCACCGCCTTCAGCTCAGGGTGTGATCCTGGAGACCCAGGATTGAGTCCCACGTCGGGTTCCCTGTATGGAGCCTGCTTCTCTCTCTGCCTGTGTCACTGTCTCTCTCTCTCTGTGTGTATCTCCCATAAATAAATACATTTTCAAAAAATCTTAATTAAAAAGAAAAAGGAATGTCAAGTGCTACTCAGTAAAACTTACTACTACCAACAAAGATTTCTAACAGCAGCCCTCGGCCTATGCTTTGTCCCAACTAATGTAGAAAAGGGACTAAATTCAAAGGCATAGTCAGATTTTCTGTGGGGCAAGGGCAGAAAAAGAAGAATATTGGATGGGTCTCTATTCCTCCACTCTGCTCCGTTTCCTCTCTCTGTTCCATCCCTTCCATCCCTATATGCTCTTTCTTCTCTTCTGTGACCACTGGTCTACTCATAGTGATCGGAAAAATTAAAGATGGAATGACTTTTTGGCTCTCTACATGTCTCTCATTTACAAACTTTTAATGTTTACAAAGAAAAAGCAGATTCTTTAACTAAACACAGCAGAAGTTATACTGCTCCAATAAAACCCCATCATTTAATTATTCAACCTTTATGATATTTCCAGAAGAGTAGCTCTTCATATATATTTTCTAGTGGCAAAGAAATTTTCTCTGTTGATTTAGCAGGTGAAAAGGATGACAGCTATTATAAATAACAGAGAAATCTCATATCCTGGATCAACATACAAGATAATAGAAACTCCTCGTTTGAGCAACATGCCAGAATTCAACATCCAAATGATTTTTTATCTCCTTCAAAGCAGTCAGCTCAGAATGTATCCTCACTTACTCTCACAGGCATTGCTGCCCTTGCTCAGAACATTCTGGAGCCTCTCAAGGGGTGCCTGG
Organism: Vulpes lagopus; assembly: GCF_018345385.1. Lineage (NCBI taxonomy): Eukaryota > Metazoa > Chordata > Mammalia > Carnivora > Canidae > Vulpes > Vulpes lagopus. The sequence continues at coordinate 100,582,699 of NC_054828.1, read as the reverse complement.
GTGATTCAGTCGGTTAAGTGGCCAACTGTTGATTTCAGCTCAGGTCATGATCCGGGGTCTTGGGATAGAGCCCTGCCTTGTGTCTGGCTCCCCACTCAGTGGAGAATCTGCTTGAGAATTTTTCCCTCTCCTTCTGCCCACCCCAATCCCCACTCCCACCCCTCACTTGCACACACTTGCACACTTTCTCTCTCAAATAAATAAATCTTAAAAAAAAATAAATTCTGGAGCCTCTCTTTCAAAACTGTCTTGAGGGCTTGGTACATGTTGCTTTGAAAAGCCTCCGTGGCAAGAAATCAGCATCATGGAAGAGTTGCTCTTATTTCATTTTGTTTTCAAGATATAAACATTATTTTAAGCCAACTGAAATAGGTTTTCAAGTTGAATACTATAGTTGGGTTTGCTCAAATACTAGGTAGCAAGACTGTGGAGTAATGGGAGTAGTTTCCTTGTGTACCTTATAAACTGACCCTAGAGCTATGATGAATTTCAAAATTAGTTGAGAAAACAACAGCTTCATAACAACAAAAACATATTCTTTCATAGCAACCCCTCTGAAGGGCAATACTCCTCTCTTTTAACAGCTTAAGTAGTGTTGTGTTTCTTGTGTGAAACTGCTTTTTATTTTTTTTAATTTTTTTTTATTTATTTATGATAGTCACAGAGAGAGAGAGAGAGAGGCAGAGACACAGGCAGAGGGAGAAGCAGGCTCCATGCACCGGGAGCCTGATGTGGGACTCGATCCCGGGTCTCCAGGATCGCGCCCTGGGCCAAAGGCAGGCGCCAAACCGCTGCGCCACCCAGGGATCCCCTGCTTTTTATTTATGACTCATATATTCATTCTCTTTAAAAAATATTTAGGGATTTGTTGACAATATCTTTATGTTCAAGTTGTATCAAGTCTTTTTTTTAAGACTTGTTTTCAAAATATGCTTGGACACTATTCAAAGGTAAAGGTTTTCTGGGGGAAATGCTAGGATGTAATTGTCAGAGTTTTATTCACTTCAGAGTAGGCTTTCTTGGTCACATAAAGCATGCAAACATGTGTGCAAAGTTCCCTTTCTTGTGGCACAGGGAGGGAGTGAAATAAAAGAGATGCTGTGGATTTGGAATTAAGGAGTGTCACTTCTAGTCTTGGATGATTTTTTGGGTAAGTGACAACAAATATTGGTCCATTTTTCCATCAGTGATGCTTATCAGCCTCTGAGAATTGGAGGAATTAAGTAAAGTCACTTTTGAAGGCCCTATGGAATGAAGTTGTAGCAGAAGAAAGATCCCTAGAGCTCTGAATGGGGAAATCCAAAAATACTGTTGTAAACTGGTCATTAGAGTTTAGCTCCCTTTTAGCCTCTGACCCATTCACTGCACTCCTGGCCTTGCAGAAAATGCTGACATGCTGGATGAGCACAAGTGTTGTGGAGCACCTGACTCAAAAATCAGAAGCAAAAAGCTTTTCTGGAATCATGATTATAATCAGTGACCATAGTAAACATGACCACAATAGACACCAGCTACTAAGTAAAGAGGGAAAGTATACATATGACACAGTATGTAGCTTAATTTATCTACATATGCATTTTTTCAAAACTGGAAAGATATATATATATATCATATATATTATATATATACACACCACAAGCAAAAGAGGCCATCTGTGAGATGAATTTTTTTTTCTTCCTTTTTTGCTTATCTGTATTTTCTAATTTTTCTAAAATGAACACAGAGGAATATGAATAACCTCAATTCTCATAAAAATAAAACAGTCACTGTAAGTAGGATCACTGTACAGAAGGGACACCAGAACACAGGTCTGTTAACACCATGTACACTCCTTAAGGGACTGCACAAATCCAAGAAAACTATGGATTTTCTTGCTTAGCAAAATTTCAAATTGGTCCATTGTCCATATAAAAACTGATTAAAAGTTTCATCCATTACACTGAATTCAAAGTCATTTCTCTCTGTACAACTAGAAAAACAATGCAAACAAAACACTCAGGCTGCACTGCTCTCATCATTTATATCTGTCCATGCTAATTAAAAGTAGGGTTTTTTCCATTGTTTTATACTCAGAAAAATTAAAGTTGTTTGTTCTCTTTGTACTACCAAGAAGTAGCATGCATACGAAGGTTGCCAACCTTAAAATAAGGTGCACTTTAATCTTAGAAACTGGAACTATATTTAATTTCTAATTTTTCCATCTTTATTGTCATTCTTCAATACCAAAATGTTCTTTGGAGAGCACATAGAATGAAAGACCACATCCATTCAATAACTTACGGAAGAGGATGACTCTCAATGAGCTTTTGCAAAGAGCACAGTGGAAGAGAAACACTTTTGAGTGAATTACTATGAAAAAATTGTAGTACGTGAGAACCATTTGGCAGTTTTTGACTAAAAAATTATAAGGTATCCATGTTATTTCTCTAGGTATTCATTTTCTTCAAATTAGACATTGGTTCAAATACTCTTTTTAAAAGGCATTGCTTGTAGGTATGCTTTTTCTTGGGGGGGTGGGGAACCACTGAAGTATAGTCTGGCATTATCATTGGCTAAACAGTGTCCATTAGCTTTGCATTCAGAATTTAATGAAAAGGATTTTAGAAAAATTTCAAATCAGCATGGTGAGTGAGGAGGTGGGAGGGTGGGTAGAGGATGGGGTGGATAAATGATGCATGCTGCTTCTGGATACTATTTTAGCAGATTTTCCAAAAGAAGTTATTTTAGTTCATTCTTAGCTTTCAAGTCATCATTTGGAAAATATATGTTGCCTTTGAATGGAACACAGAATTTCAGAGTAATATAAAACTCTTATTAGAGCAAAACAAAAAATCTTGGTTTCTGCGAATATCACATATTTATAAAACTGGTGTTTTTAAGCCACTAAGTCCAGGAGATCTTGCCCAGGATCACTGTGGTGGCAGAATTTTGCCCCCATGATCTCTGCTCCCTGGTCTTGCTCCTGTGAATCATTGTTACATAATTACACGGCAGATGTATTTAAGGTAACTAATCAGTTGACCCTAAACTAGGAAGATTATCCTGGAGTGTTCAATGAGCCTAAGCTAATCAAATGAGCCCTTAAAAAGAACAGTCTCCTCTGGATGGTTGCAGAAGTACTTAATGATTCAAAGAATGAAAAGGATTCGATAGGTCCTTCTTTATTTAAAAATGAAAGGGGCCTGTGTTTAGTAAATAAGAGTCTTAGTCCTAAAATGGCAACTGAATTGAACTAAATTCAGCCAACATCCTGAATTACCTTGGAAGTAGAATCTTTCCCAGAGCCTACATATAAAAGCATAGCCAAAATCTTGATTTCAGTCTTTTGAGTTCCTGAGTAGAGGATGCTTCTAAGCCACACTTTACATAAACTTCTGACCCACAGAACTATGAGATAATAAGTGGGTGCTATTTTAAATTGTTATTTATAGAAATCTGCCACAGCATCAGTAGACAAGGAACATGGTCACACAGTGAACAGGGGGTCGAGTCAGTCACATGGGTAAGCCCTAGGTTGTCTGATTCTCAATTCTGCACTCTTAGACAACATACCACACTGTTAACCACCCTCCCTGTCAGGTGAGTCAGCACACACCACCATCCCCATCACTGCCCACAGGTGCCTCTTTCAGCCAGGGCTACTGCCCCCTCTTATGTTGCCAAGGGCATCAGTGTCTCATACTTGAGGCAGAGCCACATGCTTATGAGCCTCCACACACTGCCTCTAACTACCATGGCAGTCCCAGTGCCATGGATGTTGAACTGTACCAACAGTGCCTTGAGGGGATAGCTTCCATTGCATCTGGGAGAGTATTCTGGACTCTCCTCTGAACCCCAAAACTGGGCATTGTAGCTTCTCCAGGTTAGGCAATATTTTGGTCTGTGTAACATAGAAGAAAGAATATGGGCTCTGACATCCTACTGCAAGGATTCAAATCTGGACTCCATCTCTTATAGCTATGTGACTTGGGCAAGTTGCTTAACATCTCTGAACCTGTGTTCCCATCCATAAAAGGGAGCTAAAAACTGCTCTGCCTCAAAGGCTGTGGGGAGCTTTAAATGAAATATTCATATAATGCTTAGTGTAGTTTCTGACATACAATAAACACACAACTATGTTACTTATTATCTTCTTTCTGCCACTCATTAGGAATTATGCTCTGCTGTCTGTTCCTACCTATTCAATTAGTTCACCCAGTGAAAATGCACATCCTCTTATTACTTTAGAATGTGTTTCACCTGTCCTTGGATTCAATGATATCCAACCTCACTAGGCTTTAAGAAACACCTAAACTATTTATTAAAAGTACAAATTCACAGGTGTTTGTCTCCAAAGCTTCTATTTCAGGAAGACGTGGGTAGGAAGTCAGGAAAGCTCCAGACATGTACATTTTTATCAAGGACCTCAGATAATTATGAACTGTCCTAGTTAGCAAGTAGGATCTATGTAATCCTGGGTGATTGTAGTTACTGATACTGGTTGGGGCGGGGGGGAACCCATGTGCCAGAATATCCAAGAAAGATAGGAACCTTCTGGTGCCACCATGGTCACTGTCACAAGATACCAAGATCTCACAAGGAAAAGATATGAGCATCCTCCAGCTAATGGTAAAGTTTGCAATAGCAAATGCATTGGGCCTTTAAGAAAGTGTTCTCTCCACCCCATTCTCTGTCATTCAACATAGCTGGCTAAAAGCAATCTTAAAAAAAGATGTACAAAACTGGAGGTACTACAATCCCAGATTTCAAGATATACTACAAAGCTGTAGTAATCAAAACAGTACAGTACTGTCATAAAAACAGACACATAGATTAATAGAACACAATAGAGAGCCCAGGAATAAATCCATAATTTAGGTCAATTAATTTATGACAAAGGAAGCAAAAATATGCAATGGGGAAAAGACATTATCTTCAACAAATGGTGTTGTACAGCTACATGCAAAAGAATGAAACTGGACCACTTTCCTATACCATACACAAAAATAAACTCAAAATGAATTAGCGATGCAAATGTGAGACCTGAACTCATAAAATTCCTAGAAGGAAACATACGCAGGAATCTCTGCTATCAACTGTAGAAACATTTCTCTAGATATGTCTCCTGAAGCAACAGAAACAAAGGCAAAATTCAACTGTTGAGACCATACCAAAATAAAAAGCTTTTGCATCCTGGGGAGCCTGGGTGGCTCAGCTAGTTAAGCATCTGCCTTTAGCTCAGGTCATAATCCCACATCAAATCCCACATTGAGCCCCGCATCAAGCCCTGCATCAGGCACCCTGCTCAGTGGGAAATTTGCTTCTTCCTCTCCCTCTGCCCTTCCCCCTGCTTGTGCCCATACTCTGTCTCTCTCTCAAATAAATAAAATCCTAAAAAAAAAAAAAATTTAAAAAAAGCTTTTGCACAGCGAAGGAAACGATCAACAAAACAAAAAGGCAATCTACCAAATGGAAAAGGACATTTGCAAATGACATATCCAATAAGAGGTTAGTATTTAAAATATATAAAGAATTCATACAACTCAACACCAAAAAAATAATCCAATTAAAAATGGGCAGAGGACCTGAATAGACATTTTTTTCAAAGAAGACATACAGATGACCAACAGACACATGAAAAGATGCTCAACATGACTCATCATCAGGGAAATGCAAATCAAAACCACAATAAGAGGGGCACCTGGTGGCTTAGTGGTTGAGCATCTACCTTCAGTTCAGGTCATGATCCCGGGATTCTAGGATTGAGCCCCACATCAGGTTCCCCACAGGCAGCCTGCTTCTCTCTCTGCCTACGTCTCTGCCTCTCTCTGTGTGTCTCTCATGAATAAATAAATAAAATTTATTTTTTTTAAAAAGCCACCATGAGATATCACCTTACATCTGTCAGAATGGCTAAAATCAAAAATAGAAGAAACAACCAGTATTGGTGAGGATATGGAGAAAAAGGAACCCTTATGCTGTTGGTAGGAATGCAAGCTGGTGCAGCCATTATGGAGAACAGTATAGAGTTTCCTCAAAAAATTAAAAATAGAATTATTTTATGACCCAGTAATTCTGCTACTGGATACTTACCCAAAGAAAATGAAAACACTAATTAGAAAAAGCATATACCCCCTCTGTTTGTTGCAACATTATTTATAATAGCCAAGATAGGGAGGCAACTCAAGTGTCCATCAAAACATGAATGGATAAAAAAGATATGGCATATATCCATATATACAATGGAATACTGGCCATAAAAAATAATGAAATCTTGCCATTTGCAATAACATGGATGGATCTAGAAGGTATAATGCTAAGTGAAATAAACCAGAGGGAGGCAAATACCATGATTTCACACATATGTGGAATTTAAGAAACAAAACCAAGAAAAAGACAAACAAACAAAAACAGACTCTTAAATATAGAGAACAAACTGGTAGTTGCCAAAGGAGAGGCAAGTGGGAGACATGAAATAGGTGAAGGTGATTAAGAGCAACACTTCCCATGAGGAGCACTGAGTAATGTATAGAATTGTTGAATCATTATGTTGTACACTTGAAACTAATATAAAACTATATGTTTTATATTAGCACCAGCAGTGCTAACAATGCCTGGCATGAAGTAATAATCAATGACTGATGGTTTCTGTAAATCTTGACCAAATATGTATGACTTAGTGACTGACAGGCTCAAGATACTGCTTTACCTATCTGCCATGGCATTTGCTGGCTGCATGAGGTTCATAAAAACCTTACAGGCAGTATACATTTTGCAAGTGACCCCAAAAGTTGTTGATAAGGGTAGAATTATGTGAAGCTAATTAACCTTAAGCCCTAGCAAGGGGTTCACATGTCATATATACAGATTTTTTTTTAAAGATTTATTTATTTATTTTAGAGAGAGAGAGAGAGAGAGAGAGAGAGAGCATGAGCAGAAGGGGCAGAAGAAGACGCAGAGAGAATTTCAAGCAGACTTCCCACTGAGTGGGGAGCCCCATGCAGGGCTCCATCCCAGGACCCTGAGATCATGACCTGAGCCAAAATCAAAAGCCAGTTGCTTAACCAACTAAACCACCCAGGTACCCCTCACATGTCATATATTTTTATAACATTTGCAAGTTAAGGCATTTTTTTGCTCATTTCTTCATGGGTTCCCAAAATTCTATAAACTTCAGCCTTCATAAAACCTGGACTGGCCACCATAGCTTCTCAAAGTGGGGCTCAGAAGTACTAACAGCACAGGGAAACAGGATGTTTGAAATAGCCATACCTTCCTGGCAGTCTAGAGCCCTCAACAGCTATGAATTTTGCTGCAAGTGAGTTAAGAAACTGCAATCCCTGCCTCAGGCCTGGCTGACGCCCTCTCCTCTTCTCTTCAAACCTGGCCAAGAGTGCAGAGATCCTCTCCCTTACCTGGCTTCAACAGGTACAAGGAGCCAAGGAAAACCTTCTGCAGCCCTGCAAATCACTTAGGCCCCTTTTCATTTACTCCAGGGCTAGGAGTTTCTCACTCCTAGACCATCCCACATGTGCCAATTCCATTTTGGCCCCAACCTGCGGGTCCCCCACTCCATCCCCAACTCAGGACCATGCTACCTAGCCATAAACGGCAAGGTGGCAATAAAAAATGGGGAGGCCTCATGCACAGGCAGTGCTTTACAAACACTCCGTGATTTAATTTGAAATATTTGCTTTATGTAATTTGTAGATTTTAGCTATTGGACTAAGATCATTCACCGAAATAGATTATAATTTACTGCTGTTTCTCTGGTTTTTTTATTACTGCATAATTAAAACCTACTGTTAGCTAGCACTGTGGGGAAATGTTGGTGCTATGCAGTATGCATTTTAATTGTCTGCAAAACCACCATCCCTTCTTCCAGCAATCCTGCTTCTCTGCAGTGTGTGTGCATAATTCTCAGATTCCATTAGGTGCCTGTAATCCACAGTCTTTCAGTAAAGCTATGCTCTGGTTCTCCAATGCTCAGCCCAACAAATGCTTTCAGACTGAAGGATGTCTAAGTGAGAGTGCATGGGCAAGGGGAAGTGGGGCATAAGTGTAATCAGGATGTCTGGAGGAGGCTTGGCATAGAGCATGGGTTTTGTTTCATTGGCTGTATTCCCTACAGCCAACATGGTGGATGTCTCGGATGCAAAGATGGGAAGAGATGGAGCACTCAAGTGAGCAAACAGAATGAAAGAGGACTTCAGATTCTTTTTTCTTTTTTTCAGTACTGTTGACACACAATGTCACATTAGTTTCTGGTATACAAGATAGTAATTCAACTTTTCTATACTTCATGCTATATGAACCACAAGCGTAGGTACAATCTGTCACCAGACATTGCCACTGGCTATATTCCTTATGCTGTTCCTTTTGAATAAAAGTCCTCCCATGAAGAAGAGTTCAGATGCTTAATAAATAATAAACTTCCACCCATTCTATAGGGTCTTTTAGTCAACAAACACATATCTACTCTGTGCCAGTCACCGTACTTGGCACTGGGGGTGTAACAAATAATACATAGCTCTTGTCCTTGGTAAGCTCACATTCTAGTGTGAAAAGGAAAATATTCATATAAATAACTGCATTGCATCACTATAGGTTTTACTAGAGATATGAGGAACTATTTGAGGTAACAAAAAGAACATGGTCTTTGGAATCAGAGAGACCAGGATTCAAATCCCACTCTGCAATATATTCAGCTCTATCACCTTTGGAAAACCTACTCCATTCTCTAATGAATGTGATGTCCTGAAAGTGAAAAAACACTACCCTACAGAGTGCTGAGAGGCTCCAGGGCTGTAAGGAGGCTAGCAAAGTGTCCTGCTCCCCTCTGTTTTTCCCAGTTCCAATCCCTCACGGGGGGCAGGAGAGTGTCCTGTGACAAAGATTAGAAATGACAAATGGCAGGTACCAGGTACAGTGATAGCACATCACAGGCATTAGACAAATGGCAATGGTCATTGCTGACAACTCTTTGGGCAACACCATTTCTTTATGTACCTGGACTATTTAAGTAAGCACAGGATTCCACTCTTGTCCCCCTAAGCCTCCTGATGGAGTCCCAGGAGAGCTCATTCTCTCGCTTAAAGATGAACTCATAAGGGTACAGTGCTCCCACATCTGCGATACAAATAGAAAAGTTTTGCCATCAGGCAACATTATGACCAAATGCAGAAAAAAAAAAAGTTTAATTTCCAGGACTATACTAAAAATGTCTGCAATCATGAAGCGGTCAAGTTGAGTTTTTAAGTAGAGTAATGTTGGTACTAAATAGCCATGTCCCACCTTACTCTTGAGAGGGCTTAGCCAGGGTTTCTATTGATACTCTGAAGAGTATCTATTGAAACCTCTGATACCCTGAAGAATAGAAGGAAGATCTTGTTCAGGACTTAGAAGAGAAGAACAAAAAATGTTAGAAGGATAAAGAAAGGTAGGTTGAAAGGACAGAAGAGGCCACACAGGGATCCCTGGGTGGCTCCGTGGTTTAGCACCTGCCTTTGGCCCAGGGCGTGATCCTGGAGTCCCAGGATCAAGTCCCACGTCAGGCTCCCTGCATGGAGCCTGCTTCTCCCTCTGTCTGTGTCTCTGGCCCGCACCCCCCACCCCGTCTCTCTCTCTCTATGTCTATCATGAATAAGTAAATAAAATCTTAAAAAAAAAAAAAAAAAAGAGGCCACACAGTGACATGTAAAGAGCTTGAGCTCTGAAGTCAGTGTAAATTCACACCCAGTGAGCATTCCTTTCCTCAGCAGCCCTGGCTTTGGGCAGGTCCCCTGGCCTCTTTAGACCTCGGGTGAAAAATGAACATAAATTGCCTTGGTTGTCATAAGAATCAAATTATGTAAAACATGTCTGGCATAAATGGGAAAAGCACCTAGTAGTCAACGTTCATAGCCTCCATTTATCTGTATTTGCTCATCCAAGTATTTAGTACTTCCTTCCTTACTTCCTTCCATCAATTTACCTGTAAGAGAGGAGTAACAGTAGTGTCTACCACACAGAGTTGTAATGAGGGTTAAATGAGTTAGTTAATATATCAATATTATATCAATATCAAGTTGGTACTTGATAACTACTACATAAGGATTTGCTACTTCATTATTATTCCTTTGCCCAATTGGGGAAGTCAAAGAAGGATTCCTAGGAAGTAACATTTGATCTGAGATAGTCAAAGATTAGCAGTGCTATCTACATGAAATGAAAGAGGGAAGAGCAGAGGTGGGTGACTACAGGTGAGAAGAATAGGAGCAAATCCAAGGAATGAACAGCAGGTCACTAGGGGCGCAGTTGAGAAATGAAATCAGACCAGGCAAGACTTCGTAAGTAAAGTGTTATCTTCAACCTAAAGGCAATTGGAGCCTGTGGGAAGACCACCACTCTACCTTCAAAGTCAAGGAGAGACCTTGAAGGGACTGAGTGAATGCATGTATGCCAGCTGAAGGTTTACTGTAGAAATCCAGAAGAAATTAGGGTAAATGGACAAGAGGAGTGAAATACAGATGATGATACACGGCACAGATCTGAGAGATGTTTTAAAGGTAAGACTGACAAAACCTGGTGACGTGGCAAGAGGTAGAGAGATGGAGAAGCATGACGTAGGTCCTTGTAGGAACAGCATGAAATGCAACAGATGATAGGATGCCATCTACATAACAATGAATGTAAGTAATCAGAGGACAAGGAATCTGGGTGCTCTTCTCTTGCAGAAGTCACATGACCTGTGTATCTCATACTCTCATAATAGCTCTACCAAAAGGGAAGACAACTGATCATCCAAAGGTCATTTCTATTTGGCTGTGGGATGCAGTGATGTGAGGACAGTGTATATTTAACCTGCTCTTTTTAGCCCAGACAGTCCTCCAAGTCAGATCCCTCCCAGCAGCTTGAGACCAGCAAGGGCACAAAGGATAACGTTCTATCTAGATGGCCCACAGAAGCAAAGAGTTAACTAAGCAAAGGGCATTAGAATAAAACCCTGTTCTCCCTGGTGTACAAAGAATCCAGGTAAATTGTTATAGGAACAGTCAATAGATTTTGAACATCATTATTATTTCTAGCTATCCTTGACAGAGCACTTACAGGGTGCCACACATTTCATTCTAACATCTTCACACGGCACCTACAGACAGGAAGAAAGATTCAGAGAATACCTGAGTCACACACCCACTGGGTGTAAGAACAGGGACACAGATGCAAGTCTGCATGACTCTGAGACCAGTCTTTTTTTAACCCAAGTGAATCTCTTTGAGCAAACTACTTCAGCATTGTCCCCCACTCCCCTTCCATGCCCAACAGGCATTTCCAGGTGGTTAAACACATTTAAGGTAAAGTCCTTGGCCACACAATAAAACAAAACTAATTGGCCTCTGCAGAGATCAAAACCACGACCTTGTCCTCATTTGATCATTATGCCAGTGGAGTGCTCAAGGCAGACAAACACTCGCCATCAAATGGCTATCAAGCGTTTCATTTCCTTCATGTTGTGTAGGTTGCTCATTTAATTAAAAAGCTCAGCTTTTCAAAATAAGCCACTGGATAGAAGAGAGACAAGTGGTGTTTCTACAAATTATCAAATGGAAAGGTTTTTACAGAATTTGCCAGACTTAAAAGGTAAGAGGTAGGGGACTGGAAGCCTACGTTCAGGGATATGCAGAACCAGCGCCCACCATTGCCTTGCTACGTGCTCACACTGCCACCTGCTGGACAAGGCACGCATTTCCCCTTTCCCTAAAGGTCCACCTGGAGACCTGCACCGCCCGTCAAGCAGATTACTCACACTTTATAACCTCCTTTTCGCATTTTAAGGTGTCATCCTCAAGAGGAATTTTTCTTGTCAGGCCAAAAAATTCTTTTCAGACTGATTAACAAAGAGATACAGGTGGGAATCCATGCATGTGTTGGTGGTGAAGAGCTAGGAGTACAAGAGAACGTTCCAGGGACAGGGGAGGGCAGTAGGGGGAGGCCCTGTGGGCTTGTAATAGCAGCCTGGAGAACCTACTGCACCAGAATCCATTTGTCTAATTTTCAGAGCCCTCAAGGCTTTATTGCCACTCTCTAATGACAAAACCTCTCCAAATCCCTTTTAAATACAATGAGGCCCATTCCTCCCTGCATATTTTTCTTTTCCTACAAGCACAGCTTGTGTATCTAAGGGCAGTGTGGGCTTCCAGCTTCAGAACATAGTGCTATTATTTTACGAGACCACAGGCAGCAGTCTTTCTTTTTAAAAGAATTTCAATTTTCCCCTTTCATTCACTCACAGCATGAAAATAAATCACTGTGCTCAAGCATTTTAAAAATTAAAGGCTTAGATAGCACATGCTGATCAAAAGCTGATCTTCAAATACCTATTTCCATCAGCTATTACTTTTTTTAAGTTTTCTTTCTCATTTTTCTTTTATTTACTTCATGTGGCATTAAAGAGATGCAGCAGACTGAAATGGGTGTCTCTCATTGCAAACTTGATAGAATGCTAAACCCCACTCCTAGATAAGTTTGGAACAGAAAGATTGGAGAGGATTGGAGGTAAAAGTCAGAGACCTGTCTATTGACTTTTCTTTCTTATGTTTAAGGTTCAACAACTCAATAAGAAATAAAGTAGAACCATGCTCTGAATTCACTTTCCAAAGGAAGATATTCAAAGACTGGCTTGTTCAGATTTCTAGAACTTCTTGGTAATAGAAGAGGACCTGGAGTCTCCCAGCCAGTTTTCAGGTTTTCTGCATCATTCACTGAACCCCATTGCATTTTCTTATTTAATGCACAGAATTGAAACCATATAGCCAGTCCCATTCCAAGAAGCCTTGCTTCAAGCATAGACTTGAGTGTCAATAACTCCCAACTCTATGTCTTCAGTTCCAAACATCACCTGAGGTTTAGACCCATTTCTCTAACTGCTCACTAAATATTTCACTCTAGATGTCCAACAGTACCCTAAACTCATTGTGTCTAATCTCAAATCTTGGTCACCCTGGCCCCATCTCTCAAACCTACTCTTTCCTCATGTAATCATCCCAGTTAATGGTAAAACTATCCACTCGATTATGTAAACCCAAACCCCAAAGGTCACCTGATACTCCCACCTTCCATGTATGGTTGATCACAAAGTCCTATTACATCAGCCACCAGCAAAAGTATTTTTCTCTTCTCTCTAGCTATATCGACACTGCCTTTTCCTTTGGGCTGTTGAAAAAAACCTCGCAACAATCTACCTTTCCCCATGCTTAATGCTCTCCTTTTCATCCTTCACTTTGAAAAATACATAAGATCACATCCTTGACATCACAATAATAATACATAAAAGGAAAAATTGATAAATTAGACTGCATTAAAATTAAAAACTTTTGCTCTGAAAAAAGATCCTGTTTAAGAGGGCAAAAAGATAAACTATAGACTGGAAGAAACTACTCACAATCACATATCTAACAAAGGACTTGTATCTAGAACATATAAAGAATTCTCAAAAAAAAACTTTCAAAACTTAATATTAGAAAAACAATCAATTCAAAAATGGTCAAAAGACATGCATAGACACTGTACAAATGAATATACAGATAGCAAATAAGCACATAAAAAAGTGTTCAACATCACTAAATTAACCATTAGAAAAATGCAAATTAAGCCTACAATAACATATATCTACAGCTATCAGAATGGCTAAAATAAAAAACAGTGATAACACCAAATTCAGGGGAGGAGGTGGAGAATCACTGGTGAGAATGTAAAATGGTAGAGCCATTCTGGAACATAGTTTAACATTTCCTTTTAAAACTAAAAATGGACTTACATCATACAATCCAGTGATTGCACTCTTAGTCATATATTCCAGAGAAATGAAAACTTATTTTCACACAGAAATTCATATACATATACAAATGTTATAGCAGTTTCACTTGTAATAACCATAAACTACCTAAATGCCCTTTAGTGGGTGAATGGTTAAACAAACTGTAGTATAGATATCCCATAGAATATTACTCAGCAAAAGAAGAAGAAGAAGAAGAAGAAGAAGAAGAAGAAGAAGAAGAAGAAGAAGAAGAATATTACTCAGCAATAAAAAGGAATGAACTATTGATACGAGCAACATCTCAGATGAACCTCAAGGAAATTACGTTAATTGAAAAAAGCCAATGCCAAAAGGCTTTATTTTGCATGATTTCATTTATGTGACATTTATGAAATGATATAATTATAGAAATGAAGAATGAATCAGTGGTTGCCAGGGGTTAGGAAGGTGTGAGCGAGGAGATGCAGGAGGCTATAAAAGGCTAGCATGAGACAGTCTTACAGTAATTATACAGTTAAGAATCTTGATTATAATAATGGTTATATTTGATACACATGTAATAAAACTGCATAGAACTACATACACATGCACATACAAATGAGATAATGAGTGCTTATATTAACTGGTAAATCTGAATAAGCATACTATACACCAATGTCAATTTCCCAGTTTTCATATTAAACTCTAGTCATACCAGGTGTTCACATTAAGAGACTATGTAAAGGATGCATGCGACCTACCTATACATTTCTTTACATCTTCTTGTGAGTCTATAGTTATTTCAGAATAAAGGTTTATATAATTGATTATGTCACTCCCTTCTGAAGTTATTTCTAGCTCTCATTATTCATAGAATAAAACACATTAATCTCTGCTTAACATAAAATCCTCCATTCCAGCTTCATTACCTATTAAGTGTTATGGTTAATTACAGCTTTGCTGTCTTTCATCTCCTTATTGGGTATGCTAAACCATTTTTTAGACATTCACTTTTACTTCTAAGATTATAGAAAATGTATGCATGCAATCAGAAACTTCTCAAATTCTTTAGACATTCTAAACACATTCCATGGCCATTTAGTAAATCTTTTCTAAAAGATTAAATAACCAAATAAATCCATCAAATAACCATCCGTTCTGGATACTACAGGCTTTATGCAATTTCTCTAAAGAGAAAGGAAAGATGGGATACTGTGGTAAAAGCAATAGATGACTGAGAATTATTATAGCACAGAAAGCATGGGAAATGTTAAAGGAGTCCACAAACTTAGAAAATACCTTTCATTGGTGATGTTGCTAATTACACAAACACAGTGTGTTAATTTCCCAGGGCTATAGTAACAAAGTATCACAAACTGGCTTAAATGATGACAGAGATTTATTGTCTCACAGTTCTGGAGGCTAAAAGTCTAGAATCAAGGTGTTGTCACAGTTGGTTCCTCTTGTGGGTTGTGAGGAAGAATCTGTTCCATGGCCCTCCTCCAGCTTCTGCCAATTCTCTCACAATCCCTGGCATTCCTTGGCTTAGAGAAGCATCACCTTAATCTCTACCTTCATCTCAACAGGACATTCTCCCCATATACATATCTGTGTCCAAATTTCCCCTCTTCCTAAGGACATCAGTCCTACTGGATTAGGGGCCCAGCCTCCTCCAGTAAGACCTTATCTTAACTAATGACATCATCAAGAACCCTATTTCCAAATAAAGTCACATGCTGAAGGATTAGGGGCTAGGATGCTGATATGTAAATTTGGGGGGAAACAACCCCACGCATAACACCCAGGTAGAATTAGTAACCATAAAAACTGTGCTCCTTCTTCCATTTAAATGAACAGACAGCCTATATGTCAATTATGTGCCTGGGATCAGAGGGCACAGAAAATTTGATGTGGACACTGACTGGAGTGACTACCGTGAAGATTCTTATGCTCATCAAATAAGACATTTAATAACCACATGAGAGTGTTTGGCACTCCATTAGCACATATTTGATGGCTTATCAAGTAAGCAGGTTGGATTATTCTACAATCAAACTGTTAATCACATGATCCTCATATTTCAGTGAAGGAGTGCTTGGGGGCTCAGTTAGTTAAGCGTCTGACTCTTTGTTTCAGCTCAGGTCATAATCTCAGGGTCCTGAGATCAAGCCCTGAGTTGGGTTCTCTGCTCAGCACAGAGTCTGATTGTCTCTCTCCCTCTCCCTGCACTCTTCCCTCCACTCTCTCAAATAAATAAATAAATAAAATCTTTTTTAAAAAATCATATTGCAGTGTATATAGTTGACTCTCCTTGTGAGCTGGTCTCGAGTCATCAATTATCTATAAAATTCTGTGGAAAAAATTTCTTATTGGAAACAAACCATAGTTGGTGAATTATTCATTTATTTGTTATGAGTCAAATAGCTTAAACAAGGTATTGTAACCAATTGTGACAAGACACTGTGAGAAGAAAGTGGATATGGTCATTCTAAACACTGCCTAGGAATTGTTTTATGGCTTTTGTGAGATCAAACAGACTGTCCAAGGAAATCCTCTCCACAATCCTCCTTCATCTCCAACAACCCAGTCCATTCATATATGTTCAGTGCAGTTAGGTCAATCTAACCAGTTCCTGTCACCAAATTTGAAGCTGTTGTCTGATAACTTCTGGTATCTCCAATCCTTTGGATCTTAGCACTTTAAATTTCTATTATAACATCCCATATGTGTGTCTATTTTCTGCTGAATGTGATATAGAATTATTTGTGCTTTTTAGAAACATCCATCACCTACTCAGGAGTTTAAATTTGTATCAAGATGTTACACGAGACATCCATTCAGGGAAAATTAGCATACAGTAAGGTTTCACGAGAAGGTGTCCTGTGAGATAGAACTCAGCTGATGTTCAGCAAATAGTCTTGCAGAGATGATAGGAAATGACATGCCAAGGAAAGCAAAAAGAATCATGAGAGTGAAGTCATTGTTTCAAAAATGGTACAACTTGGGCATGGAGCCCAGAGCCCACTGAGCGTGCCCTGAGGAAAGAAGAAAACAAGGAGGCCCAAACGGGATACAGAGTGAAAAAACAATCAGAAAAGAAGGGGCTGGAGCCCAAATCCTAAATCTGCAAGACAACAGAAATCCAGGATGGCACCAATACCCAAGAGATCCAGTCTGAGGGAAGCAACCTAGATTCTTAGCATAAGGTAGATATCCAAATCACAGTCAAAGATGCCCTAACTCTGTGAAAAAGATGCTGAGAATAGTTTTGTGTCTCAGTGCTGGAGACTCTACACATTCCAAATTACCAGGGACAGGAAGTTTCCCTCCTCTGAGTTGGAGTAGGATGGGTGTACCCAAGCCGCTCAAGCTGCCTAAGATGGAACCAAGGGGAAACCTGGGAAAGAGGCATAACACAAGTATGTCCAAGTACATGCAAAAAACAAACAACTATTGTTATTGTCACTACCATCATTGTCACTAATGCTTATAGAACATTTACCACTTGTCTGGTACTGTTTTAAGCACTTTATATATAATTCATTTAAACCTCACAATAACTCTATTAATATCTTTTTTATAAATGAGGAAACTAAGGCAAAGAGAGGTTAAGTCACTTGCCCACATCATCACTTGAAAGTAGCAGAGACAGCAACCAAACCTGGGCAGTCTTGCTCTATAGTCTAGAAGGAACCACCACAGCCTGCCCTGCTTCCCTCACGTACCATCTGCCATGGCTTCAATGGGACATCCTACCTCTCATTCTTCTGCCTCCACCTCCTGAATTCCTGCCTCCTCCTGCTATTACCTATGCTAACCAACATTACCCTGTACATGGTAACAAAGCTAGACAACTTGTACTTTGCAGCCAAAAGGAAAAGAAGAGGGCTAGAGCAGGCTATGAATGGGATTGTAGGCTAGAATGAGAGCCCAAGTGGGTGACCAGCACAAGCTCATTTCTCCTTCCTCTTTGTTATAAAAACAATAAAATTACAATGATGAAGGCAAACAGGTCTGCAAGCAAATGAAGTAATGCTTCACCTTCATATTGAACACAAGTACATTCTCTCCAACACTGTCAAACAATTGTCCTCCTTGCTGGATGCATTAGTCTGTTTTGGACTATCATAAAAGAATACCACAGATTGGGTGACTTAAATGACAGAAATGTATTTCTCACAGTTCTGGAGGCTAGAAGTCCAAGATTAAGATGTCAGCAACTTGGGTTTTTCTGTGAGCACATATCCCTGGTATCTCCTCTTCTTCTTATAAGGTCACCAGTCCTATCAGATCAGGGCCCCATCTTTATGACCTCATTAAATCTTCATTACCTTTTAAAGACCCTATTCCAAATATAGACACATTAGGAATCAGGGCTTCAACATATGAATTTGGGCAGGTGGGGGGCACAGTTCAGGCCACAACACTGGAGTTAAGTCATGTGACTACAGAGCTTATAAACTCAAGGCTGCCTTTGGGCATGGCTGAAGGGCCCTCTAGAGGGAAAGCCAATAAACTACCATAAATTTTATGAAAGCAGGAACCAGTATTCTTTATTATATTTTTTCCTCTACATTCATGTACCATATAATGAAATATATCAATCAATGTGTATTAAATTAAAATAAAAGAATTGAGAGCAATATAATTAAAGGCCCTTTCTCTACATGAATGTAGTTCATCAAGAACACAGTCATGGCCCCTTTGCTAGCACACGTCCTTCACAACTGGAACAGAAAAGAAGTATACAACATCTGGTCCTCAATATTAAACAATACAAAAAAATCATATTGTTTGCAAATACCAAGTGCACTTTTTATTTCACACAATAAAAATGAGCTTCTCTCCTTAATAGTCTTCCACTTTCACAAGCCTAGAGAGAGAGAGAGCAGCAATTTTTAAATACCACTTAATTGATTTAAATGGCATACTACCTGGGTTTCACAGCTTTCCTGCCTTGGCTTATTCCCACAGGGTGCCTTAAAACCTAGTAGTGAGGCACAGTGATTGCACACATGAAGGGCGAGAGAGCGTGCATGTGAGCTACGTGACAAAGCCAAGCTTGCGATGCAAAGAAGCCTCTTCTCTGCAAGGAATATGGAGCTCGCTCTCAATTTTCATTCATCCTGAGATCAATCACTGAGCCCACAAAGAGCACTGAAGATAAGTGGTACCACCGTTGTGGCCATGTTTCTCTTTGAGTAGAAAATTATAACAAGCAAAATGTCTTTAAGATTCAAGAGTAGATCTAAAGTCCAAAAAGTCCCTATGGCTAACAGCAAATGGGTTAACCATGGGGGAGAAGCTGGTAATAAATTATACATGCAGTCACGTGGGAAAACTAAAGGGTAATGTAAATGGAAGGTAGAAAAGTAAACTCAGGATTGTCAGGAAATTCCCAACTTTATGTTCCATATTAGTTTAGCAATTTGACTCAGCTGCAGAAACTGTCTGGCAATATAGCTCACTTTATAAATGTAAATAACCCTGACTAATTTAATTTTTCTAAGTTGGAGTCCTTTTAAGAGACCTGCTTAGTGCTTGCCTTTCCCCATCCTGAACCATCTGACACATGCTGAAGCCAGAGTAATTTTCCAAAACAGCATGTCCAATCATATTACTTCAGAGCTACCTCTAACATACAGAGCATCCTTGAGCAAATTAGTAATGTGGCATCCCCTTAAGTTCAAGGGAAAAAAATGTGTGTGTGTTTGCGTGTGTAAATCAGTCGATGAATGCACAACCTGAGCAACATGCCATAGCCATACAGTCACCTGCTCACATGTCCCCAGAATGCCAAGAAGTGTCACTGACAAGAGATATCCACGTACATGACTACACACACAAACACACTTCAAATCAGTTACTATAGTGTTTCTCAAAGTGTGGTCAGAGGCCTTGGAGATCCTCCAGGTGCTTTCAAGGGACCAGGAGGCCAAAAGTACTTTCCTAATAATAAGACATGTTTTACACTCTCAGTGTTTCATGAGAGTACAGCAGAGATTTCCAGAGGCTATACTACGTGTGATGACCTCATCACTCTGAGGGCTAATTGAATGTATGCTTCTATACTATAAAATTTTCAGTTAATTTCTAAAACTGAAAGATTTAATCCACACAAACAAATGCTCTTTGGAATCCTCAGTCACTTTAAGAGTGTAAGGGGGCCTTGAGACCAAAAATGTTGTGAACCAGTGAGTTACATGTCTACCATGACTGATTCTCCCTAAGAAGTAGCAACCACATATGGTGATCATGATCACTCCCCTGGTCAAAACCTACAGTGGTTCACAGCAGTGAGGCAGCATGGAATGCATGCTAGTTTGGGGGACAGATGTTCAAACCCTAGTTTGACCACTTATTTGATCATGGGACCTAGGCAAGTTATTTAATCTTTTTTGAACATGAGGATCTGTGGGGCCTTAGAGTAGCATCTTAAATCCTCCCCCTTCTCCAACTGTCATTCTGAGATTCTCAACCAAAAGAAACACACCCATAAGAATCAACAGCTATATGAGAAACAAATACCAATTTTCTCAATAGTTGGGCATGTGCCCCAAACTCCAACTCTACTAACAGGTAGACAGAAGAACAAGGTAAAGAATTCAAGCAAGTCTTCCTCCTCCCTGTTCTCCAAACTCTAGAATGATGGCCTAACTGAGCAGATTCCTTAGTCTATTTACCAAGCTGTCTGGACAGCATACCCGGCCTGCCTTACCCTCATAGGCACAGGAGAGAAACCCATGGACTCAGAGTGCAGGAAGAAAAGGTACAGATGTGAGCAGAAAATATCTCAGAGTCCTGTAATTCCGTTCCCCAGGGAGATGTGAGCCAAGGAATATGTATGTGCTGACCAGCAAAATTAGCTGTTTAAAAAAAAAAAAAATTAGCTGCTTTCCCTTCAGTGGCAAGTAGTGAGTAATAGATAAGAGGTAAAAATATTAAGATAACAATGGAAGGATCTCCTACTCTCATTAGAAATTACAATACCTCATGACCTGGCACATACCAGTCACTGAAGAACTGGTAACAGTAGGAGCGCCCAGGTGGCATAATTTAGCATCTGACTCCATTTTGGCTAAGGTCATGAGCTCAAGGTCCTGGCATCAAGCCCCACATCAGGCTCCAAATTTAGCGCAGAATCTGCTTGAAATTCTATCTTCCTTTCCCTCTGCCTTTCTCCTCTGCTCATGCTCTCTCTCTCAAATAAATAAATAAATCTTTTAAAATAAGTTAAAAGAAGTGATAATAGTAGCATAAGCTGGAGTTAATAGGAAAAGAGTCTGAAAAATATTGCATTTTATAAATTAGGGTTTTGGGCGAGTCTTAAGGCAGCCATAAAGAAAACTGCCCCAGTTTTTGCTCCAGCCCCAAATCTCGGGTCTGTTAGCCTTCTCAGCCAGCTAAGAAGGAGCCCCGGTCTACTTAAGGACTTTTTAATGGCTAGAAGATTGAGATATAAATAGAAATGATAAAGTAAACAAATCCACAGTATCAATATTTTTAAATTGCTTAATTTAGCACATCAAAGTATCTGACAGATTAAAATACATAACTGAATAATTGATATTTAGACTTAAAACTTTAAGTTAAAAGGTATAAGTGGATTTGCCTATGTTTGTCTATAGTATTAGGATATACATAAGAATATGAGATGTACAATATTTACAAATTTTATTTGTTACATTACCTGGAGTGTTTTAAGTACTTAGAAGTGATATACCTATTATAGGTGTTTACTTCTTAAGAAAAGCAAATCCATCAAGGTTTAAAATACTTAAGAAACAACAATTAATTAGGTTAGTCAATAAACTTGGTAACATTGGTAGAGTTTGGTAACATTTACTGGAACTATAAATAGAATAATAATTAGAGGGGTGCCTAAGTGGCTCAGTCAGTTAAGCATCTGCCTTCAGTTTAGGTCATGAGCCCATGGTCCTGGGATCCAGCCCCGCATCAGGCTCCCGACTCAGTAAAGAATCTGCTTCTCCCTCTCCCCATTGCTCATGCTCTTTCTCTCTTCCTCTTGTCTCAAATAAATAAATAAATAATTTTTAAGAAAAAAAGAAGAATTAGGAATTCAATCTAATGGTTCAATTAAAAATATTTTTGTTTATAATTTTAATATATCAAATGCTAATTTTAAAACAAAAGTAACTGCAAACACTCTTCTGTGAATGGTATCAACTCCCAATACCACTAAAACACACATGACATCTCTGATTCTGTGTTCCTTTGATTTCAAGCTCTCAGCATTTGGTCTTTTGCAGAACATAACTATGATCCATAAAGAGCCAACTTTTCAGAAGGAGGAAAAATCATTTACATATCAAATGTGAATCTATTTCCTTACTATCTTTAATCTTTAGGAATGGCCTCATAAAATAATAAAAGTCCCAGTTCAAATTAGTATCTGCTACTTCATTCCATTATCAAAAACCATTACTACATAATTTATTGGCCGACAGAAAGGAAACTCCTTTTCTCTTTGGTCTCTAACTCTATCTCAGTAGATCAAGTTCTGGTTGTCTGTATGCCCATCAATATTAATCAAAATTACACAGAGACTTACACTGTCTATATAATTTTTAGCAAGATTAAAACACATGAGTGCAGAATCAGTTGTAAATATTTACAACCTGAGATTTATGTAAGTGTGGCTGACAAGAGGGAATGCAAAATGTGGAAGGACATGTACAGAATTGGTAGAAGTGATAACATCATAGCAAGGGGTCAAGAGAAATGACTGAGATATTACTGAAGCTGAAGAATCAGAAATAGAGTATTAGGTATACTATTTAATTAAAGTTATGAAAGTGACCACTAAAAGAACAGAAATTACAAGTACAAATTATATACATATACACAGATACACACATGTATGTTTGCATGTGTATATATATCTAAAATCATGAGGAAGAGGATAGGAGGAAAGAGTAGGGTATAAGCAACCTTATTTTTCACATCAGAGAGAAATTATATATATTATGTATTATGTATAATAAATGTATACTATACATTATAAATTTTAAAATATGATCTGTCACACATTACCTTCGCTGTCCAATATAGTAGCAGCCAGCCACATGTGGCTATTGAGCACTTAAAATACATCTAATCGAAATTGAAATGTACTGCTACAGGTATAAAATTCCTAACAGATTTTGAAAATAATACAAAAATGTAAACTATCTCATGAATAAGCTCAATTTTATTATATTTGAAATGATAATATTTTAGATACCGTGGGTTAATTAAAATCTATTATTAAGATAAGTTTTACATGTGTACTTTTACTTTTTCATATAGCTACTAGATAATTTAAAGTTATATATGTGGTTCACATCATATTTCTGTTAGACAGGACTAATCTAGAGTGTTGGCAATGAACATCAGAAGAACTAAAATTACAAATAAAGAGAATGGCCTCTGGGAAATAGAACTAAGGGAGACACAAGGGGGAGCTTTTTTTCAGAAACTCTTTTATACTACTCAAGGTATCTTAGGCATAAGTTACTTTGCAGAAAAGTTGAACTTTTTAAACAAATTTAAAATGGAAAAATAAAATCTTATCAAGGGAGAGAGTAATTGAGGCCATAGGTAAAGATGTTAAAAAAGAGAGAAAAAAAATAAAAAATAAAAAAGAGAGAGGGATGGAAGGGCACCATAGTCGCATGCTCTACTGACTGAGCCAACCAGGCACCCCATTCAGCATGAATTTGGAATCAACAAAGAGATAACTATTTATTAGGATGAGTAGAGCTAGAGACCAAAGAGAAAAGGAATTTCTTTTCTGTTTGCCAATAAATTATGTAGTAATAGTTTTTGATAATGGAATGAAGTAGCAGATACTAATTTGAACCAGGACTTTTATTATTTTATAGGGAATGTAGCTGAATAACATCCACCTGCAGGACAGAATCAAAAGGTCGCTCCCTGGGTCAGGGTGACAGCATCAGGGCTCATGGTAGGCAGGTCTCTATCAGTTGCTTTCATGAAGAAAACATATTCACCTAGTCTCATCTCAGTTCACCTTTGTCTCCAGTCCTTACTCTTATACTGTCTAGTAAGACTACCTTTCTCTTCCCCACAGCTTGGTAGTAGCATCTTCAGCATCTTCAGCACTGAAATCATAATGTCTTTTCTGATTTCCTAATGGCTTCTGGCACCCAAAGTGCTCGTGAAGTCCCAAGTCAACATCTTCCTCCTATCACCTCACCCTCTTTACCAACAGAAAGTTCAGTATTTCTAAAAGTATCTTCTTTCACCAAGTTCTCAGTTGTGGATAGCTAAGTGTAGCTACCTCTGAACAGCTAACATTTGGACCTTTTTCCATTTTCTCACATGGTAAACACAGTATCCCAGGGCCTAAGATAGTAAGAAGTGCAATCCACACACTAAATGCATTTGTGCAACAAATATTTTGGAGTGCCCGCTTGTACTGAGCACTATTCTAGGTCCGAGAGATAGCAATGAGAGCCAAACAACATCGTCTGCTCTCTTGGAACTTGCATTTTAGTGGGAGAGACAAATAACAATCACATAAACAAATGTATACATAATCTAATTTTAAGTAATTAAATGTGATGCTTTATATTTTTATAATTGTATGAAAATGTGCAGATTAATGGGTTAGAAGGTGATGGGGGGAGCAGGGGCGACTGAGAGATTTCTTACTGAGGAAGTGATATTAGAGAGAACATTTGGATGACAGAAAGGGCCCAGCTATGGAGAAAAATCTGGGAGAAAGAGGAAAAACATTCCTTGTAAGGAAAGGCAACATTAAAGGGCCTCAGGTGGAAATGAAGTGTTTAAAGACAGCAAGATGTGTGGGACTGACTGGTACAGCCTGCCTCCTACCTTGTAGGGCCCTTGGGCCCTGGTAAGGACTTCTATTATTTCAAATACAATGGACTCCATCAGAAGGTTTGGAGCAGAGAATGATAGACAGGAGTTTTAGCCTTACTGATTGATTCTCTTAAGGAATTATAATAATCCGAAGATCCTTCCCTTTTCCTTCTCCACTCTCAAGGTTAGTGAAATAAGAATTAAATTAGAATTCTTTATTCAGGGATGCCTGGGTGGCTCAGTGATTGAGCATCTGCCTTTGGCTCAGGGCATAGTCCCAGAGTTCCAGGATCAAGTCCCATATCAGGCTCCTGGAATGGAGTTTGCTTCTCTCTCTGCCTCTTTCTCTGCCTCTCTCTGTGCCTCTCATGAATAAGTAAATAAAATCTTTAAAAAAAAATTTTTTTTATTCAGCATGAATTTGTGTTATTGTTTTTTACCTTGTAATAATATTAGACTCAATTTTGTCTTTTTTTTTTTTAAGTAAACTCTACTCCCCTATGCGGGACTTGAACTCACAACCATGAGATCAAGAATTGCATGCCCAACTGAATGAACTAGCCAGGCACCCCTATTCAGCATGACTTTGGAATCAACAAACATAACTATTCATAGAACAGTGTCACTCTTCACTGCTCTACCCCATTTGCAGGCAAATTTAGGTTTCATACCTGATTTCTCCAGGGTTAAGCACTGTGCGGGGCACTTGTCTACATGATCTCATTTCATCCTCATAACAACCCTGTGATAATGGTAAGAATATCCCATTGTATATTTGAAGAAGCAGGCCTCGAAATTAAATGACTTGTCTAAGATTTTAAGCCAATAAATGACAGAGCCTGGATTTGCACCCTGCTTTCTTGATGCAAAGCTCCACACCACATTGTCTTTTTTATAGCTCTCTTATCCATTTTTTTTCGAGGTTCCAATAATTTATTAGGCATAAATACCCCATTTCTTTCTGGATTTGAACAATTAAATCCAACCAAGAGAGAGTAGTACTTGCTTTTATATATGTTTACCTCTTCCTAATACTATCCAGCCATATATTTAAATTTCACACAAAAATGTATGTATATATTTTCAAATGGCTGTTCTGACTTAAATTACAAAATATGCATATGTACACATCTTAATATAAAGGTGAAAGGGTGCTCATCAACTTCTGGGCTGTCCATCTGGAGTCAGCTCATACCATCGTGAGAAGCCCTTAATTAGATCCTCTTTTGATAAGTTAATCAGTACTTTTCCTAGTTCCTTCCTTCTGTGTGAGCCAAGTGGCCTACTGTTTTTCACTGCAACATCTAGTGACCTCTTCTTTACTTCTTCCATGGGAACAAAAAATGCAAATGTCTCATCAAACAGGGGTTCCAGGGTCTTCTGTTTTACTGAGGTCTTCTTATGACTTGCCCACCTCCTTTCTGGTAACAAGTAGATGCGGACATAGAGATCAGCTCCACTGCTGGTACAGGGTGTCAGGTTTCTGCAGCCATTGATGAGCACACTGAGGCAGCGCCGCAGACACACATAAAGCACTGTGAGCTGAATCTCACCCAGCACCCATAATCTCACCCATAATGTTTTTTCCTGGCATTTTGAAAGATAAATATCAAAAGGAATAATCTACTTGGAGGTAAATAGTGGCAATTGCTGTCAGTTCCTGATAGTAAAACAGAGATTCAGCAAAATAGAATAATTTGCTTGCAATTATGCAACTTGCTAGTGGCCTAGCTGGGATAATTATTAGATTTTCCCAAATGCTTCCACTGTTATCCAATCCCATCTTTGAAAATTCAAAAGCAGAAAGACATAAATTAAACAGAGAATGAATATGGGTTTCAAAGTAATAAAGGTTAATTAAACTCTACATATGCTTACCAAAAAAAGTTCATAGCATCTGCAAAAATGAGAATATTCAAAGTATGCTTCCAAAGTAGCAATGAGAGAGAGCATATTATGAAGTAGAAGCAGCAACTACGTGGATGGAAGGATGTGGATGAGCAGGACACCTGGTACCACCCAGGCTAGTACATCAATTCCACTGAGGCTTTAGGTTTCCTATAGATTCATCATTAGGAAATGTTTGCCAGGACAACCTGTATTTTAAATTAAAAATGTGTTTATCTTGTGTTTTGACTATGATTTCTCAATAAGATTTGTGTCATACTGATTAGGGTATTATATCAATCTGGGAAAAGCTGGTGAAAATGCATATTTTTTATTAAGACTTATAAAAATAATATATTGTATATGGTGGTTCACACCACTCCACTGCAGCAATGTCATTAGAGTAAACAGAGGGGAAAATTCTATTATAGTACATGCTTTGCTGCACTAATATTTTCCTTTTGATTTTAAGCTGTATTGTAAAACAAACTGGACCTCTCAGAAATCATTTGTCTTAGCATTTGAAAAAAAAACATCGATTTTAACACTGGAGCATATAATCAAGTCTTAGAAATATTCACATTGAAATGATCTTTGAAAGGCAATTTGTCAGTGTTCCATTTGTCCAACCTCTAAATATTAAATTTCTAAAGTCTTTTTTCCTGCTCCTCTATCTCATATATAAAGTTAATTCCCTTTAGGATTATGTCATTATTTTTAAATTGCAAACTTACCATGTTTTTTTATTTATTCCACTTACAAAATTAAAATACCTATACAATAAGGTAAAGAAATGGGGAAGGTATTTTTTCCCTTTTACTTGCATAATTAAAATGATTAGATGACTTTCATGTCAAAAATAATTATGGAATCATTAAGAATTTAATTAAATGACTCAGGGATTAAATCTCCTTATTTTTTGATATTGCTATCCCCAACACATGGCTTCTCCCAAAAACGGAAAGGGAATGTGAAAAATTGCACAGTGGGCTTTATGACCTGCCTACAAGTAGCACACATTAATTTCAACTATATTTTACTGGACAAAACCCAACACATGGCCCCAAACCACCTGAAAGGGATATCAGGAAATGGAGTTTTCCCGTGTGCCTGGGAAAAAGAAATGGAATTTATTAATAGAGAGCAAGTAATACAAGGGAAAAAAATAAATTACACAATGATAAGATACTCAGATTTCCTTCTATAACATCTGAAAGTAGTTCAAAGCTTCATCCCAGAATTCATTTCTATGTATATCTTTTTATCCTTATGAAGAAAACTCATGAGCAGTTGGCACAAAAGGGCCTTATTACTACCAACATCCTGAGAGAAAAATAAACCTCTGAAGTTATGATTCGACTCATCTCAAGAGGTTGTTTTTTTAAAAGCTGATGAAGATTAAGTTCTGGACACACCAAACCTGTCTAGCACCAAGTCAAGCCCACTCTACTGTCCACTCCCATTCTATGGTTAAATTGAACAAATAACATCCAACCATGCTGCTGCAGCCGAGTTCAGGACCAAGTGGAACTGTAGGAAAAAACTAAATATATGCTGACCCTATGATGTCCCTCAAACCACTTAGCAGAAAGGAAGTATCAGATGGAGGCAGTCCAACTTGGAACCATCAACAAGGTTATGAATGGTGAGCACAAAACATCATTTAATTTCTACCCTTGGGCGGCTTTCAGATTCTGAATTATTTCAGTGCCTCTGCCCAAACTAGTAAGATTGCTTTGTGGAGCACAGAACTGGAAGATAATTACAACTTTTATAACAAAATGTGTGGTGCCATAATGGATACACTGCCTCCTCAAGTAGTTAAAAGTCCTTCCTCACTCGCAGTTCCAACAGTGAGAACAAGACCATTTGACAGAATGCTGGAAAAGGCTTCATTATTAAGTGTGAAGCCCAAATGATATCCACATATCACCCAAGGCTCAGATTTCAATATTCTATGCACTTCAATCTGTCTGCTATTTAAAATTTTTAAAAATGGCTCTTTATCAAGCCACAACTCCAGTTCTGGCCATCAGTGTCCTTGGTTCAACAATTTTTTTTTTATTGCATGAACCCAGAGCTCCACCCTAACACCTGCTCCCTTCTAACCCCCAGGAAGCCCACAGCAGCCCCCCACTCCTCAGTTGCCCCTAAGCTCACAGCTCTGCGTTGAGGGTTGTTGGGGCAGGTTTCGCTCTCTTTTAATCTCCTCAGTGGAAGGCTGCACCTAAGCGGCCAGTAGCCTCTTCAACAATTATGTAGGAAAAGCAAAAACTGAACAAAAAGAAAAAAATCTGATCTTTAACTGTAACCTAAATGAGAGTTTTGTTTCTCCCTTCTCAAATAGATTGTTTTACTAGCTACCACTTATACACAAATCCAGGACATTCTATTTAAGTCATTTTCAACTCAAAATAGCATTCAGTTTTGCCATCTGAGGGTATATCAAGGGTCATTTCCATACAGAAATGAATATAGGAAATGAAAATACAAGTATGGTGAGGTGTATTTTCAAAAATTATACTTAAAGATCTATAATTACTTTTTTAAAAATCTGGGTATATAATTATACCCAGAGTACCATAGATTAAATCATCAGAATTTAAATGGTTTAACCATGTTAAGCCTAGAAATGATAGAAAAGCTTGATCTGAAATAAAAAGACCAGCCTCTTCAGAAGGCTAGGGATTAGTTCTTGGTAGCATCATGGGAGTTAATAATTCCAAGGGAAAAAAGGAGCCACAACCGTAAATTAAACTTGGTGTTTCTTGCTGACTAAACTCTGCATGTTGCTGTTAAAAATGCTTATTTCTTATGTAGCAAAACATCTGCTTTTTGATGCTAAAAGCAGGATCCTAAGGGAAGTTGTGATCTTTCCCAAGGCAACTTGATTAATAGTAGGCTTCCAAATTTTAGCTAAAAGACATTTTGATGAAACCAGCAGTACTGAATAATTGTTTCTACAAATAATCTTAATGTATATTTCCTTTCTCTCCACGATTTTAGACAGTGGGACTCTGAGATGTACTGGTTACCTTCTACACAACTCTTGCTCTTATAGTTACTTCACAAGTCAGGGGTGTGGACTGACCACACACACACACCTGGGCAATGTGCTGCAAAATGTCCTTGTTTGCTGGTTCCTAGGAGTCTATGAAGAGAAATCATCTGAATGTGGAGAAACAATAAACAAATAATAAACAAAATGGACTTAAGGTTTAAAACAAGAATTAAGGGATCCCTGGGTGGCACAGCGGTTTGGCGCCGGCCTTTGGCCCAGGGCGCGATCCTGGAGACTCGGGATCGAATCCCACATCAGGCTCCCGGTGCATGGAGCCTGCTTCTCCCTCTGCCTGTGTCTCTGCCTCTCTCTCTCTCTCTCTCTCTCTCTCTCTCTCTCTCTCTCTCTCACTGTGTGCCTATCATAAATAAATAAAATAAAATTTAAAAAAATAAATTAAAAATAAATAAATAAATAAATAAATAAATAAAACAAGAATTAAAACGTTTATTCCAAGAAGTTCACTTCATTGCAATAAAGTAGAAATCAAGAATAAAACTGTATTCTCAGACGCAAAGAGGTGGGCAAATCTTTTAACTGGATAATATATAAACATTATTGTTGAGGGTGAATAATCTTTATGCTAAGTAAGTAGAAGATACTTCTAGGGCAAAGCAAGGTTTTTAAAAGCCGACTAGAGCAGATGATGGCTTAAAAACACAAAATAAGTCCCTAAAACACACCAGAGGAGATGAGAGAGATGGAGAGAAGGTAAAGAAAATGGGCCAGAAAAAGGAAATAGAAGAAACAAAAAGTCTGCTGAATTAGGGATTACAAAACCTGCATTTATGCCCCTGGGCTGTCCCAGTCAAGTAATCTTGATCCATTGTCATTGTCATCTCTGTCAAGAGCTGTAATTTACAGAGAATTTACAGTGAACTGGGCCCTTCCCACAGGCTGCCTCCTTCAATGCTTTACAGCGACTTTACAAGCATGCCCTGTATTCCCAATTTGTGAAAGGAGAAATAGATTCAGAAAACTTAAATATCATCCCAAGGTTTTACAACTAGATGATATCAGAACCAAAGGTTTCCCCTGGTTTGAAAGCATATGTATAATTTGAAAGCACTCATCCTTTCTACAAAGGTGGGATGCTTCTTAAATATAAACTCTTAAAAACTCAATCTCTTCAGCCAGAGAGGGATTATTATAACCCCTTCTATTGTCACATGAGGATGTGTATCTGCTGTCTTTTGCCACAATTTAATTTGTTATTTCTCCTGGATCCATGAGAATGTGAAGCAGTCTGCTGTTCTCGCCTGCTGGATTTGATAAGTTTTAACCGTCTGCCCATGAATCAGGTAGTCAGCTAGTTGTTGGCTGACCTAGCATGGCATCACTGGGCTAACTAGCTCTGTTCTTGTGATCTCTCATTTCCAATAGCCAAGCCCAGGCTCAATCCCATTACAGTGGCAAAGAAAGCATGCAAATCCTCTTGAGTCCTAGGGTCAGAACAGACATGCATCACTTATATCCCATTCTGTTAGCTAAGTAAATAACAAGACCAGCCCAAATTGAAAGGCTGGAAACAAACTCGAAAATCACATTTCAAAGGGCCTGTATACATGGAAGAGTGAAGAATTAGAGCCATTTTACAATCGCTCTATGATAGAATGTGTGTAAAGATGCTTTATAAAATGTAAAATGCCATATTAACAGATCCTGTTTAAAACCCACTCATCTCAAAAAGCACTAGCCACTGCCACCAATCCAAGGACAGCTTGTTTTCATAGCTGTCATCTCTTCCAGCTCAGCTTGTAGAAAAGAGCTAGACAAAACTAGGTAATGAGAATCAGTGTATCAGGCTTTCCTTATGTTCTCTGAATTCAGATGAGATTTTTTTCCCTATGCCTTCACTCTGAGACTCCATCCACGGTTACATTCTATTAAGTCAGAAATTTCTTCCAGAATTAAAAATCAAGGAGAATAATTTCCAGGATTGGTGCCATTTATTCTTGGCCTTTCTAAAATTGTACATTCTACCATTTTTGTTATTGAAGTATCTTGCTTTCTTCCTAAAGCAAAATCCCAAATGTTAAATCTTGAAATCATAGTTAAAATGCTTTAAAACCACTTCTTATATATCCCTAAAGGACATAGTCTAGAAGGGCATCAAACCAGAACTGGGATTCTTGTTAAGCAATGAAATTAACTGTGATTTGGACAAAAAGCTGCTGTAACCAGAAACTCCAGAGATTATCTCTTATCTCTTTCAGAAATATTTATCTATATTTTTAAGTCTCCCATGAACCACATCCAGATGAGCTGCAAGAGGATGTCAATCCTTATCATGTCATATGATCTCTCCAAGCCAGTGGTTCTCAGCCCTGGCTGGCTAAACATTAGGATCACCTGAGGAGCTTTTAAAAAATCCCCATATCTAAGACACACTCCAGGACAATCAAATCAGAACTACTGGGATAAGACATAAGCTTCAGCATTTTTTCAAGCTCCCTGAATGATTCCAGCATGTCCTCAAGGTTGAGAAACACTTCATGAGCCCTAATCTTCCCTGTCTATGAATGGAAGGTTTTGCATTAAATTCCAATTTTTACTAGAATGCAATTCTATTTCTCTCTTTGAATTGCTGACAAAATAGCTTGACTATTTCTCATTAAACTATTTTGAAGTAGTGTAGAGTAGAAAGAGACTTTGGAATCCAAGCTGCAGTTAAATCCCTGGTCAATTACTTATTAGGTACATGACTTGGAGCAGGTTATTTAACCTCTTTAGCCTCTTTGAGACTTGATTTCCTCCTAAGGCAAATGGTATAAGAATTCCGACCACATAAAGTGTTATAAAGATTAAGTGAGATAAAGTATATCAAACACCCCCAAAGAAGGCAATCAATAAATATCCATTTCTTTTCCCCTTTGCCTAGGGATTCTTGAACAGGCTGCTCAGAATCCTCAGGTGGCCTGCCGTCAGCTGCTGAAGCAAAAGGAAAGAATGACATTTAGAGTGTAATACATAGGTCTATACACAGTGAAGGGGTTCAGTCATCTGCCTTTCATATTCATCAGAAAAATCCCGCTGCTAATTCTCTTGGAGTGAAATATCACTATATCTGTTTGCTGGGGCCCACTCCACAAGAGGTTTAAATGTCACTTGCTCTTTGTCCACACATATCATTGATGGGGTCTTTATTTTTTTCTCCATCAGCCCAACAGGCCTGATGCAGACTAGGTTTGAGGGGAAAGCCACATAGGGAAGCATGGCCAAGGACCTGGCCAGCCTTCTTCTGCACACACCAGCTCACCACAAAAACAAAGAACCAAAAGTGACTGCAGAGTAAGGTAATAATCACCATTACAGCTACAGAGCAGCAAAATCATCCTGGATAGTAGACTAGGGTTGTTTGTTTTCTGTTTCTTTGTTTTGTTTTGATCATAAGTCTCCTAGACAGGTCTGCAAATGTACTTCTGCAAAAAGGAGTATTATTAAATTGTTATAGTTTTTTAAGAAACCTGGCACCACAAAGCAAATGAAACTTTGGCGGGGTGGAGGGGGGGGCTCTGTATTGGTAACAAAGAAGAAATGCATTTAGATTTTCCCCCTAAAAAGATGTTATTAAGGTAAATTGGTAATAACATTATAAAAGTCTCAGGTGTACAATATTATAATTCAACATCTGCATGCACTACCAAGCAATCACCATCAAAAGTCTAGTTACCATCTATCACCATACAATTGACACCCTTCATCCATTTCATTCACCCAACCTCATTCCCCTCTGATAACCATCAATCTGTTCTATGTACCTATGAGTATGTATTTGTATTTTTTGTTTGTGCATTTGTTTTGTTTTGTTTTGATTCCACATATGAGAGAAATCAAACAATATTTGTCTTTCTCCATCACACTTATTTTACATAGCATATAACCCTCTAGGTCCAGCCATGTTGTTGCAAATGGCAAGATTTCATTCTTCCTTATTGTTTAGTAGTATTCCAGTGTGTGTGTGTGTGTGTGTGTGTGTGTGTGTGTATAAGTGTATGTGTGTGTATAAGCGTGTACCCCACATCTTCTTTATCCACTCATCTGTCAGTGAACACTTAGGCTATTTTTGTATCTTGGCTATTGTACATAAGGCTGCAATGAACAATAGATACCCAAAAGTGTAATAGTTGGATCAGGGACACCTGGGTGGCTCACTGGTTGAGTGTCTGCCTTCAGCTCAGGGCATGATCCCGGGATCCGGAATTGAGTCCCTCATTGGGCTCCCTCCGTGGAGCCTGCCTCTCCCTCTGACCATGTCTCTGCCTCTCTCTCTCTCTCTCTCTCTCTCTCTCTCTGTCTCTCATGAATATATAATAAATAAGTCTTTAAAAAAAAAAAAGGAATAGTTGGACCATATGGTTAAATCTATTCTTAACTTTTGGAGGAAACTCCACACTATTTTTAGTATTGGCTACACCAATTTATATTCCCAAAAACAGAGTACAAGAGTTCTCTTTTCTCTACATTCCCTCCAACCCTTGTTATTTTTTATCTTTTTGATAATAGCCATTCTAACAGGTGTGAGGTGATAATATCATTGTGGTTTTGATTTGCATTTCCCTGATGATTAGTGATATTGAACATCTTTTCATATGCCTGTTGGCCACCTGCATGTCTTCTTTGGGAAAATATCTATTTAGATCCTCTGCCCATTTCTTAATTGGTTTTTTATTGTTGAATTATGAGTCCCTTATATATTTTGGGTATTAATACCTTATCAAATACATGATTTGAAAATATCTTCTCCCGTTTTGTAAGTTGCCTTTTCATTTTGATGATGGTTTCTTTGCTGTGTGGAAGCTTCTTAGTTCAATGTAGTCTCACTTTTTAGTTTTACTTGTTTCCTTTGGTTTTAGAGTCAGATCCATGAACACATAACTAAAGACCAGTCAAAGACCTATCTTTTCCTCTAGTAATTTTATTGTTTCAGGTCTTACATTCAAGTCTTTGATCCGTTTTGAGTTAGTTTTTGTGTATGGTGTAAGATGGTGGTCTAGTTTCAGTCTTTTGCACGTGGCTATCTGGATTTTCCAGTACTGTTTATTGAAGAAACTGTCCTTTCTCCATCATACATTCTTGGCTCCTTTGTCATAAATTGTTTGAAATGTGTGGGTTTATTTCTGGGCTCTCAATTCTGTTCCGTTGATCTATGTATCTCCCCTTACACCAATACCATACTGCTTTAATTACTAGAGTTTTGTACTATATCTTGAAATCAGCTCCAGCTTTGTTCTTCTCTCTCAAGATTGTTTTAGCTATTTGGGATCTTTTGTGGTTTCATACAAATTTTAGAATTGTTTGTTCTAGTTCTATGAAAAATGAAAAATGCCATTGGAATTTTGATAAGGATTACACTGAATCTGTAGATTGCTTTGGGTGTTATGAACATTTTAACAATATTAATTCTTCCAATTCATGAGCATGAAATATCTTTCCATTAACTTGTTTCGTCTTCAATTACCTTCATCAATGTCTTACAACTTTTAGTATATAGGTCTTTCACCTCTGTGGTTAATTTATTCCTAGGTATTTTATTCTTTTCAGTGCAATTGTAAATGGGATTTCTTAATTTCTCTTTCTAATAGTTCTTGATTAGTGTATAGAAACACCACAGGTTTCTATATATTGGTTTTGTATTCTGCACCTTTACTGAATTCATTCATTAATTCATTAGTTTTGGCGAAGATTTTAGGGTTATCTATAGATAGCATCATGTCATCTGTAATAGTGATAGTCTTCTTCCTTTTTAATTTAGAAGACTTGTATTTTTTTTTTTCTAATTCCTATGGCTAGGGCTTCCAATACTATGTTGATTGAAAGAGTGACAAGTACAGGCACCCTTTTCTTGTTCCTGATCTCAGAAGAAACTTTTTGATTTTTTACCATTGAGTATGATGTTACTTGTAGGTTTGTCATTTTTGACCTTTATTATATAGAGATATGTTCTTTCCATACTCACTTTGCTGAGAGTTTTTATTATAAATAGATGTTGAGCTTTGTCAAACGCTCTTTCTGCACTTACTGAGATGATCATATACTTTTTATCCTAAATTTTGTTGATGTGGTATATCACATTGACTGACTTGCAAATGTTGAATCATTTTTGCACCACTTGAATAAATCCTGCTTGATCATGGTATGTAATCCTTTACATGTATTTCTGAATTCAGTGTGCTGAATTTTGTTGAGGATTTTTGCACCTATGTTCATCAAGGATACTGACTGATAATTTTCCCTTTTTTGTGGTGTACTTGTCTGGTTTTGGTACTTGTCTGAATTCAGTGTGCTGAATTTTGTTGAGGATTTTTGCACCTATGTTCATCAAGGATACTGACTGATAATTTTCCCTTTTTTGTGGTGTACTTGTCTGGTTTTTGTGGTGTACTTGTCAAGATAATGCTGGCATTATAAAATGGGTTTGGAAGCATTCTCTCCTCTTCAATTTTTGGAAGAATTTGAGAAAGATAGGTATTAACTCTTCTTTAAATGTTTGATAGAGGGACAGCCTGGGTGGCCTAGTGGTTTAGTGTCTGCCTTCGGCCCAGGGTGTGATCCTGGGGACCTGGGATCGAGTCCCACGTCAGGCTCCCTACATGGAGCCTGCTTCTCCCTCTGCCTGTGTCTCTGACTCTCTCTCTCTCTCTCTCTCTCTCTCTCTCTGTGTGTGTGTGTGTGTGTATTTCTCATGAATAAATAAATAAAATATTTTTTTTAAATTTTAAAAAATAAATGTTTGATAGAATTCACCAGTGAGACCATCTGGCCCTTGGCTTATGTTGGGAGGTTTTATATTACTGATTCAATCTCCTTACTAGAAACTCATCTATTCAAATTTTCTATTTCCAGGTGATTTGTCTTGGAAGACTATGTTTATAGGAATTCACCCATTTATACTTAGTTGTCTAATTTGTTGCTGTATAATTGTTTATGATAGTTTCTTATCATCCTTTGTATTTCTGTGGTACCAACTATAACTTCTCTTTTGGTTCTAATTTTATTTATTTGAGCACTTTTTTCCTTGGTTATGATAGGTTAAAGTTTGTCAATTTTATCTTTTCAAAAGAACCAGCTCTTAGTCTTGTTGACCTTTTTTTATTGTCCTTCTACTATCTATTTCAACTTTCACACTCTGATTCTTATTTCCTTCCACTAACTTTAGCCTTTTTTTTGTTCTTTTTCTAGTTCCTTTGGGTGTAAATTTAGATTGTTCAAGATCTTTCTTGTTTCTTGAGGTAGGTCTGTATTGCTAAGACTTTCCCTCTAGAACCACTTTTGCAGCATCTTATAGATTTTGGTGTGACATATTTCTGTTTCCATTTGTCTCTAAGTATTTTTTTATTTCTCCTATAATTTCTTCAATGACTCACTGATTGTTCAGTAGCATGTTGCTCTATCGCCACACTTTTATGGTTTTTTCCAGATTCTTCTTGTAATTGACTTCTGGTTTTATACCATTATGGTCATAAAAGACACTTGATATGATTTCAATCTTTCTTAATTTATTGAGATTTGTTTTGTGGCCCAACATGTGATCCATCCTGGAGAATGTTCCATGTGCACTTGAGAAGAATGTGCATTCTGCTGCTTTTAAGTAAAATGTTCTGTATATATTTGTGAGGTCCATCAGGTCTAATGTGTTGCTTAAGGCTAATGTTTCGTTAATTTTCTATCTGAAAGATCTACCCAATGAAGTAGGTGGGGTATTAAAATCCCCTACTATTATTGTATTGCTGTGAATTTCTTCTTTAGGTCCATTAATATTTGAACTATATATTTTTGTGCTCCTATGTTGGATGCATATATATTTATGAGTTATACCTTCTTGTTGGATTAACCCTTTATTCATTATGTAATGCCCTTTTCTTGTCTCTTGGCACAGCCTTTGTTTTGTTGTTGTTCTTGTTTCATATGATCTTTTCAAATTATTTTAAAATTTTATTTAAATTCAATAAAATAACATACCGTGTATTATTGGTTTCAAGTAAAGGACAGTGATCCATCAGTCTTATATAATATCTAGTGCTCATTACATCATGCACCCTCCTTAATGTCCATCACCCAGTTACCTCATCCCTCCACCTCCCTCCCCACCAGGAACCCTCAATTTGTTTCCTATGATTAAAAGTCTCCTATGACACAGTCTTTGCTTTAAAGTCTATTTTGTCTGATAAAAGTATTGCTATTTCAGCTTTATTTTCACTTCCATCTGTATGCAAAATCTTTTTCCATCCCTTCAATTTCAGTCTCTGTGTGTCTCATCTGAAGTGAGTCTCTTGTAAGTACCATACAGATGAGTCTTTTAAATTCATTCAGTGACCCTAAGTCTTTTGATTTAGTACATTTACATTTAAAGTAATTAACAATAGGTATGTATTTATTGTCATTTTATTAATTATTTTCTGGATGTTTATGTAGCTCATCTCTATTCTTTTCTTTTTCTCTTTCTCTCTTCCCTTGTGGTATGATATGATGGTTTTCTTTAGTGCTATGTTTAGATTTCTTTCTCAATTTCTTTGTATTTGCTAAGTCTTTTTCTTTCTGGTTACCATGATGCTCATGTATAGCATCCTACATATATAATGCGCATTTTTAAGTTGATAGTAACTTAGACACACCCAAAATCTCACATATTTATTCCCTCCCTCTCAACATCTTAATTTTGGTATTACACTTTCATCTTTTTATTTTATGTATTCCTTAACAAATTATTGTAGTTTTAATTATTTTTCAGTAGTATTGTCTTTTAACTTTCATATTTGCTTTAAAAGTGATTTGTCCACTATCTTCACTACACATTTATCTTTTCCAGTGAGATTTTTACTTTCATATGTTGTCTTATTATTAATTACTATCGTTTATTTTCAGCTTAAATAAGTTCCTTCAACATTTCTTGTAAGGCCAGGTTAGTAATGATGAACTCCTTTAATCTTTTACTTATCCTAAAAACTTTTCTTAAAGATTTATTTATTTGAGAGAGAGAGAGAGAGACCATGAGCAGGAGGGACAGAGGGAGAGAGAATATCAAGCAGATTCCATGCTTAGCATGGAACCCAACATAGGGCTTGATCTCATGACCCTGAGATCATGACCTGAGAGTCAGACCCTTAACCAACTGTGCCATCCAGCTGTCCCTATCCTGAAAACTCTTAATCTCCCCTTCAATTCTGAATGATAGTCTTGCTGGGTAGAGAATTCTTGGTTGGAAGTTTTTTCCTTTCAGCATTTTGAATACATCATGCCTCTACTGGCTTGCACAATCACAGTTTCTGCAGAGAAAGCTAATGATAACTTTATCAGATTTCCTTTGCATGCAACAAGTTTTTTTTTCTCTTACTGTTTTTCATATCCTTTCTTTATCTTTAAATTTACCATTTTAATTATAATGTGTCTCAGAGTGGATCTCTTTTGTTCATCTTATTTGGAATTTTCTGGGTTCTCTTGACCTGGAGGTCTGTTTCCTTCTCCAGATTAGGTGAATTTTCAGCCATTATTTCTTCAAATAAGTTTTCCAGCCATTTTTCTGCTTTATTATTTTTTAAGATTTATTTATTTATTTACTTATTTACTTATTTATGATAGACAGAGAGAGAGAGAGAGGCAGAGACACAGGCAGAGGGAGAAGCAGGCTCCATGCTGGGAGCCTGACACGGGACTTGATTCTGGGACTCCAGGATTGCGCCCTAGGCCAAAGGCAGGTGCCAAACTGCTGAGCCACCCAGGGATCCCCCATTTTTCTGCTTTAAAAGTGATTGATTCACCCTCTTTCTGGGACCCTAAAATGCGAATATTATCCTGCTTAATGATGTCCCAAAGATCCCTTACATTACCTCCACTTGTTAAAAATCCTTTCCCTTTTTGCTGCTTTGTCTGAGTGAGTTACATTGTTTTATCTTCTTGCTCACTGGTCTGTTCTCCTGTTGTTGAACCCCTTAAGAGTATTTTTTTAGATCAGTTATTGTATTCCTCAGCTCTGTAATATCTTTTGATATTACCTTCTATTTTCTCTTTGTTGAAGTTCTCACAGTCTTCATTCTTTCTTCTCCCCAGTTCTGTGAGCATCTTTATGACAATTACATTGAACTCTTTATCAGGTAAATTGCTTATCTTTATTTCATTAAGGTCTTTTTCTGAGGATTTGTCTCATTCTTTTGTTTGGAACCATAGGGGCTACTATAAAGGACAATTTTGTTCAGAGTAGCAGTGTTTCTCTTATAGGGAAATTTGACTCAGATGCAGCCAGGGATACAAGACCATTGGGCCTAATAGGCTTCACATTTTATCATTTCAACTTAAGTACTTTTGCTGCTGATGGATGGAACAGAGAACTTACTATTCACCTCAAATCTTTATTAGGCTGGATCTGTACTCTCCCGTCTTGCCCTTGACCCTGTACCATGAATTCCCCTCCTTTTAGCAGAAAGGGCGAGAAGAATCATGAGCTTCCCCAGAGTGGCAGCAGTCTGCTTGGCAACCAATCAATGTTGGGTACAAAAGGTGCCTCACACGGGGTACCTCACTGTAGAATAACAGGTTCGTTGAAGAAGGTGAGCAAAACATAGGATTAATGAATAAGAATCCTGCTTTGGATGGTGACTTGGATAAAGAGTTTTAAATTAAAAAAAAAAAAAACCCACCTCTGCCACCTCCTCCTCTTCCTCCTCCTCGACCTCCTCTGCCACCACCTCTTGGAGGTCCCTTCTCACCTGGAGGTCGAGGTAAAAACCTCTGCAGTGGTAGCAGTTTATATGGGTCTATATAAACAGGATTAGAAAAAAAAGGTAAAAGAAAAGGCCAAACAGAGCAAAAATACTTTGGAACAGACTTAGGAGACAGAGTGCAGTGGAGGAATAGAAAACCACAACAGTACCAAAGGGTTTTGTTAAACAGAGACCCTGGGGCTAAGGACCAACCACGGGGCTGCAGGCTGCCACGGCACCCAGGATGCTCTGAAAAGTGCTCCGACTAGAGCTGAAAAGGACAGATCTAGCCAAGAAAATCAAATCGAGCTCCAGCATCAGTCTCTGGAGGGCTGCTGGAGAGGAGAATGCAGAATCCAGAAGAGGAACAACTGCCAAAGAAAGCAGAACCAGCCCACGTGCCCCTAGCTGGAAACCCCTCTCTAGGCCCGAGGGGCATTGTCATGTTTCCCAGGGTGATGACGAAAGTTGCCTGTAGATGTCCCATGGGAAAACACGGGGGCAAGCAGCAGCACCTTGTCCTGGTCCCTGAGGAGAGCAGTGACCATGTGGCATGGAGGACCCTGGCTCAGGTGTTGAAGGCCCTGATGCTGGATCCTGGCCCCCAAGAATGAGTGAGGTCAGCACCCATGCCAAGAAGGACAAATGACGACTGCAAAGGGGTGAGGTCAGGCAGCAACTCGAGCAGCTCAGGAGGGCTTGTTCCTCATGGGCCCTGGGAACGGGAGGGCTCAGACATGCTTCCAGGAGGCCGAGGCATTGCCACAAGTGCTGCCTCATCTCTGGACTCTGTGGA
Source organism: Vulpes lagopus (assembly GCF_018345385.1). Lineage (NCBI taxonomy): Eukaryota > Metazoa > Chordata > Mammalia > Carnivora > Canidae > Vulpes > Vulpes lagopus. The sequence goes on along the minus strand of NC_054828.1, from coordinate 100,541,657 downwards.
CTTGCTGGTTTTGGCAGTAAAGATGGCTTGTAATATTCTCAGAGTTGAATACCCTGTTGAGAATGGTAGGATTCTATTCTATTCTATTTCATTAAGGTCTTTTTCTGAGGATTTGTCTCATTTCTCTGTCTCCTTATTTTGCCTGACTCTCTTGTTTCTATGTATTAGGAAAATCAACTATCTCTCCCAACCTCAAAGGAGTGGCATTGTGTAGGAGATGTCCCACGGGTCTCTAAGCACTATTCTCCCAACCATCTGTACCAGATACTCAGGAGGCATCCCCTGTGTGACCACATGGTCATGTCATGGCTGCAATATGGGGGTGGGCAGAGCTCTCAACTAGCCCAGCTGTGACACATAGGTACAACATGGGTATGGATGGGGACCTTCAGTGGGGCATCAGCACCAGCACCAGCATGTTAGAATGATATTACAAAAATAGCACCTGCCAGTATCTCCATCCACAGAGAGAATACCAGTAAGTTCCTGCCTTTCCAACAAATCCTTCAAGATTAGTAAGTGGGATTCTTCACATATGATCTAGGCATTCTTCAAACTGCTATTTTTGTCCGGGATCCAAAGGTGAATGAGTCTGTGCACAAATCATTTAAGAGCAGGTTCTTTATTCTCTACAGTTCCACAATTTCCCTGGATATAATCCACTTTGGTTTTCAAAGTCAAGCATTTTGGAGATTCATTTCTCCTATGCATCACACTAGGGGTTGAGGGGCCTGATGTGAAACACAAACCCCTCACTCCTCAGACAAAAATCATATATTTTTAAGATCCCTCCTGATCGTGGATCCCACATCTATGGTAGGTTTTTTGTTTGTTTGTTTGTTTGTTTGTTTGTTTGTTTGGCAAGGCCACGTCTCTATCTCTCTTACCCATTTTTTAAAGTTTTTATGTAAATATTAGTTAACATACAATGTAATATTAGTTTAAGCTGTATAATATAGTGATTCAACACTTCCATTACATACCCAGTGCTCATCACAATAAGTGTACTCCTTACTTTCCATCATCTATGTAACCCATCCCCCCATCCAAATCCCCTCTGGTAATCACCAGTTTGTTCTTTCTCTTTTTTATCAGCTTTGCTTGTTTTGTTTCTTAAATTCCACATATGAGGAAAAATCATACAGTATTTGACTTTCTCTGATTGACTTATGTCATTTAGCATAATACCCTCTAACTCTATCCATGTCACTGCAAATGGCAAGATTTCATTCTGGTTTATGGCTAATATTCCATTGTGTATATATGCCATATATTCTTTATCCATTCACCAGACAATGGATGCTTGATCTGTTTCCATAACTTGGCTATTGTAGATAATGCTGCTATAAACATTGGGGTTTATGTATCCCTTTGAATCACTATTTTTGTATTCTTTGTATAAATATCCAATTGCTGGATCATAGGTCTTCTACCCGTTTTGCTGCTACCTTTTTATCTTTTGTTGTAGAGGCTCTGTTCATCCAGTTTTAGATCTTTTTCAAAGGAAATTATTCCATATGTAGTTGCAAGTTTGTGGTGTCCATGGGAAGAGATGCGTTCAGAATCTTCCTATGCTACCATCTGGAATCCCTTTCCCAAAATATATTTTTAAATAATTAAACCCGTTTTATTTATTGTGACTCATTTTCCAATTATAGAAAATCTTAATATATGTTAACATTGATTGAACAGGAGCAAAGCAGAAATTGTAGTATTATTAATTATATGTAAATAAATGCCATAATTGTAATTTCAAAATGGCCAGTCTCTGTGGAAATTTGTATGCTTTCAGCAGCCCCTTATCTTACAATCTGGGACAAGTCATGGCTGCTCCATCTTCAATCTGATGCAGATAAGCTGTCCTAAATTCTACCATGGCAAAGGCTGCACCCCAGTGACTAATTATATGTTTGCACTTATAGCCCTAGTCTTTATCTTCTTATTAAAGTCAAGGATTTTTTTAAAGATTTATTTGAGAAAGAGATAGAGAGAAAGAGTGGAGGGAGAATAAAAGGGAGAATCTCAAACAGACTCCCCACTGAGCACAGAGCCTGACATGGTGCTCAATATGGGGCTTGATCTCATGACCCTGAGATCTTGACCTGAGCCAAAATCAAGAGTTGGACACTAACCAACTGAGCCACCCAGGCACCCATAGTCCAGGATTTTTTTAAACAAGCATACTTAGATTCCATGGCACAGGGAATACCTAGCCAAAATTTAAGCCTATGCAAAATGAGGTTGTTTGGATCAGAAATACCGAGTTGTTAATGAATGTGGTATCTCTTGATCTTGTATCTCAGTGAAATTGGCACTTACCACTTACATATTATATACCTATCTGTTTATATACTTACTAAATATCTCTACATTTTAGGTCACAAATCTACAAGCTATGGCCTGTGGGCCAAACAGGCCACATACACTTGTTTAAATATTGTCTGTGGCTGCTTTCCCATTACAAAGGCCAACTTGAGTAGTTGTGACAGAGACTGTTCCACAAATCCAAAATCATTTATTATCTAGCCCTTTACAGAAAAATATTGCCAGCCCCTCTTCTAGACTCTAGGCTTCCTAAACAAAGACTTTACTGTCAACTCAGTGACCTACACGTAGTAAGTATTCAAATAAACATTCCTTGCATAAATAAATTCTGTGAAATGAGTTTACTATCTTAGCCACAAAGCTACTTTCCAGGTGCAGATCTTCAGAAAAAGGAAAAGCAGACATTTGTACCTTATTTATAGATTTAAAAAGCTGAAGAGATCCTGAAGATGAACAAACCCTTAACTTTTCCACTGAGAAAACTGAGGCTCAAAAAGCGGAAGTGATCCTCCCAAGGTTAGCCCAAGGAGAGGCAAGAACTAATCCCATAACACATTTGTTTTTCTTTTAATTAATAAGACACTCTGTGAAATCAACCTATTCCTGGGAGGGCCAAGGGCCTGAACACAATATGCATGCAATAATAATTATACTTGTTTGGCACTTTCAATTCTGACTTATTCCCTGAAGTTCTTTAAATGCTCACCATCCCAATACATTTTCATAAATTTGGTTAGGAAATGATTTGCATGCATTAAAGAACACAAAGTACAGCTTTGCAACAAACTTTCTTAATTAAACCAACACCCAGAGAAAGTTTCAGGGTACACTGAATGATTACTCCATCCAATACCTTTCTGTTTTGACAAAAGTGTCTCTAGATCTGATATTCCAAACAAGGTACTGGTTTAAATTTTAAGGCATCCACCTACTCCCTCAAGTGTGAGAGAGAGAATAGTTTAATTCTGCCAAGTCATATTAAAAAGTAGATAAGGATCACCCAGCAGCACAGTCTCTGTCTCTTGCCAGCATTGACTAAGAAAGAAACACTGGGTGGTTTGGTGCTCACAATGCACTAAGGCAATTTTTCTTACATTATCATTTATTTTTTTCCCCTGGAAGTTCTTTGTAACTCAATTTCATAAAGGAAGGATCAGAGACAGAAATAAATCAGGGAACAGAGACACATTAGGACTGCAAGGCCTGGACCCCACAAGTGCAGCTCCTTTCACTCATTTAGTAACCATTGACTAGGTGCCTTGTCTATACCAGGCACTGTAATAGGCACTGAGGGAAACAAAGAGGCATTTGACATAGTCCCTGGGCCCCAGAAAGAGTTACATTTCATATGGGAGAGAGTCAAAGAGAGCATTACAGACGGCACCATGAAGTCCAATGTGTCTACAAGGTAAGCCCAAAGTGCACTGGAGGACACTGAGGGGACACTCAGACCAGACTATCCTGACAGTCAAGTTAAGACTTAGCCAGGTGAAAAATGGAAGAAAAACAAACTCTATGAGTGTGAAGTTACGTGTTCAAAGATAAGGAAATAAGGGAGAATAGGACATGTTTCTGGAAGTAAAAATAGTTCTGTATGTCTAGAGTCTCAAGTGAGAGTGAGCCTGGAATAAAAGGGTTGGACCTTTAAGTTTTCACAATGTCTACCCTACAACATGCATTTGCTCTAAGCCCTCTGTCCTGGGTGTGGGGATAGAGGCACCAAGACATGCCTTTAAGGTAAAAAAGGTACCCTTGAAGTTACTCTTCTGTGTACTCTACTCTTCCATTCAACACAGAAATCATATTCCAACATCCTAAACAGAAGATTATCTGCTCTTAGTCTGAACACTTCCAGTGACAGGGAAATTATAGCCTCAGAAAGCAGCTTGTTAGAAAGATCTTTATGTCAAGTTGGAAGCTGCCTTCCCATAACATCTTCCTGACTTCAATATGACATTAGGCAATAGCTTTTCCCTGAAGAAAGGCTCAAACTCCATAAACAGAATCCAAAGATCAGGTTCAGAAATGTAGACTATCTTAACTTAATTAACACACTGTTCAATATCCCACCAACCACATTACAAGATGCAGGTAATTTCCTTCTCACCAACAGACCCTGACCATGCCAGGATCGAAGAAAGATCTTCTGAATCAAGACACATCTCCCTAGAAGGATTAAATATCTGAACCCTGAACTTCTAGACCTAAGTAACAAAGTAGGTCAGGGGAGAAGGGGAGAAATAAACAGACACGGAACAAAGCAAAATATAGAAGCCAAAGCACATAGCTCCATGGGTAGGAGCTAAGGAGAGAAAAATGGAATGAGGCAGACAAGTTCTGGAAGGCGCATAGTCATGTTGCAGTGGTTCAGCTGCAGGACTCAGATTCAACAAAGTATAAGGGAAGCCTTGTACAACACAGCAGAGACAACCATAAAAGCACATTAAGATATATATAAGAAGAGAATGGGTGCAATCCTCAACTCAGAAAATATAATGTTACTCTGTTGCAGAAAAAAGGCAGAATTACTCAAATTCTATTTTGCTTTCCTCTTTGCTACTGAGAAAAATGATGCTGACTCTGCAGAGTAGAACATGCACCGTCAATAAAGAATGGAATCCAGGGAAGGATGAGAAGACAGTAAGATCCCATAACTGCTGTTGTACATTTTTTCAAGGCCCTGACCCACATTAATCAATTCTAAGACACTAAAAGAACCCGCAGATGTTATCAGAGCCTCAGAGCTACAAATCTGAAATCACAAACAATGAGAACAGAGTCAAAGACTAAAGCTGGGCTACTACCATCCCAGTTACCAAAAAGATAAGTAGCTGGATTCTGTGAAAATATGGAATAGACTGAGAGGCTGAAGTACTAATAAGGAAACAAGAGAAGCTTAGAACCACGTAGTCAGAGAGAAAGAGGCAAGGAGCCATGACTCACACATATCAATAAGCAATTAACAAACAGTGAGAGAGGCAAATGCAAAACTGAGGATAGCAAACTGTGCTCACCATGCCAGGCACTTCCCAGCGCTGAATCAATCCTTAGACCAACCCTAAGAGGTAGATGCTATTATTACCCCATTCACAGATGAGAAAACCAAGGCATAGACTTTATATAATGTGTACAAGATTGCACAGCTGGTAAGTGGCAGAACCAGGATTTGTACCACCATACAGTGCTGCTTCCCGAGGAATACAGAGGGTGGTATGGAGGTGACCTTTGAGGAGGAAGCAGAAATTAGTCAAAGTTGAAGGATGAGATTGAGATGGGAATTGACGAGGCAGGTGGAGGCCATAAAAAAGAAGGTCTTTGCTGGAGTTCAGGGGGCATAACGCAGAAAGAGAAGAATATGGTGGGAAATAAGAGGCCAGGCTCAGAGCACCTTGAATGGGATAAAGAGGAGGTTGGCTTTCCTTTCCACTCTTTGGTGCTTTACCATTGATGGTTAGCCTCTCAAATTTGCTCCCTGCTCCCAAGATCTCTCTTCTTTTCTTATTAAAGGCACTTTTGGTTGCAAATAATAGAAATCTCTTGAAGAGAGAGAGGAACTTACTTTCTTTTTCTTTCCTTTATTTTCTTTCTTTCTTCCCTCCTTTCTTTTCTTTCTTTCTTTCTTCCTTCCTTCCTTCAAGCCTCCCTCCCTCTTCCTTCCTTCCTCCTTCCTTACACCTTCCTCCTTCCTTACACCTTCCTTCCTTCCAGTTTTTCTTTCTTTCTTTCTTTCTTTCTTTCTTTCTTTCTTTCTTTCTTTTCTTTTGAAACTTTATTAGGAAAAATCCAAAGTCAGGAAGAGCAGCTGAGGTTCACAAGGGCCTTGAATCCAAGACTCTTGGTCAATAGACTAAGCCTCAATGAACTTTCATTTGGCATTGCTGATATAACCAGTTACCTATAAGAGGTTGAGACCTAGGAAAGGTCCAGCTACATGTATATCTATCTTGTCTCTCTATGTAGACAAATATTTTTTTTAACTTCTTTAACCATGACCCAAAGTAAGAAATATATTTTGCATCACAACCTGGTCTACACACAAATACAATGATAGGCACCATATCATCCCGCAGGATAACACATACACCCCAGGATTCTTACTCAAAAACATTTGTTGGCTGACTGATTGATATATTGTTTGGTGGCTACATTGTTTTCTTTAACATCCTAGAATAAAATAATCATAAAGATTCAGAGACAATAAACCATAGAGATTATCTTGTCCAGTAACTTTCAACATTTCAGTGACTCTTTTTTCCAAACGAAATTTTAATTAAAGGCCAATATATAAGATGTGGGTCATAAATTTACTTATGTTATACTCAGTGCAAAGAAGACATACCTTTTTAATTTTCTGTAATGAATCCGATTTTTCAAAACCACCAAACTCACTTGCCAAGTACAGATACCACACTGGGAAGACGGGGCAGACAAGTGGAGAAATACAGTTCAATTTAGTGAACACTCTCATTGACTGACTCAGTCAGTTTTCTCCTCCTCTTCAGGTCCTCTCCAAGATGGTATTCCGGCTGTATAGGGAGGATATGTGGCCCTATGGCATTGGAGGTTGAGATGAGGAGGAGAGAAGTCTCCATCCTCCACCACCACCTTGTACTAGTTCTTGGGTATGTTCTAGCCTGGGACCACGTGAGTAAAGTATATTTGCTCAACCCCATTACCCCACTGAGGCATTCCACTGGCTTCCACAGCTAACACAGCAGATAATTCATAGATTATTCTTTGTTGGCCTGGTTAGGCCCAGGGTACCCCATTCTCTTTTGGTCCCACTTCAGCTCTCACCCACCCTGTAGTGGCCCTAAAGTTAGCTAGTGACTCCTCTACAGTCCTACCCCAACATCCTACCGCGTAGCCTTGGCAACATGACCACCCACACTGTCCCACCAACTCCCACTTCTGGCAAACTTACCAATCAGGTTCCCTAAAGAAAGTTTCCTTCTAGGGCGCCTGGGTGGCTCAGTCAGTTAAGCATCAACTCCTGATTTTGGCTCAGGTCATGATCTCAGGATCAGGAGATAAAGCCCAAAGATAGGCTCCAAGCTTGGTGTGGAGACTGGTTAAGATTCTCTCTCTTCCTCTCCCTCTGCCCCTCCCCCCCCCCCACTTGTATATGTTCTCTCTCTCTCTCTCAAAATAATTAATTAATCAATTAAAAAGTTTAAAAATTTAAGCAACAACAACAACAACAAAAAGCTCCTTCTGCTTTATTTGGGAGCTAAGGTCAAGCCCTTACTCTGCCTAACCAAATGGCCACTCCAACTTGCTGTGGGTGCACTTCAAGGTAGTCTCTCAGGGCCTCAAACAGGAAGTAGCACCAATAACCAGCTTCTGTCAATCTGCAAACTTAGGCTGCCTTCTCAGCTTTAGCTGAGAGGAAACAGAACACATGTGTCTTTCCTCCCATTCCTGGATCTCCCCTCTTCTTCCTACGGCTCCTCAGGCTGGAAGGGATAGGTTTTCTTCCTTCATCTTTCTTTTTGGTTAGAACATTCTTCTATTCTTCCCCTACTTCCTTCCTCTAGAGTTATAGTGGTGAGCAGGAGAGGGAGGAGGGGAGAGAAAGAGAGAGGCCAGTTTTAGGTTCATAAGGGAACCTAAATTCAAATGTGTTTCAAAATTACAATATCCATTTTATCTAAAATAGATGAAAATGAAGCCAGAGTGGGGGACTCCGAGCCCCACTTGCTTGTTGAGCTATCCCTTACTCATCTCAGAGCCCCTAAGGAATTTTTAAGGAATCCTGGAAATCCACTGAAACACATTTGGAGAATACTGATAGTCTAGCCTAGGAATCTCTGATAGAACTTTCTGCAATGATGGAAATGTATTACATATACACTGTCCATTATGGCATCATGAGCCACATGTGTCTATCAAGCACTTGAAATGTGCAATTAAGGAACTGAATTAGGAACTGAATTTTTTGTTTTATTTTATTTTATTTAAATAGCTACCATATTCGACAGTGCAGCCTCACCCATCCATTTCACAAACAGATAGAACCTTGAGGCCCAAAATCACCCAGTGAATTTATGACAAGAGTTATCATGAAAACATAGGCCCCACATTCTCTGACCCTTTCTTCCTACCATTTCTCAGCTGTCATGTCCAGGTCACTGTCCCACACAAGGCTACTAGCTGTTTCCAACTTTAACAAAGTGTGCTGGGACTTTGTTCAACATGCATTATTGTACCATAAAACTTGGTTTGGATTCCAAACATTCTTTTTTTAAAGAAAGATGTGTGACCCCCTCCAGAACCTTAACCATTAAGGAAAAGACCTAAGAATACTGCGATAAAATTTCAAAACAGTGTGATCTCAGCTATAATGGCATCTGAGGGAGTGGCTCCCACAGTTTCCATAAGTGCAAGTGAAATTTTTCCATCACAAAATGTGACTTCCTGAGATATCTTGATGACCACAGAGAGACAGCACAACTCAGTAAACAGACATTAGGTGAGGAGACAAGGGAGCAGAGAAAATGATCAGCTATGGATTCTTGGGCAAGGTCTTTACCTGTCCTGGCCTCCAATTTTGTCTTCTATAAAACATACACAGCAATACCTCCTCCTCCCTTCTCTCAAGGATGCTATGATAATAAATCAGCAATATATATGAAATGCTTCTCGTTGTACTCTATAAATCTTCCCACTTCTCATTATTAAACACAAAAGTCAAGTTTCCCTGAATGTAAGACAGTTAAAATCAAGCATCCTGTATCACTTTATGCCAAAAATTATTACTCCATCAACCAGGGGAGGACTACACTGGTGTCCATTTTAACTAGAAACTTCCTGTTAGAGTCATAATTTTACTGCCATTTAAAAGGAGAAAGATGATTCAAAATGACAGAAGCCAAATTTCCTTGCTATCTCTTGTTGCAGGGAGTAAGTTAAAGCATTGGATTTTAAAAGGATACATTTATCATGTGTGCACATACTGCTTTGCCAGCTAATACACTGGAAAGCTTAAAGAAAGTAAGTTAGCATAGGGTTTCAGGAAAACTCAATGTAAAACCAAATCATTCTTGTTATCTTTATTTTTTGCCTTCAACAGTAACAATAATAATACTAATGACATTGTTATCATGTTACACTCAAAAATGAAACCACAGAAACACAGCTTTGAGACATCTTGTTCCCACCCTAAATAATACCCTTTTGGGCTATAGACATATCTGCATAAACCAGTGGGCTGGGGAGTAGGATGTCATTGGCCTATGGAGCAAAATAGTAGATCATTTGCTTCCTCCTCTGCCCTCCCACTTCATTCTGCTTACACTTCTGTTATAGAAGTTGCCACGTTGTGCTTAGTAATTTATTACTATTCCATGCCCCTCATAAACCAGTGTAATTATAAAGGGTGGAGCCATGTCTTATTTGGATTTGGATCACAAGCATATGCTGAGCAATTGGGAAGTTATGGCTGTATTAGATGATCACCATTCACCGAGTATGAATTATCCCAACTCCAAGTGCCCAAAGACCATCAGTGTCATGCCAACTCTGCGCACAGTCAATCTTGCCTTGGAAAAATTTATTCTAATTTACAAACACACTTGATTCCAGAGTTATAACCAAGGCTTCAATCCCTCTAATAAGGAAATACTACATGTTAGCAAAAACCAAAAATCCCAGCCTATTTCCTCCCTGGCCATGAAATGTAGGATAGTTGCATTGGTTGTTTGCTTTGTAACATTAACAAAAGGGGCACTTGCTCACTCTATCACCCCAATATTTATCAGCATTATCTACCTCCACATCTCATATTTGATCCACAGTATTAAGAACATTTTTATCCACTTCGGTGCCTGAATTCTTTATATGACCTTTGAGAACAAATTGGATACTAGCTTCTCAGAAGAAAAGAAAATCCTGAAGAAAAGACACACAGGGTAAATCCCCAAAAATAAGCTACCTCTTAAGCATAAAGTTATCCCTGTCAAAAATATTAGGGACTTTCAGGATTATATGATCCACCCCCTTATCTTCTTAACAAAGTGAGTTGGCCAGGGTCATGGGCCAATGCAGTGGCAAAGCAAGGACCAGAACTCGGGCCTCTCTGCTCCTGGTCCAATTAGGATAACCAACTCCCCTAGTTTAGCCAACATTCCCAGAACTTGAAATGTCCTGTTTTTAAAGTAGGGGAAGCCTTGGCAAACTGTCTCTGCCCAGGACTGAGAAGTTTCCCAGGGTACAAGATTTTTAGTGCAAAAACAGGAAAAGTCTCAAACTAGTACCAGTTGGTCAATCCAAGTCCAGTGCTCTATCCTCTACATAAATCTGCCCCTCTTACCAGTTTAATAAAATGTTACTAGTTCTGCCTCAAATATGTAAGCCCAGGAAGAGTCCATGATAAGAAACAGAGTTTGACAGTTGCTGCACAGCTGTGTCCCCTCTAAGAGGGATCAAATTCTCTTCACTAATTATAACACATAAATGATCAAAACTAGAGCCTCAAGATTCTCCATTAATTTTTTAAAAGATTTTTCAGGTCTTTAAATAATTAAAAGTTAAAAAAATTCAGGAGGAAGAAAATGAGTATCATGAAAATGAGCATTATGAAGCCAGTCTTGTTTAAGTACCAAACTATTATTATATGTCCACACTAATCAAGTTGTCACTGCTGAGAAAAGAAGGCCACAGAAGGCTTGCAAAGTTACGCTGATTAATTATCCCAAGAGCCAATTCAGAATGCAACCATTACTCATGAGACACCACTCTGACACTGTAATTAGCCTACAATTCCTGCAATTCCAGGGAAGAATTCAGAGCCTGTGTTTGAAACTCTTACAACATTCCCTTACAAAAGGGAGCTAGAATTTGTATTTCAAGTTCTCTGAGGGGACTTGGGATTTTGGGTGCATGATATCTCTATTCATAATAGAACTAATCATCTTCCCTTCAATTTCAATCTGCAGCTTCACAAAACTGAGTCCTAGGGTGGAAGTTGAGGCTGGGGGAGGGCAAATTCATCAGGAATCCAGTGTTGCTGGATTCAGCCAATCCTGTATTCATGACATCATAGACTAACCAGTCAGACAAGTTGCACTCTTCATATATGCAAACTCTCAACCTCACCAACACTCTTCAGAGCCAATGTCATTATCCCAAGTATGTAGGTGAGAAGCTGAAGCTCCAAGCACTCACTGGCTGCAAGACCACAGAGCTAGTAAACAACAGTGACAGTCTGAGTGTGGGGCTCCCCAGCACTTAACTCCAGGCCTTTCTTTCCCTCAGTAGGTCTCCTCTCTGATGTATCCCCACCACCAGAGAAACTGCTGCTCAACTCCCATGTTCTGAAAAGGTCAGGTTTGTAAAGGATAAAATGTATGACACCATACATATAGAGAAACAAGCCTCATCAGGAAAATGAAATATCTAATAGCCCTACTAAATGGAATGAAAATTCTACTTTATAATTAAAGAAGGAAAAAAGCAAACATATCTGTCAACCTCCCATATGTCAGTTAAAAAAAAAAACCAATTAAGGCATTTTCCAATACAGGCACAGTGAACAAGCTATGAAACACAACGATCTTAAATTTCATCAGCCATATGGAAATCTCTGGTTACAGAGTGGCTAATATCCCTAAACAAATCCTTACAGTCCATGTTCCATACAGAAACAAAATCTCTTGCTCCACTGAAAGTGGGTCTCTGGACCTTTAAACTTTTAGAGGCAGTAAGTTATAACTTACCAAGTGACAAGAATGGAAATCTGGAATATATACTTTCCTGAGGGGGAATAAAACTTCTTACCTTTGGCTTTCCTCCTCTTTTATTCTAAACCTTAGAAAGAAAAGAAAGAAAGAAAAAGAAAGAGAAAGAAAGAGAAAGAGAAAGAAAAGATTGAAAGAAAGAAAGAAAGAAAGAAAAAAGAAACTTCCAGTAATTTCAGCCCAAAAATTAACATTACAGTTGCTCTCTTTTCTAAGGATGATGATAATCTGATTTATTGCCTCCTTGCCTGGTTTAAATCAGTAAAGAACATTAAGTATGAGTTCTAGATATTTTAAAAGACAAATTTACCATTGAAAAGGGCAATGCTGCATGCAGCCAAGGCTTCAATGCCCTAACTATTAATAAATCCCTTGAGTCTTTGAAACTTTTACAGCAAGATCATCCAAATAGCAAGTTCCCAGCCCCGTGGGATTGAGCACTATGAGTTTCTAACCCAGCGTTCTTGTCCTATTAACTTTTCTTTTTCTGCAATTGACAGGTATTTCTGCTTCCTTTGCTCCCAGCAGAGCTCTGGGAATGGCCCTCTCTATCATCATGCAGGACTTCCTTCCCTGCACTGGTCCTCTGGTGAAGAAAGACCTTTTGGGAAAGCTAAGAAGTACATCAAGAATCCCTGCAAAAAAAAAAAAAAAAAAAAAAGAATTCCTGAAAATTCTACTATTTTGTAGAGAAATTACATGACTATTTTTATAAACAAGTTTTGAGAACACAAATTTGGAGTTATCAGAATTTCCTAAGGGACTAAATTAGAAGCAGGGCAGCAGAGAGAGATTTCATGCACTCTCAATAATTGGAAATGCAGAGTTTTACAAAAAGATTATTTAAAAAGTCATTTCTCTACTTCTAAAGGGGCTCACATAAATTCTCTCAAAAGGCAATTCTCCCCAGTCCATTCCAAACACAGTTCATGTTATGATGTAGTTAGAGCAGGACACAGGGAACTTGAGTTTTACAGTGGAATATTGTGCTTCTACAATCTGTTAAATGTTTACACCAAGCATAAAAGGCCCTTGTATATGGGAACACATCAGACCCAAGTAACCAAGGAGAAGTGAGCCTGTGTATCTTTGGGGACAGGCAGGAGATTTATGAGCTGCTCCCAGGCCTCTGTGTGAGGTGCTGCCAGGCCTCTGCTCCTCTAGCTCAAACCCCAGTGCCCAGGCAACTAGCTCCTCTCTTCCGGTTTGCTAGCTCACCTTTAAGCTTATTCCTTTGGTTTATTTGCAGCTCCCCTCCAGGTGGGCAGAGGAAATGGAACAAGATAAAATCAAAGCAATCATTGCTGTTGCTTCTGAACGGCTCTGATGAAAGACTTTCTACATGACAGAGGCTGTGGTTACTACTATCAACAATGAGGATTTAGGAATACATGTGAATTTCAATTATCCATACCGAACCTATCTCTCTTTCTAGCCTGACTGCTGTCAGACCACCAAAAAAGATAACCTGCTCCTTTCAGAAGAATCATGATCTCTGACATTCTCAGACCTTCTCCTCCTGCTGACTTGAGAAAATTGCTGAATCACTGGCTTCCTTTCCCAGCAAACAATCTAGTTGCAAATTTCCCAAGTCCTATCAGCTCATCCTTCTATCCCAGCCCAACCTAATGGTGGTTCTTACCTCTTCTTTGTCCAGAGAGAAGGAGCACTTTTTCTTCCAACCACCTTATTAATTTTCCCACTACTCTTTGTCACCAATACACCCCTGGTGCTGGCTCTTCTCCAAAAAATAGTCTGAGCCAAGAACAGCTGGGGCTGCCTAGAACCATGCAGAACCAGCATTATTCTGTTAAGAGGCTGGGCTGAGTGACCATCAGTTACTTACACACTTTCCCTGTTACAAAGATAATCAACCTTTTTTTCAGATCCAGGAGTGTACAATGGTCTGCACCCAAGTTGTTGACTAGTTCGATATCTGCCAACATGAAAAATAAGATGTAGAGAAGGATCCCAGAAAAATGCCAAAAGCACTATGCTAAGAGTCAGACACTGAAATTGACATTGGTTAAGCAGTGGGAAAAAAAAAAATCTGAACTCAAGTCTGTTTGTCTCTAAACTCTATAAACATAACCACAATTATCCTATTTCTTCATATTAATAATACATGAATGGTTATTGCACACAAACTACACTGGGTGCTTGCTATACCCAATTTTTAAAGTTAAGGAAACCAACCTCAGTAAAAGAAGTGTAGTACCACTGTTTAAGCCCAATTCTGGGCTTAACAGCCAGCCATGACATCATCCAAATGTCCAACATACACAGGCAGGTTGGAAGGTGAAAAAGGAGCAAGACTGCAAACAGCACCATGACTATGGAGGATTGGTGGTGGTTGAGTCAGGGCAGGCCTAGCTATGTTGGGAAGAGGGAGGAGACAATGGCAGCATCAGGTGGTGGCAGCATGGTCTAGGAGTGCACCAGCAGGGTTCAATACCCTGTGGGGAGCCCTGGAAACACAAAAAAGCAAAGGGGCATTCCATACCCTCAAGGATGGCAGCAGGAAAGAACTAGAACAGATCCATTGGGAGCCAATATCAGGATACTATGATTGGCCAGCTGCTTCAGGCCAGGAAGGTCAGAGCAACGCCTGAGATCCAGCTCTTCTGAAGCACACAGGGCAGGAAACTGGTGAGGAGATCAGTAAGACACCAGGCAGTAACCCATAATCTCAATGGTATTCAAAGACCTCCAATAAAACATAAACCAGTGAATCAGGTTAAAAGCAGAGATTAGAGAAAAAGAAAAATGTCAAGACCAAGAAAATTGAAGTAGGACCTCAAGCTAAGAAGGCTTTGGACAAGAACATAACCCCAAACTCTCTGGCAGAAACCATGGTCTGAGAAAAAAAAGGCTCCCTAGCTCCAAGTTAGCCCCGGTAGTTTCCAAGTAGGCAAAAGTGCCAGTGAGTTAGATATAACTTAGAATCAGATGTGTTACCAGGAAGCTCCCAAAGAGGGCATGCCTTTATTCAGTCATTAATTCACATAAAGGTCATTATCTTGGCTTCAATCAGGAGAATTTAAATACTAAATTACATACAAAAGGCTGCCTGAGCTACAAATGAGAATAGTGTTCATCTTAGTCCTATTGCCAAAATGCACATTATTAATGGTGATGTGTATAAAGTTCTATGATGTATGATCTAGAACCTGGGAAACCCACACAATTTGAGAATAAGCCATGGAAAAAACCTGTTCTTTTTTCTCCCTACTTCAGCCCTCAGATGACTTCAGTCTGAGATTCAACCCACCTTCCATTCTATTGCCTATTCTCCTCCAACCCTCAACCCTTAGTCTCTCCTCCTACTTCTGATCAGCCATCATCATTTGAGTATAGAGGCACGCAAATTAAATACTATAGGAGCACATAAGTTAGGAAACCAGAAAAAAGAGAGAAGATAATGACCTGAAAGGCAATGAAAAAGATAGAGGTAAAAAACGTCATCAACCTCAAAGCAAGAGAGCATGAACACAAGTTTAGTCATAGTCTGATGGTCACACTTCTTCACTTGCTAGAATGGGATTTTTGAATCATATATCAGCACCTATCGTGGCCCTCCAGGCATCTGCGAGATTGTTTGGACAGAGAGAAAAAGATACTGTCACCGCCCTTGAGTAAATTGCAGTCTTCTAAGCATTTATGCATCTTTATAGCCTCAAAGACTTGTCTCAGAACACAAACCCCAAGTTAGCATAAGAGAGAATTTTATCCATTCTTGGGGATAAAAAAAAAAGTGCCTCAAGAAACTATCTCCTCCCCCTGGCCTCACAAAAATGGTACAAAAAATTAGGGAGGCTGGGAAGAAAGGTTGCCCTAGAGCTCATAATTATAATTAGGATACTAGCACTGCAGGGGTTACAGATTCTATCCCAGTCATGGAACCTTAAAAATACTGAGGCCAAGCATCTGGGAAGAATACCAATAATACTACATTATCATCAAATCTAAGGTATCACCAATTACAAAATGCATCGTGATTTCAGAGATGAAATTTGAAAGGATGGCTTTGGTGATTATAAAATGATATTGATTATTCACTGTATCCCAATATCAGAGATACTAAAATGGTTAAAAAAAAAATCTTAAAATCAGTGAAATTAAGCAATACCGTCTATGGTTGGCATTTATTAAATTTCAGTGTTTGTGGAATGATCCCTTCCATACCCTCTTAAGTTGGGAAGACTCATCTTTCATTGAGCCAATGAAATGTGAGCAGAAGTCAATGTCATCTCTAGGCCAACGTCTGTAATTATCAAACGTGTGTTTGACTCTCCAGTGCTCTTCTCTCCTGATGCAATAATCATAGAAGTACACAGTGGTTGCATATGGAGAGGAAGTTCTATCACGAGAAGATGGAATCTTCACCAATTTGGCTCTGTGAGAAACTTCACCGAGAAGAGTCCCCCCACCAACCCATCCAACCCATTTTATATACTTGGGAGAAAAAAAAAAACAAATTTTTGTTGCCTTAAGTAACTGAAATTCTGAAATTGTTTGTTACCAAAACATATAACTTAACCTCTCCTGACTGAAATACAATCTTATATTTAAATAAGGCATTACACCTCGTTTGATCTTCATAATTACAAAATAGGGCAGGCAAGGCATACACTATTGCCATTTTAAAGATGAAAGGCTCAAATAGATTCCCTGAGGGACCCAGATTCATCGGGGGAAGATGGCAGAGTAGGAGGAGCCTAATCTTACCCCATCCAATGAACACAACCAGATAATACTCATCTCAGTGTAAATACCTCAGAAAACAACCCGAAGACTGGCAGAACAGACTCCCCACAGCTAAATGTAAAGAAGAGGCCACATCTAAGTGTGGAGGGTAGAGACACAGTTAGAAGCTAAATGCCCTAGAAACTGTCCATAGGAGGGATGGATGCTGCGGTGCCAAGAGGAGAGAGAAACAAACCTTCACACCAGACACCCCAGACACAGGGAAGATGAATCCCCATAACGCGTGGCTTTGAAAACCAGAAGGGCCTAATTTCACAAGTTCTTACAATCAGCAAGGCTCAACACCTGGAACTTTAAAAACCAGCAGTCTGGGCTCTGGGACAGCCTGTAAGACAATAGGACCTGAGTCCCTGCCCTTAAAGGAATAGATAGAACAACAAGCAGCCTTGCTGAGATAGACCACAGAAGCAGCAGTTTGAAAAATGCTTGAGGTATACAGGAAGGAATTTTTTTTACTAATCTCAGAGCAAGTGCTGGAGAGGCAAGGACCTTTGGGAGACTTCTCCGAGAACAAAAGAGCTGATGGGCACCACTTCCTTCCCCAACCCGCACAGCCTAGATATACCCAGACCTGCAGGAACCACCACAGCTCCAACACACCCCACCTAGCTAGCTAAGGGCGCACCCCACCCTCTTGCACTTCTGCAGATCCACCCCTTCCAAGGCAGGTCCACAGGAGATTTCCTGGGTGGCTGCAGTCCCTTCCCCCTGAAATCCTACCTCCCCAACTCCCCAACAGTAGGCTTATGCAGACTTTGCTGGCACAAAGTGTGCACACTTTGCCCCCAAACTTTCCTGCCAACTCATTCCCTCCAGTCCTATGGCAGTTTTCTACAGTGGGTCCAAATCCCTTCCCACAGCAGACCAGTGCAAACCCTGCTAATAATACCACATGTCCTGCTCCCACCTTCTCCTACAGACCTGCCCCTCCAATACGCCCTTGTCCAGAGCCCATCCTAAGTAGTGCCATAAGCCTGGCAATGTGAAAGCCACCCCAACAGGGATGAGCACTACTCCAAAGTGATTCTTGCCCCAGGAAGAAGGGAAGATAACCACATATACCAGTACCAGTGTGGCCCTACCAGTAGGCTACTGGCAGACATCTGATCTGACTGCAAGCCACACACACCAATGAAAACTTTCTAGGGGATAATACAGGAAAAATGCTCTGCAGTTTGGTGCTACTGCATCTCTGGAAAATGCGTGGTGTGACTCAACTCAAGTCCAAGGTGGCCCCCAACTGACTCACTAACAACATAGGGACTAAACCCTGCCCAAAACAGGCAAAGAGAGCCATTACAAACAACTGGGCTGAATGCAAAAGGGGCTCAACCACAACGAAATAGTGCATACAACACACACAGAAGGCAACTCAAAGTGCCAGATTCTGGTGAACAGGGGACACTGCACTGCAGGGCATGACAGGATCTCTTCTTCCTAAGGTCACTACTTTCAATATCAGGAGATACAGCTGACTTTCCTAACATATAGACAGAATGAGGAGACAGAGAAATATGTCCCACATGAAACAAAATGACAGGGATGCCTGAGTGGCTCAGCAGTTGAGCGTCTGCCTTCGGCTCAGAGTGTGATCCTTAAGTTCCAGGATCGAGTTCCGCATCAGGCTTCCTGCATGGAGCCTGTCTCTCCATCTGCCTATGCCTCTGCCTGTCTCTGTGTGTCTCTCATGAATAAATAAATAAAATCTTAAAGAAAGAAAGAAAAAGAAAGAAAGATAGAAAGAGAAAGAAAGAAAGAAAGAAAGAAAGAAAGAAAGAAAGAAAGAAAGAAAGGAGAAAGAAAGAAAATGACAAAATAACAGCAAAAGAGTTAAATGAAATGGAGATAAGTAATATGCCTGATAGAGAATTTTAAATAATAGTCATAAAAATACTCACTGTACTTGAGAAAAGAGTAGAAAACCTCAGTGAGACTCTCAACAAAAAGATAGAAAACATAAAAAGAAACAATCAGAGATGAAGAACTCAATAACTGAAATTAAAAATACACTAGATGGAATAAATAATAGACTACAGGAAGGAGAAGAATGGGTCAGGAAAAAACCAAGACAAAGTAATTAAAAGTAAACAAGTTGAACAGGTGATAAAATAATAAAAATGAATAGACTTAAGGAACTCAGCAACACCATCAAGCATAACAACATTCATATTTTAGGGATCCCAGAAAGAGAAAAGAGAGAAAAGGGAGCAGAAAATTTATCTGAAGAAATAATAGATAAAAACTTCCTGAATCTGGAGAAGGAAACAGAAATCTAAGAGATACCAAAAGCCTACAACAAAATCAGCCTAAGAAAGTCTGCACCAAGACATATAGTAATTAAAATGGCAAAGTAGTGATAAAGAGAGAATTTTAAAAACAGCAAGGGAAAAGAAAACAATTACATACAAGGGAACTCCCATAAAGCTGTTGGCCTACTTTTAAGCAGAAATTTTATAGGCCAGAATAAAGTGGCATGATATATTCAAAGTGCTGAAAGAAAAAACCTGCAACCAAGAATACTCTATCCAACAAGGCTATCATTCATAAAAAGAGAAATAAAGAATTTCCTAGAGAGACAAGAATTAAAAGACTTCATGACAATTAAACCAGTCGTAAAAAGAATTGTTAAAGGGGACTTTTTGAGTGGAAAGGAAGACAGTAAGTAAGAGTAAGAAAATTAGGAAGCACAAAAACAGTAAAATTAAGTATATCTAGAAAATTTAGTCAAAGAATTCATAAAATAAAAGAATGTAAAGTATGATACCACATACCTAAAACATCGGGTGGGGGGAGAGGAGTAAAGAATGGGTTGAAACTTAAGCAACCATCAACTTTGTATAGACTGCTATATGCATAAGATGTTATATATAAACCTAATAGTAACCACAAATCAAAAACTGGTAATAGACATATAAAAATAATAAGGGAATCCAAGTATATCACTAAAGAAAGCCAGCAAACATAAAAGAAGAAAGGAACACAGAATAACTACAAAAGCAACCATAAAAAAAAAAGCAACCATAAAACAGTAACAAAATGGCAATAAGTACATACCTACCAATAATTACTTTGAATGCAAATGGACTAAACACTCCAATCAAAAGATATAGGGTGACAGAATAGATTTAAAAAAAGCAAGACTCATCTATATGCTGCCTACAAGAGACTCATTTCAGGCCTAAAGAGACATGCATAGTGAAAGTAAAGAAATGGAAAAGAAATTATCATGCAAATGGCAGTGGGGGAAAAAAGCTGTAGTAGCAATACTCACATCAGACAAAACAGACTTTAAAATAAAGACTATAACAAGAGACAAAGAAGGATACTATATAATCATAAAAGGTATACTCCAACAAGAAGATATAACAATTGTGAATAATTATGCACCCAACATGGGAGCACCCAAATACAAAGAGCAGCTAATACCTAACATAAAGGAAGTAATCAATAGTAATACAATAATAGTAGGGGCAATTAACATGCCACTTACATAAATGGATAGATCATTCAAACATAAAATCAAAAAAGAAATGATAGTTTTGAATGAAACACTGGTCCAGATGGATTTAACAGATATATTCAGCACATTCCATCCTAAAACAGTAGAATACACATTCTTTTCAAGTGCACATGAAATGCTGTCTAGAATAGATCACAAGGTAGGCCACAAAACAAGTCTTGACAAATTCAATAAGATTTAAGTCATACAATGCATCTTTTCTGACCAAAACACTAAGAAACTAAAAATCAACGAAAAGAAAAATCTGGAAAGAACACAAATATATGGAGGTTAAATAACATGCTATTAAACAATGAATGGGTCAACCAAAAAATCAAAGAGGAAATCAAAAAATACATAAGGAACCAAGAAATCAAAGAGGAAATTAAAAAAGCAAATGAAAATGAAAAAACAATGGTTCAAAATCTTTGGAATGCAGCAAAAGCAGTTCTAAGACAGGTTAACAGAAATACAGGCCTACCTCAAGAAGCAAGAAAAATCTCAAGGAAACAACCTAACCTTACACCTAAGGAGCTAGAAAAATAAAAATAAAACCCAAAATCAGTAAAAGAAGGGAAATAATAAAGATTAAGCAGAAAGAAATGAAACAGAAACTAAAAAAAAAAAAAAAAAAGAACATATCATCAAAACCAGGAGCTGATGCTTTGAAAAGATTAATAAAATTGACAAACATGTAGCCAGACTCATCAAACTTTTAGCCAGACTCAGACAAAAAAAAAGAGAGAGAGAGAGAGAGAGAGAAAGAAAGAAAATAAAGGAGTGGGGGGGAGACTCAAATAAAATGAAAAATGAAAGAGAAGAAATAACAACTGCCACCACAGAAATACAAAGATTTATAAGAGAATATTATGAAAAATTATATGCCAACAAATTGAAGAACCTAGAATAAATGGACAAATTCCTAGAAACATATAACCTTCCAGAACTGAATCAGGAAGAAATAGAAAATTTGAACAGACTATCAGCAAAGCAATTGAATTAGTAACCAAAAATCTCCCAACAACAACAAAAAAAGTCCAGGGCCAGATGGCTTCCCAGGAAAATTCTACCAGACATTTAAAGTAGAGTTATTATCCATTCTTCTCATACTGTTCCAAAAAGTAGACATCGAAGAAAAACTTCCAAACTCATTCTACAAGGCCAGCATTCCAAAATCATAAAGACTCCCACAAAAAAAGAAAATTACAGGCCAACATCCCTGATGAACATGGATGCAAAAATTCTCAACAAGATGCCAGCAAATCAAATCCAATAGTACATTAAAGGAATCATTCACTACGATCAAGCGGGATTTATTCCTGGGTTGCAGAAGTGGTTCAATATCCATAAATCAACCAATGTGATACACTACATTAATAAAAGAAAAGATAAGAACTACATGATCCTCTCAATACATGTGGAAAAAGCATTTAACAAAATATAGCAACCATTCTTGATAAAAACCCTCAACAAAGCCAATACAGATGGAACATACCTCAGCATCACAAAGGCCATATACAAAAGACCCACAGCTAATATTATCCTGAAGGGGGGAAACTGAGAGCTTTTCCTCTATGGTCAAGAACAAGACAGGGATGTCCTTTCTCACCATTACTATTTAACATAGCACTGAAAGCCTTAGCCTCAGCAATCAGACAACAAAAGGAAATAAAAGGAAGAGGTCATACTTTCACTATTCAAATCATCAAGGAAGAGGTCAAACTTTCACTATTTGCAGATGACATGATAATCTATGTAGAAAACTTGAAAGATTCTACAAAAAAATTGCTAGAACTAATACACGAATTCAGCAAAGTTGCAGAATATAAAACCAATGTACAGAAATCTGTTGCATTTCTATACACCAGTAATGAAGCAGCAGAAAAGGAATCAAGGAATCAATTTTATTTACAATTGCACACAAACCCATAAGATATCTAGGAATAAACCTAATCAAAGAGGTAAAAGATCTGTACTCTGAAAACTATAGAACACTTATAAACAAAGAGGACAGAAAGAAATGGGAAAACATTCCATGTTTGTAGACTGGAAAAATAAACATTGTTAAAATATCTATACTACCCAAAGCAACACATTTAATGCAATCCCAATCAAAATATCACCAGCATTTTTCACAGAGCTAGAACAATCCAAATATTTTAATGGAACCACAAAAGACCCCAAATAGCCAAAGCAATCCTGAAAAAGAAAAGTAAAGCTGGAAGTATCACGATTTTGAACTTCAAGCTATATTACAAAGCTGTAGTCATCAAGACAGTGTGGTACTGGCACAAAAACAGACATATAGATCAATGGAACAGAATAGAAAACCCAGAAATGGACCCACAGCTATATGGCCAACTAATCTTCAACAAAACAGGAAAGAATATCCAATAGAAAAGGCCTTTTCAACAAATGGTGTTGGGAAAACTGTATAGTCACATGCAGAAGAAATTGGACCACTTTCTTACACCATACACAAAAAGAAATTCACAATGGATGAGTTCATGGGACACCTGGGTGGCTTAGCAGTTGAGCATCTGCCTTCAGCTCAGGGCATGATCCTGGAGTCCTAGGATCAAGCCCCACCTCGGGCTCCCTGCATGGAGCCTGCTTCTCCCTCTGCCTATGTCTCTGCCTCTCACTCTGTGTCTGTGTTTTTATGAATAAATAAATAAAATCTTTAAAAACTAAACAAAATGGATGAGTTTGACTTATATGTGGGACAGGAAACCATCAAAATCTTAGAGGAGAACACAGACAGCAACTTCTTTTACCTCAGCCATAGATAGCAATTTCTTACTAGACACATCACCAGAGGCAAGAGAAACAAAAGCAAAAATGAATTATTGGGACTTCATCAAGTTAAAAAGCTTCTACAAAGGGGCACCTGGATGGTTCAGTCAGTTGAGTGTCTGGCTGTTAGTTTTGGTTGAGGTCATGATCCCAGTTTCCTGAGATCAAGCCCCCAGTCTGCTTCCATGCTCAGCAAGGAGTTTGCTTGAGATTCTCTTCCTCTGCCCCTCCCCCTCTTTCTCCCAAATAAATAAATAAATCTTAAAAATAAATCTTCTGTATAGTGAAGGAAACAATAAACAAAAGTAAAAGGCAACCTATGGAATGGGAGAACATATTTGCAAACAATCTATCTGATAAAGGGTTAGCATTCAAAATTTATAAAGAATTTATCAAACTCAACACCTAAAACCAAATAATCCAGTTAAGAAATGGATTAGTTAAGATATAGATATTTATCCAAAGACATCCAGATGGCTGGCACATGAAAAGATGCTCAACATTACTCATCACCTGGGAAAATACAAATCAAAACCACGTGAGATACCACCTCACACCTGTCAAAATGGCTAAAATTAACCACACAAGAAACAAATGTTGGCAAGAATACAGAGTAAGAAAAGCCCTCTTACACTGGTGATGGGAATGCAAAATGGTGCAGCCACTCTGGAGAACAGTATGGAGATTCCTCAAAAAGTTAAAAATAGAACTATCCTACTATCCAGCACTTGTATTACTAGGTATACAAAAATACCAAAGGATATAAAAATACAGATTCAAAGGGGTACGTGCATCCCAATGTTTATAGCAGCATTTTGTAGAATAGTCAAACTATGGAGAGAGCCCAAGAGTCCATCAACTGGTGAATGGATAAAAAGATGTTGAATATAATGAAATATTACTCAGCCATCAAAAAGAATGAAAGCTTGCCATATGCAACAAAATGGATGGAGCTAGAGTATATTATGCTAAGTTAAATAAGTCAGAGAAAAACAAACACCACATGATTTCACTCAGATGTAGAATTTAAGAAAAAAGATAAACATATAGGAAGGGAAAAAAGAGATAGAGGAGGAAACAAACCATAGAGGCTCTTTTTTTGAAAAGGTTTTCTTTTATTTGAGAGAGAGAGAGAGCATGAGCATGGGGAGGGGCAGAGAGAGAGGGAAAAGCAGACTCCTCACTGAGCAGGGAGTCCAATGCAGGGCTTGATTCTGGGACCCCAGGATCATGACCTGAGCTGAAGACAAATGCTTAACTGAGTTGAGTCACTCAGGTGCCTCCAAAAGAGACTCTTAATGATAGAGAACAAACTAAGAGTTACTGGAGGAGAGGTTGGTGGGTGATGGGCTAAACAGGTGATGGATACCAGGAGGGCACTTGTTATCATGAACACTGGGTATTATAGGTAAATGATAAACCACTAAATTCTACTCCTGAAACAAATATACTATATGTCAACAAACTAGAATTTAAATAAAAATTCGGAAGAAAAAAATAATAATAAAATAAGTCTTGGCAAGAAACGAAAGAAAGAGACAACCCAAAAAGACACTCTTAACTATAGAGAATAAACTGATCTGTTACAAGAAGGGAAGAGGATGGGGAAATGGGTGAAATAGGTGAAGAGGATTAAGAGCACGCTTCTTGTGATAAGCACTGAGTAACACATAGACTTGTTCACTAAACTGTACACAAAATTAATATAATATTGTATGTTAACTGTACTGGAATTAAAATAAAAACAAAATAAAATAAAATAAATCTGGGCTGCCAGTAAAAAAATAAATAAATAAAAAGATTATATGAATTATCCAAAGTCCTATAGGGTATACTAAGGACTGGAATTCATATCTTCTAACTAAAGAATGAGCACCACAGATAGTGTCCTTGTCTATCTCTATCCTGTCTCCAAATCCTTGCTCCACTTCTCACACGTGCATACATACATACAAATTACATATGTGCATACCTTCTGTGGGCACGTGGACTTTGAATCCCAACCTCTTTCCTTTAAGCAGCAGCAAAACATTCAAGATCCTGGCCGACAGAGCTTAAGACTTAGAATACAGTAAGAGCTCAGGCCTGGCTGCAGGGCCACAGTAAAATATTTGCAGCTAAAAACAAGAATTGACAAGCTCTAGAAAGGCAAAGAGATGAATGCTGAGATGAAGAGTATTTTCACAATTAGTGGGTAACAAGTGAAGACAGAGAATGTAAAGAAGATACATTCTTCATGTTTTGCATTTCATCTCAGTTTCTTATACATACTTTACATCCTGGCTGGAAAATTAGACCCAGGCAGTGTTCATTTGTTCTGAAGTTGCCAGCAATCATCGGATAACTTCTAAAAACCTCTAATCTCTCACTAAAACATGTAGGTAAGAGACTTCCTCAACAAGAACAGGCAGTCTCTCTGGGCCCCTGACCTCATCACTGCCACTCTGATTACTTCTGTACTCAGAACCCCAAACTGTACAAACCAAAATTATTTCCTTGAATCAACACCAGCTGAGAACTCAGTTACTTCATTTCCTAAGCAGCTTCCCAGAGTCAATGCCTAAAGCCAAAATACGAAACAAAACCAGCAACTGGCTTCCGGGTTTGCCCTAGGTGCCCTGAAGGAGGTCTTAATGTTTAATTTCAACAAAATAAAATAAGCTTTATAATTTCCCCCATTTTAGGACAACCGCAGGACTATTCCTCTTTTCCATCACACTCCCTCCCTGAGTAGACTCTCTAGTCCTGACCACACTGCCCTCCCAGGGCGATGGTTTCATTCCTAATCCATGCTTCGTCAAGCACCGGTTCTGGAAATGTCAGTGTGAAACTGTCCCTATGACAGGGATATTCAGAGCCCGAGTTGTATGAACTTGTCTATCCCTCTGAGATGCTCATGCTCACAAAATGCCTAAGCCCCTATTTCCCTTATCTGATGCCAGAGCAACTGTGGCTGCTTGCAGTAACTCAGTAAACTGACTTTCCCACTGAATAGATATCAGTGTACAAGATAAAAGCCTTCTCAGCTTACCTGGAATGAATCCATAGGATTTTAAGGCTAAGCATCTTCTTACAATGTCTAGCTTTTCTTTATTATTTTTTGGCAAAATATAAATCTGATCACCGTGGAGCCAGATGAATTCTCTGGGATTATAAGATTGGATATTCGTATTGTTTTGTGTAGTAATGTAAATATCCATAAGGCAGAAATCCTGAGTAAGACTCTGTGTCCCTGTGCTTTTGTATAAAGCACTATTTTCCCACAGCAGGGCTTTGGATATCAGTTTCTTAGGTAGTATCCAAGACAATCTGCAGCTACGGGATACTTGAACAATGGTTCTTAACCATTTGGGAGTATCTAACTCCTTCAAAAATTGGCTGAAGGCTGTGGACCTTCTCTCTCATAAAATGCACACAGGTACACATAAAGACCATTTGTAATTTCAAGGTGTTCACATCCCCCTAAAGTCCATCCATTTCACCCCTCCTTTGACCTTAGTCCTGTCCTTCTTTCCCAATGAAAGGGGATGTTCATGCAGGAAATGCCAGCTTATCCCATCTGTTGATGTCATCCTCTTTCTCCCATGGAAGCTTGTTATTCACCCCAAAGAGGGTACTCTCCTTAATTCCTCGGAATCTCAGTTTCTCCACAAAAAGAGAACTATAATATGTGCCACCCCACCTCATGGGATATTGTGAAAATAAAATAAGGGAAGAAACATAAATATACTCCTAATTATGGATCAAACATTGCACACTCATGCAATATTGCTGAAGAGTGCATGTGTCAGCTGTTTTGGGCTGTCCATTCTGCTTCCAATCTCTTCCATCTATGTTTGCTGATCACACCAGATCATTGATTTAATTTGATTTTTCAGTGAGGGCTTCAGGGGTCCACAGTGCTTACACATGCTTTTGCAAATGAGGGTGTGTGTGAGGGGAACTGCAAGACTGCCGATGCTTTAATGAGAGTGAATTGGCACCCGGGGAACAGCCAAATGTTGCTGCAATCCCAATAATTCAGAGGCCTCCATAAATCACCCAGATGAGAAAGAAATGCTAAAGCAGGGATATTGCTTTCTGCCGCCAAGAAAAGAGAAAGAATGGTTTAAAGGTTCCTTTAGGGGTGACCTAATTGTTCAATAACCCATTCCTCAAGTCATGTGTAACCAAGGACCTCAAAGATAGGATGTGGAGAAAAATAAAGATGATGATGAAAATATTATCCTGCATCTGTCTTAGACTTTTTTGCATGTTAACTGCTTTGATAGATTTAGAGTACTTATTTAGCCAAGTTTATTTGTTATGACAACTACTGTAACAAAGACATCCAAAGATGTGTAACAGAGTAGTATGTAACACAGTAACATGTGTAGCTGGATTCTTACCTATCCCTCACATAGTTTGGGGCATTTTCTGTTTGGTTCTGCAAAACTATATGGGGTTCCAGACTGACAGAGGCTCTGACAGCCTCAACACGTGGCAGGCAATGTTGTCCTGTCCTAGACATGGCTGTAATCAAGAGCGGAAAGAATAGAGAGAATTAGGTTTGGGGAGTTTAATGGAGCAGACCTGCAAGACAGACATAACATTTCTGTTCCTGTTGCATTAGCTATACTGAACTGCAGGCAAACTCTAGGAAGTAACTTCAATCTAGCTATGTACCTCAGGGGAGAAAAGAAAATAGATTTTCATGAGCATCTAACTCCCTCTATCCTGAAATCATTACAAAACAATGATTTTGAAATTATTTTGGGGTCAATTTTTGGGGAACAAACTCAGCTACTTAATGTATTCATATACTCCTTTATGTAGCATGCATTTGTCAAGCATCTAGTCTGTGCTAATCACTCTCCAGGCATCAGGAACACAGTTTTTGGTTTTTGTTTTTGTTTTTTTTTTCACGTTTATTTTTTTTATAAATTTATTTTTTATTGGTGTTCAATTTGCCAACATATAGAATAACACCCAGTGCTCATACCATAGGAACACAGTTTTTTTAAAAATGACAGTCTTTGTAGGTATAGACTTTACTTTTTTTTTTTTTTTTTTTTTTTTTTTTTTTGTGGTCAGATGGACATCAAACCTAGATGAGATATTAGTGATGAGTAGAAAGAGGAAGAAGCAGGGAAGTAAATAGGGAATGTTGATGACACGTGGTTTGCAACTTCAGATAGGGCAGCCAGGTGAGATGTCAATATTAATACCATCTGTGTTTGGTTTAAGTTCTTTCTTTAAGAAAGAAAGAGAAAAAGAGGTTCAGATTTTCCTCCTTTTTTAAGAAATGCATTATAAAATCATTCAGACACAAAAAGGTATATTATGCTTTTAACTGTGAAAGATAAGCTCCCTAAAACTCTCCAGAAATATCATCTCTGCTTTGTTTGACAATCCATAATGTTGGAGTCTGCCTTAGGAATCATATTTTTAAAGATATGAACCAAACAGAATATATTCCAAAGGAAGCAATCAGGATGGCAAAGGAAGTTGACACCGCATTCTTATTCAATTCTCCATTTATATATTCAATAACAAATGTATTCTGAGCCCTGACTCTGTGCCAGGCCCTCTTCTCTTCAGAGCAATGAGAAAACTGACAATAAATAGGTAACAATTAAATAAGAGGGCTTAGCAGTACCGGGCCCTACCATGAGATTGAGTTTGGCAGGTCTGAGTAGCAGGAGTGCAATTCAAGCACCATGGACAAGGGAGAGCAGTAGGGCTCTTGTCCAAGGGTTAGCAAAATGGGGCACAGACTTGCAGGCCACAGTAAGGTGCTTGGATTTTCCTTCCTAAGAGTATTTGAAAGCCATTTGGAAGGTTTGAGTAGATAGTGACATGACGAGCATATTACTTTCCTATGCTGCTATAACAAATTACCACAAATTTGGTTGCTTAAACCAACACAAATGTATTTCCTTACCATTTTGGGGGCCAGAAGTCTGAAATTATTCTCACTGGGCTAAAGTAACAGTGTTGGCATGACTGGTTCCTTCTGGAAGCTCTAGGAGAGAATCTGTTTCCTTGCCTTCTCCAGCTCCTAGAATCCTGCTTCATTCCTTGTTCCTTCTCTCATATCACTCCAGCCTTTTGTTCACTGTGACATTCCCCTACTTGTGTCTGTAGTTGAATGTCCCTCTGCCTCCCTCTTATAAAGACACTTGTGGGGCACATGAGTGGTGCAGTTGGTTGAGCATCCAACTCTTGGTTTTGGCTCAGGTTGTGATCTTAGGGTCAAGAGACAGAGCCCAGAGTTGGGCTCTGTGCTCAGAATACTGCTTAAGACTCTCTCTGCCCATCCCTCTGCTCTTGCTCTCTCTCTCTCTCTCCAGATAAATCTTTTTAAAAAAACCAAAAAACAAAAAGACACTTGTGATTACATTTAGGACCCCTCAGATATTCCAGGACAATCTCTCTCAAGATCCTTAACTTAATCATATCTGCAAAGTCCCTCTTGCCATATAGATAACATTTATGGATTGCAGGGATTAGAACCTGGCTATTTTCAAGAGCCATTATTCAGCCTGCCACAAGCACCTGAAGAAACTCTAGCCAAGAGTCACATTTCCCAAATTATGTTATTCAAATCTGGAAGATGTTACTAATTGTTATATGAGTTAAAAAAGTTTTCCTGAACAAATTAGTTTGGGGAACATGGACTAAGCGAAATTAAGCAATTGTCCTTATTCCTCAGAGCCTCAAATAAAACTTTCTAAGATGAAACATAGTTGCAATTTATGTAAGCACTGAACCATCTGTTTCCACAGGACATTTTATAAAACTGATACTCCCTGAAGTTCTAGGATATACTGGCCTGGAAAAACTTCAGGGAGGACAAGCTGCTTTGAGATATTTGAAGAACTGTCATGAGAAAAGAAAGTGGACATGTACAAGGCCCTGGATGGAACTAGGAACAAATGGGAAAGTAACAGAAGGTCAAATCTTGGCTCAGTATCAACCTTTTAAGAAGCTGCTAAGATGAAATGGGCTTCTCCAAAATGCATGAAATTTCACCTCACTAGGAGTGTTTGTGGTGGTCTATATTGGAGCTTCTAAGATTTTCCTACGATATATATATATCATTGGAGGGTCTTGGAAAAAAAATGCAGATTTTGACTCAGTAGATCTGGAGTTAGGCCTGTGATTCTCCTTTTCTCCCAAGAGGTAATATTGATGTTGCTGGATGATGAAAGATTCAAGCACTCAGTGAGTGGTTAGACCACACAGTCCTGATATATCCTGAGTTCTATGCATTGTTGGCATTACCAGAAACTACCAGGATAAACCCTCAACAATGAACATGAAATAATAAAACAATAAAAACTATAGGATGATTGATTTTGCAACATGGGAAATATCATCAAGTCAATAAGTTTTGTGTGGTATGATAGACTTCTTTCCAAGTTTATATTAAATTTAGGAAGTTCAGTATCTGGAAGAAAGACATAGACATAGATATATAAATATGTGATTTCTATGTAAATCTTACTTTTGATCACTTATGAACTTAGAAACAAGGTAAATGAGCTTGTTAGAATTGTGTATGGAATAAGAATAAATCCATTCTGAATTGCAGCATAAAACTGGCCTGATTTTTCAGTTCAATGACAAGCTGAACTTGATTCACTCAATACATAACTTAGATTTATTATGTACCAGAAACTTCATTAGGTACCAGGGAACCAGCAGTGGGCAAAACAGACATGATCTCAGCCTTCATGGAGCTTAGCAGACCCCCCAAAAATAATTACCCAGTTAAACAATAAAAACTATGATAAGTACTATGATTGCACTTAAGCAAGGAGCCCTAAGAGAGTATCAAAAGTATGGGAATAAAAAACTAAGCCGAGTCATATGAGACAGGTAGGTGTCTGAGAACAAACTTGGAACACCTCATTCCTCCCAGAAGTTTCTCCAGAAAAAAATGGCAAAAAACAATCTCCTATTCTCCTCAGTGAGGAGATGTCAATAGACTAGAAAAAAAAAAGCCCCAGAAAACAAAAGGCAGTGCATCTCCCTAATAGGATGATTCTTTCCACAATCGTGAGAGGGGGAATCCCCATTTTTATGTTCAAAATCTTTTGAACACAAAGAGAAATAAAAAAAGTAATAATGATGATGATGATGGACTCTTGAGCACCTACATGCTATGGACCCAAACATAGGGATGAAATTGGCAGTGAAGAAAAGACATTGTCCTAGTTCCTTCTTATTGTCCAAAGAATATTTTCAGTGGTACTACTGTTTATGGGTATACAAGTGCTTCCTAGTAAATTACTGACCCACTAATATTCAGTAGAGATTTGGAAACCTTGTGATTGGTCCTATTGCTTTTAAGTTGGATAGATGAAAAAATGATTTGTTAATCTTATTAGTGCATAGTGTTATATATCACAATTTATGTATTCATTCTACAATTGATAGACAGTTGGCTTGTTTCTGGTTTGATGCTATTAAGAATGAGGTTGCTCTGAACATTCTTAAACATCTAGTCTACATTTATATATGTTTCAATAGTCATATATATCCTGGAGTAGAATTCCTAGATCAGAGAATATGCATGTATGTCCAGTTTTTACAGACACTATCAATTTTCAAAGGTAGCTGTACCAATTTATACCTCCCACCAGCAGCATATAAAAGTTCCAGCTATTTCATCTTCTTGCTAAGAGTCAGTATGGTCAGTTTTCTTCAGTCTAGTCATTTTGGCAAATGTATAGAAATAATCACATTATGTAGTATCTCTATACAGCTGAGAGACAAACAGATCATGTTCACCAGTAATTTTATTTAAAAGATTCTGTGTTACTTATTAAATGCTAACCCAGAGCCCAAAAGAAATTGAAATTACTTTAAAAAATAAATATCCCATATGATTTTTATTTGCATCTCCTAGTTTACTGAGGTTGAGCAACTCTCCTTCCTTTTTTGACACTGAATATACTTTCCTGAAAAGGGTCTATTCAAGTCTTTTGCCCACTTTCTATTAGGTTGTCTTTTTCCTTCATTGATTTGCAGGAGTATTTTGTTTCATGTCAATGAGTTTTTTGTCAGTAATATACATTGCAAATATATTTTGCCACTGAATGGCCTGCTTTTTCATTTTCTTAATGGTTGCCTTAAATAAACAAAGAATCCTAACTTTGAATGATTAGTGCTCTCTTTCTTCCCAAGGTCATACTCACATTCTCCTTTGATATTTTCCAGAAGCTTGATTGTTTTACCTTTCACATTTAAAACTCCAACCCACCTGGAATTGATTTTCATTTATATGATAATGTAAAATTTCAAACTTATATAAAATTAAAAGAATAATATAATAAATCCAATGGTATCTTTTACCCAGCTTCAGTAATTGTCAACTGATAGTCAATCTTGTTCTAGTTATAACTCCATATTATGAACTCATGCTTTTTTTTAAGATTTTATTTATTCATGAGAGAGGCAGAGACATAGGCAGAGGGAGAAGCAGGCTTCTTATGGGAAACTTGATGCAGGACCACCAGATCACAACCTGAGCCAAAGGCAGATGTTCAACCGCTAAGCCACCCAGGTGTCCCTGAACTTGTGCTTTTTAACACTGTAGATGTTTGAAACCAATCTCATCTCGTCTCATTTTTAGCTAATGGAAGCCTGTTCAAGTTGGTTCCTGAGTTCTTCTAGCACAACCCCAGTAATTTTCATTAGCTTCTTTGCTCTGTGTTCCAAGTTGTTCAAAGTGCATACTGCTCATCTCCTACCCTGAGTAGATGCTATGGGTGCCACCTCCAGATCTCTTTCTTGGGCTATGCACCTATCCCTCAGCTGCTGGGAACACAGGACTAAATGTTTTTGTTCCCCCAAAATGCATATGTTGAAATACTACCCTCCACTGAGATGGTTTTAAAAAGTGGAGCTTTAGGGAGGTAATTAGAATAGAGGGCTCTACCATCATGAATGGGATTAATGCCCTTATAAAAAGAATGAAAGAGCTTGCCTCCTCTCTCTGCTCTCCATCACATAAGAATACAATAAGTCAGCAATCCACAAACCAGAGGAGGATCTTAACAAACTCAACCATGCTGGCACCCTGATCTTTGACATCCAGTCTCCAGAACTGTGAGAAATAAATTTTAGTCATATAGAAGCCACTCAGTCCATGGTACTTTGCGACAGCAGACTGAGTTTACTAAGACAGATGCTAATGGGGGCGCTGGGTGACTCAGTCAGTTAAGTGTCTGCCTTTAGCTCAGGTCATGATCCCAGGGTCCTGTATTGAGCCCCACATCAGGCTTCCTGCTTTTCCCTCTCCCTCTCCCTCTCCCCCTACCCCTGCTCATGCTCTCCCTCTCTCTCTCTCTTGCTCACTCTCTCTCAAATAAACAAATAAATAAAATCTCTAAATAAAAATAAAAAAGGCAGCTTCTAATGGCTAACAGTTTGCCCTATTTCTCCAGCAAACTGCCCATGAATGATAGGAGCCACCTAGCATAGGAAATTATGCCCCCTCCCCACACACATATGTAGAGCAACTCATTACCAGCAACTGACTGATTCAGGGGTATCAAAGGGATTGGCACTACATGTGATTCATGCTCCAGAGCTCTTCCCCCCATATACCCACCCACATGGATCAGGTTAGTGCTAGACTTTACCTGAAACTTTCCAACTCATTACTCTTCCTTATCCTGACTCACTTCTTCCCTTAAGGATTGTCCTAAAAGGCACCCTCCTGATAAATCACAAGCACCAGAATCCCTTTCCCAAGGTCTGATTCTAAAGAACCCAAAATGAGACTCTGACCCTAAACTAAAGTCACTCATTTCTTCAAGAATGTGAGTTTCTTTTAATAGAAACTGGAACTTCAAGGTTATGACCTGGGTTTTAGGAGGTTCCATGAAGATATGGGCTCTTGAGAAGTATAAGAACACCAAGATGAGGAAGAGATACATGGGAGGAAAAAAGCTATCTGGACTAAAGAAAAACCTCAGTTATTTGTTTTTCCTGTAACCCTTTCTCACTGGATATTTCTGAATTCATATTTTCTGCAAAAACCTCTGAAATTTCCCAAGGCACAATCCTGGTTTCTTGTGGGCTAAAAACCTGTATCTACATTTAACAGGTCTTAATAAAGAATGTGTGTCAAAGGTTATAGGAGCAACTCCCTGGTAAATGGAATTTATATTATCTCTTTAAAACAACCTATTAAGCACTAGCTTAGGTCAGGCCCTGGTCCACCTCCCTGAGGGCATTCCAGGATTGTCAAGGCATTTTGATACTGAAATCTGCTTGAAGAGAAAATGCTCATTTTCTACTTGAGAAGATAGCCAGCCTGTCTTAGAAAATATAATTTCAGTTTTCTTTCATCTTTTTCCATAAGCCCCACAAAATTATGAATTAGTGTCTATTAATTTTTAAGCTTAGAGAGGAAATTCACAAACATTCCCAAAGACGGGCTAATGAGAGTTTTTTTCTCTCTGAGAGACCAAGTTTACTCAATAGTTGTTTGTTTAGCATATGCTATGTGTCGGACGTGGTTGCAGCAGTGAACAGACCAAGTACCTGTTCTCATATAGCTTTCTTACTGTTTTATCATGCTAGGTTCCAAATAGCATTGATGCAGCCAGAGTTCTAGACTAATCCTAGCAAAGTCCTATGAGAATTACGAATGGAATCTTGAATAGTACAGTGTTAAGGGTGGTTGCTCAAAGGAACAACAGAATTTTCAGGGCCCATGGGATCCAGAGGTGTGATCCAAAGTGTTCTCAATCCTCTGAGAACATCTTAGATCCTGTTCTTAGAAAGTTCTCAGCGTGATAATCTCCAGATAAGCATGGGGGAATTTTGAAACTTATAGCCTTGATGCAACTGACATACCAGAAAGAGAACAAAAAGAAAACAGAAGAAAAAATGAAAAAACAGAAGAAAATTTTGAATTAATAACAACTGAGAATTTTCTCAAATTAATGGCAGACATCAAATCAGAGATATAGGAGCCTAGAAACTACCAAAGGAGATAAATACCAAAAAATCTACACACAGGTATATCATAATCAAACTGAGGAAAAAGAAAAAAAGAATCTTGAATATTTGAAAGAAGTCAGAGGAAAAACTTTTACCTATAGAATACTAAAGAAAAGAATTACACTGGACTTACCCAAAACCATGTAAGCAAAAACAGAGTGGATAAAATAGCAATAATTTTAATATATAACTTTAAATATATATGGTCTAAATACACCAATTTACAAAGAGGACATCCAGATGGCTAACAGACACATGAAAAGATGTTCAACATCATTTATCATCAGGGAAATACAAATCAAAACCACATGAGATACCACCTCACACCTGTCAAAAATTAACAACACAAAATTAACCTGCTAAAATTAACAACACAAGAAACAAGAAATGTTGGCAAGGATACAGAGAAAGAAAAACCCTCTTACACTGGTGATGGGAATGCAAAATGGTGCAGCCACTCTGGAGAACAGTATGGAGATTCCTCAAAAAGTTAAAAATAGAACTATCCTACTATCCAGCAATTGTATTATTAGGTATTTACCTAAAAGATATAAAAATACAGATTCAAAGGGATACATGCCTCCCAATGTTTACAACAATATTATGAGCAACAGCCAAACCATGGAGAGAGCCCAAGCATTCATCAACTGATGAATGGTTAAAAACTATGTGATACACACACACACACACACACACACACACACACACAATGGAATATTACTCAGCCATCAAAAAGCATGAAATCTTGCCATTTGCAATGACATGGATGGAGCTAGAGTATATTATGTTAAGTGAAATAAGTCAGTCAGAGAAAGACAAATACCATATGATCTCACTCATTTGTGGAATTTAAGAAAAAACAGATGAACATATGGGAAGAGGGAAAAGAAAAAAAAGAAGAAACAGAAACAAACCATAAGAAACTCTTAACAATAGGATGCCTGGGCAGCTCAGTGGTTGAGTGTCTGCCGTCACCTCAGGACATGATCCTAGGGTCCAGGGATCAAGTCCCACATCAGGCTTCCCATGGGGAGCCTGCTTCTTCCTCTGGCTATGTCTCTACCTCTCTCTCTGTGTTTCTCATGAATAAATAAATAAAATCTTGAAAGAAAGGAAAGGAAAGGAAAGGAAAGGAAAGGAAAGGAAAGGAAAGGAAAGGAAAGGAAAGGAAGAAAGGAAGAAAGGAAGAAAGGAAGAAAGAAAGAAAGAAAGAAAGAAAGAAAGAAAGAAAGAAAGAGAAAGAAAGAAAGTCTTAACAATAGAGAGCAAACTGAAGGTATACAGAAGGAGTTGGGGGGTGGGCTAGATAGAAGGTGGGTATTAAGGAGGGCACTTGCTATGGTGAGCACTAGGTATTGTATATTAAGTGATGAATCACTGAATTCTATGCAGAAACCAATATTTCACTCTATGTTCTACCTAAAATTTACATTTAAAATAAATAAATAAATAAATAACCAAGATTGTCAGAGAAGATTTTTTAAAACAAGGGCATATATATATATATTTTTGTACATATAATATATATAATATATATGTATTATAATACATATACCTGTATATATAAACATATATAATACATTTAGACTCAATATATATATACAGTGGGAAAAAAAGAAAAAAAAAATACTTTTGTTTTCCAATGACATCTAAGTAGGAAATCCCAAAGAACAGACTAAAGATTCCTGGAACTAATAACGAAGTATAGAAAGTCCAGGATATAAAGTTGATATGCAAAAGTCAATTAATTACTTTCTTATATGCCAGAAGTGGGATTTATCCTCGGGATACAAGGCTGGTTCAGCACTCGTAAAACAATCAATGTGACTGATCATATCAGCAAGAGAAAAAACAAGAACCATATGATCCTCTCAATAGATGCAGAGAAAGCATTTGACAAAATATAGCATCCATTCCTAATCAAAACTCTTCAGAGTGTAGGGATAGAGGGAACATTCCTCAGCATCTTAAAAGCCATCTACGAAAAGCCCACAGCAAATATCATTCTCAATGGGGAAACACTGGGAGCCTTTCCCCTAAGATCAGGAACAAGACAGGGATGTCCACTCTCACCACTGCTATTCAACATAGTATTGGAAGTCCTAGCCTCAGCAATCAGACAACAAAAAGAGATAAAAGGCATTCAAATTGGCAAAGAAGAAGTCAAACTCTCCCTCTTCGTAGATGATATGATACTATACATAGAAAATCCAAAAGACTCCACCCCAAGATTGCTAGAACTCATACAGCAATTTGGCAATGTGGCAGGATACAAAATCAATGCCCAGAAGTTAGTGGCATTTCTATACACTAACAATGAGACTGAAGAAAGAGAAATTAAGGAGTCAATCCCATGTACAATTGCACCCAAAAGCATAAGATACCTAGGAATAAACCTAACCAAAGAGGTAAAGGACCTATACCCTAAAAACTACAGAACACTTCTGAAAGAAATTGAGGAAGACACAAAGAGATGGGAAAATATTCCATGCTCATGGATTGGCAGAATTAATATTGTGAAAATGTCAATGTTACCCAGGGCAATCCCTATCAAAATACCATGGACTTTCTTCAGAGAGTTGGAACAAATTATCTTAAGATTTGTGTGGAATCAGAAAAGACCCCGAATAGCCAGGGGAATATTAAAAAAGAAAACCATAGCTGGGGGCATCACAATGCCAGATTTCAGGTTGTACTACAAAGCTGTGGTCATCAAGACAGTGTGGTACTGGCACAAAAACAGACACATAGATCAATGGAACAGAATAGAGAACCCAGAAGTGGACCCTGAACTTTATGGTCAACTAATATTTGACAAAGGAGGAAAGACTATCCACTGGAAAAAAAGACAGCCTCTTCAAAAAATGGTGTTGGGAAAATTGGACATCCACATGCAGAAGAATCAAACTAGACCATTCTCTTACACCATACACAAAGATAAACTCAAAATGGATGAAAGATGTGAGACAAGATTCCATCAAAATCCTAGAGGAGAACACAGGCAACACCCTTTTTGAACTTGGCCACAGCAACTTCTTGCAAGATACATCCATGAAGGCAAGAGAAACAAAAGCAAAAATGGACTATTGGGACTTCATCAAGATAAGAAACTTTTGCACAGCAAAAGAAACAGTCAACAAAACTAAAAGACAACCTACAGAA
The DNA here is from genome assembly GCF_018345385.1 of Vulpes lagopus. Lineage (NCBI taxonomy): Eukaryota > Metazoa > Chordata > Mammalia > Carnivora > Canidae > Vulpes > Vulpes lagopus. Next base: position 100,503,368 of record NC_054828.1, on the reverse strand, counting down.
TGGGAGAAGATATTTGCAAATAATGTATCAGATAAAGGGCTAGTTTCAAAGATCTATAAAGAACTTATTAAACTCAACAGCAAAGAAACAAACAATCCAATCGTGAAATGGGCAAAAGACATGTACAGAAATCTCACAGAGGAAGACATAGACATGGTCAACAAGCACATGAGGAAATGCTCCGCATCACTGGCCATCAGGGAAATACAAATCAAAACCACAATGAGATACCACCTCACACCAGTGAGAATGGGGAAAATTAACAAGGCAGGAAACCACAAATGTTGGAGAGGATGTGGAGAAAGGGGAACCCTCTTGCAGTGTTGGTGGGAATGTGAACTGGTGCAGCCACTCTGGAAAACTGTGTGGAGGTTCCTCAAAGAGTTAAAAATAGATCTGCCTTACAACCCAGCAATTGCACTGCTGGGGATTTACCCCAAAGATACAGATGCAGTGAAACGCTGGAACATCTGCACCCCGATGTTTATAGCAGCAATGTCCACAATAGCCAAACTGTGGAAGAAGCCTCGGTGTCCATCGAAAGATGAATGGATAAAGAAGATGTGGTTTATGTATACAATGGAATATTAGCCATTAGAAACGACAAATACCCACCATTTGCTTTGACGTGGATGGAACTGGAGGGTATTATGCTGAGTGAAATAAGTCAATCGGAGGACAAACATTATATGGTCTCATTCATTTGGGGAATATAAAAAATAGTGAAAGGGATTAAAGGAGAAAGGAGAGAAAATGAGTGGGAAATATCAGAAAGGGAGACAGAACATGAGAGACTCTTAACTCTGGGAAATGAACAAGGGGTGGTAGAAAGGGGGGTGGGCGGGGGGTGGGGGTGACTGGGTGACAGGCACTTAGGGGGGCACTTGATGGGATGAGCACTGGGTGTTATTCTATATGTTGGCAAACTGAACACCAATAAAAAATAAATAAATAAATGAAATTAAAAACACAGTATCATTTACAATAGTACCCAAACAATGAAATACTCAAGTATAACAGAATATTACTCCACACCATGGACCATGATCCAGCCTTTAAAAAAGAACAAAATCCTGACCTTGGATGGATGAACCTAGAGGACATTAGGGTAAGTGAAATAAGCCAGACATAGAAGACATGATCCTACTTATATGTGGAATCTAAAAAAAAAAAAGTCAAACTGATAGTAATAGAGAGCACAATGGTGGTTACCAGAGGTTGAGAGTGGAAGACAAGGGAAGATATTGATCAAAGGGTACAAACTTTCAGCTATAAGATAAATAAGCTCTGGAAATCTAATGTATAGCATAGTAACTATAGCTAATAATAATGTATTATATGCCTGAATTTGCTGAGAGATCTCAAGTGCTCTCACCACACACACACAAAAAAGGGTAGCTATAGGAGGTGATAGATATGCTAATTTGTTTGACTGTGGTAATCATTTCACAATGTATACATATATAAAAACATCACATTGTATGTCTTAAATACACACAATGTTTCTTTGTCAAAATACATGAAAATATTTTTAAAACAAAATAAAATAAAATTCATGTTACTACCCTTTGACTCCTCTGCCAAAAAAAAAAAAAAGATTTTTATGCTAGGATATTTTTGTGATAACTTATTCTGGAGTTTTCAGCTTCAGAGAGACAAGGGAATTTCAAAAGCCACATGCTGGAAAACATGAGTTCCAAACCCAAGTTTGACACATTCTAGTTGTGTCATCTTTGAAGTCATTCGACCTCCTCTCCCAGCCCATTTCAGGCCTGTAAAATAAGGGAGTTAGACTAAATTTATAAAGACTGCAAGCTCTAACCAAAAATAAGGCCGATGAGCTGAGTTGAAGCTGAAGAGCAAGCCTGCTCTAAAAACTGGGTATTAACTCTCCCTAGGCAGTTCTTTTTCTGTTAACAGACAGGAGAGCATATTAAGCAACATAAAGTTCCTCAAGGGCAACATCTAATTCATATTGTAAGAATGTCCTCATACATACAGTGTCATACTGTATGTCCTCATAATGTCCCATGCATACAGTGGTCTTTCAAGAACTTCTTGTTGAAGGATTATATACTCTCCATCCCCCAGCCAGAGTTACAGATTTAGGGGCACTCAGTGGGGCCTGTGGTGGTTATCTGTTGCACCAAGTTTCCCCTACCCATTCCCACCACAGACACAGAAGTGGTCCTAATAGTTATTTAACAATCACAAGTCCCTAGCCTGTCCATGTTCCCAGTCACGAAGCCTCCCAAGCAGCAGTCAGGGCTAACGTTGGCGTGACCCATCTCAACCCAAGCCATTACATCTGATAAATAGCCGAATTTTGTAGATTCTCCCTCAGCAACATCGCCCACATCCATTTCTTCCCCTGCCTAGTTCTAGCCTCCCTAGTTTAGGCCCTCATCATCCCTCCCCTAGCCAGAGTATACATATATACTCAGTCTCCCTGCCCATCACCTCTATGACATACTACAGCCAGGATTATCTTCCTAAAGCACAGACCTGGTCATTGTCACTCAACTGCTAAAAAAATAAATAAACTAAAAACCCCTACTTCAACAGCTTCCAATTTTTTACAGAATAAAACCCAAACTACTCATCCAGCAGCGTTCAATCTCAAATAATTGGACTCCAGACTTCTTTCCCAATGCCCTCCCTGGAAAACCATCCTGATAAAGTTACCCAACTACCTTCAGTGCTCTCTAAACTGGGCTTTTGCTCTCTCCTCCACCTAGAAAGTCTGCCTACCTCCCTACCCCTACTCCACCCATTCCAACTTCTCCAAAGCATTCAGTTTTGTCCTTAGTCAAAATTCATCTGATTCCCCTGTTTTTCTAATCATTTTGCTTTAAAGAATATTAAATCACTTGCATTATATTTCTATTATTTGTCTATTTACTTTCTGGCACACCTGGGGGGTGGGGGGAGGATCATTTTGTGATCTTGTCATGCTTATCTCAGCCCTTTATGGTCCTGAAAGCATGTGGAATCAATGGATCTAACTTCATTCCAATTATTTTCACATACATTATCTCATTTAACCCTCACAACAACCCTACAAAAGATTATCATTATTATCTTATTCACTTTAAAGAGAAGGAAACTGAGAGACAAAGAAATTCAACATCTAGCCCAGGGACATGCCTCTGATGTGGTGAAGCTAGCCCAGGATTGTCATGCTTCTCCTATCATATCTCACCACTGAGGATCAGAAGCATATTTCCTGCCACATTACAATGCTTCACAAACGACCCAAGCTCCCAAATAGGTAGTAAGTTAAATTTCTTTTTGAATACCACGTACATGGTAACAATTTTTCAATTCCTAAAATAGTAAGAACCAACTTTAAGGTATTTGATGGTGGCTCTAAGCTCTGTTCATTACATCAGATTTTTATTTTTAGGGATCCCTGGGTGGCGCAGCGGTTTGGCGCCTGCCTTTGGCGCAGGGCGCGATCCTGGAGACCCGGAATCGAATCCTACGTCCGGCTCCCGGTGCGTGGAGCCTGCTTCTCCCTCTGCCTGTGTCTCTGCCTCTCTCTCTCTGTGACTATCATAAATAAATAAAAATTTTTAAAAAAAGATTTTTATTTTTGTTATTCACATATCCTGGTCTTCTACTCTAATTTAAAATAGAGAACTAGGGGTGCCTGGGTGGCTCAGTCGATTAAGCATCTGCCTTTGGCTCAGGTCATGATCTCTGGGTCCTAGGATCAAGTTCTGTGTTGGGTTCCCTGTTCAGTGGGGAGTCTGCTTCTCCTTTTCCTTCTGCTCCTCCCCCTCATTCATGCTCACTCTCTTGCTCAAATAAATAAATAAAATCTTAAAATAGAATAAAATAAAATAAGAGAACTAATGAGACATTAGTCTGGGTTCTTTCTGCAGAGAACTAGCCATGCCTCACTTCTTTCCAGGACCTCTTCCCTCTGCCTCCCCCAACCTGTTGTCCAGCTCCAACAATATAGACAAGTTTAAAGGGACAAAGCTGCAAAGGCTTTGACCCTGATTAAAAGTATCAGGTCTCATGTAGGAGACTCACAGGTACCTCAAATACATGAGTTCAAGGCCCATCAACAAAGTTCTAGGGCACAATCATGCACCCCCTGAGATCCATCCATTGGCTGAACTCAAACATTGCACCAATGTTTTTTACAAATTTTTTTACAAGATGACTGAATAATGACACATTTTCTTTTGTCACAACTTGCACTGAAATGATTGTGCTCTGGGCCTAAGGGTGAATGGACACTCTTGTGAATCTAACATGCTGACCTTATTTCTTCTGTGTGGGAGGCATTTCAATTAAAGGAGAGAAACAAGCCCCATCAAATTTAAGCATCAAGAAGAATACACAATGAGTGGCATTTCTTTTCTGCTTGGAACATTAATTAATCAAACAGAGCTGACAAGGACTAATAGTATCACCAGGCAGGGTAGCAAGGGTTTTTGCTGTTTTCTAAATTGTCAAATCAAGTACCCATCCCTGAAGCCTCCTCAAGGGCAGTACTTACAACTTCTTTGGGTGCTAATTCCCTTTCTGATGTTGCCATAGCAACACAGGTTTGTTTGTTTTTTCAGGTTCCCAGGTGAAACATTTGAAGGAAAAGCACCATGTTATTTTTGCAGAGAAAGAGTAGCCCTTTTAGTCCTTGGAAATAGGATGACAATAACTTCTATTTGTGCAGCCTCTCCTCTACTAAAAGGACCTTGATATGCCAGCCTTATGAGGAAGGGCAGGTCTTATCTCCTTTTTGCAAATTTTATGAACAAGAAAACTGAGAAATGGGGGAGAATCATGAAAATACAGTAGTACAAAGAAAGACTGGGAAAAATATAAATGTCCTTGATTTTTTTTTAATTTTATTTATTTATTCATGAGAGACACACAGAGAGAGGCAGAAACATAGGCAGAGGGAGAAGCAGGCTTCCTGCAGGGAGCCTGATGTGGGACTTGATCCCAGGACCCCAGGATCACGCCCTGAGCCGAAGGCAGACGCTCAACCACTGAGCCACCCAGGTGTCCCTATAAATGTCCTTGAATTCCGAGTTAATATCATTAACCTTAACAATACTATTTAATAGTTATTAGTATTATTGATAAAATAACTTTTTTTTTTTACTATTACATGTATTATCTCAGTGAATCCTTAGAACAATCCTGTACTGTAAGAATTCTACTCTTCTCCACTTTCAGATGAGGAGCCTATGGCTTAGAAGAGTTAAGTATTACAGCCAAGATCACAGAAGTGATAAGAATCAAATCAGGCAGGCCATTTCAAGGACACTGATGTGACATGGGAGCTTTTGGAACATATTGAGAAAGAGGTGACATGGTCTTTCAAAAGTGCTGATCTGTTGGAAGATTATAGAGAAGCAAGAATAGAAGCAAGGAGACCCAGGAGGCTATTACAGGAATCTATACAAGAGATGATGGTGGACTTGGGTGATAGCAAAAGAGGTGGTGAAACGTGGTCAGATTCTGGATCAATTTTAAAGATAAGGCCAAAGATAAGGACTTCCTGTAGACTGGTAACTAACAATAGGACATAACAACATGGAGATCATAGGTAACTCTGACAAGAGTCTTTTCCAGGACAACATCCCTTTCCTAAATCTAGGAAGGATTTAGGAAAAAGCCTGATGAAGCAAGTTTAAGGGAAATCAAGAGGAAAGAAATTAGAGACAGGGAATACAGAAATTGCTTTTGAGGATTTCTGCTGCAGCTGGTGCAAAGAATGGAGTAGCAGCTGGTGGAGAAAGTGGACTGGGGAAGATTCCCTATTTTAAGATGGGAGATATAATAGTATGTTTATAAGAATGATTCAATAAAGAACAGTCAGTGATGTAAGAGAGGAGGGGAGAGTGGCTGTAATGAATGTCCTGAAAGAACGAGAGAAAGATGGGATCTAGTGCACAAGCAGAGGCATTTGGTATGAGTTTTAAAGGCAGACACTGGCAGGTGAGGTATTTGATGTTCCAAATAAGTAGGATGTATGAACATCAGCATGCTGGGACAGAAGGTGTTGGAAGTTTGAGGAGAGAGAGGGTCTGTGATAATTGTCATTTGGGGGCAGAGGAGGAGGAGTACTTCATCATCTTTTAGCTAACAAGTACCTAAAACTCAAATGTAATACAATTACTTCTATTCCACGTGTAGAAGGAAAGAAATGCACATAAGCCATTATAAGATACTGTCTCATGTAGCCTCTTTTTCAAACATGGGTTTCTACATCCAAGAACAAACTGAAATATTACCAAGTAAGGAGCTTGCTTAACAATTTTCTGTGAGCGGTACAATGAAAAGATAGGATATCAGCCTCAAAGAAGAAAACACCAAAACCTTTTTCCGGATGGTATAATTTAAGGCCAAATCTGGCCTTTTTCCCCGTAAGCAATGATGATGGGTGGCTGGAGTCAAGATAGAGTTCAAATGAAGAATGTTAAGTGAAACTACCAGTACAGCAAGCAAAAAAAAAAAAGTAGAGGTAGCTTAAAAGGTGGTGTAAGTCAAATACTTGGTTGGGATCTAGAGTTAATGAAAAGCAGCATGGTTAATTTGCATAAGTGATTTATTTCACTTATAATGCTAAGTGAAATAAATCAGAGAAAGACAAATACCATCTGATTTCACTCATATGTAGAATTTAAGAAACAAAACAAATGAACAAGAAAATTAAGAGATTTTTTTTAAAAAGCAGATTCTTAAGTACAGAGAACAACCTGGTAGTTGTCAGAGGGGATTGGGTGAAATAGGTGATGGGGATTAAGAGCACAGTTACCTTGATGAGTATTGAGTAAATGTATGGAATTGTTGAATTGGTATGTTATATATCTGAAACTCATGTAACGCTGTATGTTAATTATAATCCAATTTTTTTAAAAAATGGGGTGCCTGGGTGCTCAGTCAGTTACACAGCTAACTCTTGATTTCAGCTCGAGTCATGATCTCAGTGTTGTGAGATTGAGCTTCCTCCCCTGTCCCCATCAGGCTCTGCACTAAGGTATAGAACCTACTTAGGATTCTCTCTCTCTCTCTCTCTTTCTATCTCTGCCCCTCCCCTCCTCACTCCAACTCTTGCTCTCTCTCAAAAAAAAAAAAAAGAAAGAGAGAGAGAGAGAGAGAGAAACTGATCTAAGTAACTTTCGAAAACAATGTTTTGACTGGAATGTACAAACAAAAATAAATGAAAATTATACCAAAAATTTAAAAAAGGAAAACAATATGGTTAATAATTTAGACAGTTTTCTGTGGTTTTCTGTGGTGAGGTCAGGAGCAGCAGAACATTGTCTGGGAGTGAAAAAGGATGCCGCACCATCTAGGACAGAGCCCAATCAAAAAGCAGACTCCTATGGAAAAGAGAGTGCCCAATTGATAAGGGTTTGGCTCTACCCTGACCTAAAATTTGACCTTAATTAATACCACTAACTAACCTGTCCATTTCCTCAGTGAGTTCTAAGTGTTACTGAACCACAAACCAAAGAATTTTCGGTCTTTATATCCAGAAACCTAAGTAGAGTAATAGGCACCATCAGAAGACATTAAGACATTAAGTGTTTTCAAGAGGTCATCAATGTTTTGGCAAGGAGGATTACAGACTCACAAGCCACAATACCACATGGCCCAGAGTAATTATAGAGCATTCTTTTCTGTCTTTTCAGAAAGAGCCTATTTTACCCTAGATGTGTATAAAGTAATCATGTGGAAATTCAGAGTTGCACTATTTTTCTATTGCTGTGCAATTAATTACCCTCAAACTTTACATCTTTAACACACATTTACTATCTCACAGTTTCTGTGGGTCAGAAATCTGGATGCTTCTTAGATGGGTCCTATGGGAAGGCTGCCATCAAGATCAACTGGAGTCACAATCATCTCAAGACTCAACTGGAGGAAGATTTACCTCCCAGCTCAAATGCTTTGGCAGCATACAGATCCTTGCTGATTGTTGGACTGAGGGTCTCAGTTTCTCACTGACTGTTGACTACAGGCCTCCCTGTTTCCCTACCAGGAGGGTAGCTCACAGCATGGCAGATGTAACCATCAGAAAAAGCGGGGGAGAGGGGAAGAGCGAGAGAGCAAGATGAAGTCACAGACTTTCTTTTAAGTGACACCCTTTACTTTTGCCGCACTCTGTTAGAAGCACATACTAAGTGTATCTCACACATTGATGTGTATGTGAGTAGGTGGAGATCATGGAGGGTCATTTTAGAGGCTGCCTACCATAATAATGGACTTAAAAACTAACCAAGCTCCTGGAAATCTTCCCTTCAGATTGTGTTCCTCTATTCCCAGCTCTGAGCAAAATAAAACTCAGAAATGAAAGGAGGCCAGCTCTTCATCTTCTAAAATGCTGGGTTTCCTGGGCATAGTAGCCCCAGGGGGGCTGTTTTTATTTTTTAAGACACACAAGCCTCTAGCTGCAGGCTTTGTGTCTGCTTTTGGCTCCGGACTCCTGGTCCCCACATCACTTACACTTACAGCTCTCCTTGTCTTGCTCATGTGGTCCCTCATGATACTTTTTTTCTCATTTCTTCTTTTTTTTTAAGCTTTTTGTCTTAAGATTTTATTTATTTATTCATGAGAGACACAGAGAGAGAGAGAGAGGCAGAGACAAGCAAAGGGAGAAGCAGGCTCCATGCAGGGAGTCTGATGTAGGACTCGATCCTAGGACTCCAGGATCACACGCTGAGCTGAAGGCAGACACTTAACCACTAGGTCACCCAGGCGTTGCTTTTTTTAAGCTTTAGTTCACTCATTGTTAGCTGCCACCATACTCTCCTCTCCAAGGGCCCGTGTCTACTGCCTAGGACACACTGCATATTGCTTCCTTCCAGGAGATTTTCCCAGGATGGCACGTAAATGACACATGCCTCTCTCATCAAATCCTAACGTGTCCTGCTTCCACCAAGAAGGAAATGGAAGGTAGCATTACATAGGCAAGAGATACTTCAGAATGTTTCCACCTCCAGTTTAAACATAAATTTCCAAGCTTATGAGAAGAGAACTAAAAAGCCCACTGAGGAGCATTCTCCTAAGAAATGAGTTATTGAAGAATTCACACCACCCCAGTAATAATCTCATGCCTGGTTATTGTCCACACTTTGCAGAAGGGCACCTGCCCAAGCTTTTTCAATGGTGGACTTAACCCCACCTTCAGAGCTACCTGAGACCTCAGTGATAAAACCAATCAGCTACTTCCCTTCCTGGAAATTCCTAAAATTCAAGGAATGTGGGTGATGTGGGGCAATGACTGGTCCATGCACCCTGGTGCCATACAAACCTGGGCTTTAATCCTGGCTCATTTTCTTATTCACAATCCTGGCAAGCCTAGGCACATGTCTGTGCCTTCTGTGCTTATTTCATAGCCTTAGAGAAGGGATTAACTGATGCAGTTCTTGGAATAGAGTAGAAGCCAAGGGTCCCCACTGTTCCCGATTTCTAAGACTTCCTAACCCTCTTAGTAGTTCTGCTATTTTTCCACTCTCCTTTCCATGAAAACTCCTCTTTGAAAGGTACTATATCAGGAAAATCTCTGAGAAGCTCTTGAGTGAAAGAAAGGCTGGCAAGCTCATTTGTGCTGTGGCATTTGGGACTTTGAGGCCTCTCTGTTACTCATCAAGGGGTCTCTATAGTTAAACAGAAACACATAGAGACACCTTGAAGACCTCTTCCCAGATCTACTCCCAACCTATAATGACCCTAATCATGCCAATCCTCAGCTCTGGGTAAACCCAATCAACCATTTTATCTACTCCTTTTGCCAACCTACTGAAAATTATAAAAGCCACTGACCGGCTCCCATTATAAATCTATGTTATTCTGCCTCAGCTGTTCACTAATTCTTTTATTCAACCTTATTAACTGTCTATCCTGTTCCATATGACAGCAATCCCAATCTATTCTTCTCTTTTATCATCTTAAAATATGCTAGACCCTTCTTTCTGAGCCTCTTACTTCACCAAAAAATGTAAGGTCCTTCCCCTCACTTCCCCCTTCTTTCATCTCAAAGAAACTTCAGTGCTTCACTGTCTACCCCCCCTGACGCCTTCAGTCTGCAAAGTAAAGATCTCAACCTGTCTCCAGTGCTAAAGGGTGATCACTGGGCTTTGATTTCCATCCCTCATACCTCCTCATAGATTTCATCACATTCAACAGCCCATCTCCCTTTCTCAAATGCTTACTACCTCCCATGATGCCTCAGTGTAAGATGCCTCTTCCACGTGTCCTCAGCCCTGTCCCCACATCAGGCAACTCTCCTTCCATCCATCCAGCTGGCACACACATCACATTCACCACTCACGGCTCTCCCTCACTCATTCACCTCAACTGCCTAGAATCGAGCTTCTGTTTCAAATACTTCACCAAAACTGCTTTCTCCAATATGTCTGATATCTCTCTAATTGGAAATCCTATGACCTCATCTCAGTCCTCTTCCTATGTGACCCCTCTGCAGCATTTAATGTAGCTACCCTTTCCTGACACTGTTTTTCCTTCTGTGCTCCCTCCTCCTGTGGATCCTCCTCAGACTCCACTTCTCCTAGCCCTCAAATGCAAACATTTCAGATGTCTTCTACAGGTCTCTTCTCTCTTCCATGCACATCTCTTTCTGTACAGTCATACCTACACCCTCCGGTCTAGTTAGCATCACATCAACATAGAAGATTCAAACCTACCTCACTAGTGCAGCCCTCACTTGTGAATCTCAGTTCCTACTAAGATTTCCAGCTTCCTACCAAGCATGACCCCAAAATGACCTTCATTACTAGCTCACCAATTCTACATCCATTTTAGAACTCATCACTTTTTCCACTAAACCCCATGCAATCCCCACCTGTCGGGGGGAGAGGGGTTCTTCTTCTTATCTTCCGTTTAATTATTTTCTCTTCTTACTATGTTTATATAATTATGTTCTTCCTTAGTTTACCTGCATAGATCTCCAATTCCCTAAATGACTGCAAGCCATCCAGTCACCAGGTCTATTGATTCCTTTCCATTTCTATTGGCACTGTCTTTATAATTCTGTCACTTGGACCTTATTGCTGGTGATGCATCTCAAATCTCACCTCCCCAGATGATGTATATGACTCAGCAGAAACAGAGCCAAAGCAATGGCCATAAAGAGAGATATCAATCCACTAGAGAACTAAAGTGAACACAGGGAGGCAAGATCAGGTTCACAACGGCTGCCACATAGCACAGAGATGCCCCCATATGTCTGGTTACAAAGGGAGAGCCCAGTGATAGGGATCTCAAGTCACAAACACCTACGCTCTTCACTTACTGCCTCTAGTTATTCTTGCCTCTAGTCCTGCAAGAATAAAGGTTACATTTAAGGACGCTGAATAATACCTTATCCAGAAAAAGAAGGGCCTTGTGCTTTCTGGCAGAGCCACCAGGAGAGAGAACATTTCTGCAAAGAATTATGAGAGCTCCCATAAAACACGAGTGTCTTAGTTAGCTTTCCAGGGCCATAACTGTGGAAATGCACTCAGTATGCCAGGGGACCCTTACTTGAAAATCTGAGCTGCCTTTCCTGTTCCCCACCCTATTGGGAAAAAGCCTCCCTAACTTAGTCTTGGCAAGGTGGAACCAGCTTATCAGGGAACTCTGATGCAGGACACAGTGCAGAAGAGATACTTTCTCCGGTCACCTTCAGCTGCTTCGAAGGTTCTTGTGATTTATCAAAGCTCAGGCAAGAATGGGACATGGTTCTAAGCAAAGCATGTTTCCCCTACTGGCAATGAACTTGTGAAGCAGATGGGAAAGGGCAGTGACCATCAGATGAGCGTCAGCCAAGCGAGGCCAGCTTTGCTAACCAATAATTCAGACACATTTGTCATCCCCTGCCTTCTGTGTCAGGTCTGCATCTTAAAAACAGGACTCCTGTTTCAGCAAGCCTATGTAGAAATATGCAGCCCATTTCCACTTCCTTCCCCGCCGCATGTGTCAGTTTTCTCTATAGTTTCATGGTGATTTATAGTGATTGCAGGCAGTGAAGAGTCAGCAATGATTAACTGAAGGAGACACCTCTAAGTCACAGATCAATTCACTTCCTACTATAGCAATCTGAAGAAGGAATCTCATTTCTTTGTGGTTATTCCAGTACCTTTGCATCTTGGTAATAAATGAGACTTCCAGAGCTCATCTCTGCATCTCATAGTTACTTTAAATCCTGGCAGTTGGTAGGGGAGAAGGGCAGAAAAGAAATTTTGCAAAGGGCATCCCCTTCCAAGCCACATACCCCAGACAGCCTCACCCTGCACCTTTGAAAGACCCATCTCATTTTATGGACCATCAAAGACTGTTATAATAGTTCTCGGGTGGTAAGCAGAGAAAGGTTCAAGATGACATATTTCATAACTCAGAAAATAACTTCTTGGGAAGGAGCTCTCAACCCTGAAGTCAACACTCATCAAATTACTTTTCTGCAGCTGAGGAAGAGAACGATCTGAATTTTTTAAAATGTAATCAGTAGACTATTCTCCTGGGCCATTTCTCAGTCCCTTCTATCAGTTCTGTGGGCACGTAGTACCACATAAGACTGAGTCAGCTGGACCTTCTTTCCCTGCCACAACAGTACAGTTAGCAAGAAAGTGGTCAGAAAACCAGGGCAGTGGATCAAGTGGGAGAGAAAGGAGGAAAGAGGCACAATGAAGACTGTCCTTATGAATGAGTTCATGAATATTGCTGGGCTGACCACAAGGCCATGCCCAAATGGCTGAGCGAGAAGGACTCTAGAAACCAACCACTGGGACCACTTACCATGTCTCTTCAACCCTGGGCTGCAATCCAAACCAAAGCGAAACTGTTCTGTTCTCTTTAAATACCTTTAGAACTCTATATCCTAACCAGAATAGAGACGTGTGTGTGTGTGTCTGTGTGTTTGTGTGTGTGTGTGGGTGTGTGTGTGTGTGTCTTTGTGCTGAAGAGTCCCTCCAGTTAAGATTTAGAAAAATATATAGTCAAATGCTGAAAAATCTGTAGGGAAATAAACTCGCAAGGGTTGTTTCTCTATTGCCTGCCTTGGGAGTTTTTTAGTATTATATTCTACTGAACTGTTTTGTTAAAAATCTGGATAGCTTCAATCTTATTGCAAGCAGTGCAGTCTCTGATGAAACATAAGAAAAGCACTTCCACTCATATTTCATTGGCCCAAGCAAAGCACATGACCACACCTAACTTCAGGGGAGTCAGAAAGAATTCTTTCATTATTCACATCAAAGTAGTCACCAACCTGTGTAGATTCTACTTCCAAATATCTCTCAAATCATTTCCTCCCTACCCATTGCTACTATGAGTTGAGCACTCAGGCCTCTATGCTTCTCACCTGCACTAGAACAAAAGCTCCCAATACCATTTCCTTCTGCCAGTCTGGCCTCTCTCCAATCCATTCTGCAAGCAGTTTCCAGAGGTCACTTTTGAAAAGCACAATCTATGCCCTCGGTAAAGCTGCAGCTTTCAGGTCAGCATCCAAAGCTCTCAGAATGGCACAAAGGCTCTTGGTGTGGCCACTGCCCACATCCCTGCCCTCATCTCCACCCTCACTCACATTTTACTTCACTGAACCCCTTACAATTATGTCTTCTTATCAACATTTATACTTCTGTTGCTGGCCCACCTCTAGGCTGAGATACATTTCTACCACTTCTCTTACTAGCTAACGAAATCTGAACCTTCAAAAATCAAGTCAAGAAATTTCTATTCCAGGAGACCTTTCCTGATGACCCTCCACCCCCAGTCTGACTTAGGTACATTGATGCCCGGGCACACCATGTGCATACTCTATTCAGTGCACTCTTCATACTGTGTGCAGCCTTCATTTTACTTACCTGGTTCCTACATGTGATTTTTAGCCTCTTGAAGTCAGGAACCAATACCTAACAGTGTGCCAGATATATATTAGGCATTCTTTAAATGCCAGTTGAGCGGATGTATCTATAAAGCTATGCCAAGTTTTGCACCAAGTCCTGAAATCTCAAAGGTGAATCACACACACTATGCACAGGAACATATATAACGTCACTGGGACTGTCTCTGGAGGAAAGAGCCAAACTGGCAGGAGCTAAAAATGGAGAAAGAAGAAAGGGCCAGTTTCCTGCCAACTAAGTAAGCAAATGTTTCAATTTCCTTTCTTTCCCAAGCCCCAGCATGGCAGCCCTTCCTTTGTAATAAATTATTTTTTCCTTTTTTCTTTTCTCTCCACTGAAATCCCCTGTCCTCTCTCCTTCCCTAAGAATTATCAGAAGCCTCTAGAACAAATGCAGAAACCTAATTTAGGTTATCCCTCCCAGATAACACTTTGTGCCTTAAAATGGTTTATCACAGTGAGCAACAAGTTTCTTCCAGGAGAAATTCAGGTTCACAGCTAGGGATTAGTGTCAGGATTAAGGACCACAGAGAAGAGGAAAAACAGAGGATTCTGATCTACTTTTTAAAGTCACAACTTAAGTGGTTTCCTTATCTGACACACAGACCAGATCTAATGAGGAAGTACTATTCACCCGTACTTACTCCACAGGTATCAAGTCACTGCTCAGCACTAAAGAGCACCACACATAATGAGAAATAAGGGACCGTGGCCTCTTTTCCCCAAGCTGCCAGAGTCTCCCTGCATCTTTGGTCTGACTCCACTAAGAAACTCCTCAGGAGAGAACTGGGTTACTCACTAAGAACTTTTGCATTTATTAAGTATAAAATTAGAAATAAAAATAGAATTCCATTTTTGTACTGGTTCCTAGAGATAAATCTAACAACCACACATAGTACTTCCTAGGATGCATTCATTATAACATCACTAAATAAACAAGGAGGCAAGACAGTAGCATGGTTATCCAGTTTTCTGATTTCTCAGTTTCTCTATCTGTAAAATGCATATGACAGCACCTACTGTCCTATACAATAGGGTATTTCAACCTCAACATTATCAACATTTGGGTCTGGATAATTCCATGTTATGGAGAGCTATCCTGGGCATTGTAGGGTATTTAGCAGCATCTCTGGTACCCAACCACTAGCCTCCAGAAACACTTGACCCTCCCTCAGTGATGACAATCAAAATATCTCTTAGGTATTACCAAATGTTCCCTGGGGTGCGACATTGTCCTTGGTTGAGCACCACTGCTATAACGGAATAAACAAATCAATACACATCAAATGCTTAGACCTATTCCTGGCACACAGCAAATGCTCCCTGACTTGACCCAGAGGATAAGAGAGTCTGAAGAATAGAGAGACAGACTGTTCCATAACAGAGGACTTCACCATTCTTGTAGAGATCCTAACAAAGTTACACATTTATGAATCACCCTCCATCTTTCAAAGGCCTCAGTAATAGGATCCAGGCAGCACTGGGCACCTGACAAACTTGTAAGTACTACATTATTATCTCTCTCTCTTCCCTATTGAATGATACAAGCAATTTGTTGAAAATAGTGTTTATTATCCCCCTTGATACCTGAAAACCTGCTCAGCCAAAGACATTGTACACTATAGAGAGTATTTCTATTGGATTTTATAAACAATAAAAATAACCCATCTGGCCTCACTCCTTTTATCTTTGTTTAAAGGCCATTTTGTTAAGAATATAAAAAATTCTATCTCCCTACTGCAAATGGAAACATTACTGCATCCCAGTGACTCTTTGGTACCTGGCACTCTCCTGGTGCTCAGAAGTAACCAAAGCAGCCATTCCATTGACAAACAACTCTCACTGTTAAAAAGTTTATTCCATCCCAGACCGACTCCCCTTCTTGTAACCTCTCTGTATACTGTTCAGTCAAGTACTAATTCTGCAGCTGTTGTGTGCAAGTGCCACGGCCCATAAGCCATTTACAAGTCCTACTCCCTTTGTGACAGATAAATGAAGATAATAACAATCCTCAGTTTGGTCCTCTCTTCCCTGACTAAAGACATGCAACTCGGTTTATGATTCCTCAGAGACAATGGTGTCCTGGCCCCTCACCATCTTGGTCTCCCTTCTTGAGATGCACTTTGTCAATGGAGTCTCAAAATAAGATGTCCAGACTGCACGCCACACTCCAGGGGTAGTATAACCAGCAAAGAATCTAGCAGGACTATAATATCACTGATCTACATCCAGCCAACCTGCAATCCAACCCGAGATGGTTGTCTCTGTTTGCAGGCAAGGCTTCCCAGACTCTTCCTTTCTAAGGCAAAGTAAGACTCAGATCCTTTTCATGCAAATTCCCTCTCAGCAAGTTTACTCTCATCCTATATATTCAAGGTCACATTTTGAACCCAAAATTCATAATCTTCTATTATCTCTATGATATTTAATCTTGTTGTCTTGAGCAGGAGCCAGAACGCCAATATAGCTTGGAATGTTCATCCTATAAACCATGGTTTCAACTACTTCTTCCTCTCTGACTCTTCTCAGCGGCTGATTGAATAAATTGTTGCTTTCAACTAAATCAGGGATAGGCAAACTCTAGCCCATGGGCCAAATCCAACCTACCACTTGTTTTTGTAAATAAAGTTTTATTGGAACACAGCCACAATCATATATTTACATATTTTCTATGGCTGCTTTTCCACTATGATACCAAGTGAGTAGTTGCAACAGAGACCATAGTGTCCACAAACCAAAAACTTTATTATCTGGCCTTTACAGAAAATGTTCACTGATCTCTAAACTAAAGCCTTGAAATATATAGAGAGAATAAAACTAAGTCAAAGACTGGGTGCTATGGGCCGATGATTAATCAGCACATTCAAGAACAGTGGTTCACACAGTTTTGAATTCACATAAAAATGCAGTCATTCCTAGGGTCTGCATAGAATTCAAGATACATTTTGATCTTGGCGTTGCTTGATCCTAAAAATCCCATCAAAGTAAGGATGAATTAATTAACTGTTGATTAATTAATTCAAAAACCATTCTGCTCTGATATAGATAGGTGAAGGAAAAGAATGAGAACCAGAACAAGTAAATTTTAAAGGAAAAACAGGAGGTTGGGGAGAAATTTGATTGTAAAAAGCAGCCAGAGGTCCAGAACTAAAAAGGAGCCTCTGCAGAGATGTTTAGATTTGCTCTAATGCTGGTTAATGCTTCCCACTCATGTTAGCCTGGGTTTGTTAGGGTTTGACATTGCTCCAGAGGCACATAACTTAGAAAATTACCATGGTCCCTGCCTGAACTGCTGCCAGATGGGCTCCCTCATGGTTGTCCCCACAGTTAGGTGATTACTTTCTAAATCCCAAAACTATATTGGAATCCAACATCTTGCATAGTAGTAAATTGTCACAGCCTTAAATCTAGGCAACCCAAAGCCATGTGCCACCTTTTAAACTCTCTGCCCCTTTCTCTTTCCAACAAACGGTTCCCACAGTGGGTTCTTAGAATCAGAACATAACAGTCTAGACTGTGCACGGTAGGCCTGGTTGCTCAAAAGATAAAACAACATTTGCATTTGAAAACATATACACACTAAAAAAAAAAAAAAATTACCAAATGTTAAGTCCAATATACCAAGCCTGAAAATGATCTCAGAGTGGGTCATCTACCAGAGAGGGAGAGAATATTGCCAAGGCTAAGGTCATGGGCCTTGGTATCTGGCAGACCTGGAATGGAATCTTGACCTATTTACTTGAGCCCTCCAAGTCTCAATTTCATCTGCAAAATGGAGGTCACAGTAACATTTCCTCACAGAGTTAGTGTAAGAACAGATGGTGTAATGCATTAAAAGACATAGTACCTGCTACCTAGTAAGCATTCAGATAATATTCATTATTATTATTATCACTATCTTCATTTTTTTACTATCTTAATGTTTATATTAATAAGTACATAATAGGAAATATTTGAATTTCCAATGATTTCTAAGACAATGCCCAAAGTATCCATCTTTGAACAAGAGCATTGAAACCACTGCCCCACTTAAATGAGAACAAAAAGGCATCCAAGATTTTATATTTTTCCCAAGGCAAGAAAAGAAGCAATGATGCAGATGTGGAAAGAATGTTTTCAGTTCACTGCCTACTTGTGATACTCTCATAAAAGAAGTCGTTATGTTATTAAACAAGTAATTGCCTTTGTTTTATTATTTTTCCAAATAAAAATCAACCATGTTGAACCTAAGTGCCAGCAATGCAGGAGGGCCCAAACCCTCCAGCCTTACCTGTGTAACCTTACCTGTATGTGTAACTTACCTGTAATATTTGTATTAAGTAAGATACAGGTTCAACTGCTCTTTAAAAAAAAAAAGAGAGAGAGAGAAAGAGAGAGAGAGAAAGAGATATGAAAACACTATGGCTCCAACAAGACAGAAGTTGACTCCGCTCTTCTGGTAACAGTCCAGAGATGACACAATGTTAGATGTTTCCGCTCCACAAGAGCATCTGGGAACCCAGCCTCCTCTACTTTGTTCATGTGCCATATCCTGTGGTCCCTGGACAGCAGCACCAGCATCATACAACAACTTGTTAAAAACGCAAATTCTCATGCCCAACCCCAAATCTACTGAATCAGAAACTTCTAGGGGTAAGGCTCTGCAATCTGTGTTTGACAAGCCTTCTAGGTGGTGGGCTTATCATCATGGTCAAACTAGACTTCTAGTTTGGAACATGGAACTGCTACTTCCATGTTCCAGACCATAGAAAGGAGGAAAAGAAGAGAAGAGAGATAAGTTATTTCCCATCAAGAAAGTGAAATGGAAACTACTCACATTGCACATCTTGTTCACTTTCCACTGGCAAGATGCATGGTCAAAAGGACACATCTAGCTGCAAAGCAAATGTAGTCCCTAGCAAGGCAGTCATGTGCCTTGGTGAAACCAATGGAGTCCTAGATGAAAAGCAAGAATAGCTATTGGGGGACAATTAAAAGTCATCCCTAATAGAGGAAATGGCTATAGCCTCCCAAGTCCCTCATAGTAGTAAACCCAACACTGCAGTATCTCTTGGGATGCATTTTCTTCCTCTAGCTTCAACTTCTTGCATCCCCTAAATAATGATCTTAATGAATCAGAACATAACAGTCTTAGTCCCCTTAAAGCTATCCTCTTCTTTTCATCTCTACCATCCCCCAACCCAGTCTCTTTCCTCCCTTTACCCAAAATCTTCACACAAGAGCAATTATGTGGAACAGTGGGTGTGGGGGATACTAATGTCCAATGGATACCTTAAAAACAACCTTGTTCTAAAGATCCCCTCAATCATTCCTACTGGAACCTCTCCCTGGTCAACTTTCTTGCCTTTCTCCATCTCTGAGCCCCTTATACCCTCATTTCTTGGCTGCTCTTAGGAATCTAAAACTGCTCCCAGATTCTTAGAGAAAGTCCACTTTCTCCTGGGCTCTGACTCAGCTGATAGGGGAAGGAAAGTAGAAGGAGCAGGAGCATCCCCATCTACCTAAAGAAGCTAACAATGAATTTTTCTAAGTAAAGGGCAAATCTCAGACAGGTACTCCACTACTAGGTTGAAAACAATAGATTTTTTTCCACCCCCAATATATGTCATAGTGCCACCCTGCAGAACAAGTCATCTCTGAAAGTGTTTTCTCAGCAGTGATGCTGTTGGACCACCAGGTAAATATAACTTGATCAAATCAAAGGGACATAGAAGGAATTATGCAATAGGTAGCATTGTTTCATATGTTTACTTTTCATTTTTAAAAATGGGCTTTTCATAACTAAATTCTACTCTGAAATGGCAAAGATCTATTAAAACATTCTTTCTAAAGGAACATTTCCCCCATGCTATCAACAGGCTATCTCACTTATTTGCCAGAGAGAGAAAAAAATGTTTACTAAATTAAAATCTTTAAATAAAAGAAGCATTGGGGTAAAAAGTTAAACAGTACAAGTACAAAATCAAAATAAAATCTCTCTCCCCCTACTGTGTTTCTCCCTAAAGGTTACTTGTTAACAACTATACACACATTTTTCCTCAGGAAAATAATGCACATATTATGATGATGATTATAGCTAAGCATTTATTGGATGCCTACTCTATGTTAGCCATTACCCTAAGCATTTTACATGTAAGCTTGTAATCCTCATGACAACCTTATGAGTGGCCCCCATTTTACAGGTGAGGAAACAGGCACAGGGAGAGATTTGGGCAACTTATCCAGGGTCACACGACAAGCAGCAGAGGTGAGAATTGGTCCAGGCAGGTGGACTCCAGAGTCCAAGCTGTAAAGCAGCACACTTAGAGGGATCATCTCTACCCAGTGGACCACCACCTCTCAAAGGAAACCTATCGAGACACACTCCTGGAACCCCAATATAGCTGCTCAAGAGATGTTCCCTCTCACAGCTGTGCACAGCATTTTCAGATTATTCCCCACCCAAGAAATAAAAATATTTCTTAAAATAAAATTGCGAAATAGAGAGAACCTTGTGGGACAAGCGATCAGACCCAAGAAGTAGCCAAGAAATGGGGATGGGTATCCCCCCTCTCCTTCTCTTTCCCATTAGTCCTCTCTCCTAAAGATGACTGATGTGAACATTTCCAGGATTACAAATGAAAGAGGGAGGGGCCGGAAGGTTTCTTCCATCCCAGAAGCAAAGCAGGGAGGGGAGAGGCATCTTCCAGGGTGGTTCCATCTGGGAAGAGGAGGTTGCTCTACAGGGGGTGGGATGATTCCAGAGTTTCAGAAAGGGGATTTGGATTGAGCAGTGTCAAAGAAAAATTACACCATGCAGAGAAGCTGGCAAAGACTTTATTCAAGACTCTCAGTAGGGGAGAGATATTGAACAAAAAAGGCAAGGTCGGAGAGCCATTAAGTGTTGGCGTAAACTGATAGAAGAATACTGGAGGAAATTAGGGGAGAGGCTGATCAATGAGAATAGGCCATGTGTGGTTGCTAGTTGGTGCTCATGGAAGTTAGACTTCTACATGCTTAAAGAGAATGGGAGATGTGGCACTAGCTGTCCTGATAACTGTATTTCAAAGGGATGCCTCCAGACCCCAGAAAAAGACACTCCTGGGTTGTAAAACTGACGAGAGGAAAGGAGAAGATTGACATCTCAAAGGAGCAGGGAAAGAATTAATAATTGAAGCTCTTCTAAAGTGAGTGCTCTAAGGAAAAGGAGGTCAAAGGCCTGGAATCAGGAAGAAGCTCTGTTGTAGGATTCACAACTGGGGCCAACCTGCAGGCCAGCTGGGTCAGCGGGCTCCTTCCAAGTGACAGGTCCTCGGCACATTTTGCAGACAGGCCCTGAAGCCCCAATCTGCAGCACCGGCTGCCTTTGTCCTCACTGCAGCACTTTGAAACTGATTTTTTCTCTCATTGTGAAAATAGCCTCTGTGTTTGGAAAGTTATTTTTTTCCTCCTTCAGCTTGGGCTTTCTTCCCTCTCCTTTGGCATCCAAACTGTTAGGATTTTGAAAATCATTTCATTTAAAGAGAATTGACTAGCAAAGCCTTCTTAATCAGTTCTCAGCACTGCAACATAGCTGACTTTGCATTTTTTAAATCTGCCCAGCTTCCTGCAGAGGCAAGATAGTAACCATTTAAACAGGGCTGCTGCTAGCCGACTTTTTTCTGCTTAATTCTGGGCAGCTTTTACCTGAGTGGCTCAGGTACAGTTCTACTCAGAGACAAGACTCTCCAATGGGAGACTGTTGGCAAGGAAGATGCGCAAACACTGTCCATGGCAATTCATGCAGAAAGGAAAAGAAACTCTGTTTAAATAGGATTACTAGTAGCATAGCTCATAGCTCTGACTATAGACTGTGCCTCTGTCTAACTTTCGAAATGAAAAAGAAGTCATTCATTTAAGCTTCTTCAAGAGAAACTTTGTCCAAACTCACTTCCCATCCCTCTGCTGGGATGTGGAGTTCTTCCATAAACTCCACTATGCCACAATTCATCTATTTCCTTCTCATTAGAAAGCTTGGCATTTACATTATGACAGGAAACATGTTTAAAATCCAAAGCCTCAGCTGCTTCCCCATTTCACCTGCCTGGGAGTGGGAGAAAACCTGCCAAAGTGGCACTGGTCATTCTTGTTTATCCCACAGCAAGCTAAGTCCAGGACTAACAATAATGGGGCTGCTTGGAAGAGTGATCAAAAGATTGTGCTCTGAAGTCTGTTTCTTCACCCTGCCTTCTTAATTAGAAAATTGATCCCTCAGGAAGTGCCATCCAGGAGTCAAACATGGACTAGGGAGGCCCTAAGATAATCCCCTTCAGGGAATTCCAGGTCCCTCCCCTAGGAACCCTGTGACCCTTCAGTCATTTTAGGCAGGATATGAACAAGGAGAGAGACAGTTCCCATTTCGTGAACAGCAGCAGAGCAAGATGGCAACAATGCAGTTGTGACCTCCACGGTGAGTTATATAGCCCCTTTCTCCTCCTGAGGAAAGCCATAAAGAGGCCATAAGTAAGATCCACATCCACAGTGAAAGGGAGAAAAGAACTATCACTCAGTGAGCAACGCAGAACCAGACAAGGACAAGCAAGGAAGGATCTGCCCCCATCTGATGAAGCTTGGTCTGCTCAGGGACAGAACAAATCCATCAAACTACAAAGCCTCTAGCCTGCCCTTAAGACCTGTGCTGCCTGCCATCTAGCTTCCTCTAAAGTCAGCTTTGTATTTCAGGAAAGAGTTTTCTTAACTGAAACAGATAAGGTGTTACTCTGGGTTTTGTTTTGTTTTTTAAATGTTTTTAAGGTCATGTCATTTTCATAAAACACCACTCAACTAATGTCCATGTGTGCCTGCTGCTTTTCAATCAAGCCTCAGAGATTTTGAGATCTTATTTTTAACTATTTTCAAATACACATCTGAAAGTAATTTCTTTTTCTTTTTTAAGATTTTACTTATTTATTCCTGAGAGAGGCAGACAATGGCAGAAGGAGAAGGAGACTCCCTGCAGGGAACCTGATATGGGACTCCATCTCCGACCCCGGGATCATGACCTGAGCAGAAGGCAGATGCTCAACCACTGAGCCACCCAGGCGTCCCTGAAAGTACTTTCTAAAATGGCCAAATGAAATATAGGGACTGCTATGGAAAACTGAGAGTGGAGCATTTGAAAAAGAATCCAAATCCTTTCCAACCCATGGTATCCCAAACTCCAGTGCCTAAAGCCCTCACATGCTTGGATCAGCAAGCAAGTCAGCCTATCTCCTCACCACCACCTTTACAGATCCACAGCCCATACCATTACAATAATAACCAAGATAAAACCATGAAATGGGAGACACATACCCCAGAAACCCAGGGACAAGGAGAGTGGTTTCAATTCGCATTCAATTTGGCTTTGAGTTTTCCGTAAAATAATGCAAAAAGAAAAGCATCATGAGCTTCATGCCTTATTTCTCTTCTCATTAGTACAAGCTCTACTGGGGCCCAAATTCATCTTTCTGATTTTACAGATAAAGAAGCTTGGGTACAGAGGACATAGGAGTTTTGCACAGGTCTACCCAGCTAAGCTGAATCTGAACTTGAGCCCTGGTCAGTTGAACTTCTCTGAGTTCCTCTGTCACTTTGCACACTGGCATTTCCCTCTAGCCCTCAAATATAGCTCATCCCTGAACTTGGACAGAAGCAAGGCACAGTAGCCAGGGAAGGCTTTGGCAACAGCAGTATTTGTACTTATGGGTCACTGGGTCATTAAGCTAGAGTTTGCATATGATGATGTGTGTACATATGTATTCACATCTTCCAAAAATTCCTCAGAGGCACAGGATGAAGAGAATTGTGCTTTTCCACTCATCAGTTGTGTGAACTTGGCAAAGAGTGATAGGAAAGGAAACTAACACTTATGGCCAGGCCGTCTGAGCTAGGCGCATTTGCATGTATTCATCTTACTTAGTACACCTGAATAGTTTGCAATAGTTACTCCTGAAATGAGGTTCAGATGAGCGCTCAATAACGGAGTCTGTAGGACTCCAAAGCACAGGCTTTTTCCATAAAACAATATTGGCTCCAAACTCTACGGTGTGTCCTTCTTCAGTGATAATATGAGGAGATTGTGGATGCTTATTAAGAAGTATGTACATGGGGGATCCCTGGGTGGCGCAGCGGTTTGGCGCCTGCCTTTGGCCCAGGGCGCGATCCTGGAGACCCGGGATCGAATCCCACGTCGGGCTCCCGGTGCATGGAGCCTGCTTCTCCCTCTGCCTGTGTCTCTGCCTCTCTCTCTCTCTCTCTCTCTCTCTCTGTGACTTTCATGAATAAAAAAAAAAAAAAAAAAGAAGTATGTACATGGGGGCAGCCCGGGTGGCTCAGCGGTTTAGCGCCGCCTTCAGCCCCAGACCTGATCCTGGGGACATGAGATCAAGTCCCATGTCGGGCTCCCTGTATGGAGCCTGCTTCTCCCTCTGCCTGTGTTCCTGCCTCTCTCTGTGTGTCTCTCGTGAATAAATAAATAAAATCTTTGGGAAAAAAAGGTACATGTACATATATGTGAGTATACATGTATAGGAAGGACCTTAAAGAAATACTCCAAAGAGTTAACAACAGGTTTTTCTCTCTAGGGGTAGGGAATAGAGCAGAAGTGAGCAGAAGGAGAAGAGTGGCATATATAAAATGTTTACAATTAAAATGTATTTATGTATCATTTGTGCAATTAAAATAAGACAAAATAATATAGACTGAAGCAGATAATTCCAGAAGTCCTTTCCAGCTGTGTATTCTGCTCACTGAGCAGTACATTCAGCAACCTGGAGACACAACCCAACTGAAGATGCAGTCGGTTGTGTTTTTTACTAACAATGTGGAGCAATTGTGCCATCCAGTGGTCATACTAAAAATTACAAAGTACCTTCTTTAATAAAAAGTTCAGCACTAGTCAAGTATTCAGCATTTAGCCTTAAGGGGAAACAATAGTTTCATTTTTCTTTGGCAATGATAAGTAATTAAGTTAACTTGATAAAAGTAATTATA
This sequence comes from Vulpes lagopus, assembly GCF_018345385.1. Taxonomy (NCBI): domain Eukaryota; kingdom Metazoa; phylum Chordata; class Mammalia; order Carnivora; family Canidae; genus Vulpes; species Vulpes lagopus. Next base: position 100,478,506 of record NC_054828.1, on the reverse strand, counting down.
TCTGTGATAAAATTTCTCCATTATCTGCCAAGCCAATAGTGCTGTGTTCTCTATTACCCCCAAGTTAATATTTTCACATTCAGATTCATAGATTCACACAAGGTCAGAAAGGACCTTAGCCAGAAAGGACCTGAGGTACCACTGAACCTGCTCGCATCATTTTACAGACGAGAAAAGTGGTCTCTAGGATAAGGACCCCCTTTTCATCTACAACACCATTCACCTTCAAGTCAGCTACTGAAGGAAAGAATACCAAGAGGAAATCTCCTACCTAGAAATGTCCGACCTACAGGCTCTGAAATTGCCATCTGGTGCTGGATTAAGAGGCAAATCAAACCAAACAGATCATAATCTCCAAGACACATCCCTGGATTCATACTAGATCAACATGAGTTAAAGAAATATGGTGGATATGGATACATATATTCCGTAACTTCCCAATAAGTTATCTGGGAGAAAAAAATATGATTTCTAGAAAATTCCAAATAAGTTTTAAAAGTCACCAAATGATTGGCCTGTCTGGGACAACCATGATAGTGTCCTATCAGATCTACTGCAGCGTGTGTTGGGCCTGTACTTGTGGGAGAAGTAGCAGAGCACTGCATATTTATTATACATGCAAACACACATACTCATACAAACACAAACATATATGCACACATTCATACCTGTGACAGTAGTTATGAGAGCAAATCACTAAGCCTCAGTTCAACCCCTTGTGAAATGAAACTAGTATCACCAATCTCGTAGAGTTGTTTTAAGAATTAAATGAGACCATGTAAATGCATTTAAAATAATCTCATTAAATGAGATGCACTTAAAGTGCTTAGCATAGTGCCCAGCATACAGTAAATAATAAATGAAATTAGCAGTGGTATTGCTACTATTTCATTATTGTTAAGGCAGTGTTGGGCCTTATAGGGTCTTTGAGTTGTTCTCTATCTCTAGCATGTCAAGCAGAGGCCAGATGACTGACCATCACCCAAGTTAGGCAAGAAAGTCCTTCATTAGATAGGAAGTTGAATCTCAGGGGCTCTAATGTGCTACTACCTCTATTTCTCTGTGACTTAGTCCTTCTATTATTTAACACATGCACAGGGTCAGCAAGGCCTTGAGTCTTCTGATCTCACCTCACCTCAACTGTGTCTGCCAAGAACAACAAACCTACCTGTCAAAATAAAGCAAGACTATAAGGCAAGATCTAATATTTGGGCAGAGAAAAGGAGGGGAAACTATATAGCTACAGCCCCTTATTTGTTTTTTATCACTTATTAAAATAAATGTTTCTCAATGAAATATTTCTTGGCATGCTTGCTTTCTTTGATCTCTACTTAATGAAAGCATTGACTTTTCCTTGCCCACTTAGAAGAGTGAGGCTGCGCATCACATATAGCACCTCTCCAGGCTTACGTAAGGAATGTGGGATTTCAAAGCACATTCTCATTAAACTAAAGCCCTTTATGACTAACCAATGCTGAGTTATTTATCACACAGAAGTTCTTAATCTTTTGCATGGGGGGATGTTTATATCAGTCAGTAAAATCTATAAATACACAAATAAAATACATTCTATCACAAAGGGACCAGTTATATTGAAATACAGTTTTATCCACAATTGCCAAGGCTCTGTGAATGCCAAGTAAGAACCTATGAGAAGGGACCCAGTGAAGAATACACTTACAAAGACACCAGTTGGGATGGACACACTAACCACTGATGACTACTGAATTGCCTTTGGTCTCTAGTTCCCCATTTTTGCAATTAGGTCATTATCAGCCCCATACTCTCCTCTAAACCAGAGAAGACAACTTTCTGGAGTTAGTGACCTCTTCCCTATTCTTTTATTCTCTACTGCAGGAAAGAATGTGTTTACCCAAGACAGCACAGAAGTTCTACTTTTTTGTGTCCCTGGGCACAATATACAACATATATTACTAGGGTCATCATAATGTGTAATGCACAGAATAATGACTTTGAAATGAGCCAGCAGATTCTGAATCCCACTTCTGGCCTGGCGTAAGTCATTGAGCGCTTCTTCCCCTGAAGGATAGGAGTGTTACAGGAACAGTCTAAGTGTCTGGCATACAGCCTAGAGAATGATTACCATTCCGTAGATGCTGATTCTCTTCCTCCATACAAGTAGGTAAATAAACAATGTGCTGGTTATTTCCCCTTTACCCCTTCAAATCTGCTATCAATCTTTCTCAACTCTGCTGTGGAAGGTGGACAAGTATAAACTGCATTAGTAGATTTGCTTGCCCTTGGCATTACTTAGATCCAGACATTCAGAAGTACCAAATGGGTACTAGGAGGAAAGAAGAAAATAATAGCAGGTTTTAAAATCATCTAGCTCCCTCCTTACTAGTCAGCTGAGCTGGGTGCACACCTCTAACAATAGCAGTTATCACTCCTCTCTTGCTGCTCAGGCCAATGGATAGAATGGCTCCTCACCTCCTAGCCCTGGAATGATGCACCACCCCTTAGTGGTTTCCCTTAATCCTTCCCACACCATTACTAAGTCTCCTCTCTTACCCCATTGCTATGGCATCTGCTTGCTACTAGAACCATAAATGATACAGACAATAACTGACAAAATGAGGAAGGCACCTAAGGTAGCTCAGAAGGCATATGTCAAAACATTCAGACAGAATTGTGCACATGCACACACACACACACACACGCACACACACATTCTAGCTTGGTATTTGTCATACTGATGTGCCTAAATAATACATCCATCCTTTTCCTTATCCTAGTGAGAGTGGCCCAGACCTTTTGATATTTAAAAAAGTAGAAGAAAGAAAGAAAGAAACATACAGTTGAAAGATAAAGCAAACTTTCTTCATGATTACTTACAGCAATAGATAAAAAGCAGAGTGGAAGGTACAGAATTAAATGCTAGATTTCTTCAATTGTTTTATAGATTTGACTCTGGAACCATGTATATATTTTATAAAATTATAAAACAAGTTAAATTTCAAAGCAAAGCTAAGATTCAAAAGCAAAATTAACTAAATGGATCTAAGCATGTATCAGCTTGATGACATAATCACACAAAAAGGAAATGTTCCAAAAAACTTTATAATACAATAATTTGGCAATCTATCCCTAGTGGGATACACCTTAGGGCACTGATCCTCAACAACTGGCAATTTTGACCCCAGGAGACATTTGGCAATTCCCTCTTGAGGGGTGAGAATTGACACTGGTATCTAATAATCAGAGGCCAGAAATTCTGGTAAACATTGTGTAATACACAGGACAGCTCCCCACAGCAAAAATTATCTGGTCCAAATGTCCATATTGTCCTCATTGCGAAATCTTGTTTAGGTCAGGGATCAGCAAACTTCTTCTTAAAGGAAAAAATAGTAAATATTTTAGGTTTGTGAATCATATAGTCTCTCTTGCATGTACTCAACTCTGCTGATACAGTGAGAAAGCAGCTATAGACAGTATGTAAGGGAATGAGCATGGCTATGTGCCAATAAAGCTTTAGTGACTAAAACAGGCTGCCAACTCATAGTTATAATATGCTGACCCCTACATAGTACAGAAAGGATCTGAAAAGTTGCTTAAATTAATTTCAATAATTATATTATTGGTTATAGTTTTGGTATTTGTGGTTTGAGACTGTTGTCAGATAATGCAAATGAGTAATTATGTTGGAATTACCAGGAGCTTCCCATTGGAAGATGAATGAATAAAGAAGATATGGTCTATATATACAATGGAACATTACTCAGCCATTAGAAACAACAAATACCCACCATTTGCTTCAACGTGGATAGAACTGGTGGGTGTTACGCTGAGTGAAGTAAGTCAATCAGAGAAGGACAAACATTATATGGTTTCATTCATTTGAGGAATATAAAAAATAGTGAAAGGGATTAAAGGAGAAAGGAGAGAAAATGAGTGGGAAATATCAGTGAGGGTGACAGAACATGAGAGACACCTAACTGGGAAATGAACAAGGGGTAGTGGAAGGGGAGGTGGGCGGAGGGATAGGGGGACTGGGTGACAGGCTCTGAGGGGTGCACTTGACAGGATGAGCACTGGGTGTTACACTATATGTTGGCAAATCAAACTCTAATAAAAAAATTTACAAAAAAAAAAAAAAGGAATTACCAGGAGCTAGAATTTTCTACCTATAGCACCAAAGAATTAAAACAAAATTTTTTTTAACATTCAAAGCAGTAACAAGAACATACACTTTGAAATAAATCTATTGAAATACATGCAAGATCTCTACACTGAAAACTATAAGATATTTTTGAAAAAATTGTAAGAGATCTAAATATACAGAGAAATATGTTAGCCTCATGGACTAAAAGGATGAATATCGTTAAGATGTCCAAGCTCCTTAAATTGATCTATAAATTAAATGTTATATCAAAAAATGCCAAAAGCAACATTGAAAAAATAGACAATGTGATTCTAAAATCTACAGGAGGGGGAAACCTGGGTGGCTCAGTAGTTGAGCATCTGCCTTAGCTCAGGTTGTGATTCTGGAGTCCTGGGATCAAGTCTCTCATCAGGGTTCCCACAGGGAGTCTGCTTCTCCCTCTGCCTATGTCTCTGCCTCTCTGTGTCTCTCATAAATAAATAAAATCATAAATAAATAAATAAACAAACAAACTATAGGAAAATCCAGTGGATGTATAATATTCAAGTAATCTTGAAAAAGAATAAAGTAGACTTGCACCACCTTATCTCAAGACTTACTATAAAGCTGTATTAATCAATACTTAAAGTGGAATAGAATAGACTCCAGAAATAAGCACACAACATAGCAAATTGACTTCAACAAATTGATTTTACCAAGTCAGTTAAAAGGGTGAAAATGATCTTTTTTTACAAATGTTGCTGGAACAAATAGGTATGTAAACAGGAAAAAAAAATGAACATCAACTCAATCTCCTCCCACACACAAAAATTAACCTAAAATGGATCAGAGATCTAAAAGCAATGTGCAGACCCCTAATACTTCTAGAAGATTTCGCAGAAAAATATCTTCATGATTCAGGGCTGGCAAAATCTTCCTGAACCAGACACAAAAATCACAAGCCATAAAAGAAAGAAATTGATAAATTAGACCTCATCAAAATTGAAAATTTCTGTTCATCTAAAAGTATCACTAAGAAAAATAAATCACTGACTGAGGAAAACTATTTTCAGCATACATATGTAACCAACAAACAAAAATTAAAAAAGAAAACTTGTATTCAGTATATGGAAATGTCTTATACAAATCAGCAATAAATCACTATGCTTAGATAGCATAGTGAAATGTGACACATGATAACAATGCCGTAGAGGCAAGCAAAAGATACAATTCTAAGGCCGGTTTTACGTAAAGATGTATGACTTTGCATTATTCCCAGCTCAGGACTGCCTTAACTCCACCTCTGGTCTGTATCCTCACCTATGGCTGGATAAGGTTATCTGTTTGTAGCCAATGTACTGTTTTCACTTTTATGACCTGACACATAAAGTATAGTAGCAGGTGTACTTGTTGCACCTTTGAACCATGGTGTACATTTTTGTGCTATTGTTAATTGCTATATCCTCTATGGCATATCCTCATTAAGTAGTTAATTTTTTAGATAACTACTAAAGATAACAGTTTTCTGTGCCCACCCTCACCCCACCACACAGATTGTGACATGAGGTCTGCTACATGTGAAAGCCTTTGACCTTACCACAATGCCCTCTGCATCTCCTTGCTCTATAAAATCTGTGGACTAAGGTCTGGACTTTATGGAGAATAGTTGTGTAGCTGCCGGGATCATTCCCTGTCTGATGCCGCATCAGTAAGTTGCCTTAAATAAAACTGTAAACTGTAAAAAAAAAAATCAACAATAAAAATATTACAGACTGATTTTTAAATGTGCAAAATAAATGCAGACATTTCTAAATGAAGACACGCACATACAATGGCCAATAAACACGTAAAAAGGTAGTCAACATCATTAGACATTAGGGAAGTGAAAATTAAAACCACAATATCACTCCATTCCAACCAGAATGACAAAAATTAAAAGACTGACAACACCAAATGTTGGTAAGGTTGCCAGAGCCACCAGAACACTCATTGTTGCTGGTCAAGATATAAAAGGGTACAACTACATCGGACAGGCCATGAGTTGACAACTGTTGAATTTGAGTCATGGGTACATGACATTATTCTACTCTCCACTTTTGTGTATATGTGAAATTTTGTATCACAAAACCTTTAAAGGAAAAAAAAAAGAGTGGGTCTCTATAACCAAGGGAATGAATGACCCTTGATAATCAGAAAATAGGTGCATTTTCCTAGTGCCAACAATTAATACCAATCAGTGGTAGTTGTTTCAAATTCAGGCTGCAAATTAGAGACTTTTTAAAAATATCAATCCCAGGTCCTACTCTGGACTGATTAAATCTTAATCTCTAGAGATAGGGCCCAAGCACAGTATTGTTTAAACTCTCCAGGAAAATCTAATTTCAGAAATGATTGAAAACCACAGATAAATATAATTTTAGGGGATCCCTGGGTGGCTCAGTGGTTTAGCGCCTGTCTTTGGCCCAGGGCATTGTCCTGGAGTCCCAGGATTGAGTCCCACATCAGGCTCTCTGCATGAAGCCTGCTTCTTTCTCTCTCTCTCTTTCTCTCTCTCTCATTCTCTCTCTCATGAATAAATAAATAAAATATTTTTAAAAATAAATAAATATAATTTTAATTCCTGGATGCTTTGCATGTCCTGACAAGGAATAGAATTCACCCCACATGAGACTATTTGTAGAAATCTGAGCAGGATTAAGGGAACAAATGCACCCAGCTGGAAGCTCTTAATACCCCCAGAGATGAAGGGGAAAGCAACAGAAGAGCGTTACCAGAGCCCAGTGTAGGCCGGAGTTGTGGGAGAGCCATAGTCATGAACGTGAACAGATGCCAAAGCAGGAGGAAGCACATACAAGCACGCTGACCTCCCTCTCCTCCCACCTTCCAGCCTGGCAGAGAAGCCTGGAGTGACATATTCCAGAAGCGCACATGGAGTGGGACAGAACTGGCAGTACACCAAGGGGGTGGTCTCAGGCCAACAACTCCAATTCTCTGTGCCAATCTGGCCTGTCCGCCCAATGCCTGACTTTCCCTCTTCTTCCTTACACACAGGTAATTGGAAGAACAACTGACTCACTTTCTTGAATCTACCAATGAGGAAGGGGCTGGAGGCCAACATAGGGGTGGGAGTGGGGTAGGGTCTTACAGATCTGCAGAAACTACATATCAGTCACAAAGAATTTAAGCCACCAATCTACAGAAACTGTGACATCGAATGTTATTTCATCAGCAGACAATTAGCCTCTTTCTTGGCCACTCTTTTTTTAAAAATAATAATAATAAAAAGAACAAAAGACTAGTATTGTTTTCAATGACTGATCTGAAAATGTAAAATCTCATTATTTGTTGTAGAAAAAAAAATCTAGGGACATCATCACCTACACCATTCCCCTCATTTTACAAATAAGGAAATTGAGACCAGGGAGGTGTAGTGATTTACCTAAAGTCACCATCTGGTTAGGAGCGGAGTCCAAGTATTGTGACCCCCAACCTGGGTGCAACTCATTACATCCCCTAGCCTCTCAAATTGTTGTCCTCTTTGCCAACCAAAATGGACCATTAGACCCCCAGGGTAACAAGATCATGTAAACACCTGCCACTTATTTTACCCTTCAAAGTGACTGCCCAGTTCTAGTTCATGGAAATTACTTGGTCTATCTCTGAGGGCAGACTTGTTTAAAGCTGAGAAAGGAAAAAATTGCCAACAAGCTTCTGGCTGACTCCCTGGAGAACACCTGATCCAAAAGGCAGATACTGAGTGGGCCAGCCTAAGGCAGTGCCAAGTTCTCCCAGGGAGGCATGCATGAGAAGAAAGAAGTCTCCATTAGCTTCCTGCTAAAAACCTAGTCAGCTCCAAAATGACTGTTTCTGGTATACATTCAGCCTGCAGGCTTCGGAGCTGGCCTCCCAGAAGCTGGCCTGGTAGCTACATGGTGAAGGCGTAGACAAGGGCCTTTCCTTGATAAACCAGGAGACTTGGTCCTCTGCTGAGGGTGAGATGCAGGTGGTAGGAGACAGATTCCAAGGCCCAGACCCAGAAAGGGGGCAAAAGAAGTGGTATGTTCTCCCCAGAGCAGGGTAGAAGGCAGGTGGCAACAAAACAATGACGAAGCAGCTCTTCTAAAATAAGATTCACTTCCTTGAGCATGGGACTCTTAAGTGGAGTTCCAAACATGGATGAGAGGAATGACTGGTGATGTCTCAGGGGTCCTTCCAGCTCAGAGAGCCGCATCTAAGAAGGGCACACAGAGGCAGCCCCCTTCAGCCCACATTCCAGAATTCTCCACCAACAGCCCTAATAATTCCCTTCACAGCACATCACAATTTAGAATTATACATTTAATTATTTATTTATCTTCTCTCTCCTCCACATGACTAAGTTTCATGAGGGCAGGGATTGTTGTGCGCAATGCCTAGGATGGATAGAAGCTTATACTTCATAGGCACACAAAAATGTTAGAATTATTAAATAAATGGATAACTCTATGAAATACCCTTATTCCTAAAAAGGCAGAGGCAACCAAATTTGCATTTGCAAGCAGGATCAACTGCAGTGTATTCCTGTATCTCACTTACCTGCTCCACTCTGCTTGTAAGATAATAACATTTGTACTGAGCTTTATGTATGTTGAACCATTTCTGTATGCTTGACTTGATCCTCACAAATACCCTCTTAGCTTGCTTTTAATTATCACTTATTTTTTTAAATAGAGTAGCCAACAGTTTAAAGATGGTCAATGGCTTACCCAAAATAACTGCATTGATAAGTAGGAAACACTTTTTCTAGCTTGAAATCCAATGCAGGATAGAGTTCTAGGTCTGAGCATACACCAGGGACAGGCACCATTGTTCCATTTTTGCAGAAGAAAAACAGAGGCTCCAAGAATGTATTGGCTTTGCTAGTCAGTTAGGCCTACATCAAGGGCCAAAACTCCTCACTGGATTTGAAAGGGGAAAAAAGGAAATTGAGGAGTATTCTTCCCTCTGGTAGGGAGGGAGGAGAGAAAAGGAACAGAAAAAGGAAGTGTTTCTGGCCCGTGATTAAGCAGTGAGATTAGCTGATGGCAGTAGGTGTGAGTCCACTAGGAAAGGGCAGGCCACTCCACTGGGAACTCCTGTGTCCTACCCCCACTCTTTCTTGTGATCATAACACCCCTGTCTTTTGAAGGGCAAAGTACTTGACATATATTAAAACTATTGTTATTAATAATGCCCACACTTTAGATTTGCATAGTACTCATCCTCCTAGGAGTTTAAAGCTTTTCATACATATTGTCTCATTCCCTCTCAGAATTTGTATTAGAAAAACATTACCAGGGCAGCCCCGGTGGCTTAGCAGTTTAGCGCTGCCTTCAGCCCAGGGCATGATCCTAAAGGTCCGAGATTGAGTCCCGTGTCCCTCTTCCCACATGGAGCCTGCTTCTCCCTCTGCCTATGTCTCTGTTTCTCTGTGTGTGTGTGTCTCTCGTGAATAAATAAAATCTTTAAAAAAAAAAAAAAGAAAGAAAGAAAGAAAGAAAGAAAGAAAGAAAGAAAGAAAGAAAGAAAGGAAAACATTCCCAGGTTGCTATGTAAATACACTTAAAAGTTCCTTAAAACATCTAAACACATTTCAGCCTTATCTCTACCCTACTCCCTGTTCCAGGATAGCACATTTCCATTTTGATTATCTGCCTTTGAAACATCAATTATCAAAACAGAAATGTTAAAGACCAACTGTGAACCTCCAATCTTTGGTCAAACTCTTATTTCTTTTCATACCTCTGTTATATGATATGTAGAAGAAGCTTCTTTCCTGAGGGCTTCAGGAATAGAAAAGGATTCACCTCTGTCCCCACTACTATGCTATCCTCTTTGCCATGCATTTTACTTTTTCTTCCCCTGATGTAATTAATGGGTGGAAACAATAGTTGACACACACTGAATGCCTACTCTGTCCTACACACTCTGCTAACTGCTTCACACACATTGTCTTATTTAATCCTTGGAACAGAGAATTCCAATCATCCACCAGTATCCATAGTAATAGAAATTTTAACCAGGCACACAGCTGTATTCCAGCCTCCCTTGCAGCTATGTGTGGCCATATGACTATCTTGTGGTCAACAAGTAAAAGTAGCTGTGGAACCTTCCAGGAATACACCATCCTCAAGCATGTTTTTCCTCTCCCTTGCCTTTACAGGGATTCCACTGCTTTGTATAGTCTAAGAACCTAAAGCATAACCCATTGATAACCTCTGCTTTGACTTTTTCCTGCTAATGGTAAAGATATTGTTCACTGTTCCTTGAGTCCTCCATTTTATGGAGGACTTATATTGGGATGATCTTTGTTCTCTCTTTCTGAGACCAACCTTAATTTAGAGGAAAATAGGCTATTTATGTCAAACAGGCTGAACAATTCCCTCTTGTTTATTTTTTTCTATGGCATTATAGGCCCTCCCACTTCTCCTCACTTCTTTCCAACTCAATTTATCACCACTATTCACCAGGAGCCATTTTACCTCCTGAAAGAGACAGCCAGGCTGGGACCTCTGTGGCTCCCACTCTGCTTTCATCTGCTAACATCACCCCCACACAGCCACCTCCTGTTCTGTTCCCTCCCTGTGCTTGCCTCCAGGCACACATTATCTCACCCACTTCACATCTTCTCTTCTCTCATGACTGCTACAGCTGTTCTGACTTTGCCCATTAGGCTAAGAAGTCAAATATTTATTATTATCCCATTTTACCAATTGGAAAATGGAGGCACAGAGAGATGTGAGGATCACACAAAAGACAGCAGATGACCCCGTAACCTTTGCAGTACCAATCTAGGACCCTTCTTTTTCCCCTGCATTCCTTTCTTTTTCTCATATATCCTCCCACATTTCCCTGAAGACCAGGCAGAAAGTAGCAACTCTTACTTTCATATCTGGGTACATATGGTAACTTGTCCAAGGTCCCTCACCAAACCTGCACTGAAATAATAACCAAGTGGTCTGCACTCTGCAATCCCATACTCTATCTATAGCAACCTGATACCAGAGAACTGATGAAATTTTGGGTATGAAGAAGAGATGAGTATAGTTTTAAATAATGAGTCCCTCAATCCTAGAGAAGACCCACTCATGAAAGTTCAGAACCCAATGTTAGATAGAATGGAGTCTTGGCCTGAGCCCTACATTATCAGCCCATCAGGAAACACACTGAGAACCAAATACTACACAATCTGTGTCACCTAGAACAGGTGACTACTAGACATATAACCCTCATTGCTGGCTCCCTGGATGGCCCAAGGCAGCCCAGTAGTACAGTCCAAAAAAGAAAAAATTGCAAATAAGTGTCTCTAAGAGCTGACCAAGATGGGTAGGGATGGGGAGTCAATAGGCAGTTATGGCTTATTGGTACAGATGGGGCAGGGGAAGGCAAAGAAACTAACATTACTTGAGTAGTTACTATGTACCCAGTTCTATAATAAATACTTTACATACATCTTAAATACCCACAACAATGTTCCATCATCAATAGCATTAAGCTCTTTAACAGATAAGGAAACAGAAGCTTAAGAAAGTTACCTTACTTGTCTAAAGTCAGACAATTAGAAGACCACAAAGCTATAACTCAAATTTAGGTCCACAGAATTCCAAAACCCACCCTCTTTACACTCTTCATACTGCCAAAGTGTGAGGATATCACAAAAGTTCCAGAATCACCAAGGCTATCACAGGGATAGAGAAATGGCATAAAATGGAATTGTCTTTGTAGGGGATACTCAGTTGGCTACTGAGCATTCCATTCCTTTCTTCCTCCTTCCTAAAGGAATCCCAATTTTGTTCAACTACACATCCACCTTTCACGTGACTCGGAGAAGCTCACTTGGGGCATAGACTCCAATTAGTCTAAACGAATCAGTGGATGGCATTCACCTGTGATCTCACTGACCTAAAGGTCCAATCAGATTAAAGGACTTTTCATCCCATATTTGAGAAAGGCATCCCTCCCTCACTCTCTCCTTCTTTTCCCAATCTCCCTATCTTCTTCTCCCTCTCTCTTTCTTCTAAAGCATGAAATCAAGGGCACAGGTTTTCCCAATTTCTATTGGTGGCTATCTTGCAACCAAGAGGAGAACTAGTCTAAAGATGAAACAATGGGGACACCTAGGTAGCTCAGTAGTTGAGTGTCTGCCTTTGGCTCAGGGTCCTGGGATGGAGTCTGGCATCAGGCTCTGCCTGTGTCTCTGCCTCTCTCTGTGTGTCTCTCATGAATAAATAAATAATATCATTAAAAAGAAAAGATGAAACAACATATGATTACATATCACAGATATGGAGACAATCTGGCTTCTTGATGTTTCTGAACCACTGATCAATCAACTCTGAAGCTTACCTTACTCATAGACTTACTGTTACAAGATAATAAATGTGTTTGTTTAGGCCAGTTTGAATCAAAATTTATACTACCTAACCAAAATTCTTTTTTTTAATATTTTTTTTAATTTTTTATTTATTTTGATAGTCACACAGAGAGAGAGAGAGAGAGAGAGGCAGAGACACAGGCAGAGGGAGAAGCAGGCTCCAGGCACCGGGAGCCCGACGTGGGATTCGATCCTGGGTCTCCAGGATCAAGCCCTGGGCCAAAGGCAGGCGCCAAACCGCTGTGCCACCCAGGGATCCCTACAACCAAAATTCTTCTAACTGATAGCTTGTTTTGCATCTGCTGTTTTTACAAAAGATATGAGAATGACCCAAGTTACGGTGGGGGTGACTAATGGAGAAATGAGAGTTTGAGTCACTGATACCAGCCTTGTAATTCAGTACTTTTAAAACCATCAGTGCATCAATTGATGCAGCACATGACAGTACTCTTGACCTCCTACCACCTGTCCAGATGGCTATGTGGTAATTCTGAATTTGATGGATAAGGCCCAGACTCCTACCATATAGCCGCAGGAGCAAGGGACAGCCTAAACTGGTTCTAATTAAGCAGCTGGGTGCTGAAAAGAAACTCTTGGGTTAGAAAAACCTTCCACTTCATAGTTATATAAGACAGTGGCTTGGCTGAGCATAAAAGAAGCTTCTGAGTGAGTGGGAGAGATAACAAAGACCACACACGCGCACACACACACACATCCCCCTGCCCCCTGGTGTTGTATGGGCAGTTCTGATTCTCCATTTTGTAGGCATAGGAATATGTGAGAATAAGCGGCGAGGGGAGTATAAAAAGGATAATAGAAGGAAGGGAGGAAACAAAGTTCAGCAAAAAAGAGGAGTGGACCCAAGAGTAAAAAGGACCCTGTGACTCTCTGGGCATTCTGAATTGCCTGAAGGCTTTGGAATCTGGAACCTCCCACAGGAGAAAGCTAGCTACAAAGCAGCAGAAAGACCAGCTCAGAGAGTGCACCAGTATTTTCAAAGACATTTCCAACAACAGTAGCAATCAGAAGGCATTCCTTTAGGCAGCTTGCAGGCTGCAGGCCACTGCTGGAAAATGGAAAAGTAAGGAAAGAAAATGAGGGAGTGGGTGAGAGGAGAGAGAGGGAGAAGCCTTCATTTCAGAGAACAAATGAGACACTGTCTGGAAACTCCTAGAAAAATCTGGGAGGGGCACCTGGGTGGCTCAACTAGTTAAGCATCTGCCTTCAGCTCAGGCCATGATCCCAGAGTCCTGGGATGGAGCCCCATGTCAGGATTCCTTTTCATTGGGGAGCCTGCTTCTCCCCTCCCCTCTGCTCATTCTCTCTCTCTCTCTCAAATAAGTAAATAAAATCTTTTGGAAAAGAAAAAAGAAAAATCTGGGAGACTTTCAGAGGACTAGGTTCCTGCAGTTATGATCCAGGGATTCAGAATTATTGATTTTTAGGTATTGCTGACTATGTGGTCATATTTGAGTACACAGGCTGCTGAATCCTGAGACATCTGGACTACAGTAGTATCCCTACAGTGACCAAGTCATTCCAGTTTGCCTGAGACTTTCCTCATTTTAGCAAAGGGAGTCCCATGTCCTGGGAAAACAGTCCCAGGCAAACCAAAATGTCTGGTCACTTCCTAGAGCACTCCCTACCCACTCAATCCTTACACTGAACATGCCCCACATTGGCCATTTTCTAGTTTACATTAAAATGGCAACACTAAACGCAGTAAAAATAAAAGCTGATAATTTTCACTGCCCTGAGCCTCACTTGAGCTTGTATGTTATTAGCCCAAGGGCACCTGGGCAGTTCAGTCAGTTAAGCATCCTTGACTCTTGATTTCAGCTCAGTCACGATCTCAGGGTTGTGAGATGCTCAACAGGAATTTTGCTTGAGATTATCCCTCTCCTTCTGCCCCTCCCCCTGCTCGTGCATGTGCACTTGCACTCTCTCTCTCTCTCTCTCTCTCTCTGGAATAAATAAATAAAATCTTTTTTAAAAATAAATAAAGTTATGTTATTAGCCCAGAAAAAAAGGCAAGGAACATCCTAAGAGGAAGAAATCTGGGCCTAGAAGTAGTCAAGAGGACAGTGGGTGACATCAAGGAGTTACAAAAATCTACAGTGTACTAAGAACCACATACCAGAAGTCAACCCTTGCTTACTTTGGGAAGCTGCCAAGCACCTAATGAGCAAAAGAAAGGCTAGTTCAGATTCCTCTTAAAAAGAAATTAGCCAGGGAAAAATTAAAAGCCTAGAATGAACAATTAGCCCAACTGGCAAAGACTTATAAATTCTCCCTCGATCAAAATAGTTAATTGAATTATCAATCTTTGGAGAGGAATTACTCTTTTTAAAATTAGTGAATGTGTCATTAGGGTGAAGAAGAGCTATAAGGAAAAGGTCAATAAAGCACTTACTCAGAAAGAAGTGGTCCAACCTTTTTACTTTTTACTCAATGCCACAGTAATTAAATCAACAATGTATTTAGCAAACATGGGTATCCTTAAACTATTATGTAGAATATAATGAGGTATACTTTGTTCTAAGTTATCTTGGAGCAGATAGGCTATCTACCAACCCAAGGAAAGGAAAACCAAGTCAAGGAAAAGAGGAAAATGGAAGCCTATATAAACCAAGGAGTCTGCTATAATCATCCAAATTCAGTCCTTGGATGAGCAGGGAAATGGAGGTCCCCAGATGCCATCAAGTTTGGCCTACTTAAACATCACTGACCTTGATTTCAAGGCATCGTTTCTCTAATGTCCACTGTAGAATAACAGATGTTCAATAAGATGTAGTCATTTTAACTGCACTGTTTGGATATTCCAATAATTTATATCAGTGATTTTCAAAAAGAATCAAGTTTGCCCCAGGGGACATTTAGCAATGCTTACAGATATTTTATTTGTCACATCTGATGGGTGGGAGTGGTTGCTACTGGCACATAGTAGGTAGATCCCAAGGATGTTGCTAAAAATCTTGAAATGTACAGGGCAGCTCCATAAAATAAAAATCATCCAACCTCAATGCTAGTAGTGCCACTGTTGAGAAACTTTAATTCAAACATACTTTAATTTGAAGTGTGAACTATAAAAAGGAAGACTTTCTTGACAGATTAATAGCACTAACATAATAAATGAAAATATTATTTTCATTCAGTAACCAAATTACAGCACATGAGAAACTTCCTTGTGTATCAACATTGAATGACAGTTACCTTATTTTTTCCTTAAAACCAATATATCAGGATTTTTGTTCAGCAATCTTCCATTAGTTATTAATTCTTCAAAGTATTAACACTATACATCCATCCAAATATTCCATACTTTATTTTTTTTATTTTTATTTATTTATTCATTCATTCATTTAGACACAGAGAGAGATGTAGAGACATAGGCAGAGGGAGAAGCAGGCTTCATGCAGGGAGCCCAATGTAGGACTCGATCCCAGATCCCGGGATCATGCCCTGAGCCAAAGGCAGATGCTCAACCGCTGAGCCACCCAGGCATCCCAATATTCCATACTTTAAACATTTTTACTCATTAAGACAGGGTTTCTACAAATAAGTCCTGGGAATATAATGTACAATATGGTGACCGTAGTTAACAACACTGTATTGTACATTTGGCAGTTACTAAGAGAGTAGATCTTAAAAGTTCTCATCACAAGAAAAAACAAATTTGTAACTGTGTGTGGTGATGGACACTAAATTTATTGTGGAAATCATTTTGCAATATATATATTTGAATCATAATGTTGCACATCTAAAACTAATATGTTATATGTCAATAATATTTCAATTAAAAAAGGAAAAAGACTGTTGCTCTACAGGACTGAACCAATTACAGTATTCAAAAATAGTGAGGGTTTTTTTTTCCCCTTTCTGAAATATATTTACATATATATGATAACTATATATACATACTTATCCTAAAATGAGTTAATGTATTCCTTTTTATTTTTAATCAAACTTCTCTTTAATGAGAACTCAACTAGAAAAAGATTTTTATCATTCTTATGATTCTTTATCTAGTTGACTAATCATCCAGAGTTGAAAACAAAATAGCAAAACAACCACTTTGTCTCTTTGCCCAAATCTTGGCTTCAGGAGCTAAATTTCTGGCTGGGATTTAAGTCTATGTTTTATTCCTAAGCATTCAACATTTATTACCTGGGAGACTTCTTTGTCAACAGCACACATATTAAACCAGTTACTGGAAGTATGTTAAGATTACATATGTTAATTTACATTTGACAAACTTGCCTCTCCGGTGCCTGCTGGGACATAAGCTAAGTGTACAGCCTGGTTGTATTTATCAAAACTCACATAAACAGAAAAGCCAAATCCCCACACACGGCATAAAAACATGAGCTACATGCTATAGTGAGGGTTCCTGAGGAAAATGGCAGCTTCCAAGAAAAAAAAATATTCTAGGGTAGGTCACAATCTTTGATCAGTCACATATTTTTCACCTTATTGTCTTTCTCCAGAGAAGTCAAAGAATCCCCTAGGAAGAACATAATAGGGGCATCTGGGTGGCTCATTCAGTTAAGGGCCAACTCTTGATTTCAGCTCAGGTCATGATCACAGGGTCCTAGGATCAAGCCCCATGCTGGGCTCTGCCCTTAGTGGAGAGTCTACCTGAGATTCTCCCTCTCTCTCTCCCTTTGCCACTCCTCCTCGTACCCTCTCTCTCTCTCTCTCTCTCTTCTCTCTCTTTCTCAAATAAATAAATATATCTTCAAACAAAAATGAACATAATAAGCAGAAATATAGGTAACTACAATTGATGTATGCTTGATAGTTAAAGAAAAATTATACTACTTGCTGATACAGTTCTGAATGTATGTAGAGGAAATATTTAAGACATCTTTATTATAAATAAGAAAAAAAGACACCAAAAGGGAGTTAAGATTTTTACATTTTCTGCAAAACTGGTAAAATGATGACACCAGGAGATTTGATAAGATGGGGGGGCATGCACATGTATCTGTAAATGTGTGTGCATATAAGTGTGTGTCCATGTGAGTATGTGTGGTGTAATACTTAAAGTAACCACTAGAAACAGTCTACAGAGAAAAATACTCAAAAACACGATAGGTTTGATGTTAACATCAAAATGGAATTCTACAAAATGTTCAAGTAAACCACAGGAGGACAGGAAAAAGAAAAATTCTAACAGAGGAAAAACAGAAAGCAAAAAGATAAATGGTAGATTTAAACCTTACTGTAGCAATAATTACATTAAATGCAAATAGGACCAAAAGTTAAAGGTTGAAAAGCAACAAGGTGGGAAAAGATATGTCACACAAACATTAATCAAAAGAAAGCAAAGAAGACTATATTAAGACCAGATAAAATTGACCTCAGAGCAAAGAAAATCACCAATACAGAGAGGGACATCACACAATGACAAAACGATCAACTCACCACTAAAACAAAGCAATCCAGACAGCCCCAGTGGCTTAGCGGTTTAGCGCTGCCTTCAGCCTGGGGTGTGATCCTGGAGACCTGGGATCCAGTCCCACGTCGGGCTCCCTGTGTGGAGCCTGCTTCTCCCTCTGCCTGTGTCTCTGCCTCTGTGTGTGTGTATGTGTGTGTGTGTGTCTCTCATGAATGAATGAATGAATAAAAATAAATAAATAAATAAACAAAGCAATCCTAAATGTAAGTGCACCAAACCACAGAGCTGCAAAGTATGTACAGTAAAAACTGATGGAATTTAAAGAGGAAATAATTGCACAAGTGTAGCTGCAAACTGCAACATCCCCTCAAACACTAATAAATAGTACAACTAGACAGAGAATCAGAAGGATGTAAAAGAAATCAACAACATCTAACCAGCATTTGTAGAACACTCTACCCAATAGCAGCAGAATACTCAAGTATCCACAGAACATAGACCAAGATAGACCACATTCTGGCCCATAAAACAAACCTCAATAAATTTAAAAGAATTAAAATATTAAAATCTTACATAATATGTTATGTGGGTAAAATGGAATAAAACCAGAAATCATTAACAAAGATAACAGGAAAATCTCCAAACACTTGGAAACTAATGAACACACTTCTAAATAATTCATAGGTCAAAGAGAAAGGCTCAGATAATGCCACTTTCTGACTTCCATGTGATGCCCCTGCTTTGTTCTCCTAACACCTTTCCCATACATACTTTCTTCATCATGACACTTATCACACCTTTCCGTAATTGCTCATTTACCTATCTGTTTTCCCCATTAAGCCATAGGTCCCTTGAGGACAACTGGTCTACTTTGCTAACCTTTATTTCCATAATCCTAGCACAGTGTCTAGAACACACAATCAATATAGTTTTTTCACAGAATATATTAAAGAAAGTGAAGTATCAAGAAATTCAAGCCCAGATGGTCATTATTTTAGGACTCAGCATCCCCTCTGTTTCATATTCTGGCTTATGCAACCTTACAGCAACCCCATGTGTGCACCATTGCCTATATTACCAACCTCTGCACTTTTTCATTGGGCCTCTCTGTTCACTGTCATGTCAGCTTTGAGAAAACAGTGCCCATATTGCATGACCTGCTGGATCAGCTTCAGAAAGGACTTCTGGATGTCAGGATTTCAAAAACCATGAGAAAAGTCACACAAAAAAGTACTTTTCCTTGGGTGATACTCAAAATTCCTTTAGATGGGGATCAAAGCTATAGTTTCTCAACTAGAGACAAGTCCAAATGCAAATATCATTTAAATTTACACTACAGAAGTCAAAAATTATAAACCCCAAGCTCTAATTAATCATTGATTAAAATTAAAGTTCTGGGGATCTAATGTACAGGCCAGTGACTACAGTTAACAATTATTGAGTTTTATATATTCAAAAGTTGCTGAAAGAGTAAATATTTTCACCACACACACACACACACACACACACAATGGTAATTATGTGACCGATGGAAGTGTTAACTAGTTTTATAGTGGTAATCACTTCCCAACATAGAGCTATACCAAATCATCACATTGTACACCTTACATTTGCACAAGGTTATATGTCAATTACACTTCAACAAAGCTGGAGGAAGAAATTAAAACAATTTTTTCTAAGAAATTCAGAAACCACCAGTTTTTTGACAGAGTTTTATGAGATTGAAAAGATTTGAACTCTTCACATGAAACTTTGACAATATTCTGCACAGAACAATAATTACAGCTTGTTATATAGATAACAGAGGAACTAGAAAATATTTGCCAGTCAGCTAAGTTAAAGCCACAAAGAATACAAACATAAGATAGGTTGAAGGGTAAAATGCTTTTTTTTTTTTTTTGTCAGATTTGTACTTTTTCTGTACTTTGCCATCACAAAATTTAGTAGTTTTACATAAAGGTCTCTTGCAGTATTTTTTATATAATGGGTATTATAGTCTAACCTTGAGACTATAAGACTCACCTAGTTGTCTGTTGTAGGAAATTGCATTTAGCAATCACTATTTGTTATAGGAAATTGCATTTTATAATATTTAATCTACAACTACTTCACTGAGCTTGTTATAGCAAGTCAATAAGTATAAAAACTCAGATCAGATCCTCCTGGGGTTACTGAAAATCACCTGTCTTTTTCCTTTTGGGGGTTTTTGTTTTGTTTTGTTTTGTTTTGTTTTTTTACCCGCCTTTTTCCTGTACTAATTATTGAACAAGTAAATATAAACAGTTGACTAAAGTAGAAACGTTTTAAAACACACAAAAAAATCTCAACTTTTTCCTCTGCAGCCCTGAAGTATGTGACCCAAAGCAGTGTCTTCTGTAGGATTATAAATGAGGAGCACAACTGGAGCTGGAGGGCACTAGAGCCCATTGATCTTTCAGAAGAGGGTCCCATATGCAGAGCAAGAAGGAGGTGTGGGTGATTCAGGGAAGAAGAGGATAAGAGAGTATTATTCTAGAAAGGCATGACATGATAGTGATTCTGCATAAATCCCTTTGGCTTTGTTGTTTTGTTTCATTTCATTTTTTTGAGAGAGAGAGAGAATGGAGAGGAGAGGCAGAGGGAGAGGGAAAGAGAGAATCTTAAGCAGGCTCCACACTCAGCACAGAGCCTGACACGGGGCTCTATCTCATGACCCTGAGATCATGACCCTGAGATCATGACCTGAGCTAAAATCAAGAGTCAGACGCTTAACCAACTGAGCCACCCAGGCACCCCTGCATAAATCCTTTTGGGGTTCCATTTACTTGGGTTCAAGTCCTCACTCTGCCTGCCACTTATGCACTTCATAATCAAACAACTTGCTTAATCTTCCTGAGCCCTTGTTTCCTCAACTGCAAAATAATGATTCATGAAGAATAAGGATTAAGGGAGAGATAGATTTATAAAGTATTTCACTCAACTTTTAGCATGAAATAATGTTGGATAAATGCCAGGTGCTCCTGCTATTGTTGTTGTCATGGCCATTACTATCTTCCCATTTCACTACTTCATTTAGGTCTGGTCTTGATGACAAAATGCCCAGAAATGTAACTCAGTGGAGGCATCCTCCACTGCCCTCACCCTGGAGCAATCACAGAGGCCACCAGGGTGTCTCATTGATGTAAAGGTTCTGCAGCAGCTTGTCCTGGCTCATCCTTCTCCCTGGAAATCCCACCTCAGGGCTCTGACATGGTGGCTTCCTGGGGAAAGCCACACCTTCTAGGCATCCTGTGAATTACAGTCAAAAGGCCATCCCAAAACAATCCCTGCCCCCAGGATGTGGTAGAGTAGAAAGAGCATAAGACCTGGGATCAGAAGTATCTGAATACCACTTGTTAAGTTTGGCAAATTAACTTTTTTCCAGATTCTTCATCTTTTTTTTTTAAGATTTTATTTATTTATTCATGAGAGACACATGGAGAGAGAGAGAGGCAGAGACACAGGCAGAGGAAGAGGCAGGCTCCACGCAGGGAGCCCTATGTGGGACTCGATCTTGGTACCCCAGGATCACGCCCTGGGCCGAAGGTGGTGCTAAACCGCTGAACCACCCGGGCTGCCCCCAGATTCTTCATCTTAAACTGAGTTTACTGTCTTCTACCTATCAGACTCACTGTGAATGTAGTTATCACAATGCCTGCACAAGGTAGGTGTCTCAACAAACACTATCACTATTATTACATTTGTGAGAGTTTAGGTTGAACTCTCCCTCAGGTTCTGAGAAATACTGAAGATTAGAATTGGAATCGACTTGAAAGGTCATGTCTCCAACCACATCCTCTTACATGGAAGCTGAATATTTCTATCTACCTAAATCTCAAAGGCTCTAAGCCTTTACCTTTCTGTTGATAGGAAGGCTTGTCTTTTAGATGTTACCATTTCCTCTTTCCCCTGTAACCCTCAGGATGCTTATATGTATTCATGACTTAGATGTGTGGTCATGGCCACTGCCATGGTTCCCATTCCATGATGGTATCATGGAGGTGAAATGTGGTCCTGACCCATAAGAACAAGCCCTTCTTCCAAAATGAGAAGGGTACTGTTCCTTCTATATCATACCTAGCTATGGGAGGAAGGATCTTCAAAAAGTTTCTTGATACAGCACCTTAAATTCACAAAGGAAACCTTTGTCCTAGGATAACTAGATGAGTTCAAGATTCTGCTACTGCATAGTATGTATGTATGTGTATGTCTCATTTTAAAATCAGGTTCTCCTTGCCCAACTCCTTCTTCCTTCTGTTTAGTTCTCTCTCTGTGGCTTTTATCACTCACCTAGGATAGGACTCAAATCAGAGGCATTACACATGTACCAATCAGATTAGACATGTCTACAAATGTTTGAAACCCAGCTGTGGAGAGCAGTGAAGTCCTCTTCTCCTAGGCCCTTTGCAAGTAAGTGGTTGTCAATAGATACTTGGGGTTAGCAATGTCTCCTAACTCTATTCACCAAGAGTCCCAGCTTAGTCCTACCAAGACCCACTCTGTTAGAACAGGTGAGGAAAATCCAAGGTTAAGTGATTGAGCCAGGACACATAAGCAGCTGGTGGCAGGGTGGGAACCAGAACCCCGATTCAGAATTCATTCTCCCATACCACACAGCCTCCTTCCATTGCACAAGCTCCATTTTCTACGCTGATGCCTTTGATTTAGCCAGATGGTTGACACACTTTTTTGTTTTTTGCCAAAAGTATGATTTGCTTTCCAAAAAATCTCAAATTAAGCAGCTCATGACTACTTCTTAAGATAAAGAGAATTGAATTCTAACAAGGCATTGTAGAAAGCTACTTGACAGGACCATGTTGCTTCTGTTTCCTATCTCTGGATGCCAGATGTCTACTTTCTCCTGTCCACCCACAGGGGATTTGTGATTAGGTTTGAATTCTTGAACACTGCTTCCTAGAAAAGGCCCAGAGCCACTGGTATGTCTGCAAGAAAGAAGAAATATTTTGTCAACCCAGTCTTGGCATGCTCGAAGGCACTTTAGAGTCCTGAACTCAACGTTGGGTGCTAAAAAATATTCTGGCAATTGCTGAGTTTCAGAAGCTAAAAAGAACTCAGACTTCAGGCTCTGTCTACTTAGAAAAGGAAGAGAGAGAGAGAGAGAGAGAGAGAGAGAGAGAGAGAGAGAGAGAAAGAGAAGAAAGAAAGAAAGAAAGAAAGAAAGAAAGAAAGAGAAGAGAAGAGAAGAGAAGAGAAGAGAAGAGAAGAGAAGAGAAGAGAAGAGAGAAAAGAATAGAAAGCAGTCCAAGGCTGCAGAATGAGTGAACTGACCACAATGCCATCTTTCAAATGAAAATTTAAATTTGAATCTTCTACTTATGTATTGGTAGCTGGGTATTTGATACAGTTTAGGGCAAGACGTTTTTTATTTAACCAGATTTTTTTATTTCCCACGTGTTAAAGCAGGAATCTTTCATTCCCCCAGCGTATCTTAAGATAAACCAGTCCAAAGAAACACAAATGGAGACAATTGCAAATGTACCTGATCACCCGATTACCTCAGAGCTGACAATGCAGATTCACTGTTCTGGAGAACATCTCACAGATATACCCTTGGCACTCATTCATTCTCAACTGTTCGGCTCTTCCACTAACCCGCGCTTCCTTTACAAACCAAGACTCCTTGCTCCCAATTATCCTCATAGCCCCCTTTCATATCTAAAAACACTGCTCCATATGCAAAATGGAAGAACCTGTGCATTCGCCTTCTCAGACTGCCATAACAAAATATGACGAACTGAGTGGCTTCAACAACAAAGGTTTACTTCTCTCCAGTCTGGAGACTACAAATCCAAGACAAAGGAGTTGGCAGGTGGGGTTTCTTCTGAGGCCTCTCCTCCTTGGCTTGCTGGTGGCTGCCCTCTTGCTATGTCCTCATGTGGTCCTGACTCTGTGCACAGGCCCTGTTGTCTATATGTCCTAATGTCCTCTCTTTATAAGGCCACCAATACGACTGAGTTAGGGCCAATGCCTATGGCTTCATTTTAACTCAGTCACCTCTTCAAAGGCCTTATCTCCAGTTATAGCCACATTCAGAGGCACTGGAGGCTAAGGTTTCAACATAAGAATTTGGGGCGGGGGACACAATTCAGGCCCTAAAAGCCTGTTTTTGTGGAAAGTTTCCAAATTATATGAAACAATAAAGAAATCCATTCTGAGCTTAAGAGCCCTGTGGTTGTTTTGGGCTGTGAGGAAAGACACAGCCAGATCTAACATGTGGTTTAATTTTAGGGACTGCATGCTTCTTGTTCCCTCCAAATACTTTGCATGCTTTCAAATTCTCTTATTAGAGCTTCATATTTTTTTATTTACATCAAACGAGGTTTTCTTCTGTTAAAATGCAAACAGCCCTAGATTGAGCCTCTTTTGTCACTGAGACTTCAGTATAGCCATCGCTTCCTTCCTGCAAGCAGTTTCTGATGAAGGACAGATGACTGGGCACCTCTAGGGCCAGGGAGGAGGTGAAAGGAGGGTCACAGAAGGGGGTAAAAGGAAAAGAAACAAGAAGCTGGGGGCATGAGAATTCAGACCCCACTGGCTTCACTATTTAGCTTGAGCAGTGGCAGAGATTGAACATTCCTGCTCCAGTCCATAGTGCTGCATTTGTTGCTAGGAAGCAGCCATGCAGGCAGAAACCATATTCTCTCACCAGCTTTTCTTTGTCTCTAGTGGGCCACGTGATGGCTTTCTGGACACTGGATTGTGGGCCATGATGTTCTTCAGTTCAAATCTAGCCTACAAAAATCTCCTACACATTTTTTGTTCTCTCTCATTTCCATGTAAAAGGTGGAAGCAAAGGATTCTGAATCCCTAAGAAATGACAGAACCACCAAATGGAAAGAGCCTGGGTCTCTGAATCACTACATGGAAGGCCTCCCACTGAACACCTGCACTGAAATGTTAATATTTAAATAATCCCTATTGGTTCAACCACAGAAACTTCAGGGATTGCCCCTTTTAGCAACTAGCAATTTCATAATTAATAAGTTAATACAGTCAATGTGTGGATAAGCTCGGCAGAAAATTAATAATCCCTTCAAAAGTGGATGGTTTATGCTACTTTGTGCCAAGACTAAATATTGATAAGAAAAAGGGTATTATTTTATTTTCAATGTGAAATGACTTTTATTTAATTATTACTATTCAGCAAGTTGGCCTGTAGTAGTTATAATCATGGAAAGCTGAAGTTTGTTACTATCATTGCATTTGAAAATAATTGGCATAATGAAATGATGAGACATTAGTAAAATGAAAAGAAACTTTGGACTGGAAGTCAAGTGTCCTGAATTCTAGTTCCACCTCAATACTATCAGCTATGACCAGGAGGCTTCATCCTTTCAGTCACTACCAGCTCTGAATGCAAGACTGGAGATGCTCACTTAAATTAGATAGTGCCTCCTATGAGAAAAAAGCACACCTAAGGAGAAATGGTCACAGTGATTTATGCATAGATGGTGCTCAATAAATATGTATTCCATAAATAAATGTTTTAGACAGGACTCTCAGCCTGATAAAGCAATTCAAACTAAAGCCAAGATAGCAGAGGGTAAACATAGATGGAAACTTTCACCCCAACTCCTTCCTACACTGGAAGAAGTGCCTCTATGTGTTCATGTGTATAAAAGATTCAGCTCCATTTCTGAACAATGAAAATAGGACAGAAATATGAATAAATCTGGGGATGACATACAATCAAAAAATATAAACTTAAACTTGCATTTAAGTTTCAAAAATTTTAAAAAAGAGAAAACCATCTGTCTTCCAATATTGAAGTACAACCCAAGTCAATTTAACTGAAATAATAATGTAACATAGACTTTTGTTTAGCCACAAGCTAGATCTTTGTCTAGCTAGCTATATTACGTGCCTAGGTCAGTTCCTGAAATGTGGTAAACACTTAAGTATTTGCCGAATGACAGCATTAATAATTGAGTATTTGCAGAGTGCAAAGTGCTATGGTGGGCGTGGTGAGCAAAGCCTCTCCAGAGGCTTGCACTCTAGTAAAAGAGCACCACATGCCATCAAATCACAAACCCAAAGTAGAATGAAATACATGATAAACAGAGGTATAAAAATCATGCTACGGGAAAAAGGAAGTTAATTCTAACAGGGAGGAAGAGGAAGAGGTAAGGTATTAAAGAGTAAGTGGAATTTAGGCTGGGCCCCAAAGTGGAAGAATGGCTGAGGGAATGGAATGGCCAAGGTGATGGAAAAACAGAAGATCCTGGCTGGTTTGGGAAGCCTGGGCACACACTGCAGGTAAGGAGACATCTGTGGAAGAGTGTGGAGCCCCGTATCAGGGTCTGATTGTGACGAGGGAGCAAAATCTTTGCCTCAAAAGTGGACCAAAGAAGTGGATTTCCTTTCTTTGTCTTCTCCCTCCAAATTTTGTAAAGCATTTACTTCCTTTAAACAATATGAAACGGCATGTTCATAAGTTGCTTTAGTCTGAGTAAGAGGACTGTCATGCTCAGTTTATTTTAATGTTACAGAAGTTAAAATAATGTGAAGGAAATATGTTATATATAAAACATGGATATATTCTAGTTCTAACTTCTTGAGTCATATTAATTTTTAGATAACAAAATCTCACTTTGTTTCAGTGCTTATCATTAGAAGGGACGTTCTTAGGTCTGTGTTAGCAGTCCAGGTGCATTCCCTGGTAACTGAATTCAGTCTTTAGAGTATTTACACGGCTGAGTCTAAAGAGAGGGTCTGCTCAGAGCTCCTCATATGTCAGCATACCTCAGTTGGTGATCCACGGTTATTCAAGGGATATAGAAATAGGACGAAATAAGCAGACAGAAGTCATAGCTTAAACTGAAGCTCAGGAAAATGCCAAAGCCTTGGTTCTGTTCATCCAGCAAATATTAATTAATCACTGTAAATTGCTTAATTAATAAATATTTACTTAGTACAAGCACTATTTTAAGTCCCAGAAATACATAAGTAATAAATAAGATAATCAAGATCTTTGCTCACGTGGAGATTATGTTCTGGGGGAAACGAGCTCATACACGAGATATGGTGGAGAAGTAATAGTCTGAGACCTTCACGGCAGTTTCTCATTTCCACAGCCAACCTAATTTCACCCTCACACTCCCTTATGCCCTTTCAGAAGCAGAGGTCCCTTTCTACTGGCACTACTCTTGGTGGCTTTGAGTCCATGCATCGATTTTTTTTTTCTCATAGAAGAGACAATAGTATTGCACATCAAGATGTTTGGAGAGGAAATGCTTTATTTTGCCTTGTTTTGTTTAATTTCAAAAAACTTGGCCTTGAACATCAAGAAGAAAAGTCTGGAAGTAGAGGACACAGAGTTTATCCATAAACACAGTTTGGGGGAAAAAAAGAGATGAGATGTCAGCTTTCTCACCACATAAAGAGAAGATCAAAGATTTTTCTCAGTTGAAGGAAACAGCTTCAAAACTGGGAGATAAAAGCAAGAGAGAAAATTATTGGTGATGGTCCCATAAACAGAGGCCTTTCCTCCTGGTCTGTCTCAGAAAAGAAACTTTAGTTGGGTGAAGATAGAGCCCCCAATTAGTTTCAGGAATCTGAGAGCTGAGAATTTCTTACAAACTCACATTATGTCCCCCACAGCAGAGAGTGTTCCCTACAGAGTAGAATGGAGGCTGGCCTGTACCCTCAGAAAGAAAATCCAGCATGGCTGTCCTGAGACCACCCTACCCCAGTATCTGCCAGCAAAGAATGGTATGGGAAAGCATCATAAAGCTTTCCACAATCCAAATAAGGGCACAGAGTTGTCTGAGACAGCACCAGTGGACCAGGAGAGGCAAACTGCCTTAGACAAAAAGGATGGGATCCCTGGGTGGCGCAGCGGTTTAGCGCCTGCCTTTGGCCCAGGGCGCGATCCTGGAGACCCGGGATGGAATCCCACGTCGGACTCCCGGTGCATGGAGCCTGCTTCTCCCTCTGCCTATGTCTCTGCTTCTCTCTCTCTCTCTCTCTCTCTCTCTCTCTCTCTCTCTCACTATCATAAATATATAAAATAATAAAATAATAAAATAAAATAAAAAGACAAAAAGGATGCTGAGTGATTGGCATGGGCCCAACTAGAAGGCATGTGGCTGATAACAACAGACAAGTCTGCAACCACTCAAAGGAGATCAGAGTGGACAAGAAGTAGTAACAGATCAGACACTCCTTCCCCAGCCTTCCTGCCCATAATCTCCCATCCTACTCTACAAGAAATCAACTTTATTGTATCAAGCCACTGAAATTTGAGGCTGTTTGTGACATTAGCTTAGCTTACTGTAGCCATTATTAAAAACAAGGAAATTTCCATTTCTTTTGCTTGCGTGAGTATGTGACATACAAAATTTGTACCCAGTACGTGATAAATACTAAGAAAAGGAAGCAAGGTGAGGCACCTGGGTCAACCTCAAGTGTCAACCTTCAGCTCAGGTCATGGTCCCGGGGTCCTAGGATCAAGCCCCACGTGGGGCTCCCTGGTTTCTCTCCTCTCTCTCTAATAAATAAATAAATCTTTTTTAAAAAAGGAAGCAGGGTGACATGAGAGATAGCAACTAAAGGAGAAATAAATGAATGATTCCTGTTATGAATAAATTATCTCTATGAAAATAATATTTGAGCTGAAACCTGAATATTGATAAGAAGCCAGTCATGTGAAGTTCTTTAATATGACAGTTCCAGGCAGAAGAGACAGCAAGTGCAAACACTGTGAGGTGGGGGATGAACCTGGTGTGTTTAAGGAATCAGAGGAAGGCTCATGTGGTGGAAGCACAGAAAGCAAGAGAGAGAAGGAGGAGTTGAGTCAGAGAGATGAGCATAACCATATCATATACGGCCTTTTTTTAAAGATTTTATTTATTTATTCATTAGACACAGAGAAAGAGAGAGAGAGAGAGAGAGAGAGGCAGAGACACGGGCAGAGGGAGAAGCAGGCTCCATGCAGGGAGCCGGACGTGGGACTTAATCCCGGGTCTCCAGGATCAGGCCCTGGGCTGAAGGCGGCACTAAACCGCTGAACCACCCGGGCTGCCCTCATATAGGGTTTTAAAGTAAGAGAGTAATCTTGGGACATCTGGCCGGCTCAGTGGGAAGAGCATACAACTCTTGATCTTGGGGTCATGAGATCAAGCCCTGTGTTGGTTGTAGAGATTACATACATACATACATATATGGAAAATATTCTGGGGGTGCCTGGATGGCACAGTCAGTTAAGCATCCAACTCTTGGTTTTGACTCAGGTCATGATCTCAGGGTCGTGAGATGGAGCCCCATATCAGGCTCCATGCTCAGGGCAGAGTCTGCTTGAGATTCTCTCTGCCTCTCCCTCTGCCCCTCCCACTCATGTTCTTTCTCCCTCCCTCCCTCCCTCTCAAATAAATAAATCTTAAAAGAGAAGTAGTTTGAATTTTATACTAAGTTCCGTAAGAAACCATTGAGGGTGTTAAGAAGGGAAATGATATGACCTAAGTTATGATTTATTCTGGCTGCTGTTTGGAGAAAGGATTAGAGTAGGACAAAAATGGAAGCTGAAATAAGACTTAAGAGACCATTAAAATAGTGCAGATGAGAGCTTCTGATTGTTTGACCTGAAGGTGATAGTTGTAGAAATGGAAGAAATGAACATATTGGAGATATATTCCAGAGATGGAACTGATTGACTAGATGTGACACACAAAGAAAAGAATGGAATGATTCCCAAGTTTTTATCTTAAGAAACTGGGATGATGCCACTTTCTGAGGATGAAACTGGAAGAACAGTTTAGGGAGAAGGAAGAGTAGAGAATAGAGTTCTGTCTGAGACTCATTACAATGAAGATGGCTATTAGACATTCAAGTCATGGAGGCAATTGGACAAGTAAGCAGTTTGATTTATGAGCCTGCTGCACAAGGAAAAGTCAAGACTGCAGTCTTACATTCGGGAGTCATCTGCATATAGATGGTATTAACATGATGCAACCAAATGAAATCTACCAGGGAGATAGTGTAGCTAGAAAAGAGAACCCAGGAAAGAGTCTGGAGGTCAAGCAAAGAAGATGGAGTGAGTCAAGAGACTGAAAGGGAATATCCAGTGACATGGAGGTAGGAAATCAAACATGAGAAGCTGGCATCACAGAAGCCAAGAAAAGAAATTACCTGGATTATCTTTTTTTTTTTTAAAGAAGTAGCAGCTTTATTTTATTTTTTTAATTTTTATTTATTTATGATAGTCACAGAGAGATAGAGAGAGGCAGAGACACAGGCAGAGGGAGAAGCAGGCTCCATGCACCGGGAGCCCGACGTGGGATTCGATCCCGGGTCTCCAGGATCGCACCCTGGGCCAAAGGCAGGAGCCAAACCGCTGCGCCACCCAGGGATCCCTACCTGGATTATCTTTATTCTGAAACTAGCACTGCTAGTTCAAAAGGTCTGCTGAGTTGCTTAGAACCTTGATTCAATAATTTCTATCTCATAGAAAGAAAAATATCAGGGTCATGGATATAAACTACCTCCAAAATGCATGCCCTTAGCTTCTTGAGGAGCTGATGAGCATATTAATAGCAATGATCCTCCCTCTCTAACACTGGAGTAGCTCCTCTTATTGGCAGTGACTCAGCAGAGCCTTCTCCATAGTCAGAAAACCTTTCAAGACAGATCATTCCAATCAGCCATGCCTTTGAGAGAATGACTTTCTTTTTACATATGTTATGTATCTAAGAATATCAGCTACAGATTATTATCAGACAGGCCACATATAATGAATGTGAGGTAGTTTGCTTACTAACTAGTTGCTTTGGGGCTATACATTAAATAGAATATTGCTAATAGCCATCACTTTAGTTTGACCTGCTGCAAATATTAGCTAACTCAATACTCCATAACCACTGATTTGTCTATTTGTAAGACTATTAAACATTTACAGATCAAATGATATATGAAAGAAAATGCCTTAATCATCAAAACAACCTCATTTCCCACATTAATGGTGGCTTATAATACGATAGTCTTTCAGCAAAATATGGTTTCCAGATTAGCCAACATGACCTATATCAAATTCTGTACCAACTTTAATGGACTTCCATCACAACACTTGAGAATTCTTCAAGTCATGGCTTGAGATGTCGGAGTTGGATACCTTCAAGGGTTGTTTATTTGCTTGTTTTTTATTGATGTTGTCATAGTTGAAGTGATATTGATGATAATTAGGTACTTGAATGCCAAGGAGGATTTAAATAAAACTCTCTAGTCTCCCACAAAAATCTTTTTTTAAATAGATTTTGTTTATTTATTCATGAGAGACATAGAGAGAGGGAGAGGCAGAGACATAGGCAGAGGGAGAAGCAGGCTCCATGCAGGGAGCCTGAGGTGGTAGTCAATCCTAGGTCTCCAGGATCACACCCTGGACCGAAGGCAGGTGCTAAACCGCTGAGCCACCCAGGCATCCCATATAAAAATCTTAAGAGGTCTATCAAAGTACATAAACTGTACAGAAAAGTATACAAGTTAAATGATTCAGAAAGGTTCCACCCTCAAATAGAGAAAAAGTTAACCTCCCCATCCACTAAAATATAGGTTCATAATCTACTTCACAATTTTATATACAAGTTTAGGAAGGTCTCCGATCCTCTGAAGACTACCTGTTCTTCCACTGCCCCAGAATTCCAAGTAAGACACACTCTGGAATTAGAATATTTTCTCCTATAAGGTGGGCCATGTACCCCTTCTCTTTGTTATCAGGAACCAGAACTTTCAGTTTCCCAAAACTGATGGGGGTGGGGATGGTATTCTCTAGGAAAATGGGCCAGCCCCTTTGAGAACTGGACTTCGTTTCCCACAGTATAGGAGGCTACAGATGCTGGGAGCTATCCTGCGTCCTGAAAATCTTGGGCCTGTGTCTCCAGGCGCTGTCCAAGGTACCAACGTCTTAAATGAGTGCTTCTCAAAAGTATGGTCTACAGACTACCTGTATCAAAATCAACTGGGCATGAGTATTAAAATACAAATTCCTGGCCTATTCCAGAACCAATGAGCTAAAATCTTTATAGGTAAACCTCACAAATCTGCATTCCGACAAGTTTCCCAAGAGTTCTTATGTCTGATGCTAACTTATGTCTCCCAAATACCAGTACCACTGTTAGGATTGGGACTATTTATTCTCATCCGAATTCACTGATCACTGCAAGTATACCTGATACCTTTAATATCATCTGTATCAACAGTAATGATGAGTTATTTTATTCCTGAAAAAGACAGTAACCAAATTTCTTCCAGATGGTTTCTGTCACAATTTGTCATGAGAAAAAAAGATTCAACTCCATCAAGAAATCTCAGGAAAGGTAAACCCTTTTGAAAATCAACTTCCTTGATCTTTTGTTAGCAAGTCTTTCCTGACCATCCAATCTAGTAATAAAAATAACTGTAATTACAACCAATATTCACTGTTCACTCACTCTCTACCATCTGTTAAGCCTATAGCAGTGATGATACAGATGGCCCCCAACTTACAATGCTTCAACTTACAATTTTTCTACTTTATGATGGTGTGAGAGATGTATCCAGTGGAAACTTCACTTTGAATTTTGAATTTTTATCTTTTCTTGGCCTACTGATAGATAGTATGATTCTCAAGATGCTAAGCAACAGTAAAAAGCTGCAGCTTCCACTCAGCCCCACAAAGTAAACAAGTGATACACTTACAACCATTCTGATTTTCACTTTCAGTACAGTATTAAACAAATTACATAAGATATTCAACACTTTATTATACAACAGGCTTTGTGTTAGATGATCTTGCCCAACTGTAGGTAACTATAAATGTTCTGAACACATTTAAGGTAGGGTAGACTAAATGATGACATTCAGCAGGTTAGATATATTAAATATATGCTCAACCTATGATATTTTCAACTTATCAGGATCTCATCCCATCGTTGAGGAAGATCTTTAGTCAACCTATGATATTTTCAACTTATCAGGATCTCATCCCATCGTTGAGGAAGATCTTTAGTCAAAAAAATACCGTGTTCACTACATGCCCAGCACTGTTCAAAGTTCCTTGTGTGACTGTTTCATTTAATCCTTACAGTATACATTTACCTGTGACCCCAAAGAAAGCAGGAGAAATTATACCCTTTATTACTTAAAGCATTGGGACCTGCTTATATGCCTTGTCATATAAGTATATGATACTAAAGTTAATGCTTTGATATTATCTTTAAAAACATGTGTTAAGTGGGGGAGAATAGAAATGCCCTTTATCAATTGCTTGTGGTATTATTCCAGGAACTTCAATGCAATGTTCATCTTCAATTAAAAAAATCACAACTACTTAAAAATAGGTTTTACTATCACCATCTTAACGAGTTTACTGAGGTACTGACAAACAATTAACTGCAAATATTCAAAGCATGTGATTTAATAGGTTTTGACAGATGAATACACTCATGAAACCATCACTTCCAAAAGTCTCCTTGTGCCCTCCTTCCAAACCCTCTCTGGTTGCTTGTTTCCAGATAACCATTGGTCTGCTTTCTGATACTATAGACTAGTGTCTATAGTATCAGTATTCTAGAATTTTATATAAATAAAAGCATAGAGTATGTACTCTTTTTTCTGCCATCTTACACTCAGCATGATTACTTAACATTCATTCATGTTACTGCATTTATCAATAGTTCATTCCTTTTTACTACACAGAAGTATTCCAATTATTGCCATTTCATAAATAATAAAACTGAAAATAAGAAATTTGTCTAAAATTTTGGTAAAGGGCTAGATTCAAATGTAATGCCCAACACAAAATCCTCAGATTTTCCTACTAAAACTTCTGTCTACTTTTAACTAAGAAACAGCTCCATGTATGTCTTCAGAAGGGAAGAGATATAGACCCCAGACTGAGTAGAATATAGTAATCATGCAAAAAATAGCTGGATGACTGGAGAAGATATCATCTACCCTTCCCTTTCCTGCTCTTATCAATACCACCTCAACCCTTGGGCTTCCCATTATAAGTCACTCACTCTGAGAAGAGCTTCAAAATCCAAGCTGCCAAGGTACATGGAGATCACTGGGCACATGGCCTAAGATGTAGCTAGAATCTCATCTTACAGACCAAAAGGGAAGGGAGCATGTGGGACAAATGTTGGGAGATGAGCAGATTTACAGCAAGGTAAGGAGGTATCCAAGGAATTATAAAGACCTCATTAAACTGGGTCACTTGTGTGACTTCCCCCGATGGACACACTAAGGACAGAAGAGGAGATAAGTAAAAAATAGAAAAGGTGAACTACTCTTGCCAAACTCCCAATTGCTCATCTGGTGATCTCAGACACCCAGGACTCTTAGAGTATAAAACGTAATGGAATGCATTCCCTGCCCCCAATCCTCAACATACTTCAGAGGAAGAATTAAAAACAATAATAATAACAATAACTAGAATTTACAGAGTGTATATTATATGCCAGGCACCATATAAGAGAATCTTATATCAATTTTACTAACAAGGAAATGAATTCTCAGAAAATATAAGTGACTCATCCATAGTCATATAGCCAGAGAGTAGTTAAATTATATCCAGAATTTCAATCTCTGAGACTTAGTCCAGCACTCTTTCCATGCCTTACAAGGATTCCCAGGTGCCCAGCACCCAACCAGCACCACACGCTTCACCATCACTGGTCCCATCCCAGGCGTACAGTAGAGTGTATGTTGACTTAGGTCCTTCACTTTCAAAACCCAGATGTCTTATCCTACCCCATCAGAATATACCATTCTGTGTGCCCTACCCTCAAAATACTGTTAAACACTATAATCAGTATAAAGGATACTCTGATAAATTAATTCTGCACCAAAATGTTAATGATTATGTTATGCTCTTCTCAGGTACTCACTGGGGCTTAAGAAGACAGTGCCTAAAAGAACGATGGAGATGGTGGGCAGCACTGTGATGTAGACATTTTCCAAGCCTGGTCTTCACACAACTGAATGTGGCTGATTTACAGACTCTAATTCCAGGCAAAGTAAACTACTACTCCTCTTTCAGAGGGGCCAATTTGGGCTAACGCAGCCTTTTGCCTAGAGGAAGAAGAATGGAAATAGTAATCATAACAGTTAAATGATGATGATAATAATAATAGAAGCAACATTTATCGATTGAGATATATATACACATATATCTCGACTGTTATACCGACAGTAATACTAACCACAATATAGATATATAGATATATACCAGTATTATCTCAATCCACAATTCCATGAAATAAGTGCTATTGTTAGTCTGTTCATTTACAGGTGAGGAACCAGAGAGGGGCTAAGGAATCTGGGAATCAATGGCTAGTCTTTCAAACTCCAGAACATTCATTCTTAACCAGTTCACAGAGCTCCAACAATTATCGTTTATTGTGCACCTACTATGTGCCTGACACTGTGCAAACCTTAAGCATATTCACTGAAACTTCACAGCAACCCACTGAGGTATTATTATCCCCGTTTTACAGATGAGGCTCAGCCAGGGAAGACAGGAAACGGGGCTTAGGGAAACGCTGGAACCCACCCCAGGCCGTCCAAAGGCTTTCATTCCCAGGGGCCAAGCAGGCCAGGAGCGGACTCCGCGCGGCCACAGCGCCAGTAGTTACCCCCGCGGGCCACCAGGGGGCGGCGTCCGGCCAGAGCAGCGCGAGCTCCGCCCCAGCCCGCCCCAGCCACAGCAGCCAATCAGAAACTGACGGCGCCGCGCTGCCCGCGGGAACGGCCGTGGATGACTAGATCGTTCTCTTAAGGGACGTTTGGTTTTTCACAAAAAGGTGTAAAGTGACGCACACGTGACGGGCAGTCTCCGCAGGAGTCTGTACCGGGGAGACAGAGATCCAGACATTTCTACCCGGAAAATTACCCGAGGCGCCTCAGCCCGGCGCTCCGACGGCGGAGAAGGCGGCAACCAATCCCGACAGTCCCCTTCCGCGTGTGTCGCGGCCACCAATCCCGCCGTCTTCCGGGGGCGGGGCTCGTACCATCTCAGCCTATCAGGAGCGCAGTTTGCCTCTTGCGGGGGGCGGGGCGGGGCTTCTCGCCGCCGAAGCCCACAGGCCGCCGGGAGGGGTTGCTGGTCCCCGGCCGCGCTCTGCGGGGATGCGCGGGGGTGTGGTGGGGTCGCGGGGTCCGCAGAGGGCCCGCGCCTCAGGCAGCAGCCGCCGCCTTTCTCTGGCTGGCGCTGCGGTTGGCGTGGCGCTCGGTCGTTACCCGAAAGTTTAGGGTGCGTCCGCACTCGTCCATTCCAGGCAGTGCACGTGCAGCCCCCCCCCCCGCCCCCGGCCTTAATGGCGCGCACTGAGCCTCTCGGGATCCCGCAGATGTGACGCCCCCCTCGCAGGGATTGATTGGTCCTCCCTGAGCACCTTTGGCACTACAGCGTCTGCTGCGCTGTTTTATGGACTACTCTGTTCTGTGCTGTTATACGCTGACCTGAGGGCAGAGGCCACGCCTTACACATCTTTGCGTTGAGCGTGCAAACTTTACATTGCATCTAAACTCTGTGCAGCACTTTTCCCAGCTAACTGTAAAGTGGGGATAATGGTTATCGCCTGTATAAAATGTGTGCACTAAATTAGCATTTGTAAAGCACTCGGCAGAAGAATGTCTTGCATACAGCAAGTGCTCCAAAAAGGTCAGCCGTTGTCACTCCTGTGCCCGGCTAAAGCCTAGAATGTGCACTCAGTAGTGTTTAGAACCAGTGTCACATACTCATTCTGGGAAGTTTAAATCTGAACTTCCTCGGAAGTGCAAGAAGGTGATGTCCAAAAGTTTTATACGGACATAGGGCTTAGGAAGGTGTCCAGGGTGCTTCAACGTGTTACTGCAGTTAAGAACACCACTGTGATGTCAGAAGCTGGGTTCAAGTTCAAGCTTGCTGGCTGAATGACCATGGAAATTAAAAGTGCTTCAGTTCCAAATCATTAAAATAAAAAAAAAAATTAAAAAGGAGGAGGGGCACTTGGATGGCTCAGTGGATTAAACATCCCACTCTTGACTTCAGCCCAGGTCATGATCTCAGGGTGGTGGGCTTGAGCCCCATACAGGCTCTGCACTCAGCAGGGAGTCTGCTTGAGATTCTCTCTCCCTCTCCCTCTGCACCCCTGCCCCTGCTCGTTCTTTCTCTCTCTCTCTCTCTCTCAAATAAATCATTTTTTTTAAAGTGCTTTAGTTCCTCAACTATGAAATGGGGATGATAATAATACTACTGCACAGGTATATGCAAGTAATGCATGAGAAGTGCTTAGAACAGTGCCTATCCTATAATAAGCTCCCAATTCCTTCTGTCCTTATCCCAATTTCACTTTGGGAGCAAGGACAGGAATATAATGGCACAGCATAGTTTCATACCTTCTACCTTATGTTTGTCTCCCACTTTAACTTTTGCAAAGCACATTCATATATGGTTTCCTTTAAGACTCACAGGCTCAGAGAAGTTACTGGTTTGCTGGAATCCTAAACATCTTTATGGTACAGCTTCATACATGTGCATTTGAAACAGAATTAGTTTCATTGTATTTTTAAATTTATAAACTGCTTTCTTCACTAATAATACATGTTAGAAACCTTTTTATGTCTATATCCCCATTTCTTTTTAAATACTGCACAGTCTTTCATACCTGAATTTATTTAACCGTTCCCCTATTGTCATCCATTCAAATGCTTAAAGCCAAATTCTGTCAAGTCTCAAGGCCCACAGCTTTGATTGTTCAGACTCTGAGCAGTCTCCAGGCCCAAAGACTCAAGTCACCAGGAAATGAAATCCTGATGGTCAGGAGTTTCCACTTGGCTCCAGATTTCTCCAAACCGCAAGCCCAAGGCTCCAGCAAGCTGTGGAGGGACGCTCCTCCCTGTGAGGAAAGGGCTAGGAGAATGTGCACATAGGGCTGGGAAGGGCTGCTGATTACCCTTCAGCGGTGGTAGTGGATTTGGAGGGCCTCTCTCAGATAGCTCTTCCCCAAACCTAGGGGTTTCTCAGCACTTCTGCCCTTGTGCCTACCCTCCCCCAGGTCCCTCACACACTTTGCCCCCCAAGACGTTATTTAACTATAACCTCCTCCCCCCCCAAAAAAAGACACATTTCCTATTACCGAATACACCCCAGTTTCATTAAAAGCTAGCAGAATTCCTAGCAGAGTTCTCAGCCCAGCTTTCTCAGGCTCAACTAGGAGACAGAAGGAATGCAAGGAGGTCATGGCATCCCATCGTGACATAGGGAACCCTCAGACATCCAATTCTAAAATGTAGCTCTCCAGCCAGAAAAGTTATTTTCTTCCCTTGAGACTTAGTTTCTTCATTTGTCAGATGAAAACAAAGGAAGGAGAGTGAGGATCCAGGATACATAAATAGAGAAAGGGGGCACATAAACATTATGTGCACGGCTGTCAGGGAATGAGGGGAGATGGAGGGGAGCCAGGGAAAAGCTCTGCATTCTCCTTCTTGGAATGGATGGAGCTGCTCCTGGAGCAAAGCCTGACATGGGACCCCCTCTCTCTGCTGGAAGAAGCCGAGAAACAAATAAGATTGTTCTCAGGATGTCATCTTGATGCTATTGCTCAAGGCTGTCACACATCTCAGCCCTTACCAAGTGCTCTCTCCCCAACCCCTTGAAGATCCTGTACATCCCCAGAATCAGTCTCACATAGGGCACAGGTTCTTATCTGCTTACCTCACTATCCAGGCCTCTTCCTTAGTAACAGAACCATGACTTTCAGCTGGGAACGTTGCCTTTCAGAATAAGACAGTTCCCAGACTCCTTTGCTGCTAGTTTTCTGGCCAAAGAGATGTAAGAGATGTTCTGGGTGAGGCTTCCAGGGAGGCACAGTGAAGGCAGCCCCAGCCCCCTTTTATCTTCTC